>NC_092340.1:193068750-194315000 GCF_046630445.1 Rutidosis leptorrhynchoides | reverse complement strand
TCTAAAGTCTTAGAGATTATCTACTCTAGCCCTAACCATAAATCAGATGAGTGAACCAAAAATGATAGAAGGAAGAGTAGAAACCCTGACAAGAATGGTGCGTGATTTACAAGCTAGACTTGTTTTACCAACAACATCAACAGTACCGTTAATATTACCAGCACAGTCAGTGCTGTCAGCATCATCAGAATCAGCAGCACCTATAACATCACAAACTCCGTCAGTTCAAGAATCATTGTGGATATCATTACGAATCAATAACGCGTATATTGTATCAACGAGTTGTGAAGTATTAACTCATTCCCTCTGAAGAAATTATATGTATATTTTATACATATATAATTTTAAGATCAAAATAAAACTTACTATACTAAGCTATTATGTGTGAATCTTAACTACTCGGTTAATTCATATTACTAATATGCTAAGATGTACATCCTTTCTTAACAACTTAACCATCGTTAACTACAATCTCTGTTTCAACTCAATGAATTCCGTTTCATAATAAACTAAGTGTATTATTCAAATACATGTTTGATTTTACACTTTCATCATTGATGTACTCGAAACTTTCTAGAAAACATCACTTATATCTTGTGAAGTTCACAAGGATTCCACGAACACCAACATCATGCATCAACAAATAACGAAGTCTTTTCAATTACATTGAAGAAATACTCCGTAAAAGTTATGTAATTTCTAAAGTTTTAGGGATTACTCAATTCTAGTTTCAACCGTAAATCAAATGAGTTTAATTTAATATTAACTCATTAAATCTATGTTACATCTGAAGAAAATATATACATATATATTTTCATAAAGACTGTAATAGAATCCTTTTGTACAAAATATTAATTGTAAATTTTTTTTAACGGGTAGGTAATACCCGAGATATATATAAATTCACAATTAATATGTTACATTCTTCGAATCTGATTCAACAATCATCAACTATACTCACTACTTTCACAACAATATACATTCGTTTATAGAAATCAAAACAACCATTCTCATCCAAACTTGATTTCGTATTCTGATTTTTAAAAATCAAAAATCCAAGTCAAGATTTAACAGAAAACATCACTCGTAGATTCCTACACCTTTCAAAGCCATACTTTGAATTCAAGACTATGCTAGAACATCATTATTATTCACAAAATTCATAAAGATAGTAGAACCATTCAAGATTTACAACGATTTTGTCAATTCGAATATTGACAATGACAATCTGCATTCAAGCCCTTCATGATTCTTTAAAACACCTCAATTAAGAAACAATCGAGATAATGATCCAACCACTTTTTATCCACAATCGTGCATCTGGAAAACTCCCGGAACATAAGTAAAAGTTTAACACTTACCCGCGACAGATCCTTTGGCATTTATTAGCAAAAATTAACTTGCGATTCCTTTTCAGAGTAGCAAATTCTGTCACAGCTCCAGCAAGTCAACTTCGATTTTTCATCTGAAGTAGCTTTATTATAACCATGATATATACGATTACCCTTGTCATCATTGTTACCGGGGAACCTTTTATATTCCACCACATTATCAGCAGATGTACCAGCAACTTCATTACCCTTTGACTTTAGCCTCTCCAAAAAGTCATTATATTTATTCATTAAAACCCTATCATATACTCATCCGCATCTTGTAACAAGAATTGTCATGCCAATTACCGGGAATCAGCAATCAGTATTTTGAAATCTCGCAGCGTTCTACTTCAACAGTTATATATATACATATAACGTCTATTTTCAAGACTTACAAACTGCGAATGTGAAGTTTCTGAAAAACACCCCAGCCTACGAATCAGTACTAAGAAGTTTTGAAAAAGGCTGATGAAGTGGCAAGGACGGTAGACAGCAATTACGGTCAGAAGTTTGATAACAAAGAATAGTAGATTGAAAAAGCTCAAACGAAAAATTTAGTGCGGGAAAACGGATTGAGCAAAGTATGAAGGAAGCTGTGGACAAATCACAAAGACTAAATCTGCCTTCAAAGAATCCAAAAGATTCAGTGTCTGCTGAAGTCTTTAGCAAATATCTTACTCCTTACTTTAAAACCTTTGTGGACAATATTCCTCATTATCCTCTGATCTTAGATATTTTAAGATATCATAATATCTTTCATTATAAATATCCTCCATATTTCTGAAGATATTTTCATACCTATTCTTATCTGAAATCATTTGACTCCTCGCGTTATCTGTATCATATCATAAAAGAAACTGTTTTAGTTTCTAAATTTTGAAATCTTCGAGTTTAAAGTATGAATGTTTTTGAAGTAGTGTTGGGAACTGAAGCATGAATTAGTATAATATAATGACACTTGATCAACGTAATTATATTACAGTAAGTCATGCCGAGTTTCTAAATGGAACATGATGATTCACAGATCATAACGTCATCATTGTGCCATGTTACATGACTCTTGTATTCTACTTAACCTCTAAAATATCAAGAAAATATTTCTTGATGATTCGGTCTTTTCCAGGGTATTCTGGTAATTTAACAAATCAAAATCGCGCCATTACGATTTCTTTCTTAGAACATTAATTATGTTCATTTCAAAATTTATACCTACGTATTCTGGACCATTATTCGCTTGATTTAAAATCGGGAAGATAAAACAAAAGCATGAAGCTTCAAAATATCAATGGGAGTATAAGTCATAGTAAATTGGAGAGAGTATTAACTGTGGATGACAATGATTATAGAAGACAGAAGCAGGGACTTTGAAATATTAGGGAAGATATAAAGCCCAACAACAGCCTGGAAATTACAACCCGTATATATCAATGCATATAGCAACATAAAGACACGGGAGAACTATAAACACTATAAAACCAAGAGTATAGTAGAAGTAAATAGATTCTTCCGGTGGAAGATGAAAGAGAAGAATGACAGATATGAAGGTTAGGAGTATATCAAGAATCGGAACTGGATGAAGCATATTGATAAATACTGTAAAGTATGAGTTGAGAGAGAAAGAATAAAAAGTGTGAGTTGTAAGGAAACGAAGGAGGTGGATTTATAGTAAAATATCCGACAGAACTGTAGTGACCCGGAAATTTCCGACCAAATTTAAACTTTAATCTTATATGATTTCGACAAGATAAGCAAAGTCTGTAATATTAAAGTCTCAAAAACTGTGAACTGTGTTTATACATTCATTTGACCTTTGACTATTCCCGACGATTCACGAACAATTGCCTACAAACAAATATATATAAAGAATTCTATACATAAGTAATACTATGTATGTTATGATATATATATTTATATATAACTAATAAATATTAAAAATTCAATATATTATATAATTAGTAAATTGTAATATATTAAAACATAAGTACAAATTTAAATATAATTGTTATATTAATATTAATATCATTACTTTCATTTTATGTATTGTTAATATGATTAGTTCTAATATGAATTTGATATGTATAAGTTAGTATATTATTATTATTACTAACATTATTATTAATAATAATATTAATAATATTATAACTAATATCATTATCAGTATCATTAATAAAATTATTATTATCATTATTGAAAATTAAAGTTATTTAAATTGTTAGTATTAACATTATCATATTATTATTTTTATCAGTAATATTATTATTAACATTATTATTAGTATTATCAATTATTAATTATTAGTAGTACTAATATATTAAAAATTGTTAAATATCAAAATGGAAGAACTAGATTAGATATATATATATATATATATATATATATATATATATATATATATATATATATATATATATATAAACAAAATATATAAATACAAATATAAATAGGAAACATATACATATTACAGATTTATATATATACAAAATAGATATATATATATACATATATATATATATATATATATATACAAAGTTATAGTAATATATAAAAATAAACATAGATAAATACGTATTTGATCATAAGATCCAATTTCTGTTTTGCATCATAATCAAACAGTGTTTGATTTTTGTTTTCTGTCTACTACATAATTAAACATCATATTCGTTCATACAAATCAAACACAGCAAATTCCAAATTCTGTTAGCAATCAATATCAACTTTCTCTTCTTTTTCTTTCATATGATTTAATATCGATGGAGGAGAGTATTAGCCAACTACTTTAATACTTGACCTTCAATTTTCTTTCACTCTTCATGACACCATTGTAACACCACTGTTATACCCTTGTTCCATTTTGGTTGGAATCAAAAATCATACCATCTACGACAATTTTCTTCAATCATAAATACAAAACCACCATCACCTTTGCGTTCTCCTTCTATGTCTCTATTTCTGTTTCCCGTTTGAACACCAACCATCACGTATCTCTCTTTCTTCTATTTTTTTTATCACTATAACAATCAACCATGAAACCAACTCTTCATCATCACCCAGAAGCACCTCAATATCTCCATCCACGATCATTATACCACCATGCCACCTATTCTCCCTCTAACTTGATCATGAAACGAACCATGAACCACCTCCATCACAACATTCATCATCTTCTTCTTCATGTACACTCAGAACCCCATCATTTTTTTCCTTCTTCTGTTTCTGTCGCTACTGTGCAGTAGTTTCTACTGCACGAAATTTTCTTTCTGTTTACTTGCTATATAACTGACGCAATTAAAAACCAAATAAAAGGTGTTTGAAGATTTAGGAAACTTACAATATAAGAGGAAGAAAGAAGTGGTACTACTATATTTAAATAAGGTATGCCCACTTGATTGTATTAAAGTTCTTATGAACTAGAACTCGGACATGTTGTGCAAGTGGGGACTAGGTAAATTGTTTGAACCGATCATTGTGACAATTTGATTCTAGGATTCCAATTAAAGGCGTTTTATAATCAATCTAGTGGATCATTGGCACTACATAGTCGATGAAGATGGGCCACAAAAAGTCGACGATCATTATCTTTTCCTCTATTCATGCCTAATTGTGATCAAGTGGTTAGTGATTTCTTTTTATAAAAATATAAATAAATAAATAAATGATATCATGGGGCAAGCTTATAATGATTGTGGGACTTAGAACATAAAATAAACAATTGATATATATTGAACACAACTAGATTCGCTAGTAATCTGTCTCTGTTATGATTTTTTTTATTGATTAATGATGGATGATACTGAGTGAGATGATGATGATAAGGATAGTACTTATGATGATGATGATATTTTATGATGGTGATGCGAAATTTATGATGATAACCGAGGATGATGATAGTTGATGTTGATAATTCGCGGTGATGAAATTGATTATGATTACGATTATGATTATGATTAGAGAATGATTATGATTAAGATGGATTAATGATGAATGTTATGAATATTTATGATTATGATCTCATATAATATTGATGATGAACGATGATGAACGATGATGATAGTGGTAAGCTATTGGTGGTTGTGATTAGGAAGGAGAATTTGAATTACGGGTTATATAGATATATAGTGCTTGGATGTTTCAACAAATAAACGTACAGCTCAGATGGTTGGGAGAAGGGTTGGATATGCTGGAGGTCGCGAGTTCAATCCTAGATTGCTGTAAAGGATTTTTTTTTAAAATAACCAACTGCTATTGAATCAGGTTTTAGTAAATGGGCTAAGCATGTAGATTATGACTGTTGGGCCGTGATCCTGTTCTACTGTTAGGCCATACGGGTTATAAGTAAATCAGAAGTGTTTTATTGAGAAAATGGTAGATGGCTAAATGGTTGGGTACATGGTCGTTAAGTGAGAGGTCTTGGTTCAAGCCCTGTCTGAGATGTTTCTTATTTCTTTTTATGAAAAATCTTGAAGGTAGCCTAATAACTTTAATTATCCTTCTTATTATTATTATTACTATTATTATCATTAAAAGTATCATTTTTATTATTATTATAAGTATTATCACTTTTATTATCATTATCATTATTATTTTAACATTAATATTATTTTAACATTATTATTATTATTATTATTATTATTATCATTAAAAGCATCATTAAAATTATCATATTTATTAAAAGTATTGTATTATTAAAAATTATCATTCGTATTAAAATTAGTCTTTTTATCAAAATTGCTATTATTATTATCATTATTAGTAGTATCATTATTTTTACGATTATAAGCATGATCATTTTTATTATTATTTTTATGGTATAATAACAAATAAATATCTCTAGGAATATATATATTATAAGATATTAATATAATTAATATTGAAAACATTTATACATTGTAGTATATAATAAAAAAAATAGATATATTCAAATTAATAACTAGCATAACTTAAAAACTTTAGTTGTTTGATTATAAGTATAAATGTTAATATATATACTTAATATAGGTTCATGAATCTAAGGCCAACCCTACACTTGTTCAATGTCGTTATATGTATTTTTACTACAAAATACAGTATGGTGAGTTTCATATGATCCCTTTTACTTTTTACATTTTTGGGACTGAGAATACATGCGCTGTTTTTATAACTGTTTATTTAAATGCTTTTGAAATATATTTTGAACTGAGAATACATGAAATGCTTTTATAAATGTTTGACATGATATGACACAAGCAAAACATTCCTCGTATGAAATATTATGCAGACAGAAGTTCTGCGGATTATTGTTGAAATATGTGGACATGATAATTGCCACCGTTGAATTATGTGGACATGATAAGTGCCACCATTGAATTATGTGGATATGATAATTGCCACCATTGAATTATGTGGACATGATAATTGCCACCAATTGATATGGATGTTATGTATCGAGAGAATGATTTTATACACAGGTTATGTGTATGTTATTTTTGTGCACGAGATATGTGTACGGTTACTAAGATTTAAGAAATATGATTTCGTACACGAGAAAGGTGTACTGTATTTAAAAGATATCGCATGTACATTACAGGTGGGTATAGGATTCAGACCCATTTCTACCATGCAGCATTTAAATCTTGTGGTCTATCAAAATGATGAATTTTATTGTTTTATGATAAACTTATGAACTCATCAACCTTTTGGTTGACACTTTAAAGCATGTTTATTCTCAGGTATGAAAGAAATCTTCCGCTGTGCATTTGCTCATTTTAAAGATATTATTTGGAGTCGATCATCGCAATGGAACCAGATGTTGGTGACTTCGTCCAGATGGATTAGGACGGGGTATGACATGTGGTATCAGAGCGGTGGTCTTAGCAAATCAGGTCTTGCATTAGTGTGTCTAACTAGTAGTTGTTTAGATGCATTAGTGAGTCTGGACTTCGACCGCGTCTGCATGTCAAAAGTTTTGCTTATCATTTAGTGTCAAAAATTATTTGCTTATCATCCTAAAAGTCTAGACGCGTCTTACTGCCTCTATTGCATAGATTGTGAATAGATAAATTCATATCTTAGCGTATCTGTTATTGTTACCTTTGCCTGGCAGCTTCCGTAGATTCCTCCGTAACTTATGGGATTTTAGTATTATATATGCATATGTAAATTATGTATTGCAGGGTACTAATCTATATCCTATAATCTAATTCTTATCAAAAATCCTTCATTTGATCGTACGAGATGAATCCCTCAACCAGTTCGAGTCCCTCAGATTTCGATAGCTATTCCGATAGTTATTCTGACAGCTATTCCGACATGGATGTTCACCTAAGCTCCGAAAGCAGTGTCACCAGAATGAATCAACCAATCATCCATCCCCAATTCATCTGATGAGTTTGTAGTCGACTTAATCAATAGAGACGCGAAGAAGGCGATCCCCTCCACCAACCGAATTTACCTCTTAGAGAAGAGCCTGAAGCACTTACCGGTGAACCTATTAGAAACACCATTTTTACCCTCATTTTCCGAATATCTCGCTATGACTATATACTATCTCAAATTCAAAACCTTCTTCACTCGCTCTTTCTTACCGACAATTATCCCGGAATAATGGAAGAAGTCAACAAGCTTTGCGCTCGAGTAATCAATGTGGAGAATATGGTGCAAAACTTACCATCTTCAGCAACATCAACAGTACCATCATCACCGCCAACAGCAACATCCGCATCACACGTCTCAATTTCACAATCTATCCCACGAACTTCAACATCATATACACCATAGATACCAAGGAGTACCAACAGCAATGAACAAAGAAGTATTGATCCATAACTTCATTAATATTCTGCGAAGAATATGTAGATCTTAATAGTTTTAGAGATTACTTATTCTAGCTCAAACTGAAAAATCAAATGAGTCTAATATTATATTGACTCATTAAATCCATAATTACATCTGAAGAAAATATATATGTATATATATTTTCATAAAGATTGTGATTAAAAATTCTTTCGTACAAACTGTTAATGATGAAAATATTTTAACGGGTAGGTAATACCCGAGGAATATTTAAGATTTCATATTAATAAGTTACACTGTACGTTTTTGCAAATCGGATTCAACAGTCGTTTCCTATCATACTTACATCCACGGATATATGAATCCGATCACTACTGAATAACCATTTCCATTCAACTTTCATAATTGGATTTTGATCTATCATAATCCAACAAGTGGCATAATGAAGAAAACATTTGACGGAATAAAATTTGTTAGAAACAAACAAATTAACTATGAGAAATTTTTATAAGAATACACGCTAACAAAATCCTAGCTAACTGTTCCTAGCTAACTGTGGACTAATCAACTAAGGACTACCAACAGTGGACAATTAAAATGAATTAAAATATTGATTATAACATATGAAACTAAACAATACTTCAAGTTTGCCACTTGATTTTATCTTAAACCTCATTTGTATCTTAACGATTACAATCTGCGTTCAAACCTTTCGTAATTCTTGAAAACACCTCGATCGAGAGGATGAACCAACCGCACTCCATCTACGGAAGAAGAGATTGATGCATATAGTTATGTACCTAAAAACACTCGGAACCTGAGTAAACATTTAACATGTATCTGTGCTAGCTCCTTTGGCGTTGTTATTTCCGAAGATAATTTTTCAATCTCTTTCCAAATTAGCCAATTTTGTCACAGCTCCAGCAAGTCAACTTCGACTTTTTGTTCGAAACAACTTTATTATAACCTTGATATATATGCGTGCTCATTTATTGTTACAAGAGAATTTTTTTTATTCCACCACATTACCATCAGCGTTTAATCATCTAAAAACACAATTCTCCTGATACCACCTCGGATTGATAACCGATGATTCAATTAACGTAGCATTAAATGCAGAGGAAACAGAAAAATCGTACATGGTCTGAACGGCCAAAAGTTTGATGATAAAGAAAGGAGTGTTAGGAAGGCTCAATAGAAAATTTAGTACCGAAACGTGAATTATGTGAAACCATGAAGGAGACTCTGAACAAATTACAAGGACTAAACTTGTACATAAAGAATTCAGATGATTCTGTTTCTGATGAAACCTTCAGCGAATACCTTATTCCTTAATCACTCTAAATCATCATGAATGAATTTCTTCATCACAATTTGATTCTGAAATCCTAAGATATCATCGTACCTTTCTTTATTAATATCCTCAATATTTCTGAAGATATCTTCATAAATATTCTCATTTGATATTAATTATCTCTCTGCGCTATCTGTATTATATCATAAAAGGAAACTGTTTTAGTTTCTATATTCTGCGAACCTTCACATTTAAAATATGAATGTTTTTGAAGTAGTGTTGGGAACTGATGCATGAGTTAGTATAATATAATGACACTTGATCAACGTGATTATATTACAGTAATTCATGCTGAGATTGTAATGAAACGTGATGATTCTCAGTACCATCATCATGTGCCATGTTACACGACTCTTACATTCTATCTAATCTATAAACATATCAAGAGATTATTTTCTTGATAGTTTTATCCTTACCGTGATTCCAACAGTTGCTAATTAATCATGATATTACATTTTCGTTCTGATTAAAAGATTTCCTTAAAATTTCTTGAATTCCGAAAATCCACCATGACCACGTCAAAAGTTAAGACGAAACTTTTCACTCTTTTGTGATAGCTTCACTCGTACGCTTCACATGATCGAATCGTTTTATCTATATTAATCAATAATGATAAAACTCCATTTACCAACTCATATTTGTCATGAAAACATTTTTATCGTTAGCCATGACGACCTTACTCAAAATTTCAGGACGAAATTTCTTTAACGGGTAGGTACTGTAGTGACCCGGAAATTTCCGACCAAATTTAAACTTTAATCTTATATGATTTTGACAAGATAAGCAAAGTCTGTAATGTTAAAGTTTCAAAAACTGTGAACTGTGTTTATACATTCATTTGACCTTTGACTATTCCCGACGATTCACGAACAATTGCCTACAAACAAATATATATAAAGAATTCTATACATAAGTAATACTATATATGTTATGATATATATATTTATATATAACTAATAAATATTAAAAATTCAATATATTATATAATTAGTAAATTGTAATATATTAAAACATAAGTACAAATTTAAATATAATTGTTATATTAATATTAATATCATTACTTTCATTTTATGTATTGTTAATATGATTAGTTCTAATATGAATTTGATATGTATAAGTTAGTATATTATTATTATTACTAACATTATTATTAATAATAATATTAATAATATTATAACTAATATCATTATCAGTATCATTAATAAAATTATTATTATCATTATTGAAAATTAAAGTTATTTAAATTGTTAGTATTAACATTATCATATTATTATTTTTATCAGTAATAATATTATTAACATTATTATTAGTATTATTAATTATTAATTATTAGTAGTACTAATATATTAAAAATTGTTAAATATCAAAATGGAAGAACTAGATTAGATATACATATATATATATATATATATATATATATATATATATATATATATATATAAACAAAATATATAAATACAAATATAAATAAGAAACATATACATATTACAGATTTATATATATACAATATATATATATATATATATATATATATATATATATATATATATATATATATATATATATACAGTTATAGTAATATAAAAAAATAAACATAGATAAATACGTATTTGATCATAAGATCCAATTTCTGTTTTGCATCATAATCAAACAGTGTTTGATTTTTGTTTTCTGTCTACTACATAATTAAACATCATATTCGTTCGTACAAATCAAACACAACAAATTCCAAATTCCGTTAGCAATCAATATCAACTTTCTCTTCTTTTTCTTTCATATGATTTAATATCGATGGAGGAGAGTATTAGCCAACTACTTTAATACTTGACCTTCAATTTTCTTTCACTCTTCATGACACCATTGTAACACCAGTGTTATACCCTTGTTCCATTTTCGTTGGAATCAAAAATCATACCATCTACGACAATTTTATTCAATCATAAATACAAAACCACCATCACCTTTGCGTTCTCCTTCTATTTCTCTATTTCTGTTTCCCGTTTGAACACCAACCATCACGTATCTCTCTTTCTTCTATTTTTTTTATCACTATAACAATCAACCATGAAACCAACTCTTCATCATCACCCAGAAGCACCTCAATATCTCCATCCATGATCATTATACCACCATGCCACCTATTCTCCCTCTAACTTGATCATGAAACGAACCATGAACCACCTCCATCACAACATTCATCATCTTCTTCTTCATGTACACTCGGCACCATCATTTTTTTTCTTCTTCTGTTTCTGTCGCTGCTGTGCAGCAGTTTCTACTGCACGAAATTTTCTTTCTGTTTACTTGCTATATAATTGACGCAATTAAAAACCAAATAAAAGGTGTTTGAAGATTTAGGAAACTTACAATATAAGAGGAAGAAAGAAGTGGTACTACTATATTTAAATAAGGTATGCCCACTTGATTGTATTAAAGTTCTTATGAACTAGAACTCGGACATGTTGTGCAAGTGGGGACTAGGTAAATTGTTTGGACCGATCATTGTGACAATTTGATTCTAGGATTCCAATTAAAGGCGTTTTATAATCAATCTAGTGGATCATTGGCACTACATAGTCGACGAAGATGGGCCACAAAAAGTCAACGATCATTATCTTTTCCTCTATTCACGCCTAATTGTGATCAAGTGGTTAGTGATTTCTATTTATAAAATAAATAAATAAATAAATAAATGATATCATGGGCCAAGCTTATAATGATTGTGGGACTTAGAACATAAAATAAACAATTGATATATATTGAACACAACTAGATTCGCTAGTAATCTGTCTCTGTTATGATTTTTTTTATTGATTGATGATGGATGATACTGAGTGAGATGACGATGATAAGGATAGTACTTATGATGATGATGATGATATTTTATGATGGTGATGCAAAATTTATGATGATAACCGAGGATGATGATAGTTGATGTTGATAATTCGCGGTGATGAAATTGATTATGATTACGATTATGATTATGATTAGAGAATGATTGTGATTAAGATGGATTGATGATGAATGTTATGAATATTTATGATTATGATCTCATATAATATTGATGATGAACGATGATGAATGATGATGATAGTGGTAAGCTATTGGTGGTTGTGATTAGGAAGGAGAATTTGAATTACGGGTTATATAGATATATAGTGTTTGGATGTTTCAACAAATAAACGTACATCTCAGATGGTTGGGAGAAGGGTTGGATATGCTGGAGGTCGCGAGTTCAATCCTAGATTGCTGCAAAGGATTATTTTTTTAAAATAACCAACTGCTATTGAATCAGGTTTTAGTAAATGGGCTAAGCATGTAGATTATGACTGTTGGGCCGTGATCCTGTTCTACTGTTGGGCCATACGGGTTATAAGTAAATCAGAAGTGTTTTATTGAGAAAATGGTAGATGGCTAAATGGTTGGGTACATGGTCGTTAAGTGAGAGGTCTTGGGTTCAAGCCCTGTCTGAGACGTTTCTTATTTCTTTTTATGAAAAAGCTTGAAGGTAGCCTAATAACTTTAATTATCCTTCTTATTATTATTATTACTATTATTATCATTAAAAGTATCATTTTTATTATTATTATAAGTATTATCACTTTTATTATCATTATCATTATTATTTTAACATTAATATTATTTTTACATTATTATTATTATTATTATTATCATTAAAAGCATCATTAAAATTATCATATTTATTAAAAGTATTGTATTATTAAAAATCATCATTCTTATTAAAATTAGTATTTTTATCAAAATTGCTATTATTATTATCATTATTAGTAGTATCATTATTTTTACGATTATAAGCATGATCATTTTTATTATTATTTTTATGGTATAATAACAAATAAATATCTCTAGGAATATATATATTATAAGATATTAATATAATTAATATTGAAAACATTTATACATTGTAGTATATAATAAAAAAAATATAGATATATTCAAATTAATAACTAGCATAACTTAAAAACTTTAGTTGTTCGATTATAAGTATAAATGTTAATATATATACTTAATATAGGTTCGTGAATCCAAGGCCAACCCTACACTTGTTCAATGTTGTTATATGTATTTTTACTACAAAATACAGTATGGTGAGTTTCATATGATCCCTTTTACTTTTTACATTTTTGGGACAGAGAATACATGCGCTGTTTTTATAACTGTTTATTTAAATGCTTTTGAAATATATTTTGAACTGAGAATACATGATATGCTTTTATAAATGTTTAACACGATATGACACAAGCAAAACATTCCTCGAATGAAATATTATGCAGACAGAAGTTCTGCGGATTATTGTTGAAATATGTGGACATGATAATTGCCACCGTTGAATTATGCGGACATGATAAGTGCCACCATTGAATTATGTGGATATGATAATTGCCACCATTGAATTATGTGGACATGATAATTGCCACCAATTGATATGGATGTTATGTATCGAGAGAATGATTTTATACACAGGTTATGTGTATGTTATTTTTGTGCACGAGATATGTGTACGGTTACTAAGATTTAAGAAAGATGATTTCGTACACGAGAAATGTGTACTGTATTTAAAAGATATCGCATGTACATTACAGGTGGGTATAGGATTCGGGCCCATTTGTACCATGCAGTATTTAAATCTTGTGGTCTATCAAAATGATGAATTTTATTGTTTTATGATAAACTTATGAACTCACCAACCTTTTGGTTGACACTTTAAAGCATGTTTATTCTCAGGTATGAAAGAAATCTTCCGTTGTGCATTTGCTCATTTTAAAGATATTATTTGGAGTCGATCATCGCAATGGAACCAGATGTTGGTGACTTCGTCCAGACGGATTAGGACGGGGTATGACAAGAACAATCAAAACAGATGATCGCATTTAAAACGGATCCTAATTTCCTTGATTACCGAAGAATCAAATCTTATTATGAAGATTTTCTCCAAATCCCTTGATCTCTGGAAATCAATCCTATCTACGTCAAAAGGTATGATGAATCCACACTTACTCATTTCACTCTTTTGTGATAACTTCACTCGTACGCTCTACTTAAGCAAATTGTTTTATCCATATTACTCGCTGATGATAAAACTCTAATTTTCTGCTCGTATGCGTCATGAAAACATACTTATTGTCAGCCATGACCATCTCAATCAGATTTCGGGATGAATTTCTTTAACGGGTAGGTACTGTGACAACCCGGAAATTTCCGATCAAATTTAAACTTTATCTTTATATATTCTAATACGATAAGCAAAGTCTGTATTGTTGAAATCTCAGAAACTGTGAACTATGTTCATATAATCAATTACCCTCTGACTGTGCTCGACGATTCACGAACGATTATGTGTATAGACATGTATATATATAAGATATAGTCATGTTAATTGAAAACGTTAATAAAGTATTAGATGTATAATACTTTACATGAACATATTTGTTTTAATATATATTTAATATAATTATCGTTGGAAGAAAAAGATAATATCAAATGATTGAGTTATCAGATACTTTGTGATATGATTACGGGTCTTGGTAGTAAGGTCCACTATGATTTAAGAAATCTGTTATTTTTTAACAATATTCGAAAAATAGTAAAGTAATTTACAAATGAGATCAAATGTGTCAATTAATGAGAGTTAGACAGAAATTAGTGGAGATTCCTATTTGATTTCAAGTTAATGCCTTAGAACATTTTCACTCATGACTTTTGTAAGATAACAAATTGGTTTTCATATTATGAAAGTAAAGTTATGGAATATAGATAACTTAGAAAATAGATATCGACGTTCTACCTTAAAATGATTTCATATGATTAGCTAACCTCTGGACTTTATTCCACGCCTCGTCATCAAATGGTAATTAAAAAACTTGAAACCTGTTATGAGTATATATTTTTACTTTTCTAAAACATTTTATGATATGACGATTTTCATTATTTAATTTTTTTAACAAAATGATTCTTAAATATAGTTAGTTTTGGAAAAACAGAATTATAATATTTATTCAATTTAGTTTTAAACGTACTAAAACGTTTTCAGTCTAATAAGAACTTTATTATTAAAAACATGCTATAAGGTAACTTATTTATCTATATAAAATTTGAAGAACTTCATTAAAGCTTTACATTATAAGTTTGTAAATATAATTATATTGTTTCAAAAACGTAAACGTGTTACGACATAATATTTTCTATTACTTAAACGATTGTAAAAATGAATTCTGAAATATAATTAATTTTGAAAAAAACTAAATATTATATTATTTCAATTATATATATATATATATATATATATATATATATATATATATATATATATATATATATAATGTACAAATTATATTTTTAAATATATATTTTTGTAAAGTGATTAAATATAATATTAACTAGATACAAAGCGTTTTGATTTAAATTATCATATGTATATATAACGAGACGTCAATTTATAGAAGCAAATGACCAAAACATTCAAATGTATAAGTTACATTTCATGGAGTATAATTATTTGTGAAATAAGTCTAATTATTGATAAAGGTACGTGTCACGAAACATAAAGTACAAGTTTTCTAAGCGTACGAAAGGACGTTCGAAAAATCGAAAACGGCACATAAGTCGAGCGTCAACGTACAATTCATCGGTGCTAAAATTTCAAATCAACTATACATGAGAATATAATATAATATTTAATTAACTCTAAAGATTAAATATATTATATATTAAATTAATATATATATGTATAACATATGTGTCGGTAAAGACTTGTAAGCGAATGTGGAATGAAAAAGAAGCTCATGCGATCGCATGGCTTCTCCACTTGATTTCCATGCGATCTCATGAGGTGGTAGGTGGGATTACATCTCTTTAAATTGTGCGATTTCGGGTTCGTCTAATTCATAATTCATCTATCTATCTCTCTGCTCTCCATATGTATATTTAAATTATTATTATTATTATTATTATTATTATTATTATTATTAATATTATATTATTATTAATCTTATGGTTAGGAGTATTATTGTTAGTAGTATTATACATAAAATACTATGACGAGGTCATGAACAAATTATTTCAAGACGAGTTTTTCGAGTGGGATAGGGCTAAGGAAATTATGGATTATAGCTATGGAGGTTATGGGTATAGTTCGTGGGCATGCTCGTGAGGTCAAACTAGTGTTTATCATCTCCGTTGCGTCTACGTATTTTCCTACAATATTGAATCTCAATATTGATACGTGAGCGTTCATAACTTATCTTTTTATATATTAATAGTGTATCCTTGACTAGTGCTCGAGTATATAGGATTATGCATGCATGTATGTTTAATTTTGTCATTAGATAAGTTATGTTGAATCCTGAATTAAATACATATGCTACCGAGATAAGGTATATGATATGCATGTCGTTGGAAAGCTAGCGAAAAATTAAGAACTTTTCATTTAGAACTCGTGTGATTTCGATGAAAAGATTAAAAGATATAGTCAACTGAGTTATTATTACTTTTAATATATTTATTATTAAAATGATTATTATTACTACCGTCGTTATTATCGTCATTATAATCTAATTATTATTATTATTATTATTATTATTATTATTATTATTATTATTATTATTATTATTATTATTATTATTATCATTATCGTTATTAATAAAAGATATTATCATTAAAAATTGTTATTGTTATTATTATTACTATCGTTATTATCGTTAAGGTTATAATTAGTATTATTATTATTATTATCATTATTATGAATGCGATACAAAAGAAGACTAAAAGCTATTAAACAAAACGATTAGGAAATAATGAGTATGAGTATCATGATGAAATTGAAATATAGAAAGATATTGATTTAAGAGAAAAATATCGTTTTCATTATTATTATTATTATTATTATTATTATTATTATTATTATTATTATTATTATTATTATTATTATTATTGAAAGAATCATTAATATTAAAACTATCATTTTTATTAAAATTATCATTTTCGAAAGAAATATCATTGTTATTATAAATATCATTATTATTATCATTTTAGTATTATTATTATTATTAAAAATTATCATTTTAAATAAGATTATTATTTTTTTCTATAAAATATTATCACATTTAATATTAAAAAGTATCGTTATTGTTAAGATTATCATGGTTAGAATTATTATTTTATCATAATTAATATCATCATTAGTAAATATAAATATTATTAGTAGAATAATAATGATTATTATTATTACAAAATAATACAACTTTTACTTATTATTATTATTATCAATATTATTTTATCAAAGAGTTATGTGATACAAAGATATTTTTTTTACCACATGTAATATAATACATTAATAATTCATACCACTATATTTTTATGATATTAAGTGATTTTTATAAATTTTATTACTTAAGATATATAAAAGTATATTTTTATTATATATAAACTTTAATATAATTTTTTATTAATAAATGATTTACATTAATTACTTTAATAAAAATCTGTTAAATATATTTAAATGTATAAAATGACTATATTTAAGTTATATAATAATCATGTATAGATTTTGGAAGACATTTTGGATGAAGATGACTTTTGTTGACTTTTGCATATTAGTCTCGAGCATTAGGATTGTGGTACACTATGACTTGACCTAAATTGTTAGACAGATATTGACCAATATATATATATATATATATATATATATATATATATATATATATATATATATATATATATATATATATATATATATATATATATAAATAATATAGGTTCGTGAATCCGAGGCCAACCTTGCACTTGTTCAATGACGTCATATGTATTTTTACTACGAAATACAGTATTGTGAGTTTCATTTGCTCCCTTTTTAAATGCTTTTGCAATATATATTTTTGGGACTGAGAATATATGCGCTGCTTTTATAAATGTTTTACGAAATAGACACAAGTAATCGAAACTACATTCTATGGTTGGATTATCGAATCAAATATCACCCCTGTTAGCTTGGTAGCCTAAGAATTAGGGAATAGACACCCTAATTGACGCGAATCCTAAAGGTAGATCTACGAGCACTAACTCCTCCCATACTGGAAAATGGTATGCTTTAGTACTTCGAGTTATTTATACAGATGGATTTCTGCTTTGGGGATATTCTATATGCATTATGTTAATGTCGGTTACCAGGTGTTCAATCCATATGAATGATTTTTATGCAAATTGCATGATGTTTATGAGAAATGGAAATATGAAATCTTGTGGTCTATTAAAATTATGGAAATGATCGATTATGATAAACTAATGAACTCACCAACCTTTTGGTTGACACTTTAAAGCATGTTTATTCTCAGGATTGAAAGAAATCTTCCGCTGTGCATTTGCTCAATTTAAAGATATTACTTGGAGTGTAACGACCCAGAATTTTCCGATCGTTCTATACTTATGAGATTAATATTTACATAAATTAAACCTTACCAACATGATAAGCAATCCAAACTGTTGAGACTTATATTTTTGAAAAGAGTTTTACACAACGTTTGACCGTCCAATTTGACCGATGATATCACGAACTATATAACACACGATAATTATACGATTATGTATATGTACATATCTATACATATTTAACATGATTTAAGGATGGTTTAATATTTCATTGTGAACTAACAACAATGAGTTATAAGTATACTTTGAGACCACTAACTTAAGTTTTCAAAACGATAACTATATGTAACGTTCTTTGACATATATACTTACAATCTATAATGTGTTGTGATTTATGTCACCAATATGATTTAAGTGTAATAGGATTAATTTGTAACTAAAATAATCTTGATAAATATCGAACAAGTTTGGGGAAGTGTGGAGTGCACACTTGTTTGAACTTATCTTGATTATGACGGGGGTTCGGGGGCAGCGCCCCCGATAAGCGGGGTCCAAGGGGTGGCAACCCCTGGCGGGGTCCAAGGGGCAGAGCCCCTGGCTGGGGTCGAGCTGCCAGGTCAGCTTGGAAATTTTTTTTTTTGGGCTAACATTGCTTTATTAAAAATGTCTTAAAATTTTATTTTTGGCCCAGTTGGACCCAAAATAAAAGCCCGATTTTGAGCTTCTTTTACCGTATCATACCCATCATCTATACGTATTTACTATTGGTAAATATACATCAAATCAATATCCTTATCAGCCTTAGATCTGCCCTAGATAAGAGGGAATCTTATTTGTAAGCTAGCATACATTATTACTCAAAAATTCAACACAATAATTTGTCCTTGTTCCCTCAACAATCAGACTATCCTATAAGTATCACCATCACCTTGGTTTTTCATTTCATTCTTACAACCATCTTTCTCTAACCAAAAACACACTCTTAGGAACTCTAAGTGTTCTTCACAATCTCAGAAAATACTCATGAAGAACTAGCTTCATGAACAACCTATAATCACCATAAGAAAGTTTGATCAAGATTATTTTCTATCTTTTCCAGTAGCTTTATCCAAGTAACTTGAGGTAGTAACCTTATTCATAATCTTATTCGATTCATATTTATATAGCTATCTTATTTTGTGTTATAAAATTTTAAACAACAAGAACATAGTTTGAATGATTTCAAACCTGTTCGCAAACTAAATAGATCCCTCTAATTTTATATTTAAAACACTTCAAAACCTGTAATATATTATATTATGACAAAATCGGATTAATCATATCTTGGCTAATTAACATAATATTTAATATATATTTACTTATGATTTGATTTTATATATTTCAGGACCACCCGTAAACAACACGAGAAGATTAATCATAAGACCTCATGATTGTACGCAACACGTCATCTGACAACACGGTACTTTATGTACGCAACACGTCATTTGACAACATGGTACCATGGGTCGAGATTAATTCTGATCAATACGAATACGATGGGGTCTTTATTTATTTTATTGAGCAACTAATTGTGGACCATTAACAACAGACTGCTAACTACGGACTAAGAAAATATTAAAAGTATTATAAGTATATATATATGTAACGATTACTTGAAAAGAAAATATGTTGATATATTATATATATGGTTAGGTTCGTGATATCTATCGGAGACCAAGTCGAGTTAAATACCTTCAAGGAAAAGGTGAGTATATAGTCCCAATTTTAAACTCTAAATATTTCGGGATGAGAATACATGCATTTTATGATTTACGTTATGGACACAAGTGATTAAAAATATATATTCTACGTTGAGTTGTACCACTGGCATACTTCCCTGTAACTTGGTAACTATTATTTACATGAGGTATTGTAAACGCGAATCCTGTTGATAGATCTATCGGGCCTGACAACCCCAACCGGACTGGATGACCAGTATTCAACGGTTGCACAGTACTTCGTTTCGGTAACTACACTCGGTACGGTGTAGTAAGATTTCATAATAAAGGGAATATGCGACGTTGATTAAATGTTAAGTATGGTTATCAAGTGCTCAACAACTTAGAATATTTTTATTAAAACGTATATATATGAAATCTTGTGGTCTATATTTATAACGCTGCCGGCATTAAACCTATATCTCACCAACTTTATGTTGATGTTTTAAGCATGTTTATTCTCAGGTGATAACTAAAAGCTTCCGCTGCAACATGTTGAATTTAAGCAAGATCTTGAGTATGCATATTTGTGTCAAAAATAAAACTGCATATCGGAGGATTTGTAATGTAAAATATGTTGGAGGTCGTATTGTTATTATCACATGTAAAGTTTGTAAGTCTAAGATTATCGCTAAAAGATAATTATTATTAAGTTGTTTAAACCTTGTATTTGTAATAAAAGCTATGGTTTGTATTGTAAAACGAATGCAGTTTTTGAAAAATGTCGCATATAGAGGTCAATACCTCGCGATGAATTCATATGTTATTGTATTCGTCCTTATGGTTAAGGTCGGGTTATGACATGGAGTCATTCATGGCATATTTCAAAAGACGTTGCATTCAAGTCGTTGAGTTCAGTAAAGATTATGATTAAGTAAATGAAAGATTAGATCATTTATAGTTGGATATTATGAAATGGTATGCATGCCTATCAACTTTCGATGTAATGAAAGTTTGTCTTTTAAAATGAATGCAATATTTGTAAAATGTATCATATAGAGGTCAAATACCTCGCAATGTAATCATATGTTATTGTATTCGTTCTTATAGATTAGGACGGATCATTACATCCATTACCGTGTCCCAAAAACTTTTAGCCTTTTGGGATCGGCCAATAATAGGATTCTCCGAAGTATCACAATAACATTGATCCAACCATAAAAGCTCTTTTGATGCCCAAGATTTTTGTGGTTTTTGCCTTCCTTCGTCCGCCACCTCTTTCCCTATCAAAATTGTATAAACATTATATTATGCAAAATATATAAACTAACATATATATATATATATATATATATATATATATATATACACACATAATATATATAATATATATATATATATACACTATATATACTAACAGTATACTAACACATATATACTAACATGTATATACTAACAGTATACTATAAATAATAATATATACTAACATATAATTATATTTACAAATATATATATACAGTGTTATAAAAAACCCGATTACTCGTCGATTAATCCCCGATTAATCATTTTAGGAGCAATCTATTCCGATTTCCAAAAATCCGTTTAATTAAACGGTCAACGTCAATTGATGGATCAAAATTGAATTTGGTAATCAAATTCAGTCAAAGTAAAAAATGGTTAACATTTTAACATGAATTTAAACTAGAATGAAGTAGTTTTGAAGGAAAATGAACAATTTTAGACAATTATGTTAAAAATTATCTATATATTTATGGTTTTTTTTTTCAATAGTTACACATAAATTTTTAAAATTTATATTTAAATGTATACAGTACAATCCGATTAATCTCCGAATTACCGATTAATCCTTTCAAAGTCCCGACCGATTAATCCCCGAATAGCGAATTTTGCAACCTTATATATATACTAACATATATTTATATTTACTAATATATATATATATATATATATATATATATATATATATATATATACACACACACACACACTAACAGTAACAATAATATATATAATTAAAAATATAATAACAATAAAATAACTAAATATATACATTTACTCTTTTTAGAGTGTTTTCGCGTAACCCGTGGTTGTGATTGTTTTTGTTGTGATTGTGTTTCTTGCGTTTGTGTTTGCAACCTTTGTTGTTCTGGTTGGTTCGAAAAGATTTGTTGTTGTGGTTGGTTTGGAAACAATTGTCGCGGTTGAGATTGATAAATTTGTTGTTGTTGTTGTTGATAAAACTTTTGTTGTGCCCATTGTTGTTGTTGTTCATAAGTTGGCGCCAACGATTGAGACAACCCGAACAAATTTTTACTAATGTTAGCATAATTTTGTAGACTAGGAGTAAGGATAGGTCGGGATGATGATCCGAGAGTATTTGGAAGCCCGAAAACTAGTAGATTTGATATCAGACGGGTGTTGTTGAGATCGTCTCTAACGACCCATCCTAGTCCATCTGGACGAATACATTACATTTGGTTACATCGCGAGGTACTTGACCTCTATATGATACATTTTACAAACATTGCATTCATTTTTAAAAGACACACTTTCATTACATCGAAAGTTGACGGCCTGCATACCATTTCATAATATATCCAACTATAATTGAGTTAATAATAATCTTGATGAACTCAACGACTCGAATGCAACGTCTTTTGAAATATGTCATGAATGACTCCAAGTAATATCTCTAATATGAGCAAATGCACAGCGGAAGATTTCTTTCATACCTGAAAATAAACATGCTTTAAAGTGTCAACCAAAAGGTTGGTGAGTTCATTAGTTTATCATAAACAATCATTTTCAATAATATAATAGACCACAAGATTTTCATTTCCATTTTTCATAAACATCATCTCATATCAGGCATTTCGCAAAAACTGCATAGAGATAAAAATCATTCATATGGTGAGCACCTGGTAATCGACATTAACAAAACGCGTCTAGAATATCCCCATCATTCCGGGACTCTCATCGGACATGATAAAATCGAAGTACTAAAGCATCCGTAACCCGAATGGGGTTTGTTAGGCCCAATAGATCTATCTTTAGGATTCGCGTCAATTAGGGTTTCTGTTCCCTAATTCTTAGATTACCAGACTAAAAAGGGTGATATTTGATTCGATAATCTAACCATAGAATGTAGTTTTGATTACTTGTGTCTATTTCGTAAAACATTTATAAAAGCAGTGCATGTATTCTCAGTCCCAAAGATATATATTGCAAAAGCATTTAAAAAAAGGAGCAAATGAAACTCACAATACTGTATTTTGTAGTAAAAATACATATGACGACATTGAACAATGCAAGGTTGGCCTCGGATTCACGAACATATATCAAGTATATATATTAAATAATATAGTGAACTTTTAATGGTAATAAAACAACTTTTAATTATATAACATTCTTATTAGTACTATATATATTTCAACTGCTATATATATATATATATATATATATATATATATATATATATATATATATATATATATATATATATATATATATATATATATATATATATATATATACTTTCATATCCATTTTTTATATTTTAATAAATTATATGTTCTGTTAGTAATTAAATAGATTTATATTATCAATTTTAAATCATTCATATTTATCATCATAGTAAATCATTAATGTTAAAGTTCTTATTAAAATATTTTAATTAATAATTAATATTAATATGTTTAATTATTTATAATTATTAGTATATTAATAAGAATTGAATTAGATTTAATCATAATTAAACAAAACATATTATATTAAGTTTTTAGCATTATTCATATATCTTTAATATTTTAATTGTTAAAAAAAATTATGTTAAACACTTATTAATATATATTTAAGCTTATATAAGTTTAATTAGTATTTTAAAAACAAAAATGGTTTTATGATTATTTATATTTATATAACTTATAAATATAACCTATTAAATAAAAAAAATACTTATAATAATTTTCATAATATATTTTTTATATTTTCTAGTTTACTTATTATGTGTATAATGATAATGATAATAATAATAATAATAATAATAATAATAATAATAATAATAAAGTAACTAAATAAAGTTATAAAAATAAGGAAGGAAGATATACGGAGCATCTTATCTTTATTTATTCAGTATTCCCATTCCCATTTATATTTCCAGACAACCAAATTACCCCAATCACTTCTACAGCGTCAATCTGACCTAATTCATTTGTTCGTTCGTTCAAGGTTTTTCACAGGAAATGGATACAAGTCTTAGGTACGTTCCTTCAATTTGTTCTAATCAAACAAACACCTAATTAAAATACTAAAAAGATTTCGGTTTCATTGACTCAATTGAAAATTCCGTTAGTTGATTGAAAGAGGTTTAATTTATTATTCATTGTATGTACTAATTGATTGAGTGTTTGTAGCAGAAAAGGAAAATTGTGATGTGATGGAGCAGCAGAAGTGGCATTTGATTGATTCTCGTTGGTTTTGATTGTTTAAGTGGATTTGTGGATGGTGGGGTTCGAGTGCTGATTAAAACAGAAAAGATCTAGCAACTGGTGATGTTTGGTTAATATAGCAGCAACAAGAGGTGTTCACAAGGAAGATGATTTGATCTCTGTAATAGGAACTAGAAACAGTCCAGTAAAAGTAACGAATGATATTGGGTTGCAGGTAAAATTAGAGTTTTGAATTTTTATACAATTCGAATTATATAGTATAAAGGTATGAGTTCATATATTTATTCATAATTTAAATTTGTAATTCTTGTTTTGATTTCGTTGAAATTGTTGATTCATATTGTTAAATTCTAGATTTTGACATCTTCATAGTTACAATGAGGAAATCAGGTAAATAAATGATCATACGCATAGGTTTAAAATTTTACCGGCTTTTTCTTGGTCTCCAATGACAGAAGTGTACTCGTTTTATTTTGAAGGAAAATTCGCAGAGCTGGATCAGCAAGTTTTACACTCTTCGGTTTAATGTACTTCTCTAACTCTTCAATTAAGATTGTAAATATTTTTGCTCTATTGACATGTGTTTTTCTTTGATTGGTTGCGAATATACTTGACCTGGGTTTTGATGGTCGTGGGTGGTGGTGGTTTTGTCGAATGGTAACCCAAGAACTGTAATGAATACAGCTGAAATTTTTGTAGCTGTACAGCAGTAGTTTCAGCGTAACAGGATCAAACAGAAGTGTGCAGCAGGTCCATGATGATATCAGGAAAGATAACTGTAGTCTATTAAAAGTAGTATGCAGTAGAAAATAGAAATAGAAATGGCAGGTTGGTAGCAACGGTTGGTTGATGGTGGTCCTCGTACAGTGACAAAGCAATAGTAGTAGCTTACAATTTAAAAATCTGGTGTGGTTGGGTTTCGGTTCAGCAAAACAACAAGTACTTGTTGTGTGGTGTTGATGAAGATGATGATGTTGGTCTTCGTTGATGATGTGGTGGGTTTCGTTCGTTTGATGAACCAAAGGTGGTATTCGAATGATAATAGTTATGGTAATTGTCATGCTTAGCATATAAAAAGATTGTTTGAAAGTAGGTATAATCGGATATTGGTTTTGATAGCACACATGTGTGTTGTGTTTTGGTTTATATCTAATTTGCATGTAGAGAAAAAGAAGCAAATTATTTTTGTGTGTGTGGTTATCCAAAAAGAAATAAAGAAAACTAATAATATAACCAACTTGTAAGAAGAAAATGACAACCGTACATTTATCTTAGTCTTGTGAGTAAAAAGAAGATTGTGACACTTTGTTGTGTTTTTCTGCCGACACCCAATAATAATAATAAAGGATGAGTCCTTGTCAATTTAAAGATAATATTTTAGACAATCTCTGAATCTAAAAAGTGAAATATGGATGTAAGATTCATTTAGCCCCCTCATAAACGCAATACAACTCATACACGCACCCCATTTGTCAACTCATAATTTATAGCGGTTTCACAGCTCATTTTAGTAAAGAATGTCTCTATTTTCAATAGCATTTTAATATCACGATAATAATGAACACAAACTGATTTCATGTGATAAGTTCGTGTCACCTTGAGTTCTATCAAATATGAAACTTATTATTAAAGATTTATCGTGGAGTGGAAGTTGTATGTCCCATTTGTGATGGGAAGTGAATAAAGCATTAGTGTTGATGTCCCACAAAAGACTTATAACCTATTTTTGATATGAAATGACAGTGTTTAATTTTCATAGTTTCATACTCCCTCCGTCCCTAAATTATTGTCCAGTATTCTATTTTGGGATGTCCCAAATTAATTGTCTACTTCCATAAATAGAAAGGAAATGAGATATTTCATTGGTGGATCTGGAGAGAGAAGATATTTCATTGGTGGAGAAATAAAGTCAGTGAAATTTTCTAAAACTGTGTGTTTTTTGTCTGGGGACAATTAATCTGGGACGGAGGGAGTACTAGTTTTTAACTAATGCTTTGATCTGATTGGAAATGCAAATAGTAATATACTTATAATAATAATAATAAATTAATTATTTCGTAGATTAGTTCAAATTATCAGTTCATACAACACTTTATTTAATATTTTTAATTATTATTTATACACTTATATATACATATATCATTAAACATGTAAGAAAATCACATATATTTACATATAGATTTATTTTAATCATAACTTTATTATTCTATATATTACTTTACATATTCAATTAAATTATTTTCTATCATTTCAAATTATTATATATATTTATGTATATATATATATATATATATATATATATATATATATATATATATATATATATATATATATATATATATATATATATATATATATATATACATATATATATACATACATATTTATTTACACACAATTGTTCGTGAATCGTCGGAAGTGGTCAAAGTCAAATGATTTCATAAAACAGTTCAACAATTTTGAAATTCAATTTAATAGACTTTGCTTATCATGTCGAAACCATATAAAGATTAAGTTTAAATTTGATCGAAAATTTCCGGGTCGTCACATCGTCGTCTTCATTTCTTGAATTGTTTGGAGTGTTAGACATTTTTTATGTGTTTGAAGTATAGAGTGTGTTTGTAGTTGAGATTGTGTGAATTTGATATAAAATGTACATATATATAGGCTAATATTAATCCTCTTTTTTTTTACTAACGGATATATTTAAAAAAAAAAAATTCAAACCGCACCCTTGAAAAAGCCAATCAGAACCGGACACGTGGATAGTGACAGACGCCTGAGAAACGCGTGGAAGCGACGCACCGATACCACCGCAACCGGCGTCTCTTGGCTGCCATGTCATTAAGACACGGCGTGTCTTCTTACCGATACAAGTCGCCTTAATAAATTAATTAGATTAATATTTAAAAACATATAAATTAGTTAAAAAAAATAATTATACTAGTAACTAAAAAAACATTATATTACTACATTAAAAAACTTATACATTAAGTAATATATCAATAAATGCACAAAATAAATAAATTACACATTAATTAAATACACAAAATAAGTAAATTATACAATAACCAACTACCTAATGATACATATATAATAACTAATTAAATACACAAAATAAATACTTACACCAAAGGTTGCAAAATTCGCTACTCGGGATTAATCGGTAAGGGCCTTAGTAGGAGTAATCAGTAATTTCGATATTAATCAGAGATTAATCAGATTGTACTTTTTATACATTAAATTTATAAAGAAAAATCATAAACATAAACTTTAACACAAATGCCTAAAATTGTTTATTTTTTGAAAAAACTCTAACAGTTTAGTTTAAATATATTGTAAAATGTTTATCAATTTTCACTTTGACAGACTTTGATCAACAGATTCGATTTTACCCATTAATCGAAGTTGCCCGATTAATTGAACGGATTTTGGAATATTAGAACAGACTGTTCATAATAACGACTAATCAGGGATTAATCGGTGAAATAGTCGTGTTTTTTTCCCATGGTGTCTATACCGACCAACTTTAAACATTCATAAATAAATAAAATATAAATTAACTAACTAAATATGCAATTATTTAGAATATATTCTGTAAGTAACTAGAGGGGGTGAATAGTTACTTAATACAATTTTTTAACACTTTTTCGATTGATCACCAAATTCGATTAACTATGATCAACCAATTCAACTCAAACTTGATGTGTGAATTGTATATGTTCAAAATGATGAATGAAGTAATGTAAAGAACATAGACACAAGGATTTATAGTGGTTCTGGTGAATGTTAACTAATCCACCTTAATCCACTCCCCGATTACACTAATCGGGATTTGTTGCTTCACTAAGTACTTTTCTCCAAACCCGGTGGAGATCCAATTTACAAGTCTTCAACTTCTTTGGTAGACAACAAACCTAATCTTTCTATCCCTTTGAAAGATCAACTCCAACCTAGATCAACTTATCTTCACCTTGGACAAGTATTAATTTCCAAATAAGATTAATCAACTTCCTAAGTCCCTTTAAGGAAGTAGATCACTAAGCTAGCCTATGCTTCTACTAATTGAAGTTACAAGACTTTTACACTTTGTAATGATGATCCTAAGACAATACTAGGACATACATTACACTAAGTAAACTCACAAGATTAATGATTTTGATTAGTAAGTTTACAACAACCAAATTCTATATCTATAAGATCATAGAATCTTCTCTTGTTTGATCACATTTGAGTAGTAATTAGAGCCCTTGTGATCTCTGAAAATAAGCTTTTGAAATATGCAAGAGGGTCAACTTCAAATGCTCTTCAATGCTTGCCTTTTATAGTAGGATTCAAAAAATAGCCGTTGACACACAATTGCCAGCACGGTCGACCGTGGTTCGACCGTGCGTGCTCCAGTCCAAAATTGGTATCTATTGTATAGCCATTTGACTCAAATTTGAACACCACATTTTGGCACCTTTACTCCTTCTAGAACCTGCAAAAGAAACCAAACATCCTATACAAGTACTATATGCATTAAGTGTGTGAGATTTGGTCTTATTGTGTGAAAGTGACATAACACTCCATTAGTGGTAAACCCAACATTCTTGAAGAAGTGTCTTGATTGATATTTTGGGAAATCTCAGATTGGTCAAGACTTAGTTAGTCACTTTAATGTATTTGGTTCAATTCTAAAGACTAGTCAATATGTCATTAACTTCCTAGTTTCAATTAATCACAAGTCATGTTTATTTTAAGCTTAGGTAGATTAATTGAATGATGTCTTTCTAAGATAATCATTAAGTATGTAGATACATCAAAGTTAAGTCATACTTGAACAAGCAGTCACAATTTGTTACTTAGACAAGTCCAAGTAAACAATTGATCATAATTTCATTGTGAACCAATTACACTTAATTTGTTGGAGTAGACTAGTTATTTGAATCCTAACTAGTAAGCACATAACAAACATGTTAACCAAGTTGACAAATTTATGAGTATTAAACATATTAGCAAGTAGCAAGTAATACTTACACATAGCAAGAGATAGTTACTCTAAGATCAATCATATAGATATTTGCACAACTTGTAATTTAAGCTTTTAGCAAGCTTACTTGCAATATAACATATTGCATGATTAATGTGTAAGCACACATTAATGTCCAACACATGCACAAGGGAAGAGCAATCTCTAGTTGGGACTTGGTGACCATCCTAAATGTATCTAAGTGTATTTTAGGATTACAAGTCTTTACTTGTTACACTTGAAAACATTTCCCTTAATTAATCACTAAGTCATCTTTAATAGTAATTATTGTTCTAGTGACATTGGCTTAAGTGTGTTTGTAATGACCCGTCTTTTTTCGTTTACTTTCCGTTTAATTTATTTAAATTCCGTTATTTAATTTTAACATCACCCGTTAAAATGCGTATTGAAAATAACTCGTATGGTTAATTCACGCACTCGCTTTTAAACTCGAGGGACTAATGTTGCCAAGGGACCAAAGTTTCAACTAGGTCAACTAGTCAACAATCTCCTCTCCACCATTCATTCACCTCCCTTTTTCTTTTTGATACTTCCATTTTCCTCTCAACCCGCTCAACAAAGAATCATCATCTAAATCATTTCAAGGAAGCAAACATCAAAACAAATTACATATTTGGAATCCTTACATCTTCCTCTTCAATTCCATACCAACTTCATCTCTTTTGGGTAACTTTTCAAAAACTCTAGATTTCTTGTTCTTGGTCTTTAAACCTAAAAGTGTGTTAATTAGTGTCTATGGCTCAAATCTAACATGAATATGTGATTTATTTGCTCGATCTTGTCATTTTGGTGTAACTAGCATGAACTTGAAAAATGACTTGTTTAATCTTGAGTTTTGGTTGATTAAATGTTGTTAGATGTTAAAGTGCATGTATTAAATGTGTTACTAGCATCACTAGCTTCAATTTGGTATGTAGGTTAACTTAGAAAGACTCAAATAACATGATTGATGAATTTATGATTTTTGGTTAGGGTTTGGTAGCCTTAAGTATAAATTTTGACGAATTAAATGCTTTGCAATGTTGCTTGTAAGTATTTAGTAGTATTGTATGCATAATACCTACCAAACGGCGTATTATATGTGTGCATTTATTTCCTGGATCACCAAATTGTATTTATGAACTTGAATGTATTTAATGAGGAATATTTAATGCAAATTATGTTGTTGTAAATGTTTAGTTTAGTTATTGTTATGAGTTCAATTCAACTACTAGTAATGGGTGTTTTCAAATGACATACAATAAGCGTTTTTCATGTTTGTTGACCATAAATTGTGTTTTATTGAAATTTGTCTCGAGACTTGACCACATGAAACTGCCCAGAAATCTGTACAAGTGTTTTGCCGCGGTGCGGCGCGACTCAAAGAACATTTTGACAATAGCCTTAAACCAAGGTGTGAGGCATCAGGTAAGCCGAAGTGCCGCGGCGCGGCCAATCCTTGGCGCGGCGCGGCGCGGCATATGCCTGGATTGTAGGCTGTCCAAATTCGCGTTTACACATTTAATTCTAACTATGCTACGCACCTTCGATTAACATGTAACTTGTTCTAACATGATCATATATGATTATATAACTCAGAAAAATTGTCCGAGACCCGACCCGAACGTGTTGACTTTGATTTGACCAAAGTTGACTTTTATTCAAACTTAACCAATACTTTGTTTAATTGTTATAACCTTTCTCTTATACTTGATTCTTGCATGAAACTTGACAACTTGATTCACATGCTATATAATTGATTCATAACGAGCCATAGGACTAATTAAACAACTTTGACCGACCTTGTGTTCTACCAATTTTGATATGACCTACTTGTTTAGGTCAAGACTAGCATTCGTCCTTGCACATGTTTACTTTGTGAAGTACCTTTATACTCGTGCACTCAAGGTGAGATCATAGTCCCATCTTTCCAACAACTTTTATTCTTTAAATCATGGGATGAGAGACATATACGTTTTATACTTTTATGCTTTGGACAAAGTACGAAAACAAACATTCCACATGAGAGTTAGAACAAAAAGCCTCAATTCGATTATCATTTGTTACACTTGTAGGGTGTAAGCGAGAGCTTATGTTGTGTGGATCCATACGGGCTTGACGAGCCCTCATTCGGACGGTTCGCTACCGTTAGCGGATGAAATATATTTTTAGGTATAGTGTAGGTTCTAACACTATGATAACGGGGTTCGTAAAACAGTTAAGTCTTGATAATTGGGTGCTCGCGAATGAACAACCACTTATGGAATGCAAACGATTTGGATAATCAACTTTATATTAAATCTTGTGGTTCAATACATCATACTTACTAAACCTATGATTTTACCAACGTTTTTGTTGACAGATTTTTCTATATTTTCTCAGGTCCTTGTGTGATAACCCGGAAATTTCTGACCAAATTTAAACTTAATCTTTATATGTTTTCGATACGATAAGCAAAGTTTGTAATGTTGTATCTCAAAATTTTGGAACTACATTCATGTAATCAATTATCCTTTGACCGTGCTCGACGATTCACGAATATTTATGTGTATAGATATGTATATATAATATATGGTTATATTAATTGAAAATGTTAACAAAGTATTATATGTATAATACTTTACATGAACGTATTTATTTCAATATAAGTTTATTATAATTATCAACGAGATTATAAGATAATATCAAATGATTGAATTATCAGATATATTGTGATATGATTACGGGTGTCTGTTGTAAGGTCCACTGAGAATTAAGAAATCTATTCTTTTTAACGGTATTCGGAATAATTGGTAAAGTGATTTACAAGTAAGAACAAATGTATCAATTAACGGGAACTAGACAAGGGTTAGTGGAAATTCCTGTTTAATTTCCAATTCATGTTTTATAATATTTTCCACGTGACCTTGATACGATAACTATGTTAACTTTCATTTTATTTAATGTGAAGTAAGAATGTGGAGTGTAAATAACTTAGATGTTGGATATCGACAAGATAAGTAACTCGACATTTTTCATTAAGATGATTTCATATGTTTATTTAACCTTTGGACTTTCTCCCATGCTTCACCAACATACTGTAATTTAAAAACTTAAAACCTATTATGAATATATATAATTCTACTTTTCTAACACGTTTTATGATATAACGATTTCCATTATTTTAACTTTTTAACAAAATGATTCTTAAATATATTTAGTTTTGGAAAATAAAATTATCATATTTATTTGATTTAGTTTTAAACGTACAAAAAAGTTTTCAGTTTAAAAAGAACTTTATTATTAAAACGTATATAACTTTTATAAATATCTAGAACCACTTTTGTGAAACGACCCGTCCTAATCCATCCGAACGAAGTCCATATCGATTATAAACGATTCACAACAGTTGATTACAACGCGAGGTATTTGACCTCTATATGATACATTTTACAAACATTGCATTCGTTTTTGAAAAGACAATCTTTCATTACATCGAAAGTTGACAACATGCATACCATTTCGTAATATATCTTACTATAATAGACTTAATAATAATCTTGATGAACTCAACGACTCGAATGCAATGTCTTTTGAAATATGTCATGAATGACTCCAAGTAATATCTCTAAGATGAGCAAATGCACAGCGGAAGATTTCTTTCGTACCTGAGAATAAACATGCTTTAAAGTGTCAACCAAAAGGTTGGTGAGTTCATTAGTTTAACATAAATAATCATTTCTTAATTTTAATAGACCACAAGATTTCATACTTCCATTTCTCATAATCATACGTCCCATGCATAGAGACAAAAATATCATTCATATGGATTGAACACCTGGTAATCGACATTCACAATATACATATAAGAATATCCCCATCATTCCGGGATCCTCCTTCGGACATGATATGTCATAACCCGACCTTAACCATAAGGACGAATACAATAACATATGATTTCATCGCGAGGTATTGACCTCTATATGCGACATTTTTCAAAAACTGCATTCGTTTTTACAATACAAACCATAGCTTTTATTACAAATACAAGGTTTAAACAACTTAATAATGATTATCGTTTAGCGATAATCTTAGACTTACAAACTTTACATGTGATAATAACAATACGACTTCCAACATATTTTACATTACAAATCCTTCGATATGCAGTTTTATTTTTGACACAAATATGCATACTCAAGATCTTGCTTAAATTCAACATGTTGCAGCAGAAGCTTTTAGTTATCACCTGAGAATAAAAATGCTTAAAACGTCAACATAAAGTTGGTGAGATATAGGTTTAATGCCGGCAGCGTTATAAATATAGACCACAAGATTTCATATATAAACGTTTTAATAAAAATATTCTAAGTTGTTGAGCACTTGATAACCATACTTAACATTTAATCAACGTCGCATGTTCCCTTTATTATGAAATCTTACTACACCGTACCAAGTGTAGTTACCGAAACGAAGTACTGTGCAATCGTTGAATACTGCTCGTCCAGTCCGGTTGGGGTTGTCAGGCCCGATAGATCTATCAACAGGATTCGCGTTTACATTACTCATGTAAATATTAGCTACCAAGTATAAAGAAATATGCCATGGTACAACTCAATGTAGAATTTATTTTTTTGATCACTTGTGTCCATAACGTAAATCATAAAATGCATGTATTCTCATCCCAAAATAATTAGAGTTTAAAAGGGACTATATACTCACTTTTGCCTTGAAGGTATTTATCACGACTTGGTCTCCGATAGATATCACGAACCTAACCATATATATAATATATCAACATATATTCTTTTTAAGTAATCGTTATATATATATATATATATATATATATATATATATATATATATATATATATATATATATATATATACATATATATATATACATATATATATATATATATATACATATATATATATATATACATATATATATACATATATATATACATATATATATATAGATATATATATATATATATATATATATATATATATATATATATATATATATATATACTTTTAATACTTTTAATATTTTCTTAGTCCGTAGTTAGCAGTTCGATGTTAGTGGTCCACAATTAGTTGCTTAAATAAAATAAATAAAGACCCCATCATATTCGTATTGATCAGAATTAATCTCGACCCATGGTACCATGTTGTCAAGTGACGTGTTGCGTACATAAAGTACCGTGTTGTCAAATGACGTGTTGCGTACAATCATGAGGTCTTATGATTAATCTTCTCGTGTTGTTTACGGGTGGTCCTGAAATATATAAAATTAAATCATAAGTAAATATATATGAAATATCATATTAATTAGAAATATATGATTAATTTAATTTTTCTCCAAATATTTTCGTAGCTAAACTAGCTTCGGATACCCGATCTTGTTTTAGTCGTAGTTTCTTCATTACAACTCCGTTTTTGTTGGTTCAACTTGCCAATTCCTTGGATCGAGTCAATATTTAAGAATATGAACTGAAAATACCTTAGGTTGTATTCGAAATCACAGGTTATAGGTCAAACTTTGGTGAAACTTATGAAAGTGATCATTTTCCATCATAAAAATAACATTTAATGATCATTTTTCTAAAAATACTTACACTTTGAGTTAAACCATGAAATTTTTATGTGTTAACATATTCATAAGAAATATCATTTTTCCAGAACATTAACTTCCAATTCAAAGCTTAAGATGGTTTTTAATTATCCAACCCAAAACAGCCCCCCGGTTGCACTCCGACGACGTAGATTCAGTTTTTAAGATGTTCTTTGTAAAACCAAGTTATATCTTGTTAAGTTAGCATATCATTATGATATATTACATGTCTTGAAGTGTTTTAAAAGTTAAGTTAGAAGGATCTATTTAGTTTGCAAACAAGTTTGAAATCATTCAAACTATGTTCTTGTTGTTAAAATTTTACAACACAAAATAAGATAGCTATATAAATATGAATTGAATAACTTTATGAATAAGGTTACTACCTCAAGTTACTTGGACAAAGTTACTGTAAAATATGAGAAAAATCCTAGAACCAAAAGAGTGGTGGAGTTGGATCAAAAGGTTGGAAGTAAACTTGTATTTTTGGAAGGATTATTGAAGTTTTCTTGTAAGAAATTTATTATGATGATTAAGGCTTGTTTTTGAACTAGATCTTCATGGTTATTTTCTGAGATTGTGAAGAACACTTAAGGTTCCTAAGAGTGTGTTTTTGGTTAGAGAAAATGTGTAGTAAAAATGAAATTGGAATGGAGTATAAATGGTGGTGAAAAGATGTATAAATTTGTAATATTGTGCAAAAGTCTTGTAATATGCCAAATTGATTAATCATGCATGCTAAGATCCAAAATTTGCTGACTCATGCCTGTTAATAAAGTGATTGTGATGTGTATATACTAATAGTAAATACGTATAGGAGCTGGGTATGATACGAGTACATATACTCTAGGTATACGTGTAGAAATTTTGAGGAAACGGAACGAGAATTCAAATATAGCTATCTTTTGTAAATATACTTATATTGTTTTATGTATATAAGCCCTTTAAAAGTGATTAAATACATATTTATACGATACTTGTATAAGTATTATAGGTTAAAGGTATATATGTCAAATAATGTTACGTATAGTTATCATTTTGAAAACTTAAGTTAGTAGTCTCAAAGTATACTTATAACTTATTGGTATTAGTACACAATGAGATGTTAAACCATTCTTAGATCATGTTAAATATATATAAATACATGTATATACACAAACGTATAATTATCGTTTGTTATATAGTTCGTGATATCATCGGTCAAATTGGACGGACAAACGTTGTGTAAAACTCTTTTTAAAAACATAAATCTCAACAATTTAGATTACTTATCATGTTGGTAAGGTTTAATTTATGTAAATATTAATCTCATAGGTATAAAATGATCGGAAAAATCCGGGTCGTTACAGTACCTACCCGTTAAATAAATTTCGTCCCGAAATTTTAAAATTGTACCTATTTTGCGTTCTCGAGAAACAAATGTGGGTACTTTTGTTTCATCTGATCCTCTCGTTCCCAAGTAAACTCGGGACCCCTTCGAGCATTCCAACGAACCTTAACGATCGGTATGTTGCTCTGCTTGAGTTGTTTAACTTCACGGTCCATGATTTCGACTGGTTCTTCTATGAATTGTAGTTTCTCGTCGACTTGGATTTCTTCAAGAGGAATGGTGAGATCTTCCTTTGCAAGACATTTCTTAAGGTTTGATACGTGAAATGTATTATGTACTCCATCGAGTTGTTGTGGTAACTCGAGTCGATAAGCTACCGGTCCAATGCGTTCGATGATCTTGAACGGGCCTACATACCTTGGGTTCAGTTTACCCCTTTTACCGAAACGTATTACACCTTTCCAAGGTGACACCTTTAACATAACCATGTCACCGATCTGAAACTCTAATGGTTTCCTTCGGACATCGGCGTAGCTCTTTTGGCGACTACGGGCTGTTTTCAATCTCTCCTTGATTTGTACTATCTTCTCAGTCGTTTCGTGTATGATCTCGGGACCAGTTAATTGTCGATCTCCTACTTCATTCCAACAGATAGGGGATCTACACTTCCTTTCATACAGTGCTTCGAATGGTGCAGCTTTAATGCTCGTATGATAACTGTTATTATACGAGAATTCTGCTAATGGTAGATATTTATCCCATCCGTTTCCAAAATCGATCACACATGCCCTGAGCATGTCTTCAAGAGTCTGAATTGTTCTTTCACTCTGCCCGTCAGTTTGTGGATGATATGCGGTGCTCATATCCAAACGAGTTCCCAGGGCCTCATGTAGTGATTGCCAAAACTTTGATGTAAATCTACTATCACGATCGGATATAATGGAAATAGGTATTCCATGCCTTGAAACAATTTCCTTTATGTATAATCGTAATAGTTTCTCCATTCTATCCGTTTCCTTTATAGGCAAGAAATGTGCAGATTTGGTGAGACGATCAACTATTACCTAAATGGTGTCATAACCCCAGGCAGTCTTAGGTAACTTTGTGATGAAATCCATGGTAATACCGTCCCATTTCCATTCTGGGATTTCTGGTTGTTGAAGTAACCCTGACGGCTTCTGGTGTTCTGCTTTGACTTTGGAACAAGTTTAACATTCCCCAACATATGTTGTAACGTCTGTCTTCAAATTAGGCCACCAATAATGCGTCTTAAGATCTTGATACATCTTTCCAACTCCAGGATGTATCGAGTATCTTGTCTTATGTGCCTCATTCAATATCAACTTCCTTAATCCACCCAACTTCGGTACCCAAATACGGTTTGCAAAATATCGAATTCCGTCTTCCCGCATAACGAGTTGCTTCTCATACTTCTTCATTATTTCATTTCCTATGTTTTCTTTAGTAAGAGCTTCTCGTTGAGCCTCTTTGATTTGTGAGTTGAGATTCATGCGAATTTTTATGTTCATTGCTCGTACTCGAATTGGTTCCCGTTCCTTTCTGCTTAGAGCGTCGGCCACTACATTCGCTTTCCTGGGATGATAGCGAATCTCACAATCATAGTCGTTTATCAGCTCGACCCACCTACGTTGCCTCATGTTCAGCTGTTTCTGATCGAAGATATGTTGAAGGCTTTTATGATCGGTAAACACAGTGCATTTAACCCCATATAAGTAGTGTCTCCATATCTTCAATGCAAACACTACTGCTCCCAATTCTAAATCATGCGTCGTATAATTCCGCTCATGAATCTTCAATTGTCGGGATGCGTATGCTATAACTTTCTTCCGTTGCATAAGGACGCAACCAAAACCTTGTCGCGAAGCGTCACAATATATCTCAAAATCATCGTTCCCTTCAGGTAACGATAAAATAGGTGCTGTAGTCAACTTCTTCTTCAGTAATTGAAATGCACTCTCCTGCTCAGAAGTCCATTCGTACTTCTTCCCTTTTTGTGTTAACGCTGTTAATGGTTTAGCTATTCGGGAAAAATCTTGAATAAACCTTCTATAATAACCAGCTAAAGCTAAAAATTGGCGTATCTGCATTGGTGTCTTAGGAGTCTCCCATTTTTCAATGGCCTCAATTTTAGCTGGGTCAACCTAAATTCCTTTGCTACTAACAACATGGCCAAGAAATTGCACTTCTTTCAACCAAAACGCACACTTAGAAAATTTGGCGTATAATTGTTCTTTTCTTAACAATTCTAATACCAATCTTAAATGTTGTTCATGCTCTTGCTCACTCTTGGAATAGATAAGAATATCGTCAATGAAAACGATAACAAACTTATCTAAATACGGGCTACAAACTCGATTCATTAGATCCATGAATACAGCTGGCGCATTCGTTAATCCAAACGGCATGACCAAAAATTCATAATGACTGTAGCGTGTCCGAAAAGCAGTTTTCGGAATATCTTCTTCTTTGACGCGTAGTTGATGATAGCCCGACCTTAAGTCGATTTTCGAGTAAACACATGATCCTTGCAATTGATCAAATAAGTCATCAATTCTCGGTAGTGGATACCGATTCTTGATAGTTAACTTATTTAATTCATGATAATCTATACACATTCGGAAAGATCCGTCTTTCTTCTTGACGAATAAAATCGGAGCTCCCCACGGTGAAGTGCTCGGTCGAATGAAACCACGGTCTAGTAATTCTTGTAACTGGCTTTGTAACTCTTTCATCTCAGATGGTGCAAGTCTATATGGAGCACGAGCCACTGGTGCAGCTCCCGGTACTAGATCTATTTGAAATTCTACAGATCTAAATGGAGGTAATCCTGGTAACTCTTCCGGAAATACTTCAGGAAAATCTCTTGCCACAGGCACGTCGTTGATGCTTTTCACTTTTTCCTTCATTTTAACTTTATTAACATATGCTAAGATAGCATAGCACCCTTTCTTCAAGCACTTTTGAGCTTTCAAACAACTAATGAGTTTTAGCTGTGAGTTACCCTTCTCTCCATAAATCATTACTGGCGTTTTATCCTTACGAGGAATGCGAATTGCCTTCTTAGCGCACACAACTTCAGCTCCTATTTTGGACATCCAGTCCATGCCGACTATTACATCAAAACTTCCTAATTCTACGGGTATCAAATCAATCTTAAATGTTTCTCCAGCTAAATTTATTTTACAATCACGGCAAATTTTATCGGCTTTAATTAGTTTACCATTAGCTAACTCAATCATGTACTTAGCATCTAGAGGTAATGATGAACAATTCAATTTAGCATGAAAGTCTCTACACACGTAACTTCTATCGGCATCAGTATCAAATATAATAGATGCGGATAAGTTATTAATGGTAAACGTACCCGTAACAAGCTCCGGGTCTTCGCACGCCTCTCTAGCATTAATAACAAATGCTCTTCCACGTGCAGATCCGTTATTCTTCTCTGGATTTGGGCACTGACTCTTATAATGACCCTGTTTCCCACACCCATAACAAGTAACAATGGCCAAGGCAGTTCTATTTGCATTGGTGGCAGGAGTCTTGGTACCGTTTGTATTTGTAGCGGGAACCCTACAATCTTCAGCAAGATGACCTTTTCGATTACAATTGTTGCACACCACATTACAATAACCAGAGTGATGTTTGTGGCATCTGTTACATAAAGGATTTCGTCCCTTGTAACCTGAGTTCGAACCGCTATCCGCACCTTGCGTGGTTTCTTGTTTCTTGTTGGATTGTTGATGATTACCTTCCCACTTTCTTTTGTTTCCCGATGTCTTGACATCAGTGTTCTTATCTAGAATAATCTGGTTCATCAACTCATTCGCCATGGTGATAGCTTCATGAATAGTCTTGGGTTTGGATGCTGTAACATTTGCCTTGATCTTTTTAGGCAAACCGTCTTTGTACAGTTCAATCTTCCGTTCTTCGGTTGGTACTAATTCGGGATATAGCAAAGCTAATTCCATGAATCGCTAATTGTAGTTGGTGAGTTCAGTACCAACAACTTTCAGGCTTCGTAATTCAGCTTCCAACTTCCTAACCTCGTTCCTTGGACAATACTCGTTGATTAGCATTGTTTTGAATTCTTCCCAGGGAGTATCATAAGCTACATCTCCTCCTACGGCCTTCACATAGTTTTTCCACCACGTGAGTGCACTATCTTGTAAGGTGCACGATGCATACTTGGTCATGTCCTTCTCAATACAACCACTGATTTTAAACACAGACTCAATCTTTTCGATCCACCGGGTTACACCGACCGGTCCTTCTGTTCCACTGAATGATGAGGGCTTGCAACCTTGAAAAGTTTTGTAAGTGCATCCCACACGAGGATTTGGGTTAACTGCAGCACCTCTTGTAGCCTCGACCCATAACATTCTGTCATTCACTCGCTGATTGATGAGTTCCTGGATTTCTTGTTCCGTCATTTGGTTCAATCGCGCCATAATCTTCAATAAAAATGGAAAAATAATAATTATTCACATGGAATATTATAGATGTAGTATGTATTTACAGTACATCGTAGCTTATTAATAATATGAACCAGTTATTATTATAAAAGCCTTTTCTTCTTATTAGCGTTTTATAATTATACCTAGGGTAGTACCTACCCGTTAAAGTTCATACTTAATAGCTTAGTACGAAAATCAATTACTATTACCCAAATAATACTCAACCATGGAAAATTATTGCATTTCACACTTCACTATTTTACATATGCTTATCTTACATCAAACATTAAGCAAACCACACTAGTAATATTATACAAAACATTATATGATCCCATGGTTTAAAACAACAGTTCATCATTTAACCCAAAGCGTTTGTGTTCAAAGAAATCGCTTAAAGGTTATCCTGGTTGTCTCCCTGCGTTTTGGCTGAGGAACCGAAGAACTGGATGTCGGGATAGAACTAATAGGAATAGCGGGAATAGGTGTGGAAGTATCTGGTGGAGTTGGTGCCACAACATCCTCTCAAGACTCAGGATTTGGATTTTCCATTTCAGTAGCCTTTCGTTTCTTTCCTCGTTCGAACTTGTCTTTCGTAATTTCCTGTATTTCTTCCTCCTCAGGATCACTTTCCGGTTCCTCTTCAATTGATTCATCCGGAACTTGTGAGTCTTCCCCAAAGGTGTCGTTTTCATCATCGGATAGGTTAATGACTGGAACACCATCTGAAGATTCTGGTTCGGAGTCGCTGAATGTGATAACAAGTTCTAAGCTAGACATCTATCACATAACAACTAGCATGTTAGTATCACATAATATTTACATATTAATTTTTTTAACCAACAGGGATAAGCAATAGTTTTCTAAATCAAATACGGTGAAAGTCCAGACTCACTAATGCATCCTAACAAACTCGATAAGACACACTAATGCAAATTTTCTGGTTCTCTAAGACCAACGCTCTGATACCACATGTCATAACCCGACCTTAACTATAAGGACGAATACAATAACATATGATTTCATCGCGAGGTATTGACCTCTATATGCGACATTTTTCAAAAACTGCATTCGTTTTTACAATACAAACTATAGCTTTTATTACAAATACAAGGTTTAAACAACTTAATAATGATTATCGTTTAGCGATAATCTTAGACTTACAAACTTTATATGTTATAATAACAATATGACTTCCAACATATTTTACATTACAAATCCTCTGATATGCAGTTTTATTTTTGACACAAATATGCATACTCAAGATCTTGCTTAAATTCAACATGTTGCAGCGGAAGCTTTTAGTTATCACCTGAGAATAAACATGCTTAAAATGTCAACATAAAGTTGGTGAGATATAGGTTTAATGCTGGCACCGTTATAAATATAGACCACAAGATTTCATATATAAACGTTTTAATAAAAATATTCTAAGTTGTTGAGCACTTGATAACCATACTTAACATTTAATCAACGTCGCATATTCCCTTTATTATGAAATCTTACTACACCATACCAAGTGTAGTTACCGAAATGAAGTACTGTGCAACCGTTGAATACTGGTCGTCTAGTCCGGTTGGGGTTTTCAGGCCCGATAGATCTATCAACAGGATTCGCGTTTACATTACTCATGTAAATATTAGCTACCAAGTATAAAGAAATATGCCATGGTACAACTCAACGTAGAATTTATTTTTTTGATCACTTGTGTCCATAACGTAAATCATAAAATGCATGTATTCTCATCCCAAAATAATTAGAGTTTAAAAGGGACTATATACTCACTTTTGCCTTGAAGGTATTTATCACGACTTGGTCTCCGATAGATATCACGAACCTAACCATATATATAATATATCAACATATTTTCTTTTTAAGTAATCGTTACATATATATAAATATATACTTTTAATACTTTTAATATTTTCTTAGTCCGTAGTTAGCAGTCCGATGCTAGTGGTCCACAATTAGTTGCTTAAATAAAATAAATAAAGACCCCATCGTATTCGTATTGATCAGAATTAATCTCGACCCATGGTACCATGTTGTCAAGTGACGTGTTGCGTACATAAAGTAACGTGTTGTCAAATGACGTGTTGCGTACAATCATGAGGTCTTATGATTAATCTTCTCGTGTTGTTTACGGGTGGTCCTGAAATATATAAAATCAAATCATAAGTAAATATATATGAAATATCATATTAATTAGAAATATATGATTAATTTAATTTTTCTCCAAATATTTTCGTAGCTAAACTAGCTTCGGATACCCGATCTTGTTTTAGTCGTAGTTTCTTCATTACAACTCCGTTTTTGTTGGTTCAACTTGCCACTTCCTTGGATCGAGTCAATTTTTAAGAATTTGAACTGAAAATACCTTAGGTTGTATTCAAAATCACAGGTTATAGGTCAAACTTTGGTGAAACTTATGAAAGTGATCATTTTCCATCATAAAAACAACATTTAATGATCATTTTTCTAAAAATACTTACACTTTGAGTTAAACCATGAAATTTTTATGTGTTAACATATTCATAAGAAATATCATTTTTCCAGAACATGAACTTCCAATTCAAAGCTTAAGATGGTTTTTAATTATCCAACCCAAAACAGCCCCCGGTTGCACTCCGACGACGTAGATTCAGTTTTTAAGATGTTCTTTGTAAAACCAAGTTATATCTTATTAAGTTAGCATATCATTATGATATATTACAGGTCTTGAAGTGTTTTAAAAGTTAAGTTAGAAGGATCTATTTAGTTTGCAAACAAGTTTGAAATCATTCAAACTATGTTCTTGTTGTTAAAATTTTACAACACAAAATAAGATAGCTATATAAATATGAATCGAATAAGGTTATGAACAAGGTTACTACCTCAAGTTACTTGGACAAAGTTACTATAAAAGATGAGAAAAATTCTAGAACCAAAAGAGTGGTGGAGTTGGATCAAAAGGTTGGAAGTAAACTTGTATTTTTGGAAGGATTATTGAAGTTTTCTTGTAAGGAATTTATTATGATGATTAAGTGTTGTTTTTGAACTAGATCTTCATGGTTATTTGCTGAGATTGTGAAGAACACTTAAGGTTCCTAAGAGTGTGTTTTTGGTTAAAGAAAATGTGTAGTAAAAATGAAATTGGAATGGAGTATAAATGGTGGTGAAAAGATGTATACATTTGTAATATTGTGCAAAAGTCTTGTAATATGCCAAATTGATTAATCATGCATGCTAAGATCCAAAATTGGCTGACTCATGGCTGCTAATAAAGTGATTGTGATGTGTATATACTAATAGTAAATACGTATAGGAGCTGGGTATGATACGAGTACATATACTCTAGGTATACGTGTAGAAATTTTGAGGAAACGGAACGAGAATTCAAATATAGCTATCTTTTGTAAATATACTTATATTGTTTTATGTATATAAGCCCTTTAAAAGTGATTAAATACATATTTATACGATACTTGTATAAGTATTATAGGTTAAAGGTATATATGTCAAATAACGTTACGTATAGTTATCATTTTGAAAACATAAGTTAGTAGTCTCAAAGTATACTTATAACTTATTGTTATTAGTACACAATGAGATGTTAAACCATTCTTAGATCATGTTAAATATATATAAATACATATATATACACAAATGTATAATTATCGTTTGTTATATAGTTCGTGATATCATCGGTCAAATTGGACGGTCAAACGTTGTGTAAAACTCTTTTTAAAAACATAAATCTCAACAATTTAGATTACTTATCATGTTGGTAAGGTTTAATTTATGTAAATATTAATCTCATAGGTATAAAATGATCGGAAAAATCCGGGTCGTTACATGATATAAATTTCGAAGTACTAAAGCATCCGGTACTTTGGATGGGGCTTGTTGGGCCCGATAGATCTATCTTTAGAGTTCGCGTCAATTAGAGTGTCTGTTCCCTAATTCTTAGATTACCAAACTTAATAAAAAGGGGCATATCCAATTTCGATCATTCAACCATATAATGTAGTTTCAATTACTTGTGTCTATTTCGTAAAACAGTTATAAAAACAGCGCATGTATTCTCAGTCCCAAAAATATATATTGCGAAAGCATTTAAAAAGGGAATAATGAAACTCACAATAATGTATTTTGTAGTAAAAATACATATGACGACATTGAACAATGTAGGGTTGTCCTCGGATTCACGAACCTATATCATTTATATATCTATTAAGACATATACTTGTAATCGAACAAATATATTTATTTATATTATTATTAGTGATGTAATTTATATATATAGTAGACTAATAGGTTCATTATATATATTTTCATTATATATATAGATATATTAGTATAGTTAAGTTATGTGTATTAAATATATATTTATATATAACATCTTTATTTTTATGTTTATAATTTTAATAACGTCTTTAAAACTTTTATTTTTCATAATCGTAATTATTTTAATAATAATGACATAGATAATACTGATATCAATAATAATGATAGTTTTAGTAAAAAAAATAATACTAATAATAATAATGGTAATTTTTAATAGTTTTAATAGAAATTTTCAGTAATTATACAATATCACTAATATTAATGTTTAAATGATATGTCTATTAATGATACTTTGTAATATTAATAATAATGATGATAATACTAATAATAATACCTATGTGGATGATAATAATAACACTAACAATTATAAAATGTTACAAGTACTAATATTAATGAAAATAATAATAATTTGTATCATTCTCATAATAATAATCATAATCATAATTATAATAATAAATTATAGTCTTTATAATAATACTTGTATTAGTAATAATAAGTGTTCTAAAAATAACCATAATAATAATAATCACAATACTAATAATAATAATAATTTTGGTAATGAAATCTACCTTCCAAAGCCTTTCTAAAAAAATGCCCTGAACCGGGTTTGAACTAGAGACCTCCCGCTCACCCGCAAACACACTTAACCATTCCCTCTGTCTTGTTTATCTGATTTATAAGGCAACCCAAACTATATATCTAGTATTTTATTTAGCCATGTTCATCATCTTCTTCACCAAGTTTAAAATCAAACGGGGAAAAAACTCAACAACAATCGAATGGGTTTTCATTTATGACTTGTAAACAACATGAAACAAAAAAAAAATGTGTTCATGATATAAAAAAAATGAGAAAAAAAAAAATCCTACTGCTTGCTAGTAGCCAAGAATTTTTTTTTTGTTTTCAAATTTGAGTTCGTTTTGGACAATCTTTACAACATGAAACATGTTTCAAATCATTCCTAAAATCTATCTAAATCATCAATTTAACTGGAAACTTCAACACGATTACGAATTTCGCGATGAACACTTTCTTTGACTTTTGACAAAATAACTTTGACTCGCAAATTCGATTTCGTAATTAAGAATTGGAACTTGAGATTTTACAAGAAGTTTAAGTAAATGATTCCTAACAACTCTACATTTCTAGTTTTTGAAATTTGTATTGAATTCTCATTAGTGTATATCACTGTGAAGAACTCAAGAACTCAAAAATTGATTTTTAGATTAAGAGTGTTAGAGGTTATGATTACAACATGAATTGTGTTGCAAATCATTCCTATAAACTTTATGGATCATCAAATTAACTGGAGATATCAAAACAAACTCAAATTTGATTCAAGAACACTTAGTTGACTTTGAAAACCAAAACTTTGACTCTCAAATTAGAAATTGATAGAAAAAATTGAAGATTGAAAACTTACAGATAGTTTAGATAGACGATTCCTAACAAGACTGCATTATTACATTTTGGAAATTCATTCGAAATCAAAATATGGTGAAAAAAATGAATGTACAGAGTGTCGAGCTTATTTTTTAATTTTTATGTTTTACTTAATGAATTGCAGAATAATTCTTTTATAGAGTGATTGCATTGATCCTAATTGAGTTGTGAAATGAACATCTAACAGATTACAGACAGAAAACAAAATTTGAAAAAGTTGGATTGAAATGGGTAACGGAATGTACTAGTTCTTGACTTTTTTTTATTAGATTAATATTAATAATTAATAAATATATTAATAATAATAATAATAATAATAATAATAATAATAATAATAATAATAATAATAATAATAATAATAATCATCATCATCATCATTATATCCATAATAATAATAAGTAATAATGATACAAAAATCATAAAAAATGATAATAATATTATTAATGATAAAAAAATAATGGTTTCTTTAATAATAATATCTAATTCACGGAGTATTATATTGTGTCCATTGCTAAACAGTTAACATATAAAAGTGTTCCTAAAAATCCCAAACTTTTAGATTAAAAATATTTAATTATTTCACTCATTACCTGTTTGAAATCTGATAAAAAAGGTTCAAAAATTATTTATTTTCTGTTCCAATTTATATGTACGGAGTACTAATATTTAAACTTAAAAAGGTAACAATACATTTAACAAATCTAAAATCTCCTTTATCGATTTACAGTTCAACTTTTATTTTAATCTATCATAAACATGTACCATATCTATATTAAAACTAACAAAACAACAACCGAGTATTACTGATGTTTATTAATTAAGCTCGAAATCAATTATCTTTAATATATTCTCTTTCTATATATAAAGAGTTTTAAAAAGCAAGTTTTTATTACACAAAAGAATATATTAATTATATATGTTAAGTAATTAAATTTAATATAACAATATATATGTACAAGTAACATTCATATATTTATATATATATATATATATATTTATATATATAATAATGGTTTATTAATTTAATTCAAGTTATTACATATATATATACATGTACATATATTTACAAGCAATGGTTCGTGAATCGTCGGGAATAGTCATGGTCAAATGAATATATGAACATTGTTTTCAAAATTTTCTAAACTCAACATTACATACATTGCTTATCGTATCGAAATCATATAAAGATTAAGTTTAAATTTGGTCGAAAATTTTCGGGTCATCACAGTACCTACCCGTTAAAGAAATTTCGTCCCGAAATTTGAGTGAGGTGGTCATGACTAACAATAAAAATATTTTCATGACGAATATGAGTCGATAAATAAAGTTTTATCATCATTGAGTAATATGAATAAAATGATTCGATTAATCGAAGCGTATGAATGATGCTATCACCAAAGATCGAGATGAAGAAATGGAGATTTTCCATAACTTTTGACGTAGTCACGATTGAATCCCGGAATTCAAGGGATTTATAGAAAATCTTCGAAATCTAAAAGATTTGATTCTTCGGCGAATAAGGAAATTAAGATCTCTATAATTAAATACAGTGATCTGCCTCAATTTCTCCGTCTGATATTTTCGTTATAAATTAAACTCTTCCCGTTCCATAATTTTCACCATTCCTATACTTTCTTTCTTAGTTCATACATCCAAAAGATTGTGAAAATGCTTAGTCCAATAATGATCCTTGTCCTTATCCTTACTATCACAACAATCATTCTCCTTTTACAACTTCCACCAGAGGAGTCTGTTTTCTTCTACTTTACCCTTGGGGTTATAGTGTTTTTAATTCTCCCGTGTCTTTATGTTGCGATAAACATTGACATACACGGTTTGTAATCTCCGTGTTGTTATTGGGCTTTATATTTTCTCTTATATTTTGGAGCTCTTTGCCTTTTTATTATCCTCCCGACTTCTAGTAAAGCGAGTAACGATCCAGAATTCGTAAGTATGGAATTTTGAATGAACTTAATGTTCTAAACGAGAAAGAACGTAATATCACGATTTGATTTGTCAAATTACCAGAATCACTGAGAATAGAACTATCAAGAATATACTTTCTTGGTATGTTCAGAAGTTAAGCATAATGAAAGAGTTATGTAACATGGCACATGATGACGTTATGATCTGTGAATCATCACATACCATTAGAAACTCAGCATGACTTACTGTAATATAATCACGTTGATCAAGTGTCATTATATTATACTAACTCATGCACCAGTTCCCAACATTACTTCATTAACATTCATATTTTAAGCTCGAAAGTTTACAGAATATAGAAACTAACAGTTTCTATATGATGTAACACTGATAGCACGAAGAGATTAATGATTTTAGATAAGATAGTTATGAAAACATCTTCAAAAATATGGAGGATATTTATTATGAAAGATACGATGGTATCTTAGAATTTATAATATCAGAGGATGATGAAGAATATTGTCCGCAGGGGTTTAGAGTCAGGTGCAAGGTATTTGTTAATGACTTCAGCAGGTACTGAATCATTTGGATTCTTTGAAGTCAAACTTATTCTTTGTGATTTGTCCACGACTTCCTTCATAGTTTCGCATAATCCGCTTTTCGGTAATTTTTTTTTCTTTCTATTGAGTGTTTCCAATACTCCATTCTTTATCATCAAACTTTTGACGGTTAAGGTAGTTTACGGTTGTCTACGATTTCTGCTGCTTCATTCAGCTTCCTCAAAACTTGGAGTATTAATTCGTAGACTGGGTGCTTTTCAGAATTTCAGAATAAAAGATCATGATTCTAAGAGATAAATGTTATATGGATACATATAAGTGTTGATGCAGACATGCTGCGAGATTTCAAAATACAGATTGCAAATTCTCGATAATTAGAATGGCAATTCTCGGTATAAGATGTGAATGAGTATATGATAGAGTTTTAATGATTATAATGATTTTTTGGAAAATCAAAGATCAATGGAGTTGCTGGCAAGTTTATTTCTAATGTGGTGGAATATAAACAGTTCCTCGGTAACGATGATGAAAGGCAAACTTATATATCAAAGTTATAATAAGGTTTATTCAATTGAAAAATTGAAATTGGTTTGCTGAAGCTGTGACATAATTGGCTATTTTGAAAAGGAATTGCATGGTTATTTTTGGTAATAGTAATGCCGAAGGAGCTAGCACAGATGCGTGTTAAACGTTTACTCAGGTTCCGAGTATTTTCAGGTGTACAACTATATGCACCAGATCTTTTCTTCCGTAATTGAAGTGCGGTTGGTTCATCCTCTCGATTGAGGTGTTTTCAAGAATAATGAAAGGTTTGAACGCGGATTGTAATTGTCAAGATACAAATGAAGTTTAAGATGAAATCAAGTGGCAAACTTGAAGAATTGTTTAGTTTCATATGTTATAATCAATATTTTAATTCATTTTTAATTGTCCAATCCTATTAGTCCACAGTCGATAGTCCACAATTAACAGTCCAATAATTCATATATTGTTTAATATATAATATTCGAATTAATTAATACGTATCGTGACCCGTATTTGTCTCAGACTCGATCACAACTCAAAGTATATATATTATTATAGAATCAACCTCAACCCTGTATAGAGAACTCGATCATTACTGCATATAGAGTGTCTATGGTGATTCCAAATAATATATATAGATGCGTCGATATGATATGTCAAAACCTTGTATACGTGTCCCGATATTTAAAGTGCGTAAAATAAATAACAGAAATTAAATGACGATAAATAAAATTTGCGAGAATATAAATTGCGATAAATAAACTGCGATAAATAAATTGCGATAATTAAATTGCGATAAATAAATTGCGATAGAATAAAATGTAATACGGAATAAACAGTTAGCTAGGAACAGTTAGCTAGGATCTTGTTAGCGTGGATTCTTAACAAAATTTCATATTGTTAATTAGTTTGTTTCTAATCAATTTTTATTGTGTCCATTATTTCTTCATTATGCCACTTGTTGGATTCTGATAGGTCAAAATCCAAATATGAAATTGAATGAAAATGTTGTTCTGTGGTGGATCAGATTCGTATATCTGTGGATGTAAGTAGGATGGTAATTGACCGTTGAATCACGTTCGAAGAATGTACAGTGTAACTTATTAATGTGAAATCTAAATATTCCTCGGGTATTACCTACCCGTTAAAATATTTTCACCATTAACAGTTTGTACGAAAGAATTTTTAATTACAATCTTTATGAAAAAAATATATATACATATATATTTTCTTCAGATGTAATCATGGATTTAATGAGTTAATATGCTATTAAACTCATTTGATTTATTGTTAGAACTAGAATACATTATCTCTAAAACATTAGAGATTACATAATCGCCATGAAACACCAAGATAATGATGTAGAATGATACGTAGAATGAAGATAATACTTGAGGTACATAATGAGATGTTGAGGCATGGATTGATGATGGTACTGGTGCTGTTACTGATGGTACTGTTGGTGCCGGTGATGTTGCTGAAGCTGGTACATTTTGCACCATGTTTTCCAATTTGATTACTCGAGCGCGAAGCTCGTTGACTTCTTCCATTATTCCTGGATGATTGACGGTCGGAATGAGTGGATGAATAAGGTTTAAAATTTTAGATAGAATATAATCGTGGCGAGGTATTCGAGAAATGAGACTGAAAATGGTGTTTTGGTTAGGCTCGCCGGTAAATGCTTCAGGTTCTTCACCAAGGGGTGAATTCGTTTAGTGAAAAGAATCGCCTTCTTCTCATCTCCATTGATTAAGTAGGCTACGATTTTATCAGATGAATTGGGGATGGATGATTGGTTAATTTATTCTGGTGACACCGCTTTCGGAGCTTAGGTGAATATCCATGTCGGAATAGCTGTCGGAATAACTATCGAAATCTGAGGGACTCGAGCTGGTTGAGGGATTCATCTCATACGATTAGATGAAGGATTTTTGATAAAAATTAGATTATAGGATGTAGATTAGTACCCTGCAATACATAATTTACATATGCATATATAATACTAAAATCCCGTAACTTACGGAGGAATCTACGAAAGCTGTCAGGCAAAGGTAACAATAACAGATACGCTAAGATATGAATTTAGCTATACACTGTCTATGCAATAGAGGCAGTAAGACGTGTCTAGACTATGAATAATAAGCAGGTAATTTCCTAAGGATGATAAGCAGATGATTTCTGACAAAAATGATAAGCAAAACTTTTGACATGCAGACACGGTCGAAGTCCAGACTCACTAATGTATCCTAACAACTTATCAGTTAGACACACTAATGCAGACTTGGTTCGCTAAGACCACCGCTCTGATACCAACTGAAACAACCCGTCCTAATCCATCCGGACGAAGTCCATATCAATTATAAACGATTCACAACAGTTGATTACATCGCGAGGTATTTGACCTCTATATGATACATTTTACAAACATTGCATTCATTTTTGAAAAGACAATCTTTCATTACATCGAAAGTTGACAACATGCATACCATTTCGTAATATATCTTACTATAATAGACTTAATAATAATCTTGATGAACTCAACGACTCGAATGCAACGTCTTTTGAAATATGTCATGAATGACTCCAAGTAATATCTCTAAGATGAGCAAATGCACAGCGGAAGATTTATTTCGTACCTGAGAATAAACATGCTTTAAAGTGTCAACCAAAAGGTTGGTGAGTTCATTAGTCATAAATAATCATTTCATAATTTTAATAGACCACAAGATTTCATACTTCCATTTCTCATAATTATACGTCCCATGCATAGAGACAAAAATATCATTCATATGGATTGAACACTTGGTAATCGACATTCACAATATACATATAAGAATATCCCCATCATTCCGGAATCCTCCTTCAGACATGATATAAATTTCGAAGTACTAAAGCATCCGGTACTTTGGATAGGGCTTGTTGGGCCCGATAGATCTATCTTTAGAGTTCGCGTCAATTAGGGTGTCTGTTCCCTAATTCTTAGATTACCAGACTTAATAAAAAGGGGTATATCCGATTTCGATCATTCAACCATATAATATAGTTTCAATTACTCGTGTCTATTTCGTAAAACAGTTATAAATACAGCGCATGTATTCTCAGTCCCAAAAATATATATTGCGAAAGCATTTAAAAAGGGAATAATGAAACTCACAATAATGTATTTTGTAGTAAAAATACATATGACGACATTGAACAATGTAGGGTTGGCCTCGGATTCACGAACCTATATCATTCATATATCTATTAAGACATATATTTGTAATCGAACAAGTATATTTATTTATATTATTATTAGTGATGTAATTTATATATATAGTAGACTAATAGGTTCATTATATATATTTTCATTATATATATATAGATATATTAGTATAGTTAAGTTATGTGTATTAAATATATATTTATATATAACATCTTTATTTTTATGTTTATAATTTTAATAACGTCTTTAAAACTTTTATTTTTCATAATCGTAATTATTTTAATAATAATGACATAGATAATACTGATATCAATAATAATGATAGTTTTAGTAAAAAAAATAATACTAATAATAATAATGGTAATTTTTAATAGTTTTAATAGATATTTTCAGTAATTATACAATATCACTAATATTAATGTTTAAATGATAAGTCTATTAATGATACTTTGTAATATTAATAATAATGATGATAATACTAATAATAATACCTATGTGGATGATAATAATAACACTAACAATTATAAAATGTTACAAGTACTAATATTAATGAAAATAATAATAATTTGTATCATTCTCATAATAATAATCATAATCATAATTATAATAATAAATTATAGTCTTTATAATGATACTTGTATTAGTAATAATAAGTGTTCTAAAAATAACCATAATAATAATAATCACAATACTAATAATAATAATAATTTTGGTAACGAAATCTACCTTCCAAAGCCTTTCTAAAAAAAATACCCTGAACCGGGTTTGAACTAGAGACCTCCCGCTCACCCGCAAACACACTTAACCATTCCCTCTATCTTGTTTATCTGATTTATAAGGCAACCCAAACTATATATCTAGTATTTCATTTAGCCATGTTCATCATCTTCTTCACCAAGTTTAAAATCAAACGGGGGCAAAAACTCAACAACAATCGAATGGGTTTTCATTTATGACTTGTAAACAACATGAAACAAAAAAAAATGTGTTCATGATATAAAAAAAATGAGAAAAAAAAACAAAAAAAATCCTACTGCTTGCTAGTAGCCAAGAATTTTTTGTTTTTGTTTTCAATTTTGAGTTCGTTTTGGACAATCTTTACAACATGAAACATGTTTCAAATCATTCCTAAAATCTATCTAAATCATCAATTTAACTGGAAACTTCAACATGATTACGAATTTCACGATGAACACTTTCTTTGACTTTTGACAAAATAACTTTGACTCGCAAATTCGATTTCGTTATTAAGAATTAGAACTTGAGATTTTACAAGAAGTTTAAGTAAATGATTCTTAACAACTCTACATTTCTAGTTTTTGAAATTTGTTTCAAATTCTCGTTAGTGTATATCACTGTGAAGAACTCAAGAACTCAAAAATTGATTTTTAGATTAAGAGTGTTAGAGGTTATGATTACAACATGAATTGTGTTGCAAATCATTCCTATAAACTTTATGGATCATCAAATTAACTGGAGATATCAAAACAAACTCGAATTTGATTCAAGAACACTTAGTTGACTTTGAAAACCAAAACTTTGACTCTCAAATTAGAAATTGATAGAAAGAATTGAAGATTGAAAACTTACAGATAGTTTAGATAGACGATTCCTAACAAGACTGCATTATTACATTTTGGAAATTCATTCGAAATCAAAATATGGTGAAAAAAATGAATGTACAGAGTGTCGAGCTTATTTTGTGATTTTTATGGTTTACTTAATGAATTGCAGAATAATTTTTTTATAGAGTGATTGCATTGATCCTAATTGAGTTGTGAAATGGACATCTAACAGATTACAGACAGAAAACAAAATTTGAAAAAGTTGGATTGAAATGGGTAACGGAATGTACTAGTTCTTGACTTTTTTTTATTAGATTAATATTAATAATTAATAATAATAATAATAATAATAATAATAATAATAATAATAATAATAATAATAACAATAATAATAATCATCATCATCATCATTATATCCATAATAATAATAAGTAATAATGATACAAAAATCATAAAAAATGATAATAATATTATTAATGATAAAAAAAAATAATGGTTTCTTTAATAATAATATCTAATTCACGGAGTATTATATTGTGTCCATTGCTAAACAGTTAACATATAAAAGTGTTCCTAAAAATCCCAAACTTTTAGATTAAAAATATTTAATTATTTCACTCATTACCTGTTTGAAATCTGATAAAAAAGGTTCAAAAATTATTTATTTTCTGTTCTGATTTATATGTACGGAGTACTAATATTTAAACTTAAAAAGGTAACAATACATTTAACAAATCTAAAATCTCCTTTATCGATTTACAGTTCAATTTTTATTTTAATCTATCATAAACATGTACCATATCTATATTAAAACTAACAAAACAACAACCGAGTATTACTGATGTTTATTAATTAAGCTCGAAATCAATTATATTTAATATATTCTCTTTTATATATAAAGAGTTTTAAATAGCAAGTTTTTATTACACAAAAGAATATATTAATTATATATGTTAAGTAATTAAATTTAATATAACAATATATATGTACAAGTAACATTCATATATTTATATATATATATTTATATATATAATAATGGTTTATTAATTTAATTCAAGTTATTACATATATATATACATGTACATATATTTACAAGCAATGGTTCATGAATCGTCAGGAATAGTCATGGTCAAATGAATATATGAACATTGTTTTCAAAATTTTCTAAACTCAACATTACATACATTGATTATCTTATCGAAATCATATAAAGATTAAGTTTAAATTTGGTCGGAAATTTCTGGGTCATCACATTTTGACAACTCATTTTTTAACCATTATGATAAAGATAACGATAGTTATATTTTATTTTATTAAATATATATAACGATTTAAATTAATATTATAAATATTTATACGCGTATTATACGTACATAGTTTTATACTTTTACTATACGTTAACTTTACCTTTACTTTACTTTTACTTTACTTTAACTTTAATAATTCACTTTAATAATTCATACTTTAATAATTCATACTTTAATAATTCACTTTAATAATTCTTACTTTAATAATTCACTTTAATAATTCATACTTTAATAATTCACTTTAATAATTAAAAAATCTATTATAAATAGAATTCAATAGATTTCATTATTTCATAGAAACTTGAAAATATATTTCTTTAAACTCCCTCAATCAATTTACATATATATATTTACTCAGTATTATTTCAAGATATTATTAGTATACATAAAATACTACGACAGAGTTATGTTCAGGCGATTTCAAAATAAGTTTTCAAACATGATAGAGCTAAGGAAATTATGGGTTATAGCTATGGAAGTTATAAGTATTGTTCGGGGGTATAGATCGTGAGGTTAATTTAGTGTTTATCATCTCCGTTGCGTCTACGTACTTTCCTGCAATATTGAATCTCAATATTGATACGTGAGCATTCATATCTTATCTTTTATATATTAATAGTGTATCCCTGACTAGTGCTCGAGTATATATGATTATGCATGTTTGTATGCTTAGTTTCGTCGTTAAATAGTTTATGATAAATCATTAATTTAATGCATATGTTACTAATATAAGGTATATGATATGCATGTCGTTGAAAAGCTGGCAAAAAATTAATAACTTTTCATTTAGAAAGCTTATGGTTTCGATGAACGGATTAAAAGATATGGTCAACTGAATTATTATTAATTTTAGTATTATTATTATTATTAAAATGATTATTATTATTAGTATCGTCATTATGATTATTGTTATTATTATTATCTAATAACTTTTATTATTATTATCGTTATAATTATCAATATACGTATTATCATTAAAATTGTTATTATTATTATTATACTATCGTTATTATCACTAAGGTTATTATTATTATTATTATTATTATTATTATTATTATTATTATTATTATTATTATTATTATTATTATTATTATTATTATTATTATTATTATTATTATTATTATTATTATTATCATTATAATAATTATTAGTATTATCATTAGTATTATTATAATAATTATTATTAGTATCATTATCATTAAAAACTAATATTAGTATCATCTAATTATTATGATTATTAATATTATCACTATTATAAATGCGATATAAAAGATGACTAAAAGCTATTAAATAAATCGATTTAGGAAACAATGAGTATAAGTATCATGATGAAATTAAAATTTTGTAAGATATTGAATTAGATAAAAATATCGTTTTCATTATTTTTATCATTATTATTATTATTAAAAGTATCATTAATATTAAAACTATCATTTTTATTAAAATTATCATTTTTAATAGAAATATCATTGTTATTATAAAATATCATTATTATTATCATTTTAGTATTATTATAATTATCATTTTGAATAGAATTATTATTTTTATATAAAATATTATTATTACAGTTAATATTAAAAAGTATTGTTATTACTAAAATTATCATAATCAGAATTGTCATTTCATTATAATATCATTATTAGTAAATATAAATATTGTTATTATTATTATTAGTAGAATAATAATTATTAATATTATCATTACAAAATAATACAACCTTTACTCATTATTTTTATTATCAATATTATTTTATCAAATAAATATGTGATATAAAGATATTTTTACCACACGTAATATAATAATACATACCACTATATTTTTATGATATTAACTGAGCTTTATAAATTTTATTTGAGATATATAAAAGAATATTTTTATCATATATAAATTTTAATATAAATTTTTATTTATTAATAAATGACTTGTATTATTTACTTTAATAAAATCTGATAAATCTATTTAAATATATATAATGACTATATTTAAGTTATATAATAAACATGTATAGATTTTGAAAGTCATTTTGGGTCAAGATGACTTTTGTTGACTTTTGCATATCAGTCTCGAGCATTAGGATTGTGATACATTACGACTTGACCTAAATTGTTAGACAGATATTGACCAACATATATATATATATATATATATATATATATATATATATATATATATATATACACACACACACACACTTAATATAGGTTCGTGAATCCGAGGCCAACCTTACACTTGTTCAATGACGTCATATGTATTTTTACTATGAAATACAGTATTGTGAGTTTCATTTGCTCCCCTTTTAAATGCTTTTGCAATATATATTTTTGGGGCTGAGAATACATGCGCTGCTTTTATAAATGTTTTACGAAATAGACACAAGTAATCGAAACTACATTCTATGGTTAGATTATCGAATCGAATATCACCCTTTTTAGTCTGGTAATATAAGAATTAGGGAACATAAACCCTAATTGACGCGAATCCTAAAGATAGATCTATTGGGCCTAACAAACCCCATCCGGGTTACGGATGCTTTAGTACTTCGATTTTATCATGTCCGATGAGAGTCCCAGAATGATAGGGATATTCTAGACGTGTTTTGTTAATGTCGATTACTAGGTGTTCACCATATGAATGATTTTTATCTCTATGCAGTTTTTGCGAAATGCCTGATATGAGATGATGTTTATGAGAAATGGCATTAAAAATCTTGTGGTTTATTAAAATTATGGAAATAATTGATTATGATAAACTAATGAACTCACCAACCTTTTGGTTGACACTTGAAAACATGTTTATTCTCAGGTTTGATAGAAATCTTCTGCTGTGCATTTGCTTATTTTAAAGATATTACTTGGAGTCTTTCATGGCATATTTCAAAGGACGTTGCATTCAAGTCGTTAAGTTTAATAAAGATTATTATTAAGTAAATGACAGATTAGGTCATTTATAATTGGATATTATGAAATGGTAGGCATGCTTGTCAACTTTCGATGTAATAAAAGTTTGTCTTTTAAAAACAAATGCAATGTTTGTAAAATTTATCATTTAGAGGTCAAATGCCTCGCGATGTAACCATATGTTATTGTATTCATCCTTATGGATTAGGACAGGTCGCTTCATGTGGTATCAGAGTGGTGGTCTTAGCGAACCAGGTCTGCATTAGTGTGTCTAACTGATAGTTGTTAGGATGCATTAGTGAGTCTGGACTTCGGCCTTAGTTGCATGTCAAAAGTTTTTGCTTATCATTTTTGTCGGAAATTACATGCTTATTATTCTTACTCTAGACACATCTTACTGCATTGATTGCATGAATAGTGTATAGACAAAATTCGTATCTTAGCATATCTGCTAATTCATATCTTAGCGTATCTGTTACTATAAACTTTGCCTGACATATTCCGTAAATTCCTCCGTAATCTATGAAATCTTTTGTTCTATATATATATAGATATTCTATGTAATTAGAATACCATCCGATAACCGAAAATCATTTCATATCGAAAAATTCTTTATTCGATAGTACGAAATGGAACTCGCCACTAGTTCAAGTCCCTCGAATTCCGATATGGAGTTTCACTCGAGCTCCGAAAGTAGTGTGACTGGAATGGATCAACTAATTAGCCATCATTTATTCTGGATGAATTGGGGATGGGTTCGTAGTCTAATTAATCATTGGAGACAAGAAGAAGGCGATCCCTTCCAGCCACCACATTTCCCTCTTGGCGAAGAACCTGAAGCACTTACCGGCGAACCTATTCGAGACACCATTTTCTCTCTCATTTCCAGAGTATCTCATCATGACTATATACTATCTCGAATTTTAGATCTTATTCATCCGCTCGTCCGAACCGATAATCACCCCGGTGTAATAGAAGAAGTCAACGAGCTTCGCGCTCGGGTAGTGGCTTTGGAGAATATGGTACAAAGGTTACAAGCACCAGCAGCATCACCGGCATCAATAGTACCACCATCATCAACACCAACAGTACCATTACCACCACCAACAACAGCATCCACATCCACATCCCATGCTTCAACATAACAAACTTCCCCATAAATATCAACATCATACGCACCATAGATACCAAGGAGTACCAACAACAATAACCGATGAAGTATTGATTCATAACTTCATTGGATAAACATTCTGCGACAATTATGTAATCTCTAAAGTTTTAGAGATTATCTATTCCAACCTTAATCATAAACCAGATAAGTGGGCAAATAGAAATGATGAAATGAAACCCTGACCGGAATGGTACACGATTTACAAGCTATACTTTTTTTTACCAACAGCATCAACAGTACCGTCAACATCACCAACACCGTCAGTGCCGTCAGCATCGCCAGCATCAGTAGCACCTACAACATCACAAGCTCCACCAATCACCGCGAACAACATCACTAATCAATAACAAGTATGTCATATCAACGAGTTATGAAGTATTAACTCACTTCCACTGAAGAATTTATATGAATATCATATATATATATATAAATTTTAGAAACCATAGTATATCTTTTCGTACTAAGCTATTATGTATGAATTGAATAAGGGTAGATACTACTCGGATAATTCATATTACTAATATGCAATGATGTACATCCTTCGTTAAAGACTTAACCATCGTTAACTACAATCTCTGTTTCAACTCAATGAATCCCATTTCATAATAAACCAAGTGTATTAATCAATTACATGTTTGATTTTATACTTTCATCTTCGATGTACTTGAAACTTTCTAGACAACATCATTCGTACCTTGCGAAGTTCACAAGAATTCCACGAACACCAACATCATTTACTAAAGAAATATCAATAGATGAATAATGAAGCATTAATTCATAATTTCATTCAAGTGGAAGAAATACTCAGCAAAGATTACGTAATTCTAAAGTTTTAGGAATTATTCAATTCTAGTTCTAATTGATACGACCTTATGTTTTACCGATATTGATATGACCTACTTGTTTAGGTTAAGACTAGCATTCGTCCTTGCACACGTTTACTTTGTGAAGTACCTTTATACTCGTGCACTCAAGGTGAGATCATAGTCCCATCTTTCCAACAACTTTTATTCTTTAAATCATGGGATGAGAAACATATACGTTTTATACTTTTATGTTTTGGACAAAGTACGAAAACAAATATTCCACATGCGAGTTAGAACAAAAAGCCTCAATTCGATTATCATTTGTTACACATGTAGGGTGTAAGCGAGAGCTTATGTTGTGTGGATCGACACGGGCTTGACGAGCCCTCATTCGGGCGGTTTGCTACCGTTAGCATATGAAATATATTTTCGGGTATAGTGTAGGTTCTAACACTATGATAACGGGGTTTGTAAAATAGTTAAGTCTTGATAATTGGGTGCTCGTGAACGAACAACAACTTATGGAAAGCAAATAATTTTGATAATCAACTTTATATTAAATCTTGTGGTTCAATACATCATACTTACTAAACTTATGATTTCACCAACGTTTTCATTGACAGATTTTTCTATGTTTTCTCAGGTCCTTGAACGATATGTGTTACATGCTTCCGCACACTATTTTGATACTTGCTTGAATGTTGAGTATGCATGCATACATGGAGCGTCTTTTGACTCTACTTTAAATTGTGTCGCATAGGTTTCATTTGTACTTTAAACGTTGTAACGTATCTAGTTGTTAAACTACTTTTGTAAACTTTGAAACATCTTTACATTTGAAATGAATGAGACATATTTTGGTCAAACTTTGTATTAAAGACTTATGACCACGTAATGGGACCTAAGTTGACGGTGCCGTCAATGATGTTTTTGTCGGGTCGTCACAGTGTTGGTACTTGATGATCATACTAAGGATGTCTAGATAAGAATTAAGATCACAAGTTGTTGATTAACACTTATGTGTTATGTAGTGACCCGAACTTTTCCATGTTTATATATATATTAAATGAAATTGATATTTACATGATTAAGTGTTTCCAACATGTTAAGCAATCAAACTTGTTAAGACTTGATTAATTGAAATAGGTTTTATATAGACAATTGACCACCCAAGTTGACCGGTTATTCACGAACGTTAAAACTTGTAAAAACTATATGATAACATATATATGGTTATATATATAGTTAACGTGATATTATGATAATTAAGTATCTCATTAGGTATTTTAACAATAGGTTTTATACATAAAAATGAGACTATTGAATTAAGAAACTCGAAAACGATATATATAATGATTATCGTTATAACAACGTCTTACTAAATACATATGAATTATATTAAGTTATTGATACACTATGTTTAATCATGATAAATGATAAGTAAACATGTCATTAAGTATATTAACAATGGACTACATATGTAAAAACAAGACTACTAACTTAATGATTTCGAAACGAGAGCTATATGTAACGATTAACATTGTAACAATATTTAACTGTATATATATATCATACTAAGATATACTAATATATCATAATGTCATGATAATGTAATAATTTAACATCTCTTTAGATATAATAAACAATGGGTTAACAACATAAACAAGATCGTTAACTTAAAGGTTTCAAAACAACACTTACATGTAACGACTAACGATGACTTAACGACTCAGTTAAATGTATATACATGTAGTGTTTTAATATGTATTCATACATTTTTGAAAGACTTCAAGACACTTATCAAAGTACTTCTACTTAACGAAAATGCTTACAATTACACCCTCATTCATTTTCATCAACAATTCTACTCGTATGCACTCGTATTTGTACTCGTACAATACACAGCTTCTAAATATATTTACTATTGATATATACACTCCAATGATCAGCTCTTAGCAGCCCATGTGAGTCACCTAACCATGTGAGAACCATCATTTAACATCTAGTATAAAATATCTCACAAAATAACAAACTAATAGAGCCTATATGATGGATCAATATTCACGTGAAGTATGGTGTACACAAACACTTTCATTTTGCAACTTACATGCATCAAACTACTCTCTCTCAAGTATTCTTCCATTGTTCTAAGTGTTCTTCATCATCTTCATCAAAATCTAGCTCAATCTAGTTCATAAATCCATACATAAACCAAGTTATAAAACAACTACTCAAGAACACACCAACAACACTTCCAAGTTTGCTAGCTTACTTCCAATCTTGCAAATCCACTTTGAATGATCATCCAACCTCAAGAAATATTTCTAATTTACAGTAAGATATCTTTCTAATATAAGGTAATACTCATATTCAAACTTTGATTCAATTTCTATAACTTTAACAATCTTATTTCGAGTGGAAATCTTACTTGAATTTGTTTTCGTGTCATGATTCTACTTCAAGAACTTTCAAGCCATCCAAGGATCCTTTGAAGCTAGATCTATTTTTCTTATTTCTAGTAGGTTTATCCATAAAACCTGAGGTAGTAATAATGTTCATAACATCATTCAATTCATATATATAAAACTACCTTATTCGAAGGTTTAAACTTGTAATCACTAGAACATAGTTTAGTTAATTCTAAACTTGTTCGCAAATAAAAGTTAATCCTTCTAACTTGACTTTTAAAATCAACTAAACACATGTTCTATATCTATATGATATGCTAACTTAATGATTTAAAACCTGAAAACACGAAAAACACCGTAGAACCGGATATACGCCTTCGTAGTAACACCGCGGGCTGTTTTGGTTTGGATAATTAAAAACTATGATAAACTTTGATTTAAAAGCTATTATTCTGGGAAAATGATTTTTCTTATGAACATGAAACTATATCCAAAAATCATGGTTAAACTCAAAGTGGAAGTATGTTTTCCAAAATGGTCATCTAGACGTCGTTCTTTCGACTGAAATGACTACCTTTACAAAAATGACTTGTAATCTGTATTTCCAACTATAAACTTATATTTTTTCTGTTTAGATTCATAAACTTAAGTTCAATATGAAACCATATCAACTTAAATCACTCAAAACGGATTTAAAACGAAGAAGTTATGGGTAAAACAAGATTGGATAATTTTGCTTGTTGTAACCACGTGAAAATTGGTAACAAATCTATATTAATCATATCCTAGCTAACTCATATTGTATTATACATGTATTCTAATATATTATGTAATCTTGGGATACCATAGACACGTATGCAAATGTTTTGACATATCATATCGACCCATGTATATATATTATTTGGAACAACCATAGACACTCTATATGCAGTAATGTTTGAGTTAGCTATACAGGGTTGAGGTTGATTTCTAAAATATATATACTTTGAGTTGTGATCTAGCCTGAGACGTGTATACACTGGGTCGTGGATTGATTCAAGATAATATATATCGATTTATTTCTGTACATCTAACTGTGGACAACTAGTTGTAGGTTACTAACGAGGACAGCTGACTTAATAAACTCAAATCATTATAACGTAATAAAAAATGTTGTAAATATATTTTGAACATACTTTGATATATATGTACATATTTATTATAGGTTCGTGAATCGACCAGTGGCCAAGTCTTACTTCCCGATGAAGTAAAAATCTGTGAAAGTGAGTTATAGTCCCACTTTGTAAATCTAACATTTTTAGGATGGGAATACATGCAGTTTTATAAATGTTTTACAAAATAGACACAAGTACGTGAAACTACATTCTATGGTTGAATTATTAAACCGAATACCTTTTTAGTCTGGCAATCTAAGAATTAGGGAACAGACACCCTAATTGACGCGAATCCTAAAGATAGATCTATTGGGTTCAACAAACCCCATCCAAAGTACCGGATGCTTTAGTACTTCGAATTTATCATGTCCGAAGGGAGTCCCGAAATGATAGGGGATATTCTATATGCATCTTGTTAAGTCCGGTTACCAGGTGTTCACCATATGAATGATTTTTATATCTATGTATGGGATGTATATTGAAATATGAAATCTTGTAGTCTATTATTACAATTTGATAAATATATAGGTTAAATCTATAACTCACCAACATTTTTATTGACGTTTAAAGCATGTTTATTCTCAGGTGATTATTAAGAGCTTCCGCTATTGCATGCTAATATATGGACAAGATTTGGTGTCAGCATGCTTGTATAAAATTGTTTAAAACTGCATTCGAGATTTATTTTGTTGTAACATATTAATATTGTAAACCAATATGTATTGGTAGTGTTAAGTGTGATATTTTTAGATTATCATTTCTGGATAATCTAGATGGTGACTTTTTAACCTTGTCGATAAAATAAAGGTTATGGTTTGTTTTAAAAACGAAAGCAGTCTTTGAAAAACTTCTCATATAGAGGTCAAAACCTCGCAACGAAATCAATTAATATGGAACGTTTATAATCAATATGAACGGGACATTTCAGTTGGTATCAGAGTGTTGGTCTTAGAGAACCAGAATTTTTGCATTAGTGTGTCTTACCGAGTTTGTTAGGATGCATTAGTGAGTCTGGACTTCGACCTTGTTTTTCTTTAAAAAAGATTGCTTAACACTTTTGTTGGAAACTATATATTATTAACATGTAATTATTATGTGATATATGTAGCGACCCCGACAAATCATCAAGTGACGGCGTCGTCTACGTATGGTCCCATTACATGGTTATAAGTATTTATAACAAAGTTTGACCGAAAATATGTCGCATACATTTCATAAAGGATGTTTCAATGTTTACAAAAGTAATTCCCAAGACAAGTACATAACAAAAGTTATTGTTCATATGAAACACGTGCGACATAGTTTAAAATAGCCAAAAAGACGCTCCACGTATGCAAGTATACTCGACATCCAATGCAAGTATCAAAAGTATGTGCGGAAGCATGTATCACCTAAGTTCAAGAACCTGAGAAAAACATAGAGAATCTGTCAACGAAAACGTTGGTGAAATAATAGGTTTAAATAAGTAAATGAGTAAAAGCAAGCTGAACCACAAGAGTTGCAAAATTGATAAAGTCATAGTACATTCTAAAAGTTAATATTCACGAGCACCCAATTATCAAAGCTTAACATTCCGTCCGTTGAATACCCCATAAATTAGTGCTAGAACAACACTGTTTCCCGAAAATATATTTCATCCGTAGACGGTAGCGAACCGTCAAAGATGAGGGTTGTCAACCCATATGGCCATATAACATAAGTTCTCGCTTACACCATCTGATGTAACTAATGATAATCGGATTGAGGATTTTCGTTCTAAACTCGTATGTAGAATGTTTGTTTTCCCGTTCTTGTGTTCACTTAGTTCAAAAGAATCGTTTATGTTTTCTCATCCCAAAAGTAAGTTTAAAAGAGTAAAAGTGGGACTATGATCTCACCTTGTATGCACGAACCAAAAAGTACTTCGACAAGTAACGTGTGCAAAGAACAATGCTAGTCTTGACCTAAACAAATAGGTTGTATCAATAACGATAGTCACGAAGGGTCAAAGATGTTCAATTAGTCCTATGGCTCAATACGACTCGATTATGTAGCATGTGCAATCAAATTGTCAAGTTTCATGCAAGGTACAAGTATATAAACAAGTTAGGAGGGTTGCATAATCATTTGGTTAAGTTTGACAAAAAGTCAAACTTTGGTCGGTCAAAGTCAACAAAAAGTCAACACGTTCGGGTCGGGTCTCGGACAAATTTTCTATGCTAGTTATTCATATATAAGCATTTTAAAACAAGTTACATGTAAATTGGAGGTCTAGAACATGCCAAACATTTTTCGTCAAAAGGTCAAGCAAACAGCCAGTTTTAGGCAAACGGGACGGCGTCCCATATAGCTGGACGGCGTCCAGGTTTTAAGGTTGGGACGGCGTCCTGAGAAGCTAGACGGCGTCCAGATTCAAAAGGTGGGACGGCGTCCCCAGTATCTGGACGGCGTCCTGATCGGTTTCCAGGCCCTGTTTGCTGTATTTCCTAAGTGCACGAACCAAAACACAAACCAACACATTTCATGACCCGCAAACAATCAAGATATGTATCTTATATCATCGGAAAGGTAATTTGACAAGGAACATAATTAAGCACTTTTCATTAATCAAAATTCCACTTACAACTACCAAAAACCGCCATCAATGTTCCTCATTCAATGCATACAAGTCATAAATGCCATTTAATGATTCGGTAACCAAATTACATGAACAATATGCCGTTTCGAAGGTAATTAAGCATACAACACAACCTAACACTTACAACTAACATTCCATGTCATTCAAATCATTAAAAGTCCATTTTAAGTTCATGAAACCTTAACCTAAATTCACCAAATTTCATAATCAAGTTTAGGAGGTTTCATTAATCAAACTATACATCATAATGAAGCTAGTAACACTAGAAACACAATTAAAACATGCACTTTAACAATCTAACAACATTTGATCATCCAAAATCAAGGATTTAGCAAGTAATTTTCATATTGAACTAGTTACACCAAAAATAACGAATCGAGCATACAAATTACATACACGACATCACAATGAGCCATAGACGCTAATTAACAACTTTATAAGTCAAGAACACGAATTTAAAGAAATCTAGTGTTTTAGAAATGTTACCCAAATGAGATGAAGTTGGTACCAAAACGAAGAGGAAGTTGTAAGGAGCTCAAATATGTAATTTGTTTTGCAAAATACCCGCTAGATCATAAATGGATGATGAATCTTTGTGTTTGGAGTTAGAGAGAAAATGGAGGAAGTAATAAAATGGAGGAGGTGATAATGAAAGGGTGGAAAGGGTTTGACCCTTTGACCTAGTCAAAGGTTTGAACCTTTGGCAAGTTTGGTCCCTCAACTTTAAACCGGGTGCGGGAATTACCTAAACGAGATAATTCAACGCATAATAACGGGATGTGTTATAAACATATAACGGAACTTAAATAGTTAAACGGAAAAATAAACGGAAAAGGCGGGATGTTACAATATATTAACCTCTTAATGTATTTGATATTGTGTGATAGATGTATACCACTAGTACAAATCCCATTGACTCACCTAATAATAATGAAGAGTCGAATATATTTTGGGAAGATTCACAAATTTCTGAAGAGGAACCGGAAGAGGAGGAACTGGAAGAAGAGGAACCGAAAGAAGAGGAACCAGAAGAGGAGGAACCGGAAGAGGAGGAACCGGAAGAAGAAGAGGTTTCGGAGGAACAAATATTGATACCTACAGTAAATCGATTAAATAAAAGAAAATCCTCAACCAACGGACCAAAGTTAAAAATGGTCAATGGTGTTTCCACCGAGGAAGCAAAATATTGGGAAGATTACCAATTTTCCAATGAATCGGATCCCGATGAGGATTCCGATGATGTTATAGAAATTACCTCGACCCAATTTAGTAAAGTAAAAGAAAATAATAAGGGAAAAGGTATAAAAATAGAGAAACCTGATTCCAACCCCGATGAACTTTATATGTATCGGCAACATCTGTATTTCCTAAAAAGTAATAATAACCCGGGAACCTCTAAACCACCAGGTTTTTCTAAATCATTGTGGAAAACGATGGCTCGTATTAGAGGAACACCATATAACCCTAGAAAATTAGGAAAACGAACCAAGTCCGAAGAAGAAGAAACCAGTGATTCAGATTAGAGGGTTGTAATCATGTTGTGTATTATATGTATTGTAGTGTGCTTGTACTTTTATGTTCTATGTAAAAATTATTTGTATTATTTGTTAATTATCTTTTACGAATCTAATCCTTGTCTATTTTACAGTATAAAAACAAAATGGACGTTAAGGGTAAACAACCGAATATTTTAGAAGACCTACCAGAGGATATGATTGAGGAAATCTTGTCTAGAGTCGGTCAGAATTCATCAACACATTTAGTTATGGCGAAATTAACTTGTCAAACATTTGAAAAACTTTCCAGAAATGCCTTAGTTTATAAAAGGCTTTCCTTTGATAGGTGGGGTATATCACATTGGGGAGACTGTAAGTTACATCGTGTTTTCTTTAAAGCGTTAAATGCGGGGAACCCAAATGCAATTTTACGCTACGGGTTAAGAACCTATTTTGACTCAACATATCCCAACATAGGAATTCGTGAGTTAGAAAGAGCTTCTAACATGCAACATAAAGAAGCATGTTATACTTACGGGTTAGTGATGATCGCTTCTTACCAAAGTGAGAAAAAGAACATCGGATTACAACTTTTAAATAAAACTTTCTCACAAGTGACGGATTCAGTAGTTGGGGTGAGAAACAAGGGTTTTAGATTATTACAGGGCTGTTGGACATTACGAAACCCTCATCCTTTTGACGACATTACAACATGCTGCCTAGCCAATGATCATAACGGTTACTATCCACAAGACCAAGGATGGGAAGTCGTCTTAGTAAAACCAGAATGCATGACTTGTTTCTGGACTTATGAATTACGTGTCTTTATTTCTTTTGCTGAACAACTTGCGTATTAACTAGAATTGCCTTTATAGCTTCCGAGTAGCAAAGTTATTATGTGCTATATTTCATCCTATATGTATAAGAGCGGTATTGTAAGTTTGTAAAATATTGTATAAAATTTGAACGCGAAATTTTATTATAATCAGTTTTTTCATATAGAATTGTAGTAGTTGAATTGTATATTAGCTACTAAGTATGAACTTAACGGGCAGGTACTACCCGAATTAAAACTATAAAACGCTAATATGAAGAAAAAGTTTTTATAAATGAGTTCATACTATGCTACAAAATACTATTGACTACTCTTAAAATTCTATATGATTAACTTAATTCTTTTGGGCTATTTTTGAAGGAAATGGCACCGACGACTCGTCAGAATTTGAACATGAGCGAGGAAGACTTCCGTGTTTACCTTGCAGCAAACATAGCCGCAGTACAGGCTGCGATGCAAAATAACAATAACTCTGGATCTAGCAGTGGAACTAATTTCACAAGAAATCGTATAGGATGCTCCTACAAAGAATTTACTGCCTGCAAACCTTTGGAATTTGATGGAACCGAATGACCAATTGGATTGAAACGGTGGACCGAGAAGGTCGAATCGGTGTTTGCCATAAGTAAGTGTACTGAAGAGGACAAAGTTAAGTACGCTACGCATACCTTCACAGGTACCGCGTTAACGTGGTGGAACACCTATCTTGAACAGGTAGGACAAAATGCTGCTTACGCACTACCGTGGTCGGCATTCAAGCAATTGATGAACGAGCAGTACCATCCTAGAAACGAAGTCAATAAGCTCAAGGTAGAACTTAGAGAGTTACGAACACAAGGGTTCGACATTACCACATATGAACGACGATTCATAGAGTTGTGCCTATTGTGTCCGGGAGTGTTCGAAGATGAAGAAGAAAAGATCGACGCGTTTGTAATAGGGTTACCAGTAAGGATTCAAGAAGATGTGAGTTCACACGAGTCTGCTTCCATACAGAAGGCAAGTCGAATGGCTCATAAACTCATAAATCAGATTGAGGGGAGAATTAAAGAGCAGGCGGCCGAAGAAGCCAACACGAAACAACTCAAGAGGAAGTGGGAGGAAAACGGTGACAAGAGTCACCAGTACATCAATAATAACAATTACAACCACAACTGCAACAACAATCGCAACAATAACCGCAATCCTAACAATAACTACAACAAACGTCCCAACAACAGCAACAACTACAACAACCTCAATAACAACAAACAACAGAAACAACCATGCTTCAGGTGTGCAGAGTACCATCCGAATGCATTTTGCACAACATTTTGCACCAAGTGTAAGAGAAGTGGTCATGGCGCGGCAAAATGTGAGGTTTACGGACCAAAGAACAACAAAAATAAAGAAACAAATAATGTCGGAACAAATAATGCCGACGTAGTTTGTTATAAATGTGGAAAACCGGGCCACATTATTAGAAATTGCCCAAACCAAGGGAATACTAATGGGCAAGGCCGCGGAAGAGTTTTTAATATTAATACGGCAGAAGCGCAGGAAGACCCGGAGCTTGTTACGGGTACGTTTCTTATTGACAATACATCTGCTTATGTTTTATTTGATTCGGGTGCGGATAGAAGCTATATGAGTAGAGATTTTTGTGCTAAATTAAGTTGTCCACTGACGCCTTTGGATAATAAATTTTTACTCGAATTAGCAAACGGTAAATTAATTTCAGCAGATAATATATGTCGGGATAGAGAAATTAAACTAGGGGATGAAACGTTTAAAATTGATTTAATACCAGTCGAGTTAGGGAGTTTTGATGTAATAATTGGCATGGACTGGTTGAAAAAGGTGAGAGCAGAGGTTGTTTGTTACAAAAATGCGATTCACATTATGCGTGAAAAAGGAAAACCTTTAATGGTTTACGGAGAAAAGAACAACGCGAAATTAAATCTTATTAGTAGTTTAAAGGCACAAAAACTAATAAGAAAAGGTTGTTACGTCATTTTAGCACACATCGAGGAAGTTAAACCTGAAGAAAAGAACATCAGTGAAGTTCCCGTCGCAAAAAAATTTCCCGATGTATTTCTGAAAAAATTACCGGGATTACCTCCACATCGATCCGTTGAATTTCAAATAGACCTTGTGCTAGGAGCTGCACCAATAGCTCGTGCTCTATACAGACTCTCACCCAATGAAATGAAAGAATTACTAAGTCAGTTATAGGAATTTTAGAGCGTGGTTTCATTCGACCAAGCACATCACCATGGGGAGCTCCTGTTTTGTTTGTCAAGAAGAAGGATGGTACATTTAGGTTGTGTATCGACTACCGAGAGTTGAACAAACTTACCATCAAGAACCGCTACCCACTACCGAGAATCGACGACTTATTTGATCAACTACAAGTCTCGTCGGTTTATTTGAAGATTGATTTACGTTCTGGGTATCATCAAATGCGGGTGAAGGAGGATGATATTCCAAAGACTGCTTTTAGGATACGTTACGATCATTATGAGTTTATGGTTATGCTGTTTGGGTTGACTAACGCACCAGCTGTGTTCATGGACCTCATGAACCGAGTGTGTGGACCATACCTTGACAAGTTTATCATTGTTTTCATTGATGACATACTTATTTACTCAAAGAATGACCAAGAGCACGAAGAACATTTGAGAAAAGTGCTAGAGTTGTTAAGGAAAGAAAAAATGTACGCTAAGTTTTCAAAGTGTGCATTTTGATTGAAAGAAGTTCAATTCCTCGGTCATATAGTGAACAAAGAAGGTATTCAGGTGGATCCAACAAAGATTGAAACCGTTGAAAAATGGAAAACCCCGAAAACTCCGAAGCATATATGCCAATTTTTAGGACTAGCTGGTTACTACAGAAGGTTCATCCAAGACTTTTCCAGAATAGCAAAACCCTTGACTGCCTTCATGCATAAAGGGAGGAAATTTGAATGGAAGGATGAACAAGAGAAAGCGTTTCAATTGTTAAAGAAAAAGTTAACTACGGCACCTATATTGTCATTACCTGAAGGGAATGATGATTTTGTAATATATTGTAACGCCTCAAAGCAAGGTCTCGGTTGTGTATTAATGCAACGAACGAAGGTAATTGCTTATGCGTCTAGACAATTGAAGATTCACGAGCAGAATTATACGACGCATGATTTGGAATTAGGCGCCGTTGTTTTTGCATTAAAGACTTGGAGGCACTACTTATATGGAGTCAAAAGTATTATATATACCGACCACAAAAATCTTCAACACATATTTAATCAGAAAAAACTGAACATGAGGCACCGCAGGTGGATTGAATTGTTGAATGATTACGACTTTGAGATTCGTTACCACCCAGGGAAGGCAAATGTGGTAGCCGACGCCTTGAGCAGAAAGGACAGAGAACCCATTCGAGTAAAAGCTATGAATATAATGATTCGCACTAACCTTACTACTCAAATAAAGGAGGCGCAACAAGGAGTTTTAAAAGAAGGAAATTTAAAGGATGAAATACCCAAAGGATCGGAGAAGCATCTTAATATTCGGGAAGACGAAACCCGGTATAGGGCTGAAAGGATTTGGATACCAAAATTTAGAGATATGAGAGAAATGGTACTTAGAGAAGCTCATAAAACCAGATACTCAATACATCCTGGAACGGGGAAGATGTACAAGGATCTCAAGAAACATTTTTGGTGGCTGGGTATGAAAGCTGATGTTGCTAAATACGTAGGAGAATATTTGACGTGTTCTAAGGTCAAAGCGGAGCATCAGAAACCATCAGGTCTACTTCAACAACCCGAAATCCCGGAATGGAAATGGGAAAACATTACCATGGATTTCATCACTAAATTACCAAGGACGGCAAGTGGTTTTGATACTATTTGGGTAATAGTTGATTATCTCACCAAATCAGCACACTTCCTGCCAATAAGAGAAGATGACAAGATGGAGAAGTTAGCACGACTGTATTGGAAGGAAGTCGTCTCCAGACATGGAATATCAATCTCTATTATCTCTGATAGGGATGGCAGATTTATTTCAAGATTCTGGCAGACATTACAGCAAGCATTAGGAACTCATCTAGACATGAGTACTGCCTATCATCCACAAACTGATGGGCAGAGCGAAAGGACGATATAAACGCTTGAAGACATGCTACGAGCATGTGTTATTGATTTCGGAAATAGTTGGGATCGACACCTTCCGTTAGCTGAATTTCCTACAACAACAGCTACCATTCAAGCATTGAGATGGCACCGTTTGAAGCACTTTATGATAGAAAGTGCAGGTCTCCAATTTGTTGGAGTGAAGTGGGGGATAGACAGATTACGGGTCCGGAGATAATACAAGAAACTACCGAGAAGATCATCCAAATTCAACAACGGTTGAAAACTGCCCAAATTCGACAAAAGAGCTACGCTGACATTAAAAGAAAAGATATAGAATTTGAAATTGGAGAGATGGTCATGCTTAAAGTTGCACCTTGGAAAGGCGTTGTTCGATTTGGTAAACGAGGGAAATTAAATCCAAGGTATATTGGACCATTCAAGATTATTGATCGTGTCATACCAGTAGCTTACCGACTTGAGTTACCTCAACAACTCGCAGCTGTACATAACACTTTTCACGTCTTCAATTCATCGAAGAACCCGTCGAAATAATGGATCGTGAGGTTAAAAGACTTAATCAAAACAAGATACCAATTGTTAAGGTTCACTGGAATGCTCGTAGAGGACCTGAGTTAACCTGGGAATGAGAAGATCAGATGAAGAAGAAATACCCGCACTTATTTCGAAAAGATACGTGAACACCTCCAACTGCTTAAAATTTCGGGATTAAATTTATTTAACGGGTAGGTACTGTAGTGACCCGAATTTTTCCATGTTTATATATATATTAAATGAAATTGATATTTACATGATTAAGTGTTTTCAACATGTTAAGCAATCAAACTTGTTAAGACTTGATTAATTGAAATAGGTTTTATATAGACAATTGACAACCCAAGTTGACCGGTGATTCACGAACGTTAAAACTTGTAAAAACTATATGATGACATATATATAGTTATATATATAGTTAACATGATATTATGATAAGTAAGTATCTCATTAGGTATTTTAACAATGGGTTTTATACATAAAAATGAGACTATTGAATTAAGAAACTCGAAAACGACATATATAACGATTATGGTTATAACAACGTCTTACTAAATACATATGAATTATATTAAGTTATTTATACACTATGTTTAATCATGATAAATGATAAGTAAACATGTCATTAAGTGTATTAACAATGAACTACATATGTAAAAACAATACTACTAACTTAATGATTTCGAAATGAGAGCTATATGTAACGATTAACGTTGTAACAATATTTAACTGTATATATATCATACTAAGATATACTAATATATCATAATATCATGATAATGTAATAATTTAACATCTCTTTAGATATAATAAACAATGGGTTAACAACGTTTAACAAGATCGTTAACTTAAAGGTTTCAAAACAACACTTACATGTAACGACTAACGATGACTTAACGACTCAGTTAAATGTATATACATGTAGTGTTTTAATATGTATTCATACGTTTTTGAAAGACTTCAAGACACTTATCAAAGTACTTCTACTTAACAAAAATGCTTACAATTACATCCTCATTCATTTTCATCAACAATTCTACTCGTATGCACTCGTATTTGTACTCGTACAATACACAGCTTCTAAATGTATTTACTATTGGTATATACACTCCAATGATCAGCTATTAGCAGCCCATGTGAGTCACCTAACCATGTGGGAAACATCATTTAACATCTAGTATGAAATATCTCACAAAATAACAAACTAATGGAGCCTATATGATGGATCAATATTCACGTGAAGTATGGTGTACACAAACACTTTCATTTTGCAACTTACATGCATCAAACTACTCTCTCTCAAGTGTTCTTCCATTTTTCTAAGTGTTCTTCATCATCTTCATCAAAATCTAGCTCAATCTAGTTCATAAATCCATACATAAACCAAGTTATAAAACAACTACTCAAGAACACACCAACAACACTTCCAAGTTTGCTAGCTTACTTCCAATCTTGCAAATCCACTTTGAATGATCATCCAACCTCAAGAAATCTTTCTTATTTATAGTAAGATATCTTTCTAATATAAGGTAATACTCATATTCAAACTTTGATTCAATTTCTATAACTTTAACAATCTTATTTCGAGTGAAAATCTTACTTGAATTTGTTTTCGTGTCATGATTCTACTTCAAGAACTTTCAAGCCATCCAAGGATCCTTCGAAGCTAGATCTATTTTTCTCATTTCCAGTAGGTTTATCCACAAAATCTGAGGTAGTAATGATGTTTATAACATCATTCGATTCATATATATAAAACTACCTTATTCGAAGGTTTAAACTTGTAATCACTAGAACATAGTTTAGTTAATTCTAAACTTGTTCCCAAACAAAAGTTAATCCTTCTAACTTAACTTTTAAAATCAAATAAACACATGTTTTATATCTATATGATATGCTAACTTAATGATTTAAAACCTGAAAACACGAAAAACACTGTAAAACCGGATATACGTCGTCGTAGTAACACCGCGGGCTGTTTTGGTTTGGATAATTAAAAACTATGATAAACTTTGATTTAAAAGCAATTCTTCTGGAAAAATGATTTTTCTTATGAACATGAAACTATATCCAAAAATCATTGGTAAACTCAAAGTGGAAGTATGTTTTCCAAAATGGTCTTCTAGACGTCGTTCTTTCGACTGAAATGACTACCTTTACAAAAATGACTTGTAATCTGTATTTCTGACTATAAACTTATACTTTTTCTGTTTAGATTTATAAACTTAAGTTGAATATGAAACCATAGCAACTTGAATCACTCAATACAGATTTAAAACGAAGAAGTTATGGGTAAAACAATATTGGATAATTTTGCTTGTTGTAGCTACGTGAAAATTGGTAATAAATCTATATTAATCATATCCTAGCTAACTCATATTGTATTATACATGTATTCTAATATATTATGTAATCTTGGGATACCATAGACACGTATGCAAATGTTTTGACATATCATATCGATCCATGTATATATATTATTTGGAACAACCATAGACACTCTATATGTAGTAATGTTTGAGTTAGTTATACAGGGTTGAGGTTGATTCCAAAAATATATATACTTTGAGTTGTGATCTAGCCTAAGACGTGTATACACTGGGTCGTGGATTGATTCAAGATAATATATATCGATTTATTTCTGTACATCTAACTGTGGACAACTAGTTGTAGGTTACTAACGAGGACAGCTGACTTTATAAACTCAAATCATTATAACGTAATAAAAAATGTTGTAAATATATTTTGAACATACTTTGATATATATGTACATATTTGTTATAGGTTCGTGAATCGACCAGTGGCCAAGTCTTACTTCCCGACGAAGTAAAAATCAGTGAAAGTGAGCTATAGTCCCACTTTGTAAATCTAACATTTTTGGGATGAGAATACATGCAGTTTTATAAATGTTTTACAAAATAGACACAAGTACGTGAAACTAAATTCTATGGTTGAATTATTAAACCGAATACCTTTTTAGTCTGGCAATCTAAGAATTAGGGAACAGACACCCTAATTGACGCGAATCCTAAAGATAGATCTATTGGGTTCAACAAACCCCATCCAAAGTACCGGATGCTTTAGTACTTCGAATTTATCATGTCAGAAGGGAGTCCCAGAATGATAGGGGATATTCTATATGCATCTTGTTAAGGTCGGTTACCAGGTGTTCACCATATGAATGATTTTTATCTCTATGTATGGGATGTATATTGAAATATGAAATCTTGTGGTCTATTATTACAATTTGATAAATATATAGGTTAAACCTATAACTCACCAACATTTTTGTTGACGTTTAAAGCATGTTTATTCTTAGGTGATTATTAAGAGCTTTCGCTGTTGCATGCTAATATATGGACAAGATTTGGTGTCAGCATGCTTGTATAATATTATATATATATATATATATATATATATATATATATATATATATATATATATATATATATATATATATATATATATATATATATATATATATATATATATATATATATATATATATATATATATATATATATATATATATATATATATATATATATATATATATATATATATTACAACACTCGTTCGTGAATCGTCGGAAATAGTCGAAGGGTAGTTGAATACATGAACACAATTCAAAATTTTTGAGACTTCAACAGACTTTGTTTATCGTGTCGGAAACATATAAAGATTAAGTTTAAATTTGGTCGGAAATTTCCGGGTCGTCACAGATACAAGTGATTGTTAACACTTGTGTATTTATAGCAAAATGTCCCTCATCACTTGTATGTTTGTCATCATCAAAAAGGGGGAGAATGTTGGTTGAATGTTGGTTAATGAACTAAACGACAAAGTTAAGTATGATGATTAACCAAAAAATATGTTTTGATGATAACACATACATATACATAAGTGATGATCGACATCTTAACATAAAACACGCAAGGTTACTAATCCATACTTTATCTTGCAAATTACCAAGTCAAACATAGCTTAAAAGAATAGAATTAAAAGTTCAGCAACATACACGGTCAAAGGCACGGTCGACCGCATAGCCAGCCGCAGAACCCCAAACTGAATTGCAACGCAGTTTTGTGAAAACAAGTTGCACGGTCGCCACCACGGTCAATCGCAGTGTGACCGCAGTGCGACCGCAGTTTTCTCTGTTACCAATTTTGACCAAATAAAGTTTGACTAGTTCCCGACATCTATAATTCATTAAACCTTTCTCAACACGCTTAGAATAGATGCCTTCTCCATACTCAATTGAGTTTTGGTCATAAAAACACTAATCGTTGTTAATTACGCCTAATGATATCTTAATGACAAATTAACCAAGATTAGGCATAATATGAAATGTCCCGTTCATATTGATTATAAACGTTCCGTATTAATTGATTTCGTTGCGAGGTTTTGTCCTCTATATGAGACGTTTTTCAAAGACTTCATTCGTTTTTAAAACAAACCATAACCTTTATTTTATCGACAAGGTTAAAAAGTCACCACCTAGATTATCCATAAATGATAATCTAAAAATATCACACTTAACACTACCAATACATATTGATTTACAATATATATATATATATATATATATATATATATATATATATATATATATATATATATATATATATATATATATATATATATATATATATATATATAAGTTTATATAATAAATTGAAATAATAAAATACAACTTAATCAATTGAGTTAATTATGTAAAATATTATACACGATAAAAAGTTGTTATTAAAAATGAAACTATTTTGTAATATATTTTGAATGTATAGATTATAATTATTCAATAAAAGTTAATATATAATATATATTATATTACATAAGTAATGATACATATATATATATATATATATATATAACACAAGTATAAATATAATTTTTATTGTACTACTTCTAATATTAATACCAACATTAGTGTTATTAATAATCTAAAGATACGAACATGATATATATATATATATATATATATATATATATATATATATATATATATATATATATATATATATATATATATATATAGATTGATATAGTATTATTACTATTAATATCATTGTTATTATTAATAATATTGGTATTATTAGTATTATCATTATTAACAATATTATGGTATACATTTTATAGTAGTTATTATCATTATCATTAGTAATATTATTATTACTATTATATTTGTATTATTATTATTATTAAGAGTATTATTATTATAGTTATATTTAAAAGATTAATTATAACCTATGAATAAATTTATATAAATATAAAAGATATACAAACACAGATATATATATATATATATATATATATATATATATATATATATATATATATATATATATATATATATATATATATATATATATATATATATATATGCCGTTATGTACAGATACATGTTAGGAAATCAGTATTAATACTATAAAGATAATTATTGATATATCAATAATACAAATTATTAATATTATTATTAATAATATCATTAAGAACATTATTATAACTACTAGTGTTATTATTCTAAAAATTGTTATTATTAGGATAATTATTATTAATATTATTATTATTATATTATTATTATTATTAATAATAAGTATTCTTATTATTTAATAATAATAGAATTATTTTTATTAAAATTAAGTTTTATAAATAAAATCGTATATATAAACTGGAAATCAGAATCTGTTGCACGTTCCTTTCAATCCTTATTTAATTTTGTTTCTTGTATGAAATTGTCAATAATCAATAACAGTTAAATGTACGAATTCAGTTAGAAGTCCATATCTGCTTTTTATTTTATTTTGTTTATTTCTTCACCTGATTGATTCTTTCTATCTAGAACACCTTATATAAATCAAACGAATCGCTCAAGGACATTGTAAAAATTCAATCAACTTTACACCTTCTGTATCAATTGAAACCTTTTTTTAACTTCTAGTAATTGTGGAATTAAACAGAAAAATAAATAAAGAAGCTTGACACTCTGTTCTTTTCACTTTTTAATTATAATTCAAAATCGAATCAAAATTCAAAATCTATTAATATAGTTTTGTTAGAATCATTCACTCAAACTATCTGCAAAGTTTCAAATTCCAATTCCTTATATCGAGTCTTAATTTCTGAGTCAAAGTTTCAAAATTTAAAAGTCAACAATTGTTCTTCGATCGAATTCAAGTTATCTGTTATGATTCAAATCCAATTAATGATTTCATAAGTTTCCTTAAACAATTTACAAACTTTTTTGTGTAGAAGTCATCAATTAAAACAGCCTAAAAATTTGAAATCAATTTGGTGTTCATCGTGGTAATTCAGAGCTGCTGCTGCTTATAATTTTTTTTCAAATTCTTTTCTGTTAATTCCAAATTCATCACATATAATCGTTTCTGTTTCATTTGAAAGTTATAAATCATATTTTAAATTAGATATTAGGATTACCTCTGGTCGACTTGTAAATTAAGAAGAAAAAGACGAAGATGAAACTCAAGAGGGTTAAATACAATTAAAATGGCTTTTATTCAGAAAAATGGAAAATGGTGGGATGGTTTAGGAGTGTTTGTGTAAGCGAGAGGTCTCGGGTTCGAGTCCGGTTCATGACAAATTTTTTTTAGAAAAGCTTTACAAGGTAGTATACTTTCTTACAATTATTATTATTATTATTATTATTATTATTATTATTATTATTATTATTATTATTATTATTATTATTATTATTATTATTATTATTATTATTATTATTATTATTATTATTATTATTATCATTAATTATTGTTATGTTATTATTATTATGTTAACATAAATACCATGGTTAATATTATTATCATTTTGTTATTAAGTATTATCATTAAGTATTATTATTGTATTATTAATATTAATATAAGTATTATTATGATTAGGATTATTATTATTATTGTTGGTATAAAAATAATACAAACTATTATAATTATCATTAATATTAGTATTAGTATCATTTTAGAATTTTTATTATTATTATTAACAAAATTATTATTATTAAGATTACCACTAGTAATAAGATTTTTATAATTATTATTATTATTATTAAGTATTAGGTATTATTATCCAAATTATTATTTTCATTACTATTATTATTATTAAATTATTCATCTTATTAAAAACTACTGTTATTATCATTATTATGTGATTTATTATAAAAACTATCATTAATATTATCATTTATAGAATTATTAATACCATTATCATTATTATTAATATTAGTACTATCATTATTATTATTGTTATCGTTTAAAATATTATCTTAGTATTATTAAAATACTATTTTAACAAACAAATGATACTTATATAAAAATATATTTAATACATGTAATTAAACTATATTAATATCTTATTTATTAAAATATATAAAATATCAAATAATAAAATATATAAGTTAATAATATAAAAATTATCACTAATAATAATATAAGTATTTGTTCGATTACGATTATATGTATTAATGAATATACAAATGATATAGGTTCTTGAATCCAAGACCAACCCTGCATTATTCAGTTCCATCGTACGAATATTTTTACTACAAAATATTATATCGTGAGTTCATTTGATTCCCTTTTACTCTTTATATTTTTAGGAGTGAGAATACATGCGCTGTTTTTACAACTGTTTTATTAAATGCCTTTGAAATCTATATTTTTGCATTGAGAATACATGAGATGCTTTTATAAATGTTTGACGAGATAGACACAAGCAAAACATTCCTCGAATGAATTATTATACAGACGAGAGGTTCTGTTGATTATTAAATCTGAATTAGTTGGACGTTATAATTGCCACTAATTTATGTGAATAGTTCCCCCTGATTATTATAGCTTGGTAACCTAAGAATTAGGAAACGGGTATGACCCCTAATTCACGCGAATCCTAAAGGTAGCTACCAGGTTTAACACCCCCACCCAGAATGTTCACTAGATAGAAGAGCTAGTGGGCGTGGTGTTTAGTACTTCAAGGTTTATATATTTATTACAGACTGAAAGTTCTGTTTATTTTGGGGATATTTATGATGCGCATTAAATGTTAAGGTCGGTTACCAAGCAAAGAAAGCAAAGTGAATGTTATATATCGAGAGAATGATTTTTATACACAGGTTATGTGTATGATATTTTGTACACGAGATATGTATACGGTTATTAAGCATTTTGAAAAATGATTTCGTACACGAAATATGTGTACTGTATTTAAAGGAAATCACATGTACATTACAGGTGGGTGTAGGATTCAGGCCCATTTGTACCATGCACATTTAAATCTTGTGGTCTATCAAAATGATGAATTTTATTGTTTATGATAAACCTATGAACTCACCAACCTTTTGGTTGACACTTTTAAAACATGTTTATTCTCAGGTATTAAAGAAATCTTCCGCTGTACATTTGCTCATTTTAGAGATATTACTTGGAGTCATTCATGACATTTTTCAAAAGACGTTGCATTTGAGTCATTGAGTTCAACAAGAATATTATTAAGTCATTTATAGTTTGGATATATTATGAAATGGTATGCATGCCTGTCAACTTTCGTTGAAATGAAAGTTTGTGTTTTGAAAACGAATGCAATGTTTGTAAAATATATCATATAGAGGTCAAATACCTCGCAATGAATCCAATTATTATGTAACGTTTATAATCGATATGAATGGGGCATTTCAGTTGGTATTAGAGCGGTGTTCTTAGCGAACCAGGTCTTGCATTAGCGTGTCTTACAAAAAGTCGTTAGGATACATTTGTGAGTCTGGACTTTGACCGTGTCTGCATGTCAAAAGTTTTGCTTATCATTTCTTGTCGGAAATTACCTGCTTATCATTCTTAGTCTAGACACGTTTTACTGCATTGATTGCATGAATAATGTATAGACAAAATTCATATCTTAGCGTATCTGATAATTCATATCTTAGCGTATCTGTTACTGTAGACTTGCCTGACATATGCCGTAAATTCCTCCGTAGTCTACGAAATCTTTAGTACTATATATATAGATATTCTATGTAGTTAGAATATCATCCAATATTCGAAAATAATTTCATATCGAAAAATCCTTTATTCACTCGTACGAAATGAACCTCGCCACTAGTTCAAGTTCCTCAGATTCCGACAGCTATTCCGATATGGATACACACTTGAGCTCCGAAAGCAGTGTAACTGGATTGGATCAACCAATCAGTCATCACCAATTCTGGATGAATTGGGGATGGGTTTGTAGCCGACTTAATCAATGGAGACGCGAAGAAAGTGATCCTTTCCACCAACCGAATCACCTCTTGGTGAAGAACCTGAAGCACTTACCGGTGAACCAGTCTGAAATACTATATTCACTCTCATTTCTAGGATATCTCGCAATGATTATATGATATCCAAAATTCTCAACCTTATTCATCCGCTCGTTCCAATCGCCAATCATCCCGGAGTAATAGAAGAAGTCAACGAGCTTCGCGCTCTAGTAGTGACTTTGGAAAATATGATGCACAACCTGCAGGCATCACAAGCAGCACCGGCAATATCACCGACACCAACAGTACCACCAGCACCAGCAGTACCACCAACAACACAAGCCTCAACACCGCAAACCTCAACTTCACAATCTGTCCCACGAGCATCAACATCATACACACCGTAGATACCAAGGTGTACTAATAAAAATCAACGATGAAGTGTTGATTTATAACTTTATTAGAGAAGCATTAAGCGGCGATTATGTAATCTCTAAAGTTTTAGAGATTATTCATTCTAATTCCAACCGAAAACCAAATGAGTTTAATATCATATTAACTCATTAAATCCATGACTACATCTGAAGAAAATATATATGTATGTATATTTTCATAAAGATTGTAATTAAAAATTCTTTTGTACAAACTGTTAATGATGAGAATATTTTAACGGGTAGGTAATACCCGAGGAATATTTGGGTTTCACATTAATAAGTTACACTGTACATTCTTTCAATCTGATTCAACAGTCATTTACTATCCTACTTACATTGTGATGACCCGTCCAAATCCATTTGGATGAATACATCATTCATCGATTTCACAGTGAGGTACTGACCTCTACATGATACGTTTTGTAAACATTGCATTCTTTTGAAAAGGCATACCATAAATGAATATCAAATTCTAAGGTTTTGGATATTTGATGATTTCTACATATAGACAATCACCGTAAATAATAGTTTACAATACTACATCCGTTGACAATGCAGTCAAAATAAGATACATGGTGATGATTTTGTGAATGCAACGTTTTCTCAAATAAATCATGTATGACTCCATGGACATAGCTTGTATAACATATAAGCAAACAGCGAAAGACTTCTAGGAACCTGAGAATAAACATGCTTAAAAGTGTCAACATAAAGGTTGGTGAGTTCATAGTTTTAATGGTGCGCATAATCTGTATATAAAGGTGGGTCACAAGATTTCAGTTGTTTCATCCAGAAACGTTTATCGAAATATTCTACGAAATTGAGCACCCTGGTAAATAAACTTTAACGTTATTATAAGTACCCCTATTTTAACATACATGCAACTAACATTTACAATACACGCAATCCAACGTGTATTAACCTCAAATAGCATACGTTTGTTTTATAGTTCAGGCTAGGGTTTCTATACCTGGAACAGACGGGGATGTCAAGCCCTATGGATCCATATACAACTATTCGCGCCCACAAGTTCTTATAACTGGCAGTTACTAGTTACCAAAAATATTCGCGCCCACAAGTTCTTATAACTGGCAGTTACTAGTTACCAAAGCTAAGGGATTTTCGGTTCAAACTCGGTGTAGAATTTAGTATGTACTTGTGTCCATTGCATTTAAAATAAAGTGCATGTATTCTCAGCCCAAAAATATAGATTGCAAAAGCAATTAAAAAGGGAGCAAATGAAACTCACCTTAGCAGCACATAAGGTCATTTATCGAAATGTGACCGAAACTCGGAATGCAAAATAACAGTAGATCTCAACCTACATAACATATGTTGGTCAATACATGTCTAACAAACTAGGTTAGGTCATAGTGTATCACAATCCTAATGCTCGAGACCGACATGCAGAAGTTAACAAAAGTCATCTCAAAAGTTAACCTGACCCAATAAGATATTTAAATCTATACATGTTTATTAACATAGTATAAGTCTTGATAATTGAACGAATTTATAAATTATCAACCTCAAAATATTATTTATTTCAGGAGCTATATTATATTTGAATTATCATGGCAATCGAACATGATTTATTATTTCACATAGTTTTCCAATACTTGTAAAATCAGATTATAGTGTTTATAAAGCTTTAAAACATGATAAGACAGTCAACTTTGACAATTGTTCAACAAGACAAAACGTGCCTTATATAGAAATTCATTTACTCGATTAGTAATATCTAAAAATCCAATTTATCAATCTCATAGACAAGTTGTTTAAATATTAATTTACAGTTTAAAACATAATTTCAATTAACATTAACTATAATTCAGTTGAATATATCTTTTAATCCGTTCATCGAAATCACTCGATTTCTAAATGAAAAGTTATTAATTTTTCGCCAGCTTTCCAATAACATGCATATCATATACGTTATATCAGTAGTATATGTAATAAATTCGTGATTCTTCATAAAACTATCTAACAACAAAATTTAGCATACAAGCATGTATAAACATATATACTCGAGCACTAGACATGAATACACTATTAATATATAAAAGATAAGGTATTAATGCTCACGTATCAATATTGTGATTCAATATTGTAGGAAAGTGAAACGACCCGTCCATATTACTATAAACGCAGTACGTTATTTATTGGTCCCATAACGAGGTATTTGACCTCTATATGATACGTTTTAGAAAATATTGCATTCGTTTCATAAAAAGCACACCATTTGTAATGACCCGACAAAATCGCCATTGACGGCGCCGTTAACTTAGGTCCCGTTACGTGGTCATAGTCCCTATATGAGACGCGTTTGACCAAAATTATGTCGCATTCGTTTGAAACTTACAAGACTTACAAAGTTTAGTTTACCAAACGGTTCGACAACAAGTTTAAGTTTACAAAAGTTATAAAGTATAAATGAAATAACTTGCGACATAATATAAGTTGAAAATCACAGTTGCTATAAATAGCGTAAGTATGTATGCTTTAACTTTGAATCCAAAAGTGCTATCGCTAGTGTATGCATGTATGCTTGACTCCAAGCAAGTAATCAAAGTGTGCGGAAGCATGTATCAAGTAGCCAAATATGAACCTGAGAAACATATAGAAAACTGTCAACGAAAAACGTTGGTGAAATCATAGGTGTATTTGTAAACGTTGTTTTGAACCACAAGATTTAATATAGTTGATTTTCCAAATCGTTTGTATTCCAAAAGTACGTTCGCAAGCACCCAATTATCAAGGCTTAACTGTGACAACCCGGAAATTTCCGACCAAATTTAAACTTTATCTTTATATTATTCCGACACGATAAGCAAGGTTTGTTAAGTTGAATTTCAAAAATTTTAAACTTTGTTCATACATTCATTCAACCTCAACCAAATTCCGACGATTCACGAACCATTATATAAATGGATATGATTATATGTATATACATTATAACTTGAAAATGTTAACAAAGTATTAAGCGTATAATACTTTACATGAACATATTTGTTTCAATATGCTTATCGATGGAATTAGAAGATATTATCAAATGATTGATTTATCTGATACATTGTATGATTATGAGTCTCTATTGAGAGGTCCACTTTGATTTAGGAAACTTTTCTTTTTGACGTTATTCGGAATAATTGGTAAAGTGATTTACAAGTAAGAACAAAAGTGTCAATTAATGGAAACTAGTCAAGGGTTAGTGGAGATTCCTGTTTGATTTTTCAATTCATGCTTTACAATATTTTTCCTCATGATTTTAATAAGATAACTTTTTTAACTTTCATCTTAAAGTAAGAACGTGGAGTGTAAATAACTTAGATGTTGGTTATCGACAAGTTAAGTAAATTGACGTTTTACGTTACAATGATTTCATACGTTTATTTAACCTTTGGACTTTATCCCACGCTTCACCAACAAAGTGTAATTTAAAAACTTGACACCTATTATGAGTATATATATAGTTTTACTTTTCTAAGACATTTTATGATATAACGAGTTCCATTATTTTAATCTTTTAATAAAATGATTCGTAAATATAATTAGTTTTGTAAAACTAAATATTATATTATTAGATAAATATTTCAAACATATATAATATGTATAAATTTATATTTCTTGATGAAAGTATATATATATATATATATATATATATATATATATATATATATATATATATATATATATATATATATATATATTACAAAATGATAAAATATAATTTTAACTTAGTCATAAAATGTTTTGATATTATTAAATATACATTGATAAATAACGAAGCGTTGATTTAAAGAAGCAAATGACCAAAACCCTCAACTGAATAAGTTACACTTTGAGTGGGATAGTTTTTCATTGATTTGAGTCTTGTTGTTGATAAAGGTACATTACACGAAATATAAAGTATCAATTTTCTAAGCGTACGAAAATGCGTTCGACAAACCAGAATCGGGACAAAAGTCGAGCGTAAACGTACGAGTCATCGGAACAAAAATTACGAATTAACTATACACGTAAATAAAATATAATATATAATTAATTATATAAATTAAATATATAAATATATATATAAATATATTATATATAAAAGAAAATGTCAACAGCCCATGTGATCATTTTGTGTGAGCTGGAATGGGGCCCAACTGAGTAGTATAAATCGATTGCTTCTTTGCTCGATCATTTCACCAATCTCTCCATCTTTGATCTTATACTCTGCAATATTTATTTAATTTATTATTATTATTATTATTATTATTATTATTATTATTATTATTATTATTATTATTATTATTATTATTATTATTATTATTAATTATTATTATTATTAATCCTATAGTATTATTATTAGTAGGATGATTATTATTAGTATATTACATAAAATACTACGACGAGGGTACGTGGGATCAATATCAAAACGGGTTTTACGAGCGGGATAGAGTTAAGGAAATTATAGGTTATAACTATGGAGGTTATGGGTATTGTTCTGGGGTATTGCTCGTGAGTCAAACCTATTGTTTATCATCTCCATCGCGTCTACGTACTTTCCTACAATATTGAATCACAATAATGATACGTGAGCACTCATAACTTAACTTTTTCATATTAATAGTGTATCACTGACTAGTGCTCGAGTATATAGGATTATGCATGCGTGTATGTTAAATATTGTCTTTAGATAGTTTATGATGAATCATGAATTTAGTACACATGCTACTAGGATAAGGTATGTGATTTGCATGTCATTGGAAAGGTGACGAAAAATTAATAACTTTTCATTTAGAAAGCGTATGGTTTCGATGAACGGATTAAAAGATATCGTCAATTGAATTATCACTAATTTTAGTATTATTATTAAAAAATGAATATTATCAAAACTATCGTCGTTATTATCGTTGTTATTATTACTACTTAATAACTATTATTATTATGATCATTATTAATATTATTATTATCATTATTGTCATTAATATAAGTATTATCATTAAAAATTGTTATTGTTATTATTACTATCGTTATTATTATTAAGGTTATTATTAATATTATCATTATTATTATTTTTATTATTATTATCATTATAATAACTATTAGTAATATCATTAATAGTATTATAATATCTATTATTAATAGTATCATTATCATTAAAACTAATATTAGTATCATCTAATTATTATGATTGTTATTATTATTATGAATGCGATATAAAAAAGGACTAAAAGCTATTAAACAAATCGATTAGGAAATAATGAGTATGAGTATCATGATGAAAATTAAAATATTGTAAAATACTGATTTAAGAGAAAAATATCGTTTTCAAATTTTTTTTTGTATTACTTATATTAAAACTAACACTTTTACTAAAATTAGCATTTTTATTATATAAATATCATTTTTATTGTAAAATATCATTATTATTATCATTTTAGTATTATTATTATTATTATTATAAATTATCATTTGAATAGAATTATTATTATTTTTATACAAAATATTATTATTACATTTAATATTAAAAAGTATCGTTATCATGATAAGAATTATCATTAATCATCAATAATATTGTTATTATTATTAGTAAAATAATAATAATTATTATTATTACAAAATAATACAAACTTTTACTCAGTAGTATTATTATCAACATTATTTTATAAATATTTTTACCACACATAATATAATTACATTAATAATACATACCACTATATTTTTATAATGTTAAGCGAACTTTATAAATTTTATTATTTAAGATATATAAAAGTATATTTTTATCATATACAAATCTTAATATAAATTTTTATTCATTAATAAATGACTTGTATTAATTACTTTAATAAAATCTAATAAATATATTTAAATATATAAAACGACTATATTTAGGTTAAATAATAAACATAAATAGTTTTTTTAAAGTCATTTTCGAATTAAATGACTTTCGTTGACTTTAGCATGATAATCTCGAGCATTAGGATTGTGATACACTACGACATGACCTAAATTGTTAGACAGATATTGACCAACATATAATTATATATACTTAATATAGGTTCGTGAATCCGAGGTCAACCTTGCACTTGTTCAATGACGTCATATGTATTTTTACTATGAAATACAGTATTGTGAGTTTCATTTGCTCACTTTTTATATGCTTTTGCAATATATATTTTTTAGGACTGAGAATACATGCGCAGCTTTTATAACTATTTTACGAAACAGACACAAGTAATTGAAACAACATTCTATGGTTGGATTATTATACCGAATATCACCCTTTTTAGCTTGGTAGCCTAAGAATTAGGGAACAGACACCCTAATTGAGGCGAATCCTAAAGGTAGATCTACGGGCACTAACTCCTCCCATACTGGAAAATAGTACGCTTTAGTACTTCGAGTTATTAATACAGATAGATTTCTATTTTGGGGATATTCTATATGCATTATGTTAATGTCGGTTACCAGGTGTTCAATCTATATGAATGATTTTTGTCTCTATGCATGGGACGTATATTTATGAGAAATGAAAATGAAAATCTTGTGGTCTATTAAAATGATGAAAATGATCGATTATGATAAACTAATGAACTCACCAACCTTTTGGTTGACACTTTAAAGCATGTTTATTCTCAGGATTGAAAGAAATATTCCACTGTGCATTTGCTCATTTTAAAGATATTACTTGGAATCATTCATGGAATATTTCAAAAGACGTTGCATTCAAGTCGTTGAGTTTAGTAAAGATTATGATTAAGTAAATGACAGATTAGATCATTTATAGTTGGATAATATGAAATGGTATGCATGCCTGTCAACTTTTGATGTAATGAAAGTTTGTCTTTTAAAACGAATGCAATGTTTGTAGAATGTATCATATAGAGGTCAAATACCTCGCAATGTAATTATATGTTATTTTATTCATTCTTATGGATTAGGATGGGTCTTTACATGTGGTATCAGAGCGGTGGTCTTAGTGAACCAGGTCTTGCATTAGTGTGTCTAACTGATAGTTGTTAGGATGCATTAGTGATTCTGGACTTCGACCTTAGCTGCACGTCAAAAAGTTTTGCTTATCATTTCTTATCGAAAATTACATGCTTATCATTCTTAGTCTAGACACATCTTACTGCATTGATTGCATAAATAGTGTATAGACAAAATTCATATCTTAGCGTATCTGTTACTGTAAACTTTGCCTGACATATTCCGTAAATTCCTCCGTAATTTATGAAATCTTTTGTTCTATATATATAGATATTCTAGGTAATTAGAATACCATTCGATAGCCAGAAATCATTTCATATCTAAAAATCCTTTATTCAATTGTACAAAATGGAATTTTCCAGTAGTTCAAGTCCCTCGGATTCCGATATGGAGTTTCACTCGAGCTCCGAAAGCAGTGTGACCGGAATGGATCAACCAAGTAGCCATCATCTATTCTGGATGAATTGGGGATGGGTTCATAGTCTACTTAGTCATTGGAGACAAGAAGAAGGTGATTCCTTCCATCCACCACATTGCCCTCTTGGTGAAGAACCTGAAGCACTTACCGGCGAACCTGTCCGAGACACCATTTTCTCTCTCATTTCCAGAGTGTCTCGTCTGTAGTGACCCGAACTTTTCCATGTTTATATATATTAAATGAAATTTTTATTTACATGATTAAGTATTTCCAACATGTTAAGTAATCAAACTTGTTAAGACTTGATTAATTGAAATAGGTTTCATATAGACAATTGACCACCCAAGTTGACCGGTGATTCACGAACGTTAAAACTTGTAAAAACTATATGATGACATATATATGATTATATATATAGTTAACATGATATTATGATTAGTAAGTATCTCATTAGGTATTTTAACAATGAGTTATATACATAAAATTGAGTTTATTGAATTAAGAAACTCGAAACGATATATATAACGATTATCGTTATAACAACGTCTTACTAAATACATATGAATCATATTAAGATATTGATACACTGTTTAATCATGATAAATGATAAGTAAACATGTCATTAAGTGTATTAATAATGAACTAAATATGTAAAAAGAAGACTACTAACTTAATGATTTCGAAACGAGACATATATGTAACAATTATCGTTGTAACAACATTTAACTGTATATATATCATACTAAGATATATTAATATATAATAATATCATGATAATGTAATAATTTAACATCTCTTTTGATATAATAAATAATGGGTTAACAACATTTAACAAGATCGTTAACCTAAAGGTTTCAAAACAACATTTACATGTAACGACTAACGATGACTTAACGACTCAGTTAAAATGTATATACATGTAGTGTTTTAATATGTATTCATACACTTTTGAAAGACTTCAAGACACTTATCAAAATACTTCTACTTAATAAAAATGCTTACAATTACATCCTCGTTCAGTTTCATCAACAATTCTACTCGTATGCACCCGTATTCGTACTCGTACAATACACAGCTTTTAGATGTATGTACTATTGGTATATACACTCCAATGATCAGCTCTTAGTAGCCCATGTGAGTCACCCAACACATATGGGAACCATAATTTGGCAACTAGCATGAAATATCTCATAAAATTATAAAAATATTAGTAATCATTCATGACTTATTTACATGTAAACAAAATTACACATCCTTTATATCTAATCCATATATCAACGACCAAAAACACCTACAAACACTTTCATTCTTCAATTTTATTCATCTAATTGATCTCTCTCAAGTTCTATCTTCAAGTTCTAAGTGTTCTTCATAAATTCTATAAGTTCTAGTTTCATAAAATCAAGAATACTTTCAAGTTTGCTAGCTTACTTCCAATCTTGTAAAGTGATCATCCAACCTCAAGAAATCTTTCTTATTTACAGTAAGATATCTTTCTAATACAAGGTAATACTCATATTCAAACTATGATTCAATTTCTATAACTATAACAATCTTATTTTGAGTGGAAATCTTACTTGAACTTGTTTTCGTGTCATGATTCTGCTTCAAGAACTTTCAAGCCATCCAAGGATCCTTTGAAGCTAGATCTATTTTTTTCATTTCCAGTAGGTTTATCCACAAAACTTGAGGTAATAATGATGTTCATAACATCATTCGATTCATACATATAAAACTACATTATTCGAAGGTTTAAACTTAAAATCACTAGAACATAGTTTAGTTAATTCTAAACTTGTTCGCAAACAAAAGTTAATCCTTCTAACTTGACTTTTAAAATAAACTAAACACATGTTATATATCTATATGATATGTTAACTTAATGATTTAAAATCTGGAAACACGAAAAATACCGTAAAACCGGACATACGCCGTCGTAGTAACACCGCGGGCTGTTTTGGGTTTGATAATTAAAAACTATGATAAACTTTGATTTAAAAGTTGTTCTTCTGGGAAAATGATTTTTCTTATGAACATGAAACTATATCCAAAAATTATGGTTAAACTCAAAGTGGAAGTATGTTTTTCAAAATGGTCATCAAGGCGTCGTTCTTTCGACTGAAATGACTACCTCTTACAAAAACGACTTGTAACTTATATTTCGGACTATAAACCTATACTTTTTCTATTTAGATTCATAAAATAGAATTCAATATGAAACCATATCAATTTGATTCACTCAAAACGGATTTAAAACGAAGAATTTATGGGTAAAACAAGATTGGATATTTTTTTGATTGTTGTAGCTACGGGAAATATTGTAACAATTCTATACAAATCATATCCTAGCTAACTTATATTGTATTATACATGTATTCTAATATATTATGTAATCTTGGGATACCATAGACACGTATGCAAATGTTTTGACATATCATATCGACCCATGTATATATATTATTTGGAACAACTATAGACACTCTATACGCAGTAATGTTTGAGTTAGCTATACATGGTTGAGGTTGATTCCAAAAATATGTATACTTTGAGTTGTGATCTAGCCTGAGACGTGTATACATTGGGTCGTGGATTGTGTGAAGACCCGTCCTAATCCATCTGGACGAAGTCCATATCGATTATAAACGATTCACAATAGTTGATTACATCGCGAGGTACTTGACCTCTATATGATACATTTTACAAATATTGCATTCGTTTTTAAAAGACAAACTTGCTTTACATCGAAAGTTGATGACACACATACCATTTCATAATATATTCAACTATAATTGACTTAATAATAATCTTGATGAACTCAACGACTCGAATGCAAAGTCTTTTGAAATATGTCATGAATGACTCCAAGTAATATCTTTAAAATGATCAAATGCACAGCGGAAGATTTCTTTCGTACCTGAGAATAAACATGCTTTAAAGTGTCAACCAAAAGGTTGGTGAGTTCATTAGTTTAACATAAATAATCATTTCCATCATTTTAATAAACCACAAGATTTTCATTTTCAGTTCTCATAAATAAACGTCCCATGCATAGAGACAAAATATCATTCATATGGATTGAACACCTGGTAACCGACATTCACAATATTCATATAAGAATATCCCCATCATTCCGGGATCCTCCTTCGAAAATGATATAATTTTCGAAGTACTAAAGCATCCGGTACTTTGGATGGGGCTTGTTGGGCCCAATAGATCTATCTTTAGGATTCGCATCAATTAGGGTGTCTGTTCCCTAATTCTTAGATTACCAGACTTAATAAAAAGGGGCATATTCGATTTCGATAATTCAACCATATAGTGTAGTTTCTATTACTTGTGTCTATTTCGTAAAACATTTATAAAAATTGCGCATGTATTCTCAGCCCAAAAATATAAAGGGTAAAAAGGCAAATGAAACTCACAATACTGTATTTTGTAGTAAAAATACATATGACGACATTGAGCAATGCAGGGTAGGCCTCGAATTCACGAACCTATATCATTTATATTTCTTATTAAAATATATAATAGAGATATCATAAATTTGTTTATTAATATATATTATTTATATATTTTGTAATTTATATAAGATTTTTACTAGATTCCATATTAAAACATATACTTTATTTTATAACTTAAATTATATGTTACATATATTTATTTTGTATATATATTTAAAGTGACTAATATGGTTATATTAATAACTATACATATTTAGTATTATTTTAAAAGTTCTTAATTTGTTGTATGAAAATTTTTATATAGATAATGTTAATAAAATTTATATATAGTTATATGAAATATTAGTATAATTATAGTATGTGTAATAAGTATGTTTTATGTATAAAATATTCATTTGTCTAAAAATGATAGTTTTGATCTTTAATGATTTACTAATAGTAATATTAAAACTTTATAAAATAAAAAAATAATGATATTGTTATTAATGATACTTTTGTTTAATAATAATAATATTGATAGCTATAAAAGTGATACTAATACTAATATTAGTGAATTTGATGATAATTTGTATTATTTTCATGATATTATTATTAATAATATTCCTAATTATAATAATAATAATGATACAACTATTAGTGATAATAATAATAATATTCATACTTGTAGTTATAATCATAATAATAATACTAAGTGATAAATAATAATATTAATAATTATAACACTAATAATGATAATACTCCTAATAATAGTAATAATAACTAAAATCTTAATAATAATAATAATAATCATAACAATAATTATAATCATAATATTAATAATAACAACAATAAAAATAATAATACTAATGGTATTAATAATAATAAGTATAATAAGAACTACCTCACAAAGATAAGCTCCAAAAAAAAAATAACAGCACCAGCCCGGGTTCGAACCCGGGACCTCTCGGTTGACACAAACACCACTAAACCATTCCACCAATTTCGGTTTTTCTGAATTAAAAGGATTTTATTTTTATTTAACACAGAACACAGTCTGTTCCCTTCTTCATCTTCACTGCCCAATCAACCAGGGATCAATTCCAATTAGCAACGAATCTCATTAATAGTTTTAGAGTTTAACCTAAATATATAAACGATCCAATATGTTGTTTGAGTCATTTAAATCGAATGAATAAAATAAAAAATACCCAGATAATATGACTCGTTTATGAACTACAAATCGAATTTCAAAATTTAAAGAGTTTTAGCTCATGATTTCTTCATGAGACCTGTTTCAAATCGCAATTACAATATTTCTATGTTACTAATTGAATCAAAAACATTCTACAATATCCTAATTTGAATGAAGAACTTTGGTTTGACTTTTTTTTTTTTATAAAGATTGACTATCAAAATTAACAACCAATTCGCTAAATTAAAACCTGAAAATTTACCAGTAGTTTCACTAGATGATTCCAATTAACTTTGCATTTTTAGATTTCAGTGAAGGATTCGAAAATGAATTATGGATTAAATCTTACAGCGACTGAATCCGTTTCTGTCTTCATCTGATTACTGCGCTGTATTGCATCGTTGATGATTGATAATTGTTAATGATAATTGGAGAATCAAAAGATTTGGTGCAGAGGATGTGTGGTGATCGAACGAGTGTAGGGTTGATGTGTTTGGTAGTGTCACGGGTTAACAGAGTAGATAGATAGATAGATAGATAGATATAGCTAACAACTCTGATTATATAAAAAAATGCCTCACGGAAATATATATGTATTTATATAATAGACCTGCATTTATATATTTGTATTTTATATTTTTATATATATCTGTGTTTATTACATTTATATATTTGTATCTGATATTTTATAATTAATCCTAATAATTAATAACTGTATTAATAATATTAATACTTTTAATATTATAATTAATGGTAGAAAATAATAGTAATAATAATAAAAATAACATTAATATAATAGTATTAATAATATTAATAACAATAACAATAACCTTGGTAATAGTAATAATATAACAAACTAAATGTATCAAATTTCATGTATATATATTATATCTGATAATATTATCATTAATTATTATTATTAATGTTAGTATCAATAATAATGGAAGTAATAGTATTAATATAACAATTATATCTTAAATTGCAATTAACTTTAGTATATAAATATTACATATTATAAATTATGTAATATTTAATATTCATCTAGCATATAGTGAATATTTAATCTATACTTTTTAATATATATATATATATATATATATATTAGTATATAATATGTGTTTGTATATTGTATTATTCTATATCAATTTATATATACATCAAATTCGTATCTGTAGATTGTATATTTAAATAACACTAGTCTTGATATAAATGTTGAAAGTAATAACAATGTTATTATAACAACTATATTTTTACTTGTAATTATATTTAATAAACATTACAATGTAATAATTCTTAATAACAATCTTATATATATATATATATATATATATATATATATATATATATATATATATATATATATATATATATATATATCCATTTTATTAGCAACATAATTGTCCTATTTAATATTTTACATTTTCAATTCTATTTGATAAAAGGATTTTGTATTCAATCAAAATATAATATATATATATATATATATATATATATATATATATATATATATATATATATATATATATATATATATATATATATATATATATATATATATATATATATATATATATAATTATTTACACAGTTGTTCGTAAATCGTCTGGAGTTGTTAAAGGTTTAAATTATTACATGAACAAAGTTCAAAAGTTTTTGAGACTCAACATTACAGACTTTGCTTATAGTATCGAAATCAAATAAGATTCAGGTTTTAAATTTGGTCGAAAATTCCTGGGTCATAACAGATTGATTCAAGATAATATATAGCAATTTATTTCTGTACATCTAACTATGGACAACTAGTTGTAGGTTACTAACGAGGACAACTGACTTAATAAACTTAAAACATCAAAATGTATTAAAAATGTTGTAAATATATTTTGAACATACTATGATATATATATATATATATATATATATATATATATATATATATATATATATATATATATATATATATATATATATATATATATATATATATATATATATATATATATATATATATATATATATATATATATATATATATTTGTTATAGGCTCGTGAATCGACCAGTGGCCAAGTCTTACTCCCGATGAAAGTAAAAATCTGTGAAAGTGAGTTATAGTCCCACTTTTAAAATCTAATATTTTGGGATGAGAATACATGCAGTTTTATAAATGTTTTACGAAATAGACACAAGTAAATGAAACTACATTATATGGGTGAATGATCGAAGCCGAATATGCCCCTTTTGCTTGGTAACCTAAGAATTAGTAAACCGATCTACTAATTGACGCGAATCCTAAAGATAGATCTATTGGGCCTAACGAACCCCATCCAAAGTACCATATGCTTTAGTACTTCGAATTCGTTTTTATCATGTCCGAAAGATTTCTCGGAATGATAGGGGATATTCTTATATGCATCTTGTTAATGTCGCTTACCAGGTGTTCACCATATGAATGATTTTTTATCTCTATGTATGGGATGTATATTGAAATATGAAATCTTGTGGTCTATTATTATGATTTGATAATATATAGGTTAAACCTATAACTCACCAACATTTTTGTTGATGTTTTAAGCATGTTTATTCTTAGGTGATTATTAAGAGCTTTTGCTGTTGCATACTAAAATAAGGACAAGATTTGGAGTCCATGCTTGTATGATATTATGTAAAAACTGCATTCAAGAAACTTATTTTTGATGTAATATATTCTTATTGTAAACCATTATGTAATGGTAGTGTGTAAACGGTATATTTTAGATTATCATTATTTGATAATCTACGTAATGCTTTTTAAACCTTTATAGATAAAATAAAGGTTATGGTTATTTTAAAAATGAATGCAGTCTTTGAAAAACGTCTCATATAGAGGTCAAAACCTCGCGACGAAATCAATTAATATGGAACGTTTTTAATCAATAAGAACGGGACATTTCAGTTGGTATCCGAGCGTTGGTCTTAGAGAACCAGAAATTTGCATTAGTGTGTCTTATCGAGTTTGTTAGGATGCATTAGTGAGTCTGGACTTCGACCGTGTTTTCTTTAAAAACGATTGCTTAACACTTTTGTTGGAAACTATATATTATTAACATGTAAATATTATGTGATATATTAACCTCTTAATGTGTTTGATATTGTGTGATAGATGTCTACCACTAGTACAAATCCCATCAATTCACCTAATAATAATGAAGAGTCGAATATATTTTGAGAAGATTCACAAATTCCTGAAGAGGAACCGGAAGAAGAGGAACCGGAAGAGGAGGAACCGCAAGAGGAGGAACCGGAAGAAGAAGAGGTTCCGGAGGAAGAAATATTGATACCTATAGTAAATCGATTAAATAAAAGAAAATCCTCAACCAACAGACCAAAGTTAATAATGGTCAATGGTGTTTCCATCGAGGAAGCAAAATATTAGGAAGATTACCAATTTTCCGATGAATCGGATCCCGATGAGGATTTCGGTGATGTTATAGAAATTACCTCGACCCAATTTAATAAAGTGAAAGAAAATAATAAGGGAAAAGGTATAAAAATAGAGAAACCCGATTCCAACCCCGATGAACTTTATATGTATCGGCAACATCCGTATTTCCTAAAATGTAACAATGACCCGGGAACCTCTAAACCACCAGGTTTTTTTAAACCATTGTGGAAAATGACGGCTCGTATTAGAGGAACACCATATATTCCTAGAAAATTAGGAAAATGAACCAAGTCCGAAGAAGAAGAAACCAGTGATTCAGATTAGAGGGTTGTAATCATGTTGTGTATTATGTGTATTATAGTGTGCTTATACTTTTATGTTCTATGTAAACATTGCTTGTATTGTTTGTTAATTATCTTTTACGAATCTAATCCTTTTCTATTTTACAGTATAAAAACAAAATGGACGTTAAGGGTAGACAACCGAATATTTTAGAAGATCTACCAGAGGATATGATTGAGGAAATCTTGTCTAGAGTCGGTCAGAATTCATCAGTACAATTAATTATAGCAAAATTAACTTGTCAAACATTTGAAAGACTTTCCAGAAATGCATTAGTTTATAAAAGGCTTTCCTTTGATAGGTGGGGTATATCACATTGGGGAAACCGTAAGTTACGCCGTGTTTTCTTTAAAGCGTTAAATGCGGGGAACCCAAATGCAATTTTACGCTACGGGTTAAGAACCTATTTTGACTCAACATATCCCAACATAGGATTTCGTGAATTAGAAAGAGCTTCTAACATGCAACATAAAGAAGCATGTTTTGCTTATGGGTTAGTGATGTTCACTTCTTACCAAAGTGAGAAAAAGAACATCGGATTGCAACTTTTAAATAAAACCTTCCCACAAGTGACGGATTCAGTAATTGGGGTGAGAAACAAGGTTTTTAGATTATTACGGGGCTGTTGGACATTACGAAACCCTCGTCCTTTTGACGACATTACAACATGCTGCCTAGCCAATGGTCATAACGGTTATTTTCCACAAGACCAAGGATGGGAAGTCGTCTTAGTAAAACCAGAATGCATGACTTGTTTATGGACTTATGAATTATGTGTCTTTATTTCCTTTGCTGAACAACTTGTGTATTAACTAGATTTATCTTCAAAACTGTCCTGTATCAAAGTGTACTATATTTCATGTTATATGCAATATAGCGATGTTGTAAGTTTGAAGAATATTTATATGTGATATATTATTATAATGAATTTTTCATATCGAATTGTAGTAGTTGAATTGTATATTAGCTACTAAGTATGAACTTAACGGGTAGGTAGTACCCGAATTTAAACTTATAAAACACTAATATGAAGAAAAATCTTTTATAAATGAGTTCATATTATGCTACGAAATACTATTGACTACTCTTAATATTCTATATGATTAACTCAATTCAGTTGGCTATTTTGAAGGAAATGGCACCGACTACTCGACACACCATGAATATGAGCGAAGAGGAATTTCGTACGTTTCTTGCTGCAAACATAGCCGCAGTACAGGCTGCGCTACATACCAACAATAACTATGAATCTAGCAATGCAGCTAACGGCACAAGAAATCGTGTAGGATGCTCATACAAAGAATTCACTGCCTGCAAATATTTGGAATTTGATGGAACCGAAGGACCAATTGGATTGAAATGGTGGACCGAATAAGTCAAATTGGTGTTTGCCATAAGTAAGTGTACTAAAGAGGACAAAGTTAAGTACGCTACGCATACCTTCACAGGTACTGCGTTAACGTGGTAGAACACCTATCTTGAACAGGTAGGACAAAATGCTGCTTACGTACTACCGTGGTCGGCATTCAAGCAATTGATGAACGAGCAGTACCGTCCTAGAAACGAAGTGAATAAGCTCAAGGTAGAGCTTAGAGAGTTACGAACACAAGGCTTCGACATTACCACGTATGAACGACGATTCACAGAGTTATGCCTATTGTGTCCGGGAGCGTTCGAAGATGAAGAATAGAAGATCGATGCGTTTGTAAAAGGGTTACTAGTAAGGATTCAAGAAGATGTGAGTTCACACGAGCCTGCTTCCATACAAAAGGCAAGTCGAATGGCTCATAAACTCATAAATCAGATTGAGGGAAGAATTAAAGAGCAGACAGCCGTAGAAGCCAACACAAAACAACTCAAGAGGAAGTGGGAGGAAAACGGTGACAAGAGTCACTAGTACAATAACAATAACAATTACAACCACAATCGCAACAACTATCCCAACAACCGTAACAACAATCGCAACAATAACCGTAATCCTAACAATAACTACAATAAACATCCCAACAGCAACAACAACTACAACAACCGTTTCAACAACAATAACAATCCCAATAACAACCTCAATAACAACAACTGCAACAAAAACCAAAAACAGCCATGTCATAGGTGTGAAGAAAATCATCAGGGGTTTTGCACGACATTTTGCAACAGGTGTAAAAGAAATGGTCATAGCGCGACAAAGTTTGAGGTCTACGGATCAAAGTTTAACAGAACTAAAGGAACAAATAGTGTCGGAACAAGTAATGCCTGAACGAATAGTGTCGGAGCAAGTAATACCAACACTGTTTGTTATAAATGTGGAAAACCAGGCCACATTATTAGAAATTTTCCGAATCAGGGTAATACTAATGGGCAGGGCCGTGGAAGAGTTTTCAATATTAATGCGGCAGAAGCACAGGAAGACCCGGAGCTTGTTACGGGTACGTTTCTTATTGATGATAAATCTGCTTATGTTTTATTTGATTCGGGTGTGGATAGAAGCTATATGAGTAGAGAATTTTGTGCTAAATTAAGTTGCCCATTGACGCCTTTGGATAATAAATTTTTACTCGAATTAGCAAATGGTAAATTAATTTCAGCAGATAATATATGTCGGGATAGAGAAATTAAACTGGGTGATGAAACGTTTAAAATTGATTTAATACCAGTCGAGTTAGGGAGTTTTGATGTAATAATTGGCATGGACTGGTTGAAGAAGGTAAGAGCAGAGGTCATTTGTTACAAAAATGCGATTCACATTATGCGTGAAAAAGGAAAACCTTTAATGGTGTACGGAGAAAAGAACAACGTGAAGTTAAATCTTATTAGTAGTTTGAAGGCGCAAAAACTAATAAGAAAAGGTTGTTACGTCATTCTAGCACACATCGAGGAAGTTAAACCTGAAGAAAAGAATATCAGTGATGTTCCCGTCGCAAAAGAATTTTCCGATGTATTTCCGAAAGAATTATCGGGATTACCCCCACATCGATCTGTTGAATTTCAAATAGACCTTGTACCAGGAGCTACACCAATAGCTCGTGCTCCATACAGACTCGCACCCAGCGAAATGAAAGAATTACAAAGTCAGTTACAGGAACATTTAGAGCGTGGTTTCATTCGACCAAGTACATCACCATGGGGAGCTCATGTTCTGTTTGTCAAGAAGAGAGATGGTACATTCAGGTTGTGTATCGACTACCGAGAGTTAAACAAACTTACCATCAAGAACCGTTACCCATTACTGAGAATCAATGACTTATTTGATCAACTACAAGGCTCGTCAGTTTATTCGAAGATTGATTTACGTTCTGGATATCACCAAATGCGGGTGAAAGAGGATGACATTCCGAAGACTGCTTTTAGGACGCGTTACGGTCATTACGAGTTTATGGTTATGCCGTTTGGATTGACTAACGCAGCAGCTGTGTTCATGGACCTCATGAACTAAGTATGTGGGCCATATCTTGACAAGTTTGTCATTATTTTCATCGATGGCATACTTATTTACTCGAAGAATGATCAAGAGCACGAAGAACATTTGAGAAAATTGCTAGAGTTGCTGAGAAAAGAAAAACTGTACGCTAAGTTTTCAAAGTGTGCATTTTGGATGGAGGAAGTTCAATTCCTCGGTCATATAGTGAACAAAGAAGGTATTCAGGTGGATCCAGCAAAGATTGAAACCGTTGAAAAGTGGGAAACCCCAAAAACTCCGAAACACATACGCAAATTTTTAGGGCTAGCTGGTTATTACAGGTGATTCATCCAAGATTTTTAAAAAATAGCAAAACCCTTGACTGCATTAACGCATAAAAGGAGGAAATTTGAATGGAAGGATGAACAAAAAAAAGCGTTTCAATTTTTGAAGAAAAAGTTAACTACGGCACCTATATTGTCATTACCTGAAGGGAATGATGATTTTGTGAGATATTGTGACGCCTCAAAGCAAGGTCTCGGTTGTATATTAATGCAACGAACGAAAGTAATTGCTTATGCGTCTAGACAATTGAAGATTCACGAGCAGAATTATACGACGCATGATTTGGAATTAGGCACGGTTGTTTTTGCATTAAAGACTTAGAGGCACTACTTATATGGGGTCAAAAGTATTATATATACCGACCACAAAAGTCATCAACACATATTTAATCAGAAACAACTGAACATGAGGCAGCGCAGATGGATTGAATTGTTGAATGATTACGACTTTAAGATTCGTTATCACCCAGGGAAGGCAAGTGTGGTAGCCGACGCCTTGAGCAAAAAGGACAGAGAACCCATTCGAATAAAAGCTATGAATATAATGATTCACACTAACCTTACTACTCAAATAAAGGAGGCGCAACAAGGAGTTTTAAAAGAGGGAAATTTAAAGGATGAAATACCCAAAGGATTGGAGATCTTAATATTCGGGAAGAAGGAACCCAGTATAGGGCTGAAAGGATTTGGGTACCAAAATTTGGAGATATGAGAGAAATGGTACTTAGAGAAGCTCATAAAACCAGATACTCAATACATCCTGGAATGGGGAAGATGTACAAAGATCTCAAGAAACATTTTTGGTGGTCGGGTATGAAAGCCGATGTTGCTAAATACGTAGGAGAATGTTTAACGTGTTCTAAGGTCAAAGCTGAGCATCAGAAACCATCAGGTCTACTTCAACAACCCGAAATCCCAGAATGGAAATGGGAAATCATTACCATGGATTTCATCACTAAATTGCCAAGGACTGCAAGTGGTTTTGATACTATTTGGGTAATAGTTGATCGTCTCACCAAATCAGCACACTTCCTGCCAATAAGAGAAGATGACAAGATGGAGAAGTTAGCACGACTGTATTTGAAGGAAGTCGTCTCCATACATGGAATACCAATCTCTATTATCTCTGATAGGGATGGCAGATTTATTTCAAGATTCTGGCTGACATTACAGCAAGCATTAGGAACTCGTCTAGACATGAGTACTGCCTATCATTCACAAACTGATGGGCAGAGAGAAAGGACGATACAAACGCTTTAAGACATGCTACGAGCATGTGTTATTGATTTCGGAAACAGTTGGGATCGATATCTACCGTTAGCAGAATTTTCCTACAACAACAGATACCATTCAAGCATTGAGATGGCGCCGTTTGAAGCACTTTATGGTAGAAAGTGCAGGTCTCCAATTTGTTGGAGTGAAGTGGGGGATAGACAAATTACGGGTCCGGAGAAAATACAAGAAATTACAGAGAAGATCATCCAAATTCAACAACGGTTAAAAACCGCCTAAATCTGACAAAAGAGCTACGCCGACATTAAAAGAAAAGATATAGAATTTGAAATTGGAGAGATGGTCATGCTTAAGGTTGCACCTTGGAAAGGTGTTGTTCGATTTGGTAAACGAGGGAAATTAAATCCAAGGTATATAGGACCATTCAAGATTATTGATCGTGTCGGACCAGTAGCTTACCGACTTGAATTACCACAACAACTCGCGGTTGTACATAACACTTTCCACGTCTCAAATTTGAAGAAATCTTTTGCTAAAGAAGATCTCAATATTCCGTTAGACGAAATCCAAATCAACAAAAAACTTCATTTCTTCGAAGAACCCGTCACAATAATGGATCGTGAGGTTAAAAGACTTAAGCAAAACAATATACCAATTGTTAAAGTTCGATGGAATGCTCGTAGAGGACCCGAGTTCACCTGGGAATGAGAAGATCAGATGAAGAAGAAATACCCGCACTTATTTCCAGAAGATACGTCAACACCTCCAACTGCTTAAAATTTCGGGACAAAATTTATTTAACGGGTAGGTACTGTAGTGACCCAAAATTTTCCATGTTTATATATATTAAATGAAATTTTTATTTACAAGATTAAGTGTTTCCGAAATGTTAAGCAATCAAACTTGTTAAGACTTGATTAATTGAAATACGTTTCATATAGACAATTGACCACCCAAGTTGACCGGTGATTTACGAACGTTAAAACTTGTTTACTATATGATGACATATATATGATTATATATATAGTTAACATGATATTATGATAAGTAAGTATCTCATTAGGTATTTTAACAATGAGTTATATGCATAAAATTGAGTTTATTGAATTAAGAAACTCGAAACGATATATATAACGATTATCGTTATAACAACGTCTTACTAAATACATATGAATCATATTAAGATATTGATACACTATGTTTAATCATGATAAATGATAAGTAAACATGTCATTAAGTGTATTAACAATGAACTACATATGTAAAAACAAGAATACTAACTTATGATTTCAAAACGAGACATATATGTAACGATTATCGTTGTAACAACATTTAACTGTATATATTTCATACTAAGATATATTAATATATCATAATATCATGATAATGTAATAATTTAACATCTCTTTAGATATAATAAATAATGGGTTAACAACATTTAACAAGATCGTTAACCTAAAGGTTTCAAAACAACATTTACATGTAACGACTAACGATGACTTAACGACTCAGTTAAAATGTATATACATGTAGTGTTTTAATATGTATTCATACACTTTTTAAAGACTTCAAGACACTTATCAAAATACTTCTACTTAACAATTACATCCTCATTCAGTTTCATCAACAATTCTACTCGTATGCACCCGTATTCGTACTCGTACAATACACAGCTTTTAGATGTATGTACTATTGGTATATACACTCCAATTGAAATGTCCCGTTCTTATTGATTAAAAACGTTCCATATTAATTGATTTTGTTGCGAGGTTTTGACCTCTATATGAGACGTTTTTCAAAGATTGCATTCATTTTAAAACAAACCATAACCTTTATTTCATAAATAAAGGTTTAAAAAGCTTTATGTAGATTATCAAATAATGATAATCTAAAATATCCTGTTTACACACGACCATTACATAATGGTTTACAATACAAATATGTTACATCGAAATCAGTTTCTTGAATGCAGTTTTTACACAATATCATACAAACATGGACTCCAAATCTTGTCCTTATTTTAGTATGCAACAGCGGAAGCTCTTAATTATCACCTGAGAATAAACATGCTTTAAACGTCAACAAAAATGTTGGTGAGTTATAGGTTTAACCTATATATATCAAATCGTAACAATAGACCACAAGATTTCATATTTCAATACACATCCCATACATAGAGATAAAAATCATTCATATGGTGAACACCTGGTAACCGACATTAACAAGATGCATATATATAAGAATATCCCCATCATTCCGGGACACCCTTCGGATATGATATAAATTTCGAAGTACTAAAGCATCCGGTACTTTGGATGGGGTTTGTTAGGCCCAATAGATGTATCTTTAGGATTCGTGTCAATTAGGGTGTCTGTTCCCTAATTCTTAGATTACCAGACTTAATAAAAAGGTGCATATTCGATTTCGATAATTTAACCATAGAATGTAGTTTCACGTACTTGTGTCTATTTTGTAAATCATTTATAAAACCTGCATGTATTCTCATCCCAAAATATTAGATTTTAAAAGTGGGACTATAACTCACTTTCACAGATTTTTACTTCGTCGGGAAGTAAGACTTGGCCACTGGTTGATTCACGAACCTATAACAATATATACATATATATCAAAGTATGTTTAAAATATATTTACAACACTTTTAATATATTTTGATGTTTAAAGTTTATTAAGTCAGCTGTCCTCGTTAGTAACCTACAACTAGTTGTCCACAGTTAGATGTACAGAAATAAATCGATAAATATTATCTTGAATCAATCCACGACCCAGTGTATACGTATCTCAGTATTGATCACAACTCAAACTATATATATTTTGGAATCAACCTCAACCCTGTATAGCTAACTCCAACATTCACATATAGAGTGTCTATGGTTGTTCCGAAATATATATAGATGTGTTGACATGATAGGTCGAAACATTGTATACGTGTCTATGGTATCTCAAGATTACATAATATACAATACAAGTTGATTAAGTTATGGTAGGAATAGATTTGTTACCAATTTTCACGTAGCTAAAATGAGAAAAATTATCCAATCTTGTTTTACCCATAACTTCTTCATTTTAAATCCGTTTTGAGTGAATCAAATTGCTATGGTTTCATATTGAACTCTATTTTATGAATCTAAACAGAAAAGTATAGGTTTATAGTTAGAAAAATAAGTTACAAGTCATTTTTGTAAAGGTCATTTCAGTCGAAAGAACGACGTCTAGATGACCATTTTAGAAAACATACTTCCACTTTGAGTTTAACCATAATTTTTGGATATAGTTTCATGTTCATAACAAAAATCATTTTCTCAGAATGACAACTTTTAAATCAAAGTTTATCATAGTTTTTAATTAACTAACCCAAAATAGCCCGCGGTGTTACTACGACGGCGTAAATCCAGTTTTACGGTGTTTTTCGTGTTTCCAGGTTTTAAATCATTAAGTTAGCATATCATATAGATATAGAACATGTGTGTAGTTAATTTTAAAAGTCAAGTTAGAAGGATTAACTTTTGTTTGCGAACAAGTTTAGAATTAACTAAACTATGTTCTAGTGATTACGAGTTTAAACCTTCGAATAAGATAGTTTTATATATATGAATCGAATGATGTTATGAACATTATTACTACCTCAAGTTTAGTAGGTAAACCTACTGGAAGTGACAAGAAATGATCTAGCTTCAAAGGATCTTGGATGGCTTGAAAGTTCTTGAAGTAGGATCATGACACAAAAACAAGTTCAAGTAAGATTTTTACTCGAATTAAGATAGTTTATAGTTATAGAAATTGAATCAAAGTTTGAATATGAATATTACCTTGAATAAGAAAGATAACCTACTGTATATAACAAAGGTTTCTTGATCTTAGATGATTACTTGGAATGGATTAGAAAGCTTGGAAGTAAATTAGTAAACTTGAAGGGATTTTTAAAGTGTTCTTAAAGTGTTCTTCCTATGATGATTATAGCTTGATTCTTGAAGTGATTTTTGATGAAGATGATGATTAACTACTGGAAAAATACGTTCATAATAGTGTGTGTGTGTTGAGAGATAATTAGAAAGAGAATTGGAAGTGAAATGGAGTGAATGATGAGTGGTAATTGGTGAGTGGTGAGTGGGGTTAAAAGGAGTACTAGTTAGTTGACTAGCTCATGGTAGAAGTTAAAATTGATTAGTCATACATGACATAATCAATAGTGGAATCCCATGCTAGTTCCTATTGGTATATACTCATAGTAAGTACGTTTTGAAGCTGTGTATAATACGGGTAAGAATACGACTAGAATTCTTGATGAAAGAAAAGAATGGAAAAGTAACTGTAACCATTTTCGTTAAGTATGAGTGTTTTGATATATGTCTTGAAGTCTTCCAAAAGTATTTTAATACATCTAAATACACTACATGTATATACATTTTAACTGAGTCGTTAAGTCATCGTTAGTCGTTACATGTAAGTGTTGTTTTGAAACCTTTAAGTTAACGATCTCAATTAATGTTGTTAACCCATTGTTTATTATATCTAATGAGATGTTAAATTATTATATTATCATGATATTATGATATATTAATATATCTTAATATGATATATATACATTTAAATGTCGTTACAACGATAATCGTTACATATATGTCTCGTTTCGAAATCCATAAGTTAGTAGTCTTGTTTATATGTATATAACTCATTGTTAATATACTTATGGAGATACTTACTTATCATAATCTCATGTTAACCATATGTATATCCATATATATATCGTCATGTCGTTTTTACAAGTTTTAACGTTCGTGAATCGCCGGTCAACTTGGGTGGTCAATTGTCTATATGAAACATATTTCAATTAATCAAGTCTTAACAAGTTTGATTACTTAACATGTTGGAAACATTTAATCATGTAAATATCAATCTTAATTAATATATATAAACATGGAAAAGTTCGGGTCACTACAGTACCTACCCGTTAAATAAATTTCGTCCCGAAATTTTAAGCTGTTGAAGGTGTTGACGAATCTTCTGAAAATAGATGCGGGTATTTCTTCTTCATCTGATCTTCACGCTCCCAGGTGAACTCGGGTCCCCTACGAGCATTCCATCGAACCTTAACAATTGGTATCTTGTTTTGCTTAAGTCTTTTAACCTCACGATCCATTATTTCGATGGGTTCTTCGATGAATTGGAGTTTTTCGTTGATTTGGATTTCATCTAACGGAATAGTGAGATCTTCTTTAGCAAAACATTTCTTCAAATTCAAGACGTGGAAAGTGTTATGTACAGCCGCGAGTTGTTGAGGTAACTCAAGTCGGTAAGCTACTGGTCCGACACGATCAATAATCTTGAATGGTCCAATATACCTTGGATTTAATTTTCCTCGTTTACCAAATCGAACAACGCCTTTCCAAGGTGAAACTTTAAGCATGACAATCTCTCCAATTTCAAATTCTATATCTTTTCTTTTAATGTCAGCGTAGCTCTTTTGTCGACTTTGGGCGGTTTTCAACCGTTGTTGAATTTGGATGATCTTCTCGGTAGTTTCTTGTATAATCTCCGGACCCGTAATCTGTCTATCCCCCACTTCACTCCAACAAATCGGAGACCTGCACTTTCTACCATAAAGTGCTTCAAACGGCGCCATCTCAATGCTTGAATGGTAGCTGTTGTTGTAGGAAAATTCTGCTAACGGTATATGTCGATCCCAACTGTTTCCGAAATCAATAACACAAGCTCGTAGCATGTCTTCAAGCGTTTGTATCATCCTTTCGCGCTGCCCATCAGTTTGTGGATGATAGGCAGTACTCATGTCTAGACGAGTTCCTAATGCTTGCTGTAATGTCTGCCAGAATCTTGAAATAAATCTGCCATCCCTATCAGAGATAATAGAGATTGGTATTCCATGTCTGGAGACGACTTCCTTCAAATACAGTCGTGCTAACTTCTCCATCTTGTCATCTTCTCTTATTGGCAGGAAATGTGCTGATTTGGTGAGACGATCAACTATTACCCAAATAGTATCAAAATCACTTGCAGTCCTTGGCAATTTAGTGATGAAATCCATGGTAATGTTTTCCCATTTCCATTCCGGGATTTCGGGTTGTTGAAGTAGACCTGGTGGTTTCTGATGCTCAGCTTTGACCTTAGAACACGTCAAACATTCTCCTACATATTTAGCAACATCGGCTTTCATACCCGGCCACCAAAAATGTTTCTTGAGATCCTTGTACATCTTCCCCGTTCCAGGATGTATTGAGTATCTGGTTTTATGAGCTTCTCTAAGTACCATTTCTCTCATATCTCCAAATTTTGGTACCCAAATCCTTTCAGCCCTATACCGGGTTCCGTCTTCCCGAATATTAAGATGCTTCTCCGATCCCTTGGGTATTTCATCCTTTAAATTTCCCTCTTTTAAAACTCCTTGTTGCGCCTCCTTTATTTGAGTAGTAAGGTTATTATGAATCATTATATTCATAGATTTTACTCGAATGGGTTCTCTGTCCTTCCTGCTCAAGGCATCGGCTACCACATTTGCCTTTCCCGGGTGGTAACGAATCTCAAAGTCGTAATCATTCAACAATTCAATCCACCTACGCTGCCTCATATTCAGTTGTTTCTGATTAAATATGTGTTGAAGACTTTTGTGGTCGGTATATATAATACTTTTGACCCCATATAAGTAGTGCCTCCAAGTCTTTAATGCAAAAACAACCGCGCCTAATTCCAAATCATGCGTCGTATAATTTTGTTCGTGAATCTTCAATTGTCTAGACGCATAAGCAATCACCTTCGTTCGTTGCATTAATACACAACCGAGACCTTGCTTTGATGCGTCACAATAAATCACAAAATCATCATTCCCTTCAGGCAATGACAATATAGGTGCCGTAGTTAGCTTTTTCTTCAATAACTGAAACGCTTTCTCTTGTTCATCATTCCATTCAAATTTCTTCCCTTTATGCGTTAATGCAGTCAAGGGTTTTGCTATTCTGGAAAAGTCTTGGATCAACCTTCTGTAGTAACCAGCTAGTCCTAAAAACTGGCCTATGTGTTTCGGAGTTTTCGGGGTTTCCCACTTTTCAACAGTTTCTATCTTTGCCGGATCCACCTTAATACCTTCTTTGTTCACTATGTGACCGAGGAATTGAACTTCTTCCAACCAAAATGCACACTTTGAAAACTTAGCGTACAATTCTTCCTTCCTCAATACTTCTAACACCTTTCTCAAATGTTCACCATGTTCTTGGTCATTCTTTGAGTAAATAAGTATGTCATCAATGAAAACAATGACAAACTTGTCAAGGTATGGTCCACACACTCGGTTCATAAGGTCCATGAACACAGCTGGTGCATTAGTTAAACCAAATGGCATGACCATAAACTCGTAATGACCGTAACGTGTTCTGAAAGCAGTCTTTGGAATATCATCTTCTTTCACCCGCATTTGATGAAACCCGGAACGTAAGTCAATCTTTGAATAAACAGACGAGCCTTGTAGTTGATCAAATAAGTCGTTGATTCTCGGTAGTGGGTAGCGGTTCTTGATGGTAAGTTTGTTCAACTCTTGGTAGTCGATACACAACCTGAATGTACCATCTTTCTTCTTGACAAACAAAACAGGAGCTCCCCACGGTGATGTGCTTGGTCGAATGAAACCACGCTCTAAAAGTTCTTGTAATTGGCTTTGCAGTTCTTTCATCTCGCTGGGTGCGAGTCTGTAAGGAGCACGAGCTATTGGTGCAGCTCCTGGTACAAGATCTATTTGAAATTCAACGGATCGCTGTGGGGGTAATCCCGGTAATTCTTTCGGAAATACATCGGGAAATTCTTTTGCAATGGGAACATCATTGATGCTCTTTTCTTCAGTTTGTACTTTCTCGACGTGTGCTAGAACAACATAGCAATCTTTTCTTATTAGTTTTTGCGCCTTCAAATTACTAATAATATGTAGCTTCGTGTTGCCCTTTTCTCCGTACACCATTAAGGGTTTTCCTTTTTCTCGTATAATGCGAATTGCATTTTTGTAACAAACGATCTCTGCTTTCACTTCTTTCAACCAGTCCATACCGATTATCACATCAAAACTCCCTAACTCTACTGGTATCAAATCAATCTTAAATGTTTCGCTAACCAGTTTAATTTCTCGATTCCGACATATATTATCTGCTGAAATTAATTTACCATTTGCTAATTCGAGTAAAAATTTACTATCCAAAGGCGTCAATGGACAACTTAATTTAGCACAAAAATCTCTACTCATATAGCTTCTATCCGCACCCGAATCAAATAAAACGTAAGCAGATTTATTGTCAATAAAAAACGTACCCGTAACAAGCTCCGGGTCTTCCTGTGCCTCTGCCGCATTAATATTGAAAACTCTCCTGCGGCCTTGTCCATTCGTGTTCTCCTGGTTCGGGCAATTTCTAATAATGTGGCCCGTTTTCCACATTTATAACAAACTACATTGGCATAACTTGCTCCGACACTACTTGCTCCGCCATTACTCGTTCCGACACCATTTGTTCCTTTCATTCTGTTAACCCCTGGTCCGTAGACCTCACACTTCACCGCGCTATGACCATTTCTTTTACACTTGTTGCAAAATTTGGTGCAGAACCCCGAGTGATACTTTTCACACCTTTGGCATAGCTGCTTCTGATTGTTGTTGTTGTTGCGGTTGTTATTATTGTTGGGATGATTGTTATAGTTGTTGTTGTTGTTGTTGTTATTGTTGTTGTTGTTGTTGTTGTTGTTGTTGTTGGGCCGTTTGTTGTAGTTGCGATTGATGTTGCGATTGTTGGGATAATTGTTGCGATTATTATTGTAATTGCTGTTGTTGTTGTATTGGTGATTCTTATCACCGTTTTCCTCCCACTTTCTTTTGACTTGCTTCACATTGGCCTCTTCAGCTGTCTGTTCTTTAATTCTTTCCTCAATCTGGTTCACTAATTTGTGAGCCATTCTACATGCCTGTTGTATGGAGGCGGGCTCGTGTGAACTTATATCTTCTTGGATTCTTTCCGGTAATCCTTTCACAAATGCGTCGATCTTCTCTTCCTCATCTTCGAATGCTCCCGGACACAATAGGCACAATTCTGTGAATCGTCTTTCGTACGTGGTAATATCAAATCCTTGGGTTCGTAACCCTCTAAGTTCTGTCTTGAGCTTATTGACCTCGGTTCTGGGATGGTACTTCTCGTTCATCAAGTGCTTGAATGCTGACCACGGTAGTGTGTACGCATCATCTTGTCCCACTTGCTCTAGATAGGTATTCCACCATGTTAACGCAGAACCTGTGAAGGTATGCGTAGCATACTTCACTTTGTCCTCTTCAGTACACTTACTTATGGAAAACACCGATTCGACCTTCTCGGTCCACCGTTTCAATCCGATCGGTCCTTCGGTTCCATCAAATTCCAAAGGTTTGCAGGCAGTGAATTCTTTGTAGGTGCATCCTACACGATTTCCTGTACTGCCAGATCTAAGGTTATTGTTGGTATGTAGCGCAGCCTGTACTGCGGCTATGTTTGAAGCTAGAAAAGTACGGAATTCCTCTTCATTCATATTCACGGTGTGTCGAGTAGTCGGTGCCATTTCCTTCAAAATAGTCAAATAGAATAAGTTAATCATACAGAATATTAAGAGTAGTTAATAGTATTTCGTAGCATAATATGAACTCATTTATAAAAGCTTTTTCTTCATATTAGCATTTTATAAGTTTAAATTCGGGTAGTACCTACCCGTTAAGTTCATACTTAGTAGCTAATATACAATTCAACTACTACAATTCTATATGAAAAACTGATTGTAATAATATTTCGCGTTCAAACTTTTATACAATATTTTACAAACTTACAATACCGCTTATTTTGCATAAAGCATGAAATATAGCACACAATAACTTTGATACAAGATAGTTGTGAAGATAATTCTAGCTAGTACACAAGTCGTTCAGCAAAGGCAATAAAGACACGTAATTCATACGTCCAGAAACAAGTCATGCATTCTGGTTTTACTAGGACTACTTCCCATCCTTGGTCTTGTGGAACATAACCGTTATGGCCGTTGATAAGACAGTGTGTTGTAACGTCGTCAAAGGGACGAGGGTTACGTAATGACCAACAGTCTCGTAATAACCTAAAAACCTCATTTCTTACCCCAATTACCTACTCCGTCACTTGTGGGAACGTTTTGTTTAATAGTTGTAGCCCGATGTTCTTGTTCTCACTTTGGTGAGAAGCGAACATTACTAACCCGTAAGCATAACATGCTTCTTTATGTTGCATGTTAGCCGCTTTTTCTAAATCACGAAGTCCTATATTCGGATATACTGAGTCAAAATAATTTCTTAACCCGTTGCGTAAAATAGCATTTGGGTTCCCCGCAATATATGCGTCAAAGTAAACACATCGTAACTTATGGATTTCCCAATGTGATATCCCCCATCTTTCGAACGAAAGCCTTTTATAAACCAAGGCATTCTTGGAACGTTCTTCGAATGTCTTACAAACTGATCTCGCCTTAAATAGTTGTGCCGAGGAATTCTGACCGACTCTAGACAAGATTTCATCAATCATGTCTCCGGGTAGGTCTCTTAAAATATTGGGTTGTCTATCCATTTTGTGTTTTTATACTGTAAAATAGACAAGAGTTAGATTCATAAAAAAATACTTATTAATACAAGCAATTTTTACATATATCATAAAGCATAAGCACACTATATTACATATATTACACCACACGAATACAACTATCTTATTCCGACTCGCTCGTTTCTTCTTGTTCGGTTTTGGTTCGTTTTGCCAAGTTTCTAGGGATATATGATGTTCCCCTAATACGAGCCGTCGTTGTCCACATTGGTTTAGAAAAACCTGGTGGTTTAGAGGTTCCCGGGTCATTGTTACAACTTAAGGACTTCGGGGGTTGACGATACATATAAAGTTCATCGGGGTTGGAATTAGATTTCTCTATTTTTATGCCCTTTCCCTTATTATTTTCTTTTGCCTTTTTAAATTCAGTTGGGGTAATTTCTATAACATCATCGGAATTCTCGTCGGAATCCGATTCATCGGAGAATTGGTAATCCTCCCAATATTTTGCTTCCTTGGCGGAAACACCATTGACCATAATTAACCTTGGTCGGTTGGTTGAGGATTCTCTTTTACTTAACCGTTTTATTATTTCCCCCACCGGTTCAATTTCTTCTTCCGGTTCCGATTCTTCTTCCGGTTCCGATTCTTCTTCTGGTTCCGACTCTTCTTCCGCTTCCTCTTCGGGAACTTGTGAATCAGTCCACGAATCATTCCAATTTATATTTGACTCTTCATTATTATTAGGTGAGTCAATGGGACTTGTTCTAGAGGTAGACATCTATCACATAATATCAAACGCGTTAAGAGATTAATATATCACATAATATACACATGTTAAAAATATATAGTTTCCAACAAAATTTGTTAAGCAATCATTTTTCAAGTAAACACGGTCGAAGTCCAGACTCACTAATGCATCCTAACAAACTCGATAAGACACACTAATGCAAAATTCTGGTTCTCTAAGACCAACGCTCGGATACCAACTGAAATGTACCGTTCTTATTGATTAAAAACGTTCCATATTAATTGATTTTGTTGCGAGGTTTTGACCTCTATATGAGGCGTTTTTCAAAGACTGCATTCATTTTAAAACAAACCATAACCTTTATTTCATAAATAAAGGTTTAAAAAGCTTTATGTAGATTATCAAATAATGATAATCTAAAATATCCTGTTTACACACGACCATTACATAATGGTTTACAATACAAATATGTTACATCGAAATCAGTTTCTTGAATGCAGTTTTTACACAATATCATACAAACATGGACTCCAAATCTTGTCCTTATTTTAGTATGCAACAGCGGAAGCTCTTAATATTCACCTGAGAATAAACATGCTTTAAACGTCAACAAAAATGTTGGTGAGTTATAGGTTTAACCTATATATATCAAATCGTAACAATAGACCACAAGATTTCATATTTCAATACACATCCCATACATAGAGATAAAAATCATTCATATGGTGAACACCTGGTAACCGACATTAACAAGATGCATATATATAAGAATATCCCCATCATTCCGGGACACCCTTCGGATATGATATAAATTTCGAAGTACTAAAGCATCCGGTACTTTGGATGGGGTTTGTTAGGCCCAATAGATGTATCTTTAGGATTCGTGTCAATTAGGGTGTCTGTTCCCTAATTCTTAGATAACCAGACTTAATAAAAAGGGGCATATTCGATTTCGATAATTCAACCATAGAATGTAGTTTCACGTACTTGTGTCTATTTTGTAAATCATTTATAAAACCTGCATGTATTCTCATCCCAAAATATTAGATTTTAAAAGTGGGACTATAACTCACTTTCACAGATTTTTACTTCGTCGGGAAGTAAGACTTGGCCACTGGTTGATTCACGAACCTATAACAATATATACATATATATCAAAGTATGTTTAAAATATATTTACAACACTTTTAATATATTTTGATGTTTTAAGTTTATTAAGTCAGCTGTCCTCGTTAGTAACCTACAACTAGTTGTCCACAGTTGGATGTACAGAAATAAATCGATAAATATTATCTTGAATCAATCAACGACCCAGTGTATACGTATCTCAGTATTGATCATAACTCAAACTATATATATTTTGGAATCAACCTCAACCCTGTATAGCTAACTCCAACATTCACATATAGAGTGTCTATGGTTGTTCCGAAATATATATAGATGTGTCGACATGATAGGTCGAAACATTGTATACGTGTCTATGGTATCTCAAGATTACATAATATACAATACAAGTTGATTAAGTTATGGTTGGAATAGATTTGTTACCAATTTTCACGTAGCTAAAATGAGAAAAATTATCCAATCTTGTTTTACCCATAACTTCTTCATTTTAAATCCGTTTTGAGTGAATCAAATTGCCATGGTTTCATATTGAACTCTATTTTATGAATCTAAACAGAAAAGTATAGGTTTATAGTTGGAAAAATAAGTTACAAGTCATTTTTGTAAAGGTAGTCATTTCAGTCGAAAGAACGACGTCTAGATGACCATTTTAGAAAACATACTTCCACTTTGAGTTTAACCATAATTTTTGGATATAGTTTCATGTTCATAATAAAAATCATTTTATCAGAATGACAACTTTTAAATCAAAGTTTATCATAGTTTTTAATTAACTAACCCAAAACAGCCCGCGGTGTTACTACGACGGCGTAAATCCGGTTTTACGGTGTTTTTCGTGTTTCCAGTTTTTAAATCATTAAGTTAGCATATCATATAGATATAGAACATGTGTGTAGTTAATTTTAAAAGTCAAGTTAGAAGGATTAACTTTTGTTTGCGAACAAGTTTAGAATTAACTAAACTATGTTCTAGTGATTACGAGTTTAAACCTTGGAATAAGATAGTTTTATATATATGAATCGAATGATGTTATGAACATCATTACTACCTCAAGTTTAGTAGGTAAACCTACTGGATGTGACAAGAAATGATCTAGCTTCAAAGGATCTTGGATGGCTTGAAAGTTCTTGAAGTAGGATCATGACACAAAAACAAGTTCAAGTAAGATTTTTACTCGAATTAAGATAGTTTATAGTTATAGAAATTGAATCAACGTTTGAATATGAATATTACCTTGAATAAGAAAGATAACCTACTGTATATAACAAAGGTTTCTTGATCTTAGATGATTACTTGGAATGGATTAGAAAGCTTGGAAGTAAATTAGTAAACTTGAAGGGATTTTTGAAGTGTTCTTGAAGTGTTCTTCCTATGATGATTATAGCTTGATTCTTGAAGTGATTTTTGATGAAGATGATGATTAACTACTGTAAAAATATGTTCATAATAGTGTGTGTGTGTGTTGAGAGAGAATTAGAAAGAGAATTGGAAGTGAAATGGAGTGAATGATGAGTGGTAATTGGTGAGTGGTGAGTGGGGTTAAAAGGAGTTCTAGTTAGTTGACTAGCTCATGGTAGAAGTTAAAATTGATTAGTCATACATGACATAATCAAGAGTGGAATCCCATGCTAGTTCCTATTGATATATACTCATAGTAAGTACGTTTTGAAGCTGTGTATAATACGGGTAAGAATAAGACTAGAATTCTTGATGAAAGAAAAGAATGGAAAAGTAACTGTAACCATTTTCGTTAAGTATGAGTGTTTTGATATATGTCTTGAAGTCTTCCAAAAGTATTTTAATACATCTAAATACACTACATGTATATACATTTTAACTGAGTCGTTAAGTCATCGTTAGTCGTTACATGTAAGTGTTGTTTTGAAACCTTTAAGTTAACGATCTCAATTAATGTTGTTAACCCATTATTTATTATATCTAATGAGATGTTAAATTATTATATTATCATGATATTATGATATATTAATATATCTTAATATGATATATATACATTTAAATGTCGTTACAACGATAATCGTTACATATATGTCTCATTTCGAAATCCTTAAGTTAGTAGTCTTGTTTATATGTATATAACTCATTGTTAATATACTTATGGAGATACTTACTTATCTTAATCTCATGTTAACCATATGTATATCCATATATATATATCGTCATGTCGTTTTTACAAGTTTTAACGTTCGTGAATCGCCGGTCAACTTGGGTGGTCAATTGTCTATATGAAACATATTTCAATTAATCAAGTCTTAACAAGTTTGATTGCTTAACATGTTGGAAACATTTAATCATGTAAATATCAATCTCAATTAATATATATAAATATGGAAAAGTTCGGGTCACTACACCAATGATCAGCTCTTAGCATCCCATGTGAGTCACCTAACACATGTGAGAACCATCATTTGGCAACTAGCATGAAATATCTAATAAAATTACAAAAATATTAGTAATCATTCATAACTTATTTACATGTAAACAAAATTACACATCCTTTATATCTAATCCATATACCAACAACCAAAAACACCTATACACACTTTAATTCTTCAATTTTATTCATCTAGTTAATCTCTCTCAAGTTCTATCTTCAAGTTCTAAGTGTTCTTCATAAATTCTATAAGTTCTAGATTCATAAAATCAAGAATACTTCCAAGTTTGCTAGCTTACTTCCAATCTTGTAAAGTGATCATCCAACCTCAAGAAATCTTTCTTATTTATAGTAAGATATCTTTCTAATACAAGGTAATACTCATATTCAAACTTTGATTCAATTTCTATAACTATAACAATCTTATTTCGAATGGAAATCTTACTTGAACTTGTTTTTGTGTCATGATTCTGCTTCAAGAACTTTCAAGCCATCCAAGGATCCTTTGAAGCTAGATCTATTTTTCTCATTTCCAGTAGGTTTATCCACAAAACCTGAGGTGGTAATGATGTTCATAACATCATTCGATTCATATATATAAAACTACATTATTCGAAGGTTTAAACTTGAAATCACTAGAACATAGTTTAGTTAATTCTAAACTTGTTCGCAAACAAAAGTTAATCCTTCTAACTTGACTTTTAAAATAAACTAAACACATGCTCTATATCTATATGATATGTTAACTTAATGATTTAAAACCTGGAAACACGAAAAATACCGTAAAACCGGACATACGCCATCGTAGTAACACCGCGGGCTGTTTTGGGTTTGATAATTAAAAACTATGATAAACTTTGATTTAAAAGTTTTTCTTCTGGGAAAATGATTTTTCTTATGAACATGAAACTATATCCAAAAATCATGGTTAAACTCAAAGTGGAAGTATGTTTTTCAAAATGGTCATCAAGACGTCGTTCTTTCGACTGAAATGACTACCTCTTACAAAAATGACTTGTAACTTATATTTCGGACTATAAACCTATTCCTTTCCTGTTTAGATTCATAAAATAGAATTCAATATGAAACCATATCAATTTTATTCACTCAAAACGGATTTAAAACGAAGAAGTTATGGATAAAACAAGATTGGATATTTTTTTGATTGTTGTAGCTACGGGAAATATTGTAACAATTCTATACAAATCATATCCTAGCTAACTTATATTGTATTATACATGTATTCTAATATATTATGTAATCTTTGGATACCATAGACACGTATGCAAATGTTTTGACATATCATATCGACCCATGTATATATATTATTTGGAACAACCATAGACACTCTATATGCAGTAATGTTTGAGTTAGCTATACAGGGTTGAGGTTGATTCTAAAAATATATATACTTTGAGTTGTGATCTAGCCTGAGACATGTATACACTGGGTCGTGGATTGATTCAAGATAATATATATCAATTTATTTCTGTACATCTAACTATGGACAACTAGTTGTAGGTTACTAATGAGGACAGCTGACTTAATAAACTTAAAACATCAAAATGTATTAAAAATGTTGTAAATATATTTTGAACATACTTTGATATATATATATATATATATATATATATATATATATATATATATATATATATATATTTGTTATAGGTTCGTGAATTGACCAGTGGCCAAGTCTTACTCCCGACGAAGTAAAAATATGTGAAAGTGAGTTATAGTCCCACTTTTAAAATCTAATATTTTGGGATGAGAATACATGAAGTTTTATAAATGTTTTATGAAATAGACACAAGTAAATGAAACTACATTATATGGGTGAATGATCGAAGCCGAATATGCCCCTTTTGCTTGGTAACCTAAGAATTAGTAAACCGATCTACTAATTGACGCGAATCCTAAAGATAGATCTATTGGGCCTAACGAACCCATCCAAAGTGCCGGATGCTTTAGTACTTCGAATCATTTTTATCATGTCCGAAGGATTTCCCGGAATGATAGGGGGATATTCTTATATGCATCTTGTTAATGTCAGTTACCAGGTGTTCACCATATGAATGATTTTTATCTCTATGTATGGGATTTATATTGAAATATTAAATCTTGTGGTCTATTATTATGATTTGATAATATATAGGTTAAACCTATAACTCACCAACATTTTTGTTGACGTTTTAGGCATGTTTATTCTCAGGTGATTATTAAGAGCTTCCGCTGTTGCATACTAAAATAAGGACAAGATTTGGAGTCCATGCTTGTATGATATTATGTAAAAACTGCATTCAAGAAACTTATTTTTGATGTAATATATTCTTATTGTAAACCATTATGTAATGGTCGTGTGTAAACGGTATATTTTAGATTATCATTATTTGATAATCTATGCAATGATTTTTAAACCTTTATAGATAAAATAAAGGTTATGGTTGTTTTAAAAATGAATGCAGTATTTGAAAAACGTCTCATATAGAGGTTAAAACCTCGCGACGAAATCAATTAATATGGAACGTTTATAATCAATATGAACGGGACATTTCATCATCACGATATATATTATCTCAAATTCTAGATCTTATTCACCCACTCGTTCGAACCACCGATCATCCTAGTGTAATAAAAGAAGTCAACGAGTTTCGCGCTCGGGTAGTGGCTTTGGAGAATATGGTGCAAAGATTACAAGCACCAGTAGCAGCACTGGTAGCAACAGTACCATCACTACCATCAACAGCAACATCCGCACCCCACATTTTAACATCACAATCGGTACCTCGAGCATCAATGTCACACACACCATAGATACCAAGGAGTACCAACAACAACAAACGATGAAGTATTGGTTCATAACTTCATCGGAGAAATATTCTACGGTGATTATGTAATCTCTAAAGTTTTAGAGATTATTTATTCAAATCATAGCCGTGGACCAAGATGAATGGATGGATAGAAATGATACAAGGAAGAATAGAAACCCTGACAATGATGATGCACGAATTACAAGCTAGACTTGTTTACCAGCAGCATCAACAGTACCGTCAGCATCACTATCACCGCCAGTACCGCCATCATCACCGTCAGTATTACCAACACCAGCAACACCTGTAACACTACAAGCTCCATCAATTACATAACCACTAACGATATCGGCAACACAATCACCAATAGGTATATTGAAATAATGAGTTATGAAGTATTAACTCATTTCCACTGAAGAATTTATATGTATATCTTATATATATATATATGAATTTTTAAACCATAATAAATCTTTCCGTACTAAGCTATTATGTGGGAATCTTAACTATTTGGTTAATTTATATTACTAATATACTATGATGTACATCCTTCGTCAGAGACTTAATCATCGTTAACTACAATCTCTGTTTCAATTCAATGAATTCCATTTCATAATAAATCAGGTGTATTATTCAAATATATGTTTGATTTTACACTTTCATCATCGATGTACTTGAAACTTTTCAGATAACATCATTCGTACCTTGCGAAGTTTACAATAATTCCACGAACACCAACATCATGCATCAATAGATAACGAAGTATTGAATCATAATTTCAATTTCATTGAAGAAATACTCCGTAAAAGTTATGTAACTTCTAATATTTCAGGGATTATTCAATTCTAGTTTCAACCGTAAATCAAATGAGTTTAATTTAATATTAACTCATTAAATCTATGTTACATCTGAAGAAAATATACACATATATATTTTCATAAAGACTGTAATAAAAATTCCTTTGTACAAAATATTAATTGTGAATTTTTTTTAACGGGTAGGTAATACCCGAGAGATATATATAAATTCACAATTAATATGTTACGTTCTTCGAATCTGATTCAGCAATCACCAACTATACTCACTGCTTTCACAACAATACACATTCTTTTATAAAAATCAAAACAATCAACCTCATCCAAATTTGATTACGTATTCTGATTTTGACAAATCAAAATCCAAGTCAAGATTTAATAGAAGACATCACTCTTAGATTCCTACATCTTTCAAAACTATACTTTGACTTCAAAACTGTGCTAGAACATCATATGTATATTAACGATTACAATCTGTGTTCAAACCCATCGAAATTCCTGAAAACAATTCAAATAATGAACAATCGAGATGATAATCCAACCACATGTTACCTACAGTTATGTACCTGAAAAATTCTTGAAACCAAAGTCATAGTTTAACACGTATCCGTGTCAGACCCTTTGGCATTTATTAGCTAAAACGACTTTTCAATTCCTTTTCAAAGTAGTCAGTTTTGTCACAGCTCCAGCAAGTCAACTCCGACTTTTCAGTTGAAACATCTTATTATATCCTCGATATATACGTTGCCCTTTCGCCGTTGTTATTGGGGAACCATTTATGTTCCACCACATTAGCAATAAACTTACCAACAACTCCAGTGATCTTTGATTTTTCCAAAAATTCATTATATTTATCAAAACCCCATCAATTATTCATCTGCATCTTGTAACGAGAATTGCCATACGAATCATCGGGAATTAGCAATCAGTATTTTTAAATCTCGCAGCATGTCTACGCCAACAGTTATATGTGTACATATTATGGACTTACATACTTCAAATGTGAAGTTTCTGAAAAACACCCCGAACTGCGGAATAGTTCTCAAAATTTTAAAAAATGCTGATGAAGCAGCAAAAACTGTAAATGACCTTAACATTAAAAAGTTTGATGATAAAGAATAGTGTGTTGGCAAAGCTCAGAAAAAGAGAAGGTTTGGAACTGGAAAAACGGATTGAGTAAAGTATGAAGGAAGCGATGGACAAATCAAAAAGACTAAATCTGCCTTCAAAGAATCCAAATGATTCAATATATGCTGAAGTCATTAACAAATACCTTGCTCCTGACTCTAAACCCTTGCGGACAATATTCTTCATCGTCCTCTGATATTAGAAATTCTAAGATATCATCATATCTTTCATTATAAATATCCTCCATATTTGAAGATATTTTCATAACCATTCTTATCTGAAATCATTTATCCCCTCGCATTATCTGTATCATATCATAAAGAAAACTGTTTTAGTTTCTAAACATCTGAAACCTCTGAGTGTAAAGTATGAATGTTTTGAAGTAATGTTGGGAACTAAAATATGAGTTAGTATAATATAATGACACTTGATCAACATGATTATATTACAGTAAGTCATGCTGAGTTTCTAATGGGACATGACGATTCACAGATCATAACGTCATCATGTGCCATGTTACACGACTCTTGCATTCTACATAATCTCTAAACATATCAAGAAAATATTTTTCTTGATGATTTGGTCTTTTCCGGGATATTCTGGTAATTTGATAAATCAAGATCGTGCCATTACAATTTCCTTCTTAGAACATTAATTATGTTCATTCTGAAATTCATACCTACGTATTTTGGACCATTATTCGCTTGATTTAAAGTCGGGAAGATAAAACAAAAGCATGAAGCTTCAAAATATCAATGAGAGTATAAATCACAGTAAATTGGAGAGAGTATTAACTGTGGATATCAATGATTATGGAAAGACAGAAGCAGAGACATCGAAACATAAGGGAAGATATAAAACCCAGCAACCACCCAGAAATTATAAACCGTATATATCGATGCATATAGCAATATAAAGACAAGGGAGGACTAAAAACACTATAAAACTAAGAGTATAGTAGAAGTGAATAGATTCTTCCAGCGGAAGATGAAAAAAAAGGATAACAGATATAAAAGTTGGGAGTATTTCAAGAATTAGAACTGGATGGAGCATATTGACTAATGCTTTAAAGTATGAATTAAGGGAGAAAGAATAGAAGGTATGAGTTGTGGAAATAAGGAAACGAAGGGGGTAGATATATAGTAAAATATCCGACAGAGCAATCAAAACAGATTATCGCATTTAATCAAAGCGGATCCTAATTTCCTTAATTACCGAAGAATTAAATCTTAGTACGACGATTTTCTCTAAATCCCTTGAACTTCAAAAATCAACCTTATCCACGTCAAAAGATATGACGAATCTACATTTACTCATTTCACTCTTTTGTGATAGCTTCACTCGTGCTATTCACATAAATGAATTTTTTATACATATTACTCAATGATGATAAAGTTCTATTTATCATCTCATATTCGTCATGAAAACATTCTTATTGTTATCCATGAAGACCTCGATCAAATTTCGGGGACGAAATTTCTTTAACGGGTAGGTACTGTGACAACCCAAAAATTTTCAACCAAATTTAAACTTTATCTTTATATTATTCCGACACGATAAACAAGGTTTGTTAAGTTGAATTTCAAAAATTTTAAACTTTGTTCATACATTCATTCAACCTCGACCAAATTCCAATGATTCACGAACCATTATATAAATGGATATGATTATATGTATATATGTATATACATTATAACTTGAAAATGTTAACAAAGTATTAAGCGTAAAATACTTTACATGAACGTATTTGTTTCAATATGCTTATCGATGAAATTAGAAGATATTATCAAATGATTGATTTATCAGATACATTGTATGATTACGAGTCTCTATTGAGAGGTCCACTTTGATTTATGAAACCTTTCTTTTTAACAGTATTCGAAATAATTGGTAAAGTGATTTACAAGTAAGAACAAAAGTGTCAATTAATGGAAACTAGTCATGGGTTAGTGGAGATTCCTGTTTGATTTTTCAATTCATGCTTTACAATATTTTTCCTCATGATTTTAATAAGATAACTTTTTTAACTTTCATCTTAAAGTAAGAACGTGGAGTGTAAATAACTTAGATGTTGGTTATCGACAAGTTAAGTAAATCGACGTTTTACGTTACAATGATTTCATACGTTTATTTAACCTTTGGACTTTATCCCACGCTTCACCAACAAAGTGTAATTTAAAAACTTGAAACCTATTATGAGTATATATATAGTTTTACTTTTCTAAGACGTTTTATGATATAACGATTTCCATTATTTTAATCTTTTAATAAAATGATTCGTAAATATAATTTGTTTTGAAAAACTAAATATTATATTATTAGATAAATATTTCAAACATATATAATATGTATAAATTTATATTTATTGATGAAAGTATATATATATTTTACAAAATGATAAAATATAATATTAACTTAGTCATAAAATGTTTTGATATTATTAAATATACTTTGATAAATAACGAAGCGTTGATTTAAAGAAGCAAATGACCAAAACCATCAACTGAATAAGTTACACTTTGAGTGGGATAGTTTTTCATTGATTTGAGTCTTGTTATTGATAAAGGTACATTACACGAAATATAAAGTATCAATTTTCTAAGCGTACGAAAATGCATTCGAGAAACCGGAATCGGGACAGAAGTCAAGCGTAAACGTACGAGCCATCGGAACAAAAATTACAAATTAACTATTATATAAATTAAATATATATATATATATATATATATATATATATATATATATATATATATATATATATATATATATATATATATATATATATATATATATATATATATATATATATATATATATATATATATATATATATATAAAAGAAAATGTCAGCAGTCCATGTGATCATTGTGTTTGAGCTAGAATGGGGCCCAACTGAGTAGTATAAATCGATTGCTTCTTTGCTCGATCATTTCACCAATCTCTCCATCTTTGATCTTATACTCTGCAATATTTATTTAATTTATTATTATTATTATTATTATTATTATTATTATTATTATTATTATTATTATTATTATTATTATTATTTTTATTTTTATTATTATTATTATTATTATTATTATTATTATTATTATTATTATTATTATTATTAAGGATTATTATCAATTCTATAGTATTATTATTAGTATATTACATAAAATACTACGAAGAGGGTACGTGGGAGCAATATCAAAACGGGTTTTACGAGTGGGATAGAGCTAAGGAAATTATGGGTTATAGCTATGGAGGTTATGGGTATTGTTCGGGGGTATTGCACATGAGTCAAACCTAGTGTTTATCATCTCCGTCGCGTCTACGTACTTTCCTGCAATATTGAATCACAATATTGATACGTGAGCACTCATAACTTAACTTTTTCATATTAATAGTGTATCCCTGATGTCGTAACCCGTCCTAATCCATAAGGAAGAATACGATAACATATGATTATATTGCGAGGTATTGACCTCTATATGATAGATTTTACAAACATTGCATTCGTTTTTAAAAGACAAACTTTCATTTCATCGAAAGTTGACATGTATGCATACCATTTCATAATATCCAAACTATAAATGACCTAATCTGTCATTTACTTAATAATAATCTCTAATGAACTTCAACGACTCGAATGCAACGTCTTTTGAAATATGCCATGAATGACTCCAAGTAATATCTTTAAAATGAGCAAATGCACAGCGGAAGATCTCTTTCAAACCTGAGAATAAACATGCTTTCAAGTGTCAACCAAAAGGTTGGTGAGTTCATTAGTTTATCGTAATCATTTCATATCCATCATTTTAATAGACCACAAGATTTTGATTTTCAGTTCTCATAAATATACGTCCCATGCATAGAGACAAAAATCATTCATATGGATTGAACACCTGGTAATCGACATTAACAAGATACATATAAGAATATCCCCTATCATTCCGGGACATCCATCGAACATGATAAAACAACATCGAAGTACTAAAGCATCCGCTACAACGGATGGGGTTTGTTAGGCCCAATAGATCTATCTTTAGGATTCACATCAATTAGTAGACTGGTTTACTAATTCTTAGGTTACCAAGCAAAAAGTGGCATATTCGGCTTCGATCATTCAACCATATATTGTAGTTTCGATTACTTGTGTCTATTTCGTAAAACATTTATAAAAGCAGCACATGTATTCTCAGTCCCAAAAATATATTTTGCAAAAGCATTTAAAAGGGAGCAAATGAAACTCACCATACTGTATTTTGTAGTAAAAATACATATAACGTTATTGAACAAGTGCAAGGTTGGCCTCGAATTCACGAACCTAAATTAATTATATATTTATATGTTGATCAATATCTGTCTAACAATTTAGGTCAGATCATAGTGTATCACAATCCTAATGCTCGAGATTATCATGCAAGAGTCAATTTGACCCAAAATGACTTCCAAAATCTATACACGTTTATTATATAACTTAAATATAGTCGTTATATATATTTAAATATATATAATAGATTTTATTAGTGTAAATAATACAAGTCCTTTATTAATAATGAAAATTTATATTAAATTTAAATATGATAAAAAATATAATTTTATATATCTTAAGTAATAAAATTTATAAAGTTCACTTAGTATCATAATAATATAATGATATACATTATGAATGTAATTATATTACGTACAGTAAAAATATCTTTGTATCTCATATTCATTTGATAAAGTAATATTGATAATAATAATAAGTAAAGTTGTATTATTTTGTACTAATAATAATTATTATTCTTCTAATAATAATAACAATATTTATCTACTAATAATGATATTAATTATAATATAGTGATAATTTTAATAATGATAAATTTAATCATGACGATACTTTTTAATACTTTTTAATACTAATAATATTTTATATAATAATAATTCTATTTTAAACTATTGATTTTTAATAATAATATTAAAATGATAATAATAATGATATTTTATAACAATGATATTTTATCAACATGATAATTTTAATAAAAATGATGCTTTTAATAATAATCACGATAAAATAATAACTTGATAGTTTTGGTAAAAAATATTAACTACTTTAATAATATTAATAATAATAATAATAATCATAATAATAATAATACTAATAATAATAATAATATTGATTATTAAATAACAATAATAATAATAACGATAATAACGATTATAACGATAACGATAACGATAACAATAACGATAACGATAACGATAATGATAACGATAACGATAATCATTTTAACAATAATACTTTAAAATTATAGATAATTCAATTGACGATATATTTTAATCCATTCATCAAAACCATACGATAACTAAATGAAAAATTTATAGTTTTTCGCCAGCTTTCCAATGACATGCATATCTTATACCTTATCTCAACTACATATGTAACTAATTCAGGATTTAACATAACCTATCTAATGACAATATTAACAATACAAGCATACATAATCCTATATACTCGAGCACTAGTCAGGGATACACTATTAATATATAAAAGTTAAGTTATGAGTTCTCACGTATCAATATTGAGATTCAATATTGCAGAAAAGTACGTAGACGCAACGGAGATGATAAACACTAGATTGACCTCATGAGCATACCCACGAACCATACCCATCACCTCCATATCTATAACCCATAATTTCCTTAGCTCTATCCCGCTCATAAAACCCATATTGCAATAACTCGCGCGTACCCCTTGTCGTAATATTTTATGTATAATACTAGTAATAATTACTCCTAATACTACTAATAATAATTATATGGCTAATAATAATAATAATAATAATAATAATAATAATAATAATAATAATAATAATAATAATAATAAATTTAAATAAATGTTACAGAGTACATTAAGATAGAGAAATGGATTTGAGAATGGTTCGTTAAGAGAACTTCGACTTTTAGAAACTCGATTTGGTCTGGACATGCTTACAGCTCATCACCCAATAATTCATGGCTGCTTACGATTTTTTTAATTATAATTAATATAATAATTATAATAAAGTAATAATATAATAATATAAAAAATTTAAACGTGTAAAATAAATAATATAATAATAATTCAATTTTAAATCTTACGAATTTTTAGGATTTAAAAAGTCGTATTTCTCAAATACTTAGGGGTATATTATGTAACTTATAATTAATAATTTCTATCATGTCGCTTTTATGTGAATAGTAAATTAATTAATTTCGTTCATTTACTATTCATATGAATAGTAAATGAATTAATTTAGATTCAACTATTTAAGGTATATTGTTGTACGTTGTACTTTACAGCTTGTACATTTTTGATTTAATTGTGTTTTCTTAAAAAATTAAAAAAAGTTACTTCATAAAAATAAAACGTTCTTATATGTAAAATTTTAATTTGAAAAATCATTCATTCAATAGTAAATTTTTTTTTTAGCATTTCATATATACTATATTCAAAAATCATTTTATATAATTTATAAAAGATAATGATAATAAATTTAATAATCTAATTCTTGATATGTTGTAAAATGTACTAATCTTTCGAAATATATCGTAGTACGTTTTATATCTTTGAAAGAATATAGATAAGAAAATGTGGTTTAATATATATAGCATAAAACTTTAATCAGGTTTTATATACATATTCAAATTACATTATGAAATGTTTTAGTAATAGAATTCTTTTAGAGTGAAAATGTTTTCGTACTTTTGAAATTAAATCAGTAGAATATTGTGAAATTTAGTTTTCCATTACCTTTTGTCTAACTTTTGTTATTTGACACTTTTGTTCCTACTTGTAAATCACTTTACCATTTATTCCGAATACCGTTAAAAAGTAAGGGTTTCCTAATTTAAAGTGGATCTCATAACAGAGACTCGTAATCATAATTCAATGTATCTGATAATTCAATCATATGATATTATCTTTTAATCTCGTCGATAACTATAATAACTTATATTGAAACAAAATATGTTCATGTAAAGTATTATATATCTAATACTTTGTTGATGTTTTCAACTAATAAGTATATATTATATATACATATCAATATACACATAAATGTTCGTGAATCGTTGAGCATAGTCAAAGGGTAATTGATTACATGAATATAGATTTCAAAACTTTCGAGACTCAACATTACAGATTTTGCTTATCGTTTCGGAAACATATAAAAATTAAAGTTTAAATTTGATCAGAAATTTTCAGGTCATCACACCTGACTAATGCTCGAGTATATAGAATTATGCATGCGTGTATGTTAAATATTGTCGTTAGATAGTTTATGATGAATCATGAATTTAGTACACATGCTACTAGGATAAGGTATACGATATGCATGTCATTAGAAAGGTGACGAAAAATTAATAACTTTTCATTTAGAAAGCGTAAGGTTTCGATGAATGGATTAAAAGATAATGTCAATTGAATTATCACTAATTTTAGTATTATTATTAAAAAATGAATATTATCAAAACTATCGTAGTTATTATTACTACTTAATAACTATTATTATTATTATGATTATTATTAATATTATTATTATCATTATTGTCATTAATATAAGTATTATCATTAAAAATTGTTATTGTTATTATTACTATCGTTATTATTATTAAGGTTATTATTAATATTATCATTATTTTTATTTTTATTATTATTATCATTATAATAACTATTAGTAATATCAATAATAGTATTATAATATCTATTATTAATAGTATCATTACCATTAAAACTAATATTAGTATCATCTAATTATTATGATTGTTATTATTATTATGAATGCGATATAAAAGAGGACGAAAAGCTATTAAACAAATCGATTAGGAAATAATGAGTATGAGTATCATGATGAAAATTAAAATATTGTAAAATACTGATTTAAGAGAAAAATATCGTTTTCATTTTTTTATTACTTATATTAAAACTATCACTTTTACTAAAATTAGCATTTTTAATAGAAATATCATTGTTATTGTAAAATATCATTATTATTATCATTTTAGTATTATTATTATTATAAATTATCATTTGAATAGAATTATTATTATTTTTTATATAAAATATTATTATTACATTTAATATTAAAAAGTATCGTTATCATGATAAGAATTATCATTAATCATCAATAATATTGTTATTATTATTAGTAAAATAATAATAATTATTATTATTACAAAATAATACAAACTTTTACTCATTAGTATTATTATCAACATTATTTTATAAATATTTTTACCACACGTAATATAATTACATTAATAATACATACCACTATATTTTTATAATATTAAGCGAACTTTATAAATTTTATTATTTAAGATATATAAAAGTATATTTTTATCATATACAAATCTTAATATAAATTTTTATTCATTAATAAATGACTTGTATTAATTACTTTAATAAAATTTGATAAATATATTTAAAAATATAAAACGACTATATTTAGGTTAAATAATAAACATAAATAGTTTTTTTAAAGTCATTTTCGAATTAAATGACTTTCGTTGACTTTAGCATGATAATCTCGAGCATTAGGATTGTGATACACTACGACATGACCTAAATTGTTAGACAGATATTGACCAACATATAATTATATATACTTAATATAGGTTCGTGAATCCGAGGTCAACCTTGCACTTGTTCAATGACGTCATATATATTTTTACTATGAAATACAGTATTGTGAGTTTCATCTGCTCCCTTTTTATATGCTTTTGCAATATATACTTTTTGGGACTGAGAATACATGCGCTGCTTTTATAACTGTTTTACGAAATAGGCACAAGTAATTGAAACTACATTCTATGGTTGGATTATTATACCGAATATCACCCTTTTTAGCTTGGTAGCCTAAGAATTAGGGAACAGACACCCTAATTGACGCGAATCCTAAAGGTAGATCTACGGGCACTAACTCCCCCCATACTGGAAAATGGTATGCTTTAGTACTTTGAGTTATTAATACAGATGGATTTCTGTTTTAGGGATATTCAATATGCATTATGTTAATGTCGGTTACCAGGTGTTTAATCTATATGAATGATTTTTGTCTCTATGCATGGGACGTATATTTATGAGAAATGGAAATGAAAATCTTGTGGTCTATTAAAATGATGAAAATGATCGATTATGATAAACTAATGAACTCACCAACGTTTTGGTTGACACTTTAAAGCATGTTTATTCTCAGGATTGAAAGAAATCTTCCGTATCTTCCGCTGTGCATTTGCTCATTTTAAAGATATTACTTGGAATCATTCATGGCATATTTCAAAAGAAGTTGCATTCAAGTCGTTGAGTTCAGTAAAGATTATGATTAAGTAAATGACAGATTAGATCATTTATAGTTGGATATTATGAAATGGTATGCATGCCTGTCAACTTTCGATGTAATGAAAGTTTATCTTTTAAAACGAATGCAATGTTTGTAGAATGTATCATATACAGGTCAAATACCTCGCAATGTAATCATAGATTATTGTATTCGTTCTTATGGATTAGGAGGGGTCTTTACATTAACTTTCCATCCATAGAACCCCATCACAATAGTGTAACGGTAGTGAACCATCTAAATGAGGATTTGTCAAACCCATATGGCCATACAACATAAGTTCTCGCTTACACCCAGCAAGTGTAACTAATGGTAATCGAATTGAGGATTTTTGTTCAAACTCTCTGTGGAAAATTTGTTCTTCGTACTTGTGTTCAAAGAATAAAAGTAAGTAGTACAAGATATAACAAAGTATATGTTTCTCACCCCACGATTTAAAAGAATAAAAGTTGTTGAAAAGGTGGAACTATGATCTCACCCCGGGTGCACGAGTATAAAAGTACTTTACAAAGTAAACATGTGCATGAAAGTTTCTTAGCCTCGACCTAAACAAGTAAGTTGTATCAATTACCTGTTACAACACAAGGTCGGGCGAAATGTGTTCAATTAGTCCTATGGCTCGTTACGACTCGATTATATAGCATGTGAATCACGTTGTCAAGTTTCATGCAAGAATCAAGTATAAAAGATGATTAGAACGATTGCATAAGTGCTTGGTTAAGTTTGACTAAAAGTCAAACTTGGTCAAAGTCAAAGTCAAAGTCAAAGAGTTCTGGTCGGGTATCCGACAATTTTTCAATGAAAGATAAGCATATATAAGTATGTTGGCCAAGTTTCATGTTGATCGGGGGTGCGTAGCATAGTTAGAATTAAAAGAAAACGGGCATTTTTGGACAGCCGGGGCCCGGAGCGGCGCTCCAGGACCTTGAGCGGCGCTCAGATGGTCTGTTCAGCAAGTCTGGCAGTTTCGAACACTTAAACGAATCTAACTTCAAATAACCATAACTTATGAACCGTAAACATTCAAAACACGTATCTTATATCGTTGGAAAGGTAATTTGATGAGAAATACAACTAAACACATTTAATCAATCAAATCCATCAATAACAATAATGAAAACCTCAATAAACGATCATTATTTAAAGTTTCAAGCTCAAAAATGCAAACGGTGATTCGGAAATCCAATTTACGCATACGATACGCCGTTTTGAAGGTAATTAAACATACATTGCAACTAAACACTTACTAACAACATGTCATAGCATTCAATGCATCAAAAATCCATTTTAAAGTTCATCAAACCCTAACCAAGAATCAAACATTCATCAATTTTGTAAATGAAGCTTTTCTAAATCGACCTACACATCAAAATGAAGCTAATGATGCTAGTAACACTTTTAATACATGAACTTTAACATAATATCAACATTTAATCCTCCAAAATTCAAGATTAAGCACACCCATTTTTCATATTCAAGCTAGTTACTCAAAACAACAAATCGAGCAAACTAAACACATATTCATTTTAGACTTGAGCCATAGACACTAATTAACACCATTTCAAGTCAAAAACAATAAGAACATGAAATCTAGAGTTTTAGAAATGTTACCCAAACGAGATGAAATTAGTACCAAAATGTAGAGGATGAAGAGAGGATCACGAATATGTAATTTGTTTTGTTGCAAGCTTCCTAGATTGAATTTAGATGATGATTTAGTGATATTGGAGTTTGAGATCAAAAAGTGGAAGTAGAGAAAATGGGGAGGTGGAAGATGGAGTGAATGAGTGGATGAGATGGTGGGTTGACTAGTTGACCTAGTCAACTAGTTTGCCCACTAGCCAACTTTGGTCCCTCAAGTTTCAAAGCGGGTGCGTGAATTAACCGAACGAATATTTTAAAAACGCTAGAGTAGATGAGAGATGTTAAATCAAATAACGGAAATATTAAGAACGTTAGTTAACGAAAGATACGAATTTAGATAACGAAAGATATTATCTAAAAAAATGGTGTTAAAAATATATTTAACGGAAAAACACGGGATGTTACATTACCCTCACCTTAAAAGACATTTCGTCCCGAAATTTAGTTGAAAGTAGTAGTTGTTGTTTCTTCTTCGAAACCTTTGCGTTGCAAATTCTACGAATAAGTGAAGGTACTTCCTTGGACATTTCAACAAACTTTGACAGTAGGGGTTTTACGTTGTTTCAGAGTTTGGTTTAACGATTCATAGTTTCAACCGGTTCTCCTAGGAAGTGAAGTTTATCATCGATAGTAAGCTCGTTGAAGAGGATAACAAGTTCTTGTTTCGCAAGACACTTCTTTAAGTTTGATACTTGGAATGTAGGATGAACGGAGACTCAAATGAGTTGGAAAATCTAAACGGCTAGCAACGGGTCCAAAACACCCAAGATTTCAAACGGATTAATGTATCGCGGATTTAGGTTTCTACGTTCCCGAAACGTATTACACCTTTTCAAGGTGCAACTTTTAACATTATGCGGTCACCCACTTGGAATTTGAGAGGTTTACGTCTAACATCGGCATAGCTCCTTTGGTGACTACGGGCCGTCTTGAGCCTTTCTTGGATTTGAATGATCTTAACGGCTACTTCATGAATGAGTTCGAGTCCGGTGGTTTGCATGTCACCTACTTCGGTTCAACAATTTAGAAAACGTCAATTGCGGCTATATGAGTTCTCGAAAGGTGTGGCGTTAATACTCGAATGAAAATTATTGTAGTACTAGAATTTGGCTAAAGGCAAATACTTTTCTCAAGTAAATTTGAAGTTGATAACAAAAATTCGTATTACGGTTTCCAAGGTTTGAATCGTATGTTTGCTCGGTCCGTCGGGTTGTGGTTGATGTGCGGTACTCATGTCTAAACGTGGTCCCGAGGCTTTTTGAAAGGCACTCCAAAAATCTAGAAGTGAAACGAGAATCTCTATTCGAGACGAGGTACATTTCTTTAAGATCTATTTGAACAAGTTTTCGTTTCTCAAGAATTTCGCGCCGCGGAAGATTTATCGATTTCCAGAAACGTTTGTTAGAGCAAGTTTCTTATTGGTTTCTGAAAGCGTTCGTTAGGACTATTCCCCCTCGTGACGAATACTAGTATAATGTGAAGAGTCTCTCTCTCCATTGAGAATTTAGATAAAAGATTTCCTTAAACGGAAGTACGACTGTAATGCGAGAGAAGTTTCCGCCTCGATGTGAGCATACCAAACATTTTGTAGTTCATCGATTAAAACTATGCAAAAACGAGATAATATACGCGTGTAACACATGTTTGAAGTTGAAATAATTTGTCATTCATTCGGAAGTATAAATATGGTTCGATAATAACCGAAGATGTGTCCCTGGTATGGTTGTTATCAATATTCTCGGAGTTTTCGGATATCCATCCAGAAAAATGAAGTCATGTACATGGCACATGGTGGTGATTAGGTTGATCGAGTCCAATCACCATCACGTGTCATTAGAACTTTGGTATGACTTACTATAATATAACCACGTTGATCGAGTGTCGTTATATTATACCAACTCATACCTCCATGCCCACATCACTCCATAAATTCAAGTTCGTGAAATAGTGAAAATTTAAAATGAACAAAGTATAGCGACATCACTAACGTGACTCGTATTTAATTAAAAGAATTTGTGCAACTCTGAAGAAGCGTTTCCCTAGGGAAGTGTATAAATGATTGTTCACGTCAATGCGGTTCAAGTCAAACAATAACATCTTTAGGCACGAAAATATTAACGAATTATGATAACGAGTAGTATGTAACCGTAGTGATAAGTAGTGATGACGATACTCATCTAAAGTTGTGGTGGTAACTTTACAACACTTATGGATAGTAAGCCGGGACAGTGACGAATAACAACCGAGGAGACAGAGTTCCAGAACTAGGGTGACTAATGAAGTCGTCGTCATCCTTACACTTATGAATCTTGAATTTACGTGTGTTACCAGAAATGGGTAGAATACGGATTCATATGATGAAAGTTTGGTACCATTAAAAAGTTTGCCTAAGAATGATTCAAACATATATGCACAAGTAGTCAAGTAAGTGCTATCTATAGCAAATATATGTCAGAATGCAATGGCTAACTATCCAGTTGTAGTCTAGATTCAGTAATGCGTCCTAACGACTCTGTCAGACACACTAATGCATATCCTAGTTCCCTACAACCAACGCTCTGATACCATCTGTAACGACCCGACAAAATCGTCATTGACGACGCCGTTAACTTAGGTCCCATTATGTGGTCATAGTCCCTATATGAGACGTGTTTGACCAAAATTATGTTGCATTCATTTGAAACGTAGAAGACTTACAAAGTTTAGTTTACCAAACGGTTCGACAACAAGTTTAAGTTTACAAAAGTTATAAAGTGTAAATGAAATAACTTGCGACATAATATAAGTTGAAAATCACAGTTGCTATAAATAGCGCAAGTATGTATGCTTTAAGTTTGAATCCAAAAGTGCTATCGCTTGCGTATGCATGTATCTTTGACTCCAAGCAAGTAATCAAAGTGTGTGGAAGCATGTATCAAGTAGCCAAATATGAACTTGAGAAACATATAGAAAACTGTCAACGAAAAACGTTGGTGAAATCATAGGTGTATTTGTAAACGTTGTTTTTGAACCACAAGATTTAATATAGTTGATTTTCCAAATCGTTTGCATTCTAAAAGTACGTTCGCGAACACCCAATTATCAAGGCTTAACTTTCCATCCATAGAAACCCATCACAATAGTGTTAGAACATACACTGTTTCTCGAAAATATATTTCATCCGTGTAACGGTAGCGAACAGTCTGAATGAGGGTTTGTCAAACCCATATGGCCATACAACATAAGTTCTCGCTTACACCCGGTAAGTGTAACTAATGATAATCGAATTGAAGATTTTTGTTCAAACTCGCTGTGGAATGTTTATTTCTTCGTACTTGTGTTCAAAGCATAAAAGTAAGTAGTACAAGATATAACAAAGTATATGTTTCTCAGCCCACGATTTAAAAGAATAAAAGTTGTTGAAAAGGTGGGACTATGATCTCACCTCGGGTGCACGAGTAAAAAAGTACTTCACAAAGTAAACGTGTGCATGAAAGTTGCTTAGCCTCAACCTAAACAAGTAAGTTGTATCAATTACCAGTTACGACACAAGGTCGGGCGAAATGTGTTCAATTAGTCCTATGGCTCGTTACGACTCGATTATATAGCATGTGAATCACGTTGTCAAGTTTCATGCAAGAATCAAGTATAAAAGAAGATTAGAATGATTACATAAGTGTTTGGTTAAGTTTGACTAAAATTCAAACTTGGTCATAGTCAAAGTCAAAGTCAACGGGGTCGGGTCGGGTATCCGACAATTTTTCTATGAAAGATAAGCATATATAAGTATGTTGGCCAAGTTTCATGTTGATCGGGGGTGCGTAGCATAGTTAGAATTAAACGAAAACGGGCATTTTTGGACAGCCGGGGCCCGGAGCGGCGCTCCAGGACGTTGAGCGGCGCTCGGATGGTCGGTTCAGCAAGTCTGGCAGTTTCGAACACTTAAACGAATCTAACTTCAAACAACCATAACTTATGAACCGTAAACATTCAAAACACGTATCCTATATCGTTAGAAAGGTAATTTGATGAGGAATACAACTAAACACATTTCATCAATCAAATCCATCATTAACAACAAAGAAAAGCTCAATAAATGATCATTATTTAACGTTTCAAGCTCAAAAATGCAAACGGTGATTCGAGAATCCAATTTACGCATACGATACGCCGTTTCGAAGGTAATTAAACATACATTGCAACTAAACACTTACTAACAACATGTCATAGCATTAAATGCATCAAAAATCCATTTTAAAGTTCATCAAACCCTAACCAAGAATCAAGAATTCATCAATTTTGTAAACGAAGCTTTTCTAAATCAACCTACACATCAAAATGAAGCTAATGATGCTAGTAACACTTTTAATACATGAACTTTAACATAATAACAACATTTAATCCTCCAAAATTCAAGATTAAGCACACCCATTTTTTATATTCAAGCTAGTTACTCAAAATAACAAATCGAGCAAACTAAACACATATTCATGTTAGACTTGAGCCATAGACACTAATTAACACCATTTCAAGTCAAAAAAACTAAGAAAATGAAATCTAGAGTTTTAGAAATGTTACCCAAACGAGATGAAATTGGTACCAAAATGTAGAGGATGAAGAGAGGATCACGAATACATAATTTGTTTTGTTGCAAGCTTCCTAGATCGAATTTAGATGATGATTTAGTGATATTGGAGTTTGAGATCAAAAAGTGAAAGTAGAGAAAATGGGGAGGTGGAAGATGGAGTGAATGAGTGGATGAGATGGTGGGTTGACTAGTTGACCTAGTCAACTAGTTTGCCCACTAGCCAACTTTGGTCCCTCAAATTTCAAAGCGGGTGCGTGAATTAACCGAACGAATATTTTAAAAACGCTAGAGTAGACGAGAGATGTTAAATCAAATAACAAAAATATTAAGAACGTTAGTTAACGAAAGATACAAATTTAGATAACGAAAGATATTATCTAAAAAACGGTGTTAAAAATAAATTTAACAAAAAAACACGGGATGTTACACCATTATTATACATAATGCATGTTTTAAACAATTGGACGATTATTTAAGGAATAATCCCCATAATACATCGGTTTTCAAATACTACACATGTGACATAATAGTCAAATATAATACAAGACAAAAGTTTTATTAAATGCAACACTTTATTTAAATAAAAGTATGAGACTCAATGAACAGCTTGCTCAGATAATGCAACAGCGGAAGACTTTCTTAAGGACCTGAGAATAAACATGCTTAAACAGTCAACCCAAAGGTTGGTGAGATATATAGGTTTAAAGCTAGCATCGATATAAATATAGACCACAAGATTTCATAGTTACAAACGTTTTAATAAAGATATTCTATAAGTTGTTGAGCGCTTCGGTAACCATACTTAACCATTAATGTAGCATATTCCCTTTATTATGAAATCTCCCTACACTGTACCAAGTGTAGTAGAACGAAGTACTATGCAACCGTTTACGATACTAGAGCGACTAGCCCGGTTGGGTTGTCAAACCCGATAGATCTATCAATAGGATTCGCGCTTACATGTTCTTACAACATGTAAATATTAGTTACCAAGCTATTAGGGAAGATATGCATGGTGGTAAAACTCAACGTAGAATATATTTTAAGTACTTGTGTCCATAGCGTAAAACATAAAATGCATGTATTCTCATCCCAAAATATTTTAGAGTTTAAAAATGGGACTATATACTCGCGGTAGTAAAAGTATATTAATAATAAGTTTTCAACTTATTAAAAATATGGTCGTCGTCTTTGGATTCACGAACCTGTAACAAATATATATATATATATATATATATATATATATATATATATATATATATATATATATATATATATATATATATATATATATATATATATATATATATATATATATATATATATATATATATATATATATATATATATATATATATATATATATATATATCAAAATGTAATACAACTATATTCATATCATATCTTTAATCACATATGATTGTTTAAGTTCATATTTTTAATCACGTGTGATTGTTTAAGTTTATAATTTCAATCACGTGTGATTGTTTAAGTTGTCAAGTTAGCAGTCCAACGTTAGTAGTCCACAGTTAGTAGTCCACAGTTAGTAGTCCACAGTTAGTAGTAAATATATAGATCGATACACCACCTTGAAATAATCAAGACATAGTATACACTTATTGTATAAGACTCAATCATGACCCACGATACCGCTATTGTAGTTACACGTATCGGGTATGTGGTGTCTTTTGATTTATCCGACGTATTGTGTAACCATGACATGTTAGAGTACATGTATAATATAAGAAAATTTAGCTAGGATATGGTTAGTATAGATTTTAATGAATTAATCTCGTAATCATTTTAGTCATTTTTAACCAATATGGTTTTGCCCATAACTTCTTTATTACAAATCCGTTTTGAGTGAATCAAAGTGCTATGGTTTCGTAACGAACTATAATTTTTAGAACTAAACTGAAAAAGTAGTGGTTTATAATCAGAGTTATAGGTGTAAAGACCCGTCCTAATCCATAAGAACGAATACAATAACATATGATTACATTGCGTGGTATTTGACCTCTATATGATACATTTTACAAAAATTGCATTCGTTTTAAAAGACAAACTTTCATTACATTGAAAGTTGACAGGCATGCATACCATTTCATAATATCCAACTATAAATGACCTAATCTATCATTTACCTAATCATAATCTTTACTGAACTCAACGACTTGAATGCAACGTCTTTTGAAATATGCCATGAATGACTCCAAGTACTTTAAATTTAGCAAATGTACAGCGGAAGATTTCTTTCAATCCTGAGAATAAACACGCTTTAAAGTGTCAACCAAAAGGTTGGTGAGTTCATTAGTTTATCATAATCGATCATTTCCATAATTTTAATAGACCACAAGATTTTCATTTCCATTTCTCATAAATATACGTCCCATTCATAGAGACAAAAATCATTCATATGGATTGAACACCAGATAATCGACATTAACAAGATGCATATAGAATATCCCCATCATTCCGGGACACCCATCGGACATGATAAATTTCGAAGTACTAAAGCATTCCAAATTCCAGAATGGGGTTTGTTAGGCCCATAGATCTATCTTTAGGATACGCGTCAATTAGGGGCCAGTTCCCTAATTCTTAGATTACCAGGCTAAAAAGGGGCATATTCGGCTTTGATCCATTCAACCATATAATGTAGTTTCGATTACTTGTGTCTATTTCGTAAAATATTTATAAAATCGCATGTATTCTCAGTCCCAAAAATATATATTGCAAAAGCATTTAAAAAAGGGAGCAAATGAAACTCAATATACTGTATTTCGTAGTAAAAATACATATGACGGCATTGAATAAGTGCAAGGTTGGCCTCTGATTCACGAACCTATATTAGTTATATATATTTATATATTGGTCAATATCTGTCTAACAATTTAGGTCAAGTCGTAGTGTATCACAATCCTAATGCTCGAGACTGATATGCAAAAGTCAACAAAAGTCAACTTGACCCAAAATGACTTCTAAAATCTATACATGTTTATTATATAACTTAAATATAGTCGTCTTATATATTTAAATATATTTATTAGACTATATTAAATTAAATAATACAAGTCATTTATTAATACCTAAAAATTTATATTAAAATATATATAAAACTATACTTTTATATATCTCAAGTAATAAAAATTATACAGTTCACTCAATATCATAAAAATATAGTGGTATTTATTAATAATGTAATTGTATCACATATTTATTTGATAAAATAATATTGATGATAATAATAATGAGTAAAAGTTGTATTATTTTGTAATAATAATAATAACAATATTTATTTACTAATGATGATATTAATTATAATAAAGTGATAATTCTAATCATGATAATTTTAATAATAACGATAATTTTTAATATTAACTATAATAATAATAATATTTTATATAAAAATAATAATTTTATTCAAAATGATAATTTTTAATAATAATAATGCTAAAATGATACTAAAAATGATATCTTATAAAAACAATGATATTTCTATTAAAAATGATAATTTTAATAGAATGATAGTTTTACTATTAATGATACTTTTAGTAATAATAATAATGATAAAAATAATGAAAACGATATTTTTATTTAAATCAGTATCTTACAATATTTTAATTTCATCATTTATTATAATGTATTAATGATAAAAATTTATGTTAATATATAGTAAAAATATATTTTTATATAGTAAGTATTATAATTTGTATAATGTTCACATAATATCTTTTTAATGATAAAAATGTAGTGATATGTATCATAAATATATATATTTGTATCAAGTATTTATTTGATTAAATAATATAATATTGATAATAATAATAATAATAATAATAATAATAATAATAAACTAAAAGTTGTATTATTTTATAATAATAATAATATTAATTATTTTAATAATAATAATAATAATAATAATATTGATATTTACTAATGATAATAATAATTTTGATAAAAAATAATAATCTTTTGTAGTAATACTAATGTCATAATAATATTACTAATAATGATAAAAATAATGAAAACGATATTTTTTATCTAAATCATAATCTTAACAATATTTTAACTGAATCATGATACATATACTCATTATTTCCTAATCGACTTATTTAATAGCTTTTAGTCATCTTTTATATCGTATTCATAATAATGATAATAATAGTAATCATAATAATTAGATGATACTAATATTAGTTTTAATGATAATGATACTAATAAGTATTATAATAATATTAATGATAATACTAATAATAATAATAATAATAATAATAATAATAATAATAATAATAATAATAATAATAATAATAATAATAATAATAATAATAATAATAATAATAATAATGATAATATTAATAATAACCTTAATAATAATAACATTAACAATAATAATACTTATTTAATAACGATAATGATATTAATAATAATAATAATTATTATTATTAAATAATAATAATAACGACGATAGTAATAATAATAATCATTTTAATAATAATAATACTAAAATTAATAATAATTCAGTTGACCATATCTTTTAATCCGTTCATCGAAACCATATGCTTTCTAAATGAAAAGTTATTAATTTTTCGCCAGCTTTCCAACGACATCCATATAATATACCTTATCCTAGTAGCATATGTATTAAATTCATGATTCATCATAAACTATCTAACGACAATATTAAACATACAAGCATGCATGATCATATATACTCGAGCACTAGTCAGGGATACACTATTAATAAATAAAAGATAAGATATGAATGCTCACGTATCAATACTGTGATTCAATATTGCAGGAAAGTACGTAGACGCAACGAAAATGATAAACGTTAGGTTGACCTCACGAACAATACCCTCGAACAATACCCATAACCTCCATAGCTATAACCCATAATTTCCTTAGCTCTATCCCGTTTGAAAACTTATTTTGAAATCGCCTGAACATAACTCTGTTTTAGTATTTTATGTATACTAATAATATCTTGAAATAATACTGAGTAAATATATATATATGTAAATCGATTGAGAGAGTTTAGAGAAATATATTTTCAAGTTTCTATAAAATAATGAAACCTATTGAATTCTATTTATAATATATTTTTGAATTATTAAAGTGAATTATTAAAGTATGAATTATTAAAGTGAATTATTAAAGTGAATTATTAAAGTATGAATTATTAAAGTGAATTATTAAAGTTAAAGTAAAATAAAAATAAAGTAAAGGTAAAGTTAAAGTATAGTAAAAGTATAAAACTATGTACGTATAATACGTGTATAAATATATATAATATTAATTTAAATCGTTATATATATTTAATAAAATAAAATATAAATATCGTTATCTTTATCATACTGGTTAAGAAATAATTGTCAAAAGTGGTTCTAGATATTTATAAAAGTTATATACATTTTAATAATAATATTCTTTTTAAACTAAAAACATTTTTGTACGTTTGAAACTAAATCAAATAAATATGATAATTTTGTTTTCCAAAACTAAATATATTTAAGAATCATTTTCTTAAAAGGTTAAATTAATGAAAATCGTTATATCATAAAATATTTTAGAAAAGTAAAATTATATATATTCATAATGGATTTCAAGTTTTTAAATTACAGTCTGTGGGTGAAGTATGGGATAAAGTCCAAATGTAAAATAAACGTATGAAATCATCTTAATGAAGAATTTCGAGTTACTTAACTTCTTGATATCCAACATCTAAATTATTTAGACTCCACGTTCTTACTTTCACATTAAATAAAATGAAAGTTAACATAGTTATCTTATCAAAGTCACGAGGAAAATATTATAAAACATGAATTGGAAATTAAATAGGAATTTCCACTAACCCTTGTCTAGTTCCCGTTAATTGACACATTTGTTCTTACTTATAAATCACTTTACCATTTTCCGAATGTTGTCAAAAAGAATAGATTTCTTAAATATAGTGGACCTCATAACATAGACTCGTAATCCTATCACAATGTATCTGATAATTCAATCATTTAATATTATCTTTTAATTCCGTCAGAAATATATTAAACATATTTTGAAACAAATACTTTTATGTAAAGTATTATACATATAATACTTTGTTAATGTTTTCAATTAATATAACTATATTATATATACATATCTATATACATATAAATGTGCGTGAATCGTCAAGCACAGTCAAAGGGTAATTGATTATATGAACAAAGTTCAAAGTTTTTGAGATTTCAACATTACAGACTTTGCTTATCGTGTCGAAAACTTATAAAGATCAAGTTTAAATTTGTTCGGAAATTTCCGAGTTTTCACAACAGTTTACAAGTCCATAATTGAAAAAGGTAGTCATTTCCGTTGAAAGAACGACATCTTGATGACCATTTTGAAAAACATACTTCTACTTTGAGTTTAACCATAATTTTTGGATATAGTTTCATGTTCATATAAAATATCATTTTCCCAGAAGAACAACTTTTAAATCAAAGATTATCATAGTTTTTAATTATCTAACCCAAAACAGCCCCCTGTTTTACTACGACGGCGTATGTCCGGTTTTACGGTGTTCTTCGCGTTTCCAAGTTTTAACTCATTAAGTTAGCATATCATATAGATATAGAACATGTGTTAAGTTGTTTTTAAAAGTCAAGTTAGAAGGATTAACTTTGTTTGCGAACAAGTTTAGAATTAAGTAAACTATGTTCTAGTTTATAAACTCTTATATAGATAGCTATAATTATATGAATTGAACAAGAGTTTTTATTATATTATTAAGGAACGAGGCGTTAAATAAGCCTTTTAATACACGATTCGGAAATAGAAAATAGTTTAAGGCATTGCCTTTACATCGATGGAAAATGGAAAAATAACTAAGAAATATTAAGATTGAAGCAGTCTTCATATTTCTTCTTCTCGTCCTCAAACTGCTTCATCACTTTTTCTATGTTATCCTTCACAAGTTTCTCTAGCCTTTCGGTTTGAGAGTCGAGGGACTCTTTCATAAACTTCTCATATTGCTCGTTCTTTTCTTTTTGCTTTTCGTAGAGGTACTCGAGATTGTCGTAAAGGTTAGTAACACGACTGTTAACGGTATTGGTGTCGTACTCTCTTAAAGCAAGCTGTTTGTCGACTCGACTTCTCTCCATTTTCATTCGGACGTCAATATCTTCCTTGAGGTAAGAAAGGGATTGCTTCCCCCAACGGGTGTTTCGTTCTTCTTCACACCTTAGCATCATTATCTCTTTTCTTAGCTTGACGTTTTCTTCTATAAGTTTCTCCATTTTAACCTCCACTCTCGCCATGTGGCGAAGCAAACCTCCAATGTTCCTCTTGGTATCATTTCGTAGACTCATGATTTCATACTTAGCACCATCATAAAAGGGAGATCGGGCTCTCTTTCTTGACAGACCAACCTCTTCATGACATTTTTCTTTATCTTCGATTCTCGGAGTTGGGCAGTATTGTGGAGACCCATTAGGAATAGTATTTGAGCTATAGTTTGGTGACGGTGAGGCAGGACTGTAGAAAGGACTTCGAACAGGTCTCGAAGTTGAAGAGTGTCCAACACCTAATTTGGTGGTAGGGTTGTGAGTTGCCTTGTTGAGCGTGTTAATGCTTGAGCTTAACATCCTATCATTAGGAAAGAAACTTTGATTAGAATCTTTAAGTCAAGTTTAGTAAAGCATAAGTGTTAAGATTATAGGGCAATCCTAAGTGCTTTAAGTCTAAGGCAGGCAAGGTTATAGTTTCCTAGATTGCTAAGGCACCCTAGCTAACAAGTAAAGCACACATAAAAATGCAATCATGGTTCTCTATAACAGCCTGGTTATGCTCTGATACCAATATATCACACCCCTAGTTAGGGCCTGGGCGAAATGTGACTTAATATCTGTAACAACCCTCACTTTTCGACTTCCGATTTTACTAAAATACTTAGAGTTGTTATATACGAATAAATTTAACGTTGACTGAATAAACGTATGCTTAAAATAAATAATATAATTATAAATATTATAAATAAGGTTATGTTATATAATATAACATAATTACATCAATGAATATATATAATATTTATATTACTTTTGTTATTTAGTTAATAGAATATATAATTAACTAAATAATAAATAATATTATAACATTTATAAAACTAATAAAAACTATAAAGTAATAATCATAAATTTTAATTTTAATTATAAAAACTGAATATAATAATAATTTTTATATAAAATTCATATTTAATAATTAAACAAATATAGAAATAAAATGTTAAAAGTTCTTAGAAATGTATTAAATGATTTTTTTAGAATTTTATTAAAAAAAAATCATCAAAACTATATCTACTTTTAATAAATAAATACAAAAAATACAAACTACTTTTTCTTATTTTAACTTTTAAGATTTACTTTTAATAAAAATACAAACTACTTTTTCTTATTTTAACTTTTAAGATTTACTTTTAATAAAAATACAAACTACATTTTCTTATTTTAACTTTTAAGATTTACTTTTAATAAAAATACAAACTACTTTTTCTTATTTTAACTTTTAAGATTTACTTTTAATAAAAATACAAACTACTTTTTCTTATTTTAACTTTAATAAAAATACAAACTACTTTTTCTTATTTTAACTTTAATAAAAATACAAACTACTTTTTCTTATTTTAACTTTTAAGATTTACTTTTAATAAAAATACAAACTACTTTTTCTTATTTACTTTTAATAAAAATACAAACTACTTTTTCTTATTTTAATTTTTAAGATTTACTTTTAATAAAAATACAAACTACTTTTTCTTATTTTAACTTTTAAGATTTACTTTTAATAAAAATACAAACTACTTTTTCTTATTTACTTTTAATAAAAATACAAACTACTTTTTCTTATTTTAACTTTTAAGATTTACTTTTAATAAAAATACAAACTACTTTTTCTTATTTACTTTTAATAAAAATACAAACTACTTTTTCTTATTTTAACTTTTAAAATTTACTTTTAATAAAAATATAAACTACTTTTTCTTATTTTAACTTTTAAGAATTACTTTTAATAAAAATACAAACTACTTTTATTATTTTAACTTTTAAGATTTACTTTTAATAAAAATACAAACTACTTTTTCTTATTTACTTTTAATAAAAATACAAACTACTTTTTCTTATTTTAACTTTTAAGATTTACTTTTAATAAAAATACAAACTACTTTTTCTTATTTTAACTTTTAAGATTTACTTTTAATAAAAATACAAACTACTTTTTCTTATTTACTTTTAATAAAAAACAAACTACTTTTTCTTATTTTAACTTTTAAGATTTACTTTTAATAAAAATACAAACTACTTTTTCTTATTTTAACTTTTAAGAATTACTTTTAATAAAAATACAAACTACTTTTGTTATTTTAAGATTTAATATATATTTTTCTTTTTATTTCTTTTACTTATTTTATTTTTTTTACCTAATATTTTCAACTATAAATACCACATACATTTCTCATTTCAAACTTGCATCTTAATCTCTCATTTCTCTCTTGAAGAACTACTTCTAGTTGACATCCCGGTCGCTTACTTGCTTTACTTTCCTTTCTTGCGTGGAATACTTCAACTGCTATTTAAGGTGAATTGATAGCCCCTATTTATTGCTAGCAAAACTTACTTACTTTTGTGGTGAGACACATGCTCTTTTTTTTTTTTTTTTAATTTTTACACTTTAGACACAAGTACCAAACTGCTTAAACTATGCTATACCCGGCTTTGTTCGGCTAAAGTCCCTACAGTGATATTTTTAAGTGCTCGGCATGCTAGGTTATTGGGGGTAGGCCTATCGGGAGTAACGTCCCCGATACATTTGACTATGTCTTTGTAATACTTGATAATGAAATTAAACCGACGAGTAGAACTAACTTGTCATGGGGCATACTATCGTTTAGTTTAAATATCATGAATTGGCATAACTATTTCTTTCGATCTTTCGAGATCAACTTTACAAACTAAATCTTGTGGTCTAAAACAACGGTCAAACTTTTTGTTAAACCTATGAACTTCACTCAACCTTTTTGGTTGACACTTTAGCATGTTTTGTCTCAGGTGCTGTTTGATTCAAGCTCTTATACTTACTGCTTATGTGATGCTACTTGGACATAGGATCAAGAGATATGGCATTTATTACTTCTGCATGTGAACATTTTCATTATTGTTATTCCTGTTATTGCAACTACCTTTCATTTTCCGCTGCGTACTCATTAAAGTTAAATTCATCATTTAGTATTGTTCTCGTTTATTATAATATGTTGGTATGTTTCGATATTAAGTCACATTTCGCCCAGGCCCTAACTGGGGGTGTGAAAGATTGGTATCAGAGAAAACCAGGCTGTTATAGAGAACCAGGATTGCATCTTTATGTGTGCCTTACTTGTTAGCTAGGGTGTCTTAGCAATCTAGGAAACTATAACCTTTCCTGCCTTAGACTTAAAGCACTTAGGATTGCCTTATAATCTTAACAACCTTGCTTTGTTACTCTTGGCTTAAAATGCTAATCAAATTCTCTTTCCTAAAATTAGGATGTCTAATTTTCATCAAGCGAACAAAATGACTCTTTTCAAGCCGATCGAAGAAGATACTAAAGGGTCTTCCACTAAAAGACCAGCCCAAAGTCCACCTTATGGCTTTGGTGGTCCTCGTTCACCAAACTATAGTCCGGATACTTTACCTAATTCTCCCGATCACTACCCGACCCCGAAAACTGAAGACAAGGGTAAACGTCCTGAGGAAACTGGTCCGTCAAGGAAAAGAGCCTGATCTCCTTCTTATGATGATGCTGCTAAGTATGAGATCATGAGCCTGCGAAAAGATACCGAGAGAAACTTGGAAGGTTTGCTTTGCCACGTGGCGTGAGTGGAGGTTCGTATGTATGAGAAGGATCGTGAAATTAAGAAACTCTTGGAGGTAAACGCGGAGTTAAAGAAAGAGATAAAGTTGGTGAAGTATGAGGAAGAACGTAACACCCGTTGGGGAAAGCAATCACTTGCTCATCTCAAGGAGAATGTTAATTTCTGGTTAGATATGGAAAGAAATCGAGTCAACAAGTAGCTTACTCTAAAGGGGTACGATAACAACGCAGTCAACAGCCGCGTTACCAACCTCTACGATAACCTCGAGTATCTTTATGAGAAGCAAAAGGTGAGGAACAAGAAAGTTGATGAGTTTATGAAGAAGGTGGAGGATGAGAAGACGAAATATGAAGATTTCTTCAATCTTAATATTTCCTAGATTATTTTTCTAATTCCTTGTCTATGTAAAGGCTATGCCTTAAACTATTTCTATTTTTGAATCATATAATAAAGGCTTATTTAATGCCTCGTTCTAATAATATAAAGTGTTTTATTAATATCATGCGATATCAATACTTTATTCATACTTGTGATTGCTCAAACTTATAACTTGTTAAACTTATCAAACATATGTTCACTTTTATGTAGTAACGTCATGGTTCGTTCAGCTGCACCTACCATTAACAACGTTGTGTTAACTACTGAGCAATTCCAACAGTTACTCGCTGCCGCCCAAGGCAACGCCCAAGCTAATCACGCTAATACTCAACCAAAACCTTGTTCCTACAAGGATTTTTCAAACTGTTATCCTCCTGCATTTAAGGGAACTGAGGAAGCTGTCGAACTAGTCCGTTGGTTCGAGAAGATGGAATCTATTTTCCAAATTTGCAACTGTGGTGATGACGATCGAGTAAAGTATGCCACTAGCTCATTGGGTGGTACTGCTTTAACTTGGTGGACTGCTCATTCCAAGTCCGTAGGAATTGATAATGCTAATGCAATTCCATGGGACGAACTTAAAAGCATGATGGTCAACAAATTCTGCCCAAGGAGTCAAGTCCAGAAGCTTGAGGCTGAGTTCTGGGAACTCAGGGTCAAGGGCACTGACATTGAGAACTATACCAATCGTTATCTGGAGCTTTCTACTCTATGTCCTGAAATTTTTCCTACTGAAGCTAGAAGAATTGAGCGGTATATTGAAGGTCTTCCCGAGGATGTTCAAGGGAATGTAATTGCTGCCGAAAAGGTTACTCTGGATGCTGTGATACTCATGGCACAAAATCTCATGTTGGCTAAACGAAGAAGAGCGTCGGCCAATAAGCAAGTTAAAACCAAGAGTAATGATGGTAAGAGGAAGTTTGAGCCTTCTCAAGGTTCAGCTCAGAATGAAAATAAGAAGCCTGCGGATGGTACAAGGTCAAATTATGAGGGTTCTTTTCCTTTCTGTGTTCGTTGTGAGAGGCATCACCCGGGGAAGTGCACTGCTGTTTGTGAGTTGTGTAAAAAAGTGGGACACATTGCTAAGATGTGTAGGGTTTCTCCGAAGGATAAGGCTATTGTTCCAGCCAAAGCTCCTCCTACATGCTATACTTGTGGAGAAAAGGGACATGTTAGTCCGACTTGTCCTAAGAAGAAGGATAATCCTGCTACTGGAGCAAATGCTACTGCTGCGAAGGGTCGTGCATTTGTTATTACTGCTGCTGAAGCCCGAGATGAAGATGAAGTTATCACGGGTACGTATCTCATTAATAATTATTATGCAACTATTTTATTCGATACTGGTGCCGATAGAAGTTACGTGTATAGTGATTTTTGTACCCTATTTACTGAGAAGCCTCAACCCTTAGAAACTAAACGATTAGTAGAGGTGGCTAATGGAAAAGTCATGCAAGTCGATAAAATCTATAAGAACTTCAATCTAATTTTAGCCGATAAGGAATTTAAGATAGACCTTTTGCCGGTCGAACTCGGAAGTTTTGACGTCGTAGTTGGTATGGATTGGTTACGTCCATTACATGCTGCAATCATGTGTTACGATAAAACTGTTAATGTTCCATTGGGAAATGGAGAGACTCTCATCATCCAAGGTGAAAAGAGTGGTTCCAATCTCAATATCATCTCTTGTATTAAGACCCGCAAATACCTTATGAAAGGTTATCCAGCTATTCTAGCCCACGTTAAGATGATCGAATCAAAAAAGAAGTGTATTGAAGATGTACCAGTGGTTAAAGACTATCCCGATGTGTTTCCCGAAGATCTTTCTGGTCTTCCACCTCCTCGACAAGTTGAATTTCAAATTGATTTAACTCCGGTGCTGCTCCTATTGCTAAAGCTCCGTACCGTTTAGCACTCTCCAAGATGAATGAATTATCCAACCAGCTCCAAGAACTATTGGATAAAGGTTTCATTCGTCCAAGCTCGTCCCCATGGGGAGCTCCTATTCTATTTGTTAAAAAGAAGGATGGTACGTTAAGGATGTGCATTGATTATCGTGAACTTAACAAGCTTACTATCAAGAACCTTTATCCGTTGCCACGTATTGATGATCTATTCGACCAACTTCAAGGGTCAAGTGTTTATTCAAAGATTGATTTGAGGTCCGGATATCACCCACTTAGAGTCAAGGAATCCGATATTCCTAAGACTGCTTTTCGCACTCGTTATGGGCACTATGAATTCTGTGTCATGCCTTTTGGTTTGACCAATGCTCCTGCCATTTTCATGGATCTCATGAACCGTGTCTGCAAACCTTATCTCGATAAATTCGTCATTGTTTTCATTGATGACATTTTGATCTACTCTAAGAGTGAGAAGGAACATGAGCAACATCTGCGCGTGATTCTTGAACTCTTACGAAAGGAACAACTCTACGCTAAGTTTTCTAAGTGCAAGTTTTGGCTCAAAACCGTACAATTCCTCGGACACGTTGTTGATAGTAATGGAATACATGTCGATCCAGCTAAGATTACCACTATCCAGAACTGGGAGATACCAAAGACTGCGAAGCATATTCGTCAATTTTTGGGACTTGCTAGTTATTACCGGAGATTCATAAAGGATTTTGCCCTTCTTGCCAAACCTCTTACGAAGCTTACTCAAAAAGGGAAGAAGTTTGAGTGGTCCGAAGAACAGGAATTTGCTTTCAAGATTCTGAAGGAGAAGTTGACCACAGCCCCGATTCTATCTTTACCTGAAGGTACTGACGATTTCGTTGTTTACTGCGATGCCTCAAAGCAAGGCTTTGGTTGTGTTTTAATGCAATGTGAAAAGGTTATTGCCTACGTATCTAGACAGTTAAAGAAACACGAGGAGAACTATACCACACACGACCTTGAGTTAGGTGGTGTGGTATTTGCATTAAAGATATGGAGACATTATCTATATGGTACCCAGTTTACGGTATACACTGACCATAAAAGTCTTCGACACATCTTTGATCAAAAACAGCTGAATATGAGGCAAAGCCGATGGTTCGAGTTATTGAACGATTATGACTGTAAGATGGAATATCATCCTGGTAAGGCAAATGTAGTTGCCGATGCCCTTAGTCGAAAAGACGATGTTAAACGTGTTCGTGCCTTAAACCTGAAAATCAAATCAAATCTTATATCACGAATCTGCGAAGCTCAACTGGAAGCTATTAAACCAATATTTATCGAAGGTGAAGGACCTATCGGTTTCGAGAACCAACTCCAAGTGAAAGCTAATGGTACACGGTACTTTGGCAATAGAATTTGGGTTCCTCGCTTCGGTAATCTCCGTGAACTAGTCTTGGATGAAGCCCATAAGACTGGGTATTCTATTCATCCAGGTTCCAGTAAGATGTACCACGATGTGAAGGAATTCTACTGGTGGCCTAACATGAAAGCCGACATTGCTACTTATGTTAGTAAGTGCCTCACTTGTTTGAAAGTCAAGGCTGAACATCAAAAGCCTTCTGGTCTGTTGACACAACCCGATATTCCGCAGTGGAAGTGGGAATATATCGCTATGGACTTTATTACTAAATTGCCCAAGACTTCTAGTGGCAATGATACTATATGGGTCATAGTAGATCGTCTTACTAAATCTGCTCATTTCTTACCGATCAAGGAGACCGAAAAGATGGAGAGATTGTCACAACTGTATATCAAAGAAATTGTCTCTCGTCATGGTCTTCCTATATCAATCATATCCGATCGCGATAGTAGATTCACTTCCAGATTCTGGAAATCCTTACAAACTGCTCTTGGAACTCAACTCGACATGAGTACTGCTTATCATCCGCAAACCGATGGTCAAAGTGAACAAACCATTCAAACATTGGAAGATATGCTTCGCGCTTGTGTTATCGACTTCGGCAAAGGCTGGGATAGACATCTGCCTTTGGTTGAATTTTCTTATAACAACAGTTATCACTCTAGCATTAAAGTTGCACCTTTTGAAGCTCTATATGGAAGGAAGTGTAGATCCCCTCTGTGTTGGGATGAACTTGAGGACAGACATTTAACTGGTCCTGAAATTATTCACGAAACTACCGAAAAGATCGTTCAAATCAAGCAACGTTTAGAAACTGCTCGTAGTCGACAGAAGAGTTATGCCGATAAGAAAAGAAAGGACATCGAATACCAAGTTGGAGATAAAGTCATGTTGAAAGTATCCCCTTGGAAAGGTGTTGTCCGTTTCTGTAAACGAAGTAAACTCAGTCCACGATATGTTGGACCTTTCACAATCACTGAAAGAATTGGTCCCGTGGCATATCGATTAGAACTACCAACCGAACTCAGTCAAGTACATGATGTGTTTCATGTCTCAAATCTTAAATGGTGTATTGCTAATGACACTCTCGTTATTCCTTTAGATGACGTTCGAATTGATGATAAAATGCACTTCATAGAAGAACCCGTAGAAGTCATGGACCGATTTGCTAAACGCTTAAAACAAAGCACCATACCTATTGTTAAGATCCATTGGAATTCACGACGTGGCCCCGAGTATACCTGGGAACGTGAAGACCAAATGAAACAGAAATATCCCCATCTCTTCTCAACCGCTGATGCATCCGAGAAGTCTATCTAAAACTTCGGGATGAAGTTTTTATTAACGGGGAGGTACTGTAACAACCCTCACTTTTCGACTTCCGATTTTACTAAAATACTTAGAGTTGTTATATACGAATAAATTTAACGTTGACCGAATAAACGTACGCTTAAAATAAATAATATAATTATAAATATTATAAATAAGGTTATGTTATATAATATAACATAATTACATCAATGAATATATATAATATTTATATTACTTTTGTTATTTAGTTAATAGAATATATAATTAACTAAATAATAAATAATATTATAACATTTATAAAACTAATAAAAACTATAAAGTAATAATCATAAATTTTAATTTTAATTATAAAAACTGAATATAATAATAATTTTTATATAAAATTTGTATTTAGTAATTAAACAAATATAGAAATAAAATGTTAAATGTTCTTAGAAATGTATTAAATGATTTTTTTTAGAATTTTATTAAAATTTTTTTTATCAAAACTATATCTACTTTTAATAAATAAATATAAAAAAATACAAAGTACTTTTTCTTATTTTAACTTTTAAGATTTACTTTTAATAAAAATACAAACTATTTTTTCTTATTTTAACTTTTAAGATTTACTTTTAATAAAAATACAAACTACTTTTTCTTATTTTAACTTTTAAGATTTACTTTTAATAAAAATGAAAACTACTTTTTCTAATTTTAACTTTTAAGATTTACTTTTAATAAAAATACAAACTACTTTTTCTTATTTTAACTTTTAAGATTTACTTTTAATAAAAATACAAACTACTTTTTCTTATTTACTTTTAATAAAAATACAAACTACTTTTTCTTATTTTAACTTTTAAGATTTACTTTTAATAAAAATACAAACTACTTTTTCTTATTTACTTTTAATAAAAATACAAACTACTTTTTCTTATTTTAATTTTTAAGATTTACTTTTAATAAAAATACAAATTACTTTTTCTTATTTTAACTTTTAAGATTTACTTTTAATAAAAATACAAAGTACTTTTTCTTATTTACTTTTAATAAAAATACAAACTACTTTTTCTTATTTTAACTTTTAAGATTTACTTTTAATAAAAATACAAACTACTTTTTCTTATTTATTTTTAATAAAAATACAAACTACTTTTTCTTATTTTAACTTTTAAGATTTACTTTTAATAAATATACAAACTACTTTTTCTTATTTTAACTTTTAAGAATTACTTTTAATAAAAATACAAACTACTTTTATTATTTTAACTTTTAAGATTTACTTTTAATAAAAATACAAACTACTTTTTCTTATTTACTTTTAATAAAAATACAAACTACTTTTTCTTATCTTAACTTTTAAGATTTACTTTTAATAAAAATACAAACTACTTTTTCTTATTTTAACTTTTAAGATTTACTTTTAAAAAAAATACAAACTACTTTTTCTTATTTACTTTTAATAAAAATAAAAACTACTTTTTCTTATTTTAACTTTTAAGATTTACTTTTAATAAAAATACAAACTACTTTTTCTTATTTTAACTTTTAAGAATTACTTTTAATAAAAATAGAAACTACTTTTATTATTTTAAGATTTAATATATATATTTTTTTATTTCTTTTACTTATTTTATTTTTTACCTAACATTTTCAACTATAAATACCACATACATTTCTCATTTCAAACTTGCATCTTAATCTCTCATTTCTCTCTTGAAGAACTACTTATAGTTGATATCCCGGTCACTTACTTGCTTTACTTTCCTTTCTTGCGTGGAATACTTCAACTGATATTTAAGGTGAATTCATAGTCCCTCTTTATTGCTAGCAAAACTTACTTACTTTTGGGGTGAGACACATGCTTTTTTTTTTTTTTTTTTTTTTGTACTTTTTACACTTTAGACACAAGTACCAAACTGCTTAAACTATGCTATACCCGACTTTGTTCAGCTAAAGTCCCTACAGTGATATTTTTAAGTGCTCGACATGCTAGGTTATTGGGGGTAGGCTTATCGGGAGTAACGTCCCCGATACATTTGACTATGTCTTTGTAATACTTGATAATGAAATTAAACCGACAAGTAGAACTAACTTTTCATGGGGCATACTATCGTTTAGTTTAAATATCACGAATTGGCATAACTATTTCTTTCGATCTTTCGAGATCAAATTTACAAACTAAATCTTGTGGTCTAAAACAACGGTCAAACTTTTTGTTAAACCTATGAACTTCACTCAACCTTTTTGGTAGACACTTTAGCATGTTTTGTCTCAGGTGCTGTTTGATTCAAGCTCTTATACTTACTGCTTATGTGATGCTACTTGGACATAGGATCAAGAGATATCGCATTTATTACTTCTGCATGTGAACATTTCCATTATTGTTATTACTGTCATTGTAACTACATTTCATTTTCCGCTGCGTACTCATTAAAGTTAAATTCATCATTTAGTATTGTTCTCGTTTATTATAATATGTTGGTATGTTTCAATATTAAGTCACATTTCGCCCAGGCCCTAACTGGGGGTGTGGAAATATCAAATAAACCAACATATTATAATATACGAGAACAATACTACATGATAAAATCAAACTTTATTGAGTACGCAGCGGAATAAATGAAATGTCATTACAATGACGGAAATAGCAACATAGTAAATGTTCAAATGCAATAGTAATAAATGCGATATCTCTTGAACCTATGTCCAAGTAGCATCACATAAGCAGTAAATAAGAAAACTTGAATCAATCAGCATCTGAGACAAAACATGCTAAAGTGTCAACCAAAAGGTTGAGTGAAGTTCATAGGTTTAATAAATAAGTTTGACCATTGTTTTAGACCACAAGATTTAGTTTGTAAAGTTGATCTCGCAGGATCAAAAAGTTATGCCAATGCGTGATATTTAGACTAAACGTTTAAGTTTGCCCCAAAGACAAGTTGTAGTTTATACTTGTCTGTTTAATTTCATTATTAAGTAATACAATGACTTGGTCAAATGTATCGGGGACGTTACTCCCGATAGGCCTACCTCCAATAATTAAGCATGCATAACGAGCAATTAAAAATATCACTGTAGGGACTTAGTCGGACATAGCCGGGTATAGCATAGTTTTAACAGTTGGTACTTGTGTCTAAATTGTAAATAATAAAAGTAGCATGTGTCTCACCCCAATATAAAAGTAAATAAGTTTGCTAGCAATAAAGAGTGGGGCTATGAATTCACCTTAGTAAGTAGAGAGATGAGCTAGTTATTCCTCGGAATAGAAAGTTGGATGAATGAGCAGAAAAGTCAACCTACTGACATTTAAGAGTAGTAAGTGTTTTGCCCAAGTTTAAGTTTAAGTATGTAAGTGTTTAAGTATAGTTTGTTTTACTAAGTTTCCATTCTTAGTAAGTTTCTACTTTTAGAAAGTTTCCATTTTTAGAAAGTTTCTATTTTTAGTAAGTTTCCCATTTTAGTAAGTTTATAATTAGAAATTTTCTATTTTAAAAGTGTTTCCATTTTAAGATACTTGCCATATTAGATATACTTCCAATCACCCCTTTCCCTTCGAATGGCCATTTCAAGTCTAGGGGCTTGAGCTATAGGATCCTTTAAATTGAAAAATCCAAACCCTTCCGCCTAGAGTTTTGTAGAAACCATTCGTCAAGAAAGTTCGAAGATTTATATATATCTAATATATATCCCAAAATGTTTTTAATGCGTTATAATATAGGTAGTATAGTATATGTGTTAATAATAGTATAAGCGTAAGTGTTAAATAATAGTATAAGTAATATTAGGGTTTCATTAATTAATTAGGTTTAATTAATTAGAGTAGTAATTAATGATTAGGGTTTAGTAATTAATAACTAGGGTTTAATTAATGTCTAGGGTTTAATAATTAATTAGGGTTTTAATAAATTAGGGTTAGGTTTGGGGTTTTAATTAAAGTAGTATAGTTTAGGTGTAATTAGGGTTTATTATATATATATATATATATATATATATATATATATATATAACTCGTGTATATGTGTATATATATATATATATATATATATATATAAAATATTTTTTTACATGTATATATATATGTATCGATATGTATATGTATATATATAAGTTTATTTTGTTTCCTTAATTAACACAAACAAATCTCCTAATTGTTATCTAGAGTTTTGAAGAACAAACTTTACTTTTCCCTTTTTTTTCTAGTTGACATACATACATACATATTAATATATATATATATATATTTTTCATGTATAGATCTAGGTGTGTTTATGTATATGTTTATGAATAAGTTTATAACATGAACATGAATTAAACAAAACTCAAATTTATGTAAATAAGTTAGGGTTTATGTTATACCTTTGAAGATTCGAAGACGACTAACAAAGAAAAGATGAACACGATGAAGATTGAAGATCAAAGCCTTTGAAGATTCGAAGAACACCTCGAAGATTTTTGAAGAACACAAAGAACGCGAAGAACACTTGAAGATCACTTAGAAAACCCTTGAAGGTGGTGGTGGTGATATTTTTGGCTTTGGCTGAAAATTAGAGAGAGGGAGAGAGATTTTTGGGAGAGAAATTTGATTGTAATTTGGTACAAAGAAAAGGTTTAGGTTAGGCCTCTATTTATAGGAGTGTTAGGAAATTCCTAGAATTAGGGTTAGGGTTAGATTTACTTAGGGAACAAGTTAGCTTGAAGAGGGGGTTAGGAGGGATCATGGGTGCCGAATTTTAGAAGGGTATTTTAGGCAATTCACTTATTTTTTTTAAATTTCGGCTAGGTTAAACAAGGAGGAGTTTTAGGATTTTCACTCTAGTCCTCATACTTTAATTTAGCTTAAACGGTTCCTTAATTATCCAAGTTTAATTACTTTAAGTGTACAAGTTTTAAAGTTATTTATTTGGTCACAAAAGTTAATAAGCTCATTATTTTTATCTTTTTTATTAACTTGTTAATTATTACATAAAGTTAATTAATATAATTCTTAACAATCGTTAATTAAAGTATAATTGTTAAGTTTAATTATTTAGTTGGGCAATTAATAAGGAAAAATATAGAATGGAAAAATGAGGGTCGTTATAGTACCTCCCCGTTATTGAAAACTTCGTCCTGAAGTTTTAGATAGATTCCTCGTTTGCATCAGCAGTTGAGAGGAGATGGGGATAGTTCCGTTTCATGTGGTCTTTGCGTTCCCAGGTATATTCGGGGCCTCTACGCGAATTCCAACGGACTTTAACGATAGGTATATTGCTTTTACGCATTTGTTTGACCTCTCCTTCCATGATTTCTATAGGTTCTTCAACGAAGTGCATTTGCTCATCAATGCCGACATCATCCAAAGGAATAACGAGTGTGTTATAAGCAAGACACCGTTTAAGATTTGAGACATGAAACACATCACGTACTTAGCTTAGTTCAGTTGGTAGTTCTAATCGGTACGCCATGGGACCGACTCTTTGAGTGACTGTGAAAGGTCCAACGTATCGTGGACTGAGTTTACTTCGTTTACCGAAGTGGACAACACCTTTCCAAGGGGATACTTTCAACATGACTTTATCTCCAACTTGGTATTCGATGTCTTTTCGTTTCTTATCGGTATAGCTCTTTTGTCGGCTACGGGCAGATTCTAAATGTTGCATAATTTGTACGATCTTTTCGGTAGTTTTGTGAATGATTTCAGGACTAGTTAAATGTCTGTCCTCGAGTTTATCCCAACACAAAGGGGATCTACATTTTCGTCCATATAAAGCTTCAAGAGGTGCAGCCTTAATGCAGGAGTGATAACTGTTGTTATAAGAAAATTCAACCAAAGGTAGATGTCTATCCCAACCTTTGTCGAAATCGATTGCACAAGCACGTAGCATATCTTCCATGGTTTGAATAGTTTGTTCACTTTGACCATCGGTTTGTGGATGATAGGCTGTACTCATGTCGAGTTGAGTTCCAAGAGCAGATTATAAAGTTTTCCAAAATCTGGAAACGAATCGACTGTCGAGATCAGAAATAATCGAGATAGGAACCCCATGACGCGAGACAATTTCTTTAATATAAAGCTGTGATAATTTCTCCATCTTGTCAGTTTCCTTGATCGGTATGAAATGTGCAGATTTAGTAAGGTGATCAACTATGACCCAAATAGTATCGTTACCGTTTGAAGTCTTAGGTAACTTAGTAACGAAGTCCATAGTGATACATTCCCACTTTCACTGCGGAATATCGGGTTGTGTCAACAGACCAGAAGGCTTTTGATGTTCGGCCTTGACTTTCAGACAAGTGAGACACTTACTAACATAGGTAGCAATGTCAGCTTTCATGTTAGGCCACCAGTAGAATTCCTTCACATCGTGATACATCTTACTGGAATCGGGATGAATAGAATACCTAGTCTTATGAGCTTCATTCAAAACTAGTTCACGGAGATTACCGAAGTGAGGAACCCAAATTCTGTTGCCAAAGTACCGTGTACCATTAGCTTTCACTTGAAGTTGGTTCTCGAAACTAATAGGTCCTTCACCTTCGATAAGTGTCGGTTTAATAGCTTCCAATTGAGCTTCACAGATCCGCGAGATAAGATTTGATTTGATCTTCAGGTTTAGAGCACGAACACGTTTAACATCGTCTTTTTTACTAAGGGCATCGGCAACTACATTCGCCTTACCAGGATGATATTTCAGCTCACAGTGATAATTGTTCAATGTCTCGAGCCATCGACTTTGCCTCATATTCAGCTATTTTTGATCAAAAATGTGTCGAAGACTTTTATGGTCAGTGTACACCGTAAACTTAGTACCATATAGATAATGTCTCCATATCTTTAATGCGAATACCACGGCACCTAACTCAAGGTCATGGGTGGTATAGTTCTCTTCATGTTTCTTCAACTGTCTAGATGCGTAGGCAATAACCTTTTCTCGTTGCATTAAAACACAACCAAAGCATTGCTTCAAAGCATCGCAGTAAACAACAAAGTCGTCAATACCTTCGGGTAAGGATAGAATTGGGGCTGTGGTCAATTTCTCCTTCAGAATCTTGAAAGCAGATTCCTATTCTTCGGACCACTCAAACTTCTTCCCTTTTTGAGTTAGCTTTGTAAGAGATTTAGCAAGTAGGGAAAAATCTTTTATAAACCTTCGATAGTAACAGGCAAGTCCCAAAAATTGACAAATATGCTTCGCAGTCTTCGCGGTAATCTTAGCTGGATCGACATGTATTCCTTTACTATCAAGAACATGTTCAAGAAATTGTACGGTTTTGAGCCAAAACTCGCACTTAGAAAATTTAGCATAAAGTTGTTCCTTTCGTAGGAGTTCAAGAATCATGCGCAAATGTTGCTCATGTTCTTCCTCACTCTTGGAGTAGATCAAAATGTCGTCAATGAAAACAATGACGAATTTATTGAGATAAGGTTTGCAAACACGGTTCATAAGATCCATGAACACAGTAGGAGCGTTGGTTAAACTAAAAGGCATAACACAGAATTCATAGTGCCCATAACGAGTACGAAAAACAGTCTTAGGAATATCAGATTCCTTGACTTTGAGTTAGTGATAACCGGATCTCAAATCAATCTTTGAATACACGCTTGACCCTTGGAGTTGGTCGAATAAATCATCAATACGTGGCAACGGATAACGGTTCTTGATAGTAAGCTTGTTAAGTTCGCGGTAATCAATGCGCATCCTTAACGTACAATTCTTCTTCTTAACAAATAGAATAGGAGCTCCCCATGGGGACGAGCTTGGATGAATGAAACCTTTATCCAATAGTTCTTGGAGTTGATTGGATAATTCCTTCATCTCGGAGGGTGCTAATCGGTATGGAGCTTTAGCAATAGGTGCAGCACTGGGAGTTAAATCAATTTGAAATTCAACTTGTCGAGGAGGTGGAAGACCAGGAAGATCTTCGGGAAACACATCGGGATAGTCTTTAACCACTGGTACATCGTCAATACTCTTCTCTTTTAACTCAATCATCTTAACGTGGGCTAGAATAGCTGAATAACCTTTCATAAGGTATTTGTGGGTTTTGATACATGAGATAATATTGAGATTGGAACCACTCTTTTCACCTTGGATGATGAGAGTCTCTCCATTTCCCAATGGAACATGAACAGTTTTATCGTAACACATGATAGCAGCATGTAATGGACGTAACCAATCCATTCTAACTACGACGTCAAAACTTCCAAGCTCGACCGGCAAAAGGTCTATCTTAAATTCTTTATTGGCTAAGATTAGGTTGCAATTTTTATAGATTTTATCAACTTTCATGATCTTTCCATTAGCTACTTCTGTAGTGACCCGAACTTTTCAATGATTATATATTAAATGAAAATTATATTTGCATGATTAAATATTTCCAACATGTTAAGCAATCAAACTTATTAAGACTTGATTTATTGAAATGAGTTTCATGTAGACAATTGACCACCCAAGTTGACCGGCGATTCAGGAACGTTAAAACTTGTAAAAACAACATGATATATATATATATATATATATATATATATATATATATATATATATATATATATATATATATATATATATATATATATATATATATATATATATATATATATATATATATATATATATATATATATATATATATATATATATATATATATATATATATATATATATATTTAACATGATATTATGATGAGTAAGTATCTCACCAAGTACATTAACAATGAGTTATATACATAAAATGAAAGTAGTGAATTAAGAAACGCGAAACGATATATATAATGGCTATCGTTACAACAACGTCTTACTAAATACATATGTATCATGTTAAGATATTAATACACTATGTTTAACATCATGAAATTATAATTACATATATCATTAAGCATATTAACATTGAACTACACGAGTAAGATGAGACTACTAACTTAAGGATTTCGAAACAATACATATATGTAACGATTATTGTTGTAATAGTATTTTACACATATTTATATGATATTAAGATATATTAATACACCATGTTAACATGTTAACATAATAATTTAACATCTCATTTAAGTGTAATAACAATGGATCAATTACATTTAACAAGATCGTTAACTTAAAGGTTACGAAACAACACTTACATATAACGACTAACGATGACTTAACGACTCAGTTAAATGTATATACAGGTAGTGTATTAAGATGTATTAATACACTTTTGGAAGACTTCATGACATATATCAAAGTACTTCTACTTAACAAAAATGCTTACAATTACATCCTCATTCATTTTCATCAACAATTCTACTCGTATGCACCCGTATTCGTACTCGTACAATACACAGCTTCTAAGATGTATATACTATTGGTATATACACTTAATCATCAGCTCCTTAGTAGCCCATGTGAGTCATTAAACATGTGGGAACCATCATTTGGCAACTAGCATGAAATATCTCACAAAATTACAAAAAATATTATAAATCATTCATGAATTATTTACATGAAAACAAACTTACACATCCTTTATATCTAATCCATATACCAACGACCAAAAACACCTAAAAACACTTTCATTCTTCAATTTTCTTCATCTAATTGATCTCTCTCAAGTTCTATCTTCAAGTTCTAAGTGTTCTTCATAAATTCTATAAGTTCTAGTTTCATAAAATCAATAATACTATCAAGTTTGCAAGATTACTTCCAAGCTTTCTAATCCAATCTAAGTAATCATCTAAGCTCAAGAAATCTTTCTTATTTACAGTAATATATCTTTCTAATACAAGGTAATACTCATATTCAAACTTTGATTCAATTTCTATAACTATAACTATCTTATTTCGAGTGGAAATCTTACTTGAACTTGTTTTCGTGTCATGATTCTACTTCAAGAACTTTCAAGCCATCCAAGAATCCTTTGAAGCTAGATCAATTTTTGTCACTTCCAGTAGGTTTACCTACTAAACTTGAGGTAGTAACGATGTTCATAACATCATTCGATTCATATATATAAAACTATCTTATTCGAAGATTTAAACTTGTAATCACTAGAACATAGTTTAGTTAATTCTAAACTTGTTCGCAAAACAAAGTTAATCCCTCTAACTTGACTTTTAAAATCAAATAAACACATGTTATATATCTATATGATATGCTAACTTAATGATTTAAAACCTGGAAACACCAAGAACACCGTAAAATCGGACATACGCCGTCGTAGTAACACCGCGGGCTGTTTTGGGTTAGTTAATTAAAAACTATGATAAACTTTGATTTCAAAGTTGTTCTTCTGGGAAAATGATTTTTCTTATGAACATAAAACTATATCCAAAAATTATGGTTAAACTCAAAGTGGAAGTATGTTTTTCAAAATGGTCATCAAGACGTCGTTCTTTCGACTGAAATGACTACCTCTTATAATATTGACTTGTAACCTATTTTTTCGGCTATAAACTTATACTTTTTCTATTTAGATTCATAAAATTAAGTTCAATATGAAACCATATCAACTTGAATCACTCAAAACGGATTTGAAACGAAGAAATGACGGGTAAAACAAAATTGGATAAATTTGCTAGTTTTAGCTACGAAAATTTTGTAATAAATCTAGACTAAACATATCCTAACTAATTTATATTGTATTATACATATTATGAAATCTTGGGATATCATAGACATGTATACAATGTTTTGACATATCATATCGACCCATCTATATATATATTTCGGAACAACCATAGACACTCTATATGCATTAATGTTTGAGTTAGCTATAAAGGGTTGAGGTTGATTCCAAAATAATATATATACTTTTAGTTGTGATCGAATCTGAGACTTGTAGACACTAGGTCGTGGATTGATTCGAGATAATATATATTGTTTTATTTCTGTACATCTAACTGTGGACAACTAGTTGTAGGTTACTAACGAGGACTGCTGACTTAACAAACTCAAATCATTAAAACGTAATAAGAATAATGTTGTAAATATATTTTGAACATACTTTGATATATATGTACACTGCTGATATATATGTACACTGCTGATATATATGTAGGTTCGTGAATCGACCAGTGGCCAAGTCTTACTTCCCGACGAAGTAAAAATTTGTGAAAGTGAGTTATAGTCCCACTTTTAAAATCTAATATTTTTGGGATGAGAATACATGCAGTTTTATAAATGTTTTACGAAATAGACGCAAGTAATCGAAACTACATTCTATGGTTGAATTATTAAACCGAATATGCCCCTTTTAGCTTGGTAGCCTAAGAATTAGGGAACTGGCCCCTAATTGACGCGAATCCTAAAGGTAGATCTACGGGAACTAACAACCCCCATTCTGGAATTTAGAATGCTTTAGTACTTCGAGTTTATCATGTCCGATGGGTGTCCCGGAATGATAGGGATATTCTATATGCATCTTGTTAATGTCGGTTACCAGGTGTTCACCATATGAATGATTTTTGTCTCTATGCAGTTTGCGAAATGCCTGATATGAGATGTGTTATAAAAAAATGAAATCTTGTGGTCTATTATTATGATTTGATAATATATAGGTTAAACCTATAACTCACAAACATCTTTTTTGACGTTTTAAGCATGTTTATTCTCAGGTGATTATTAAGAGCTTCCGCTGTTGCATACTAAAATAAGGATAAGATTTGGAGTCCATGCTTGTATGATATTGTGTAAAAACTAAATTCAAGAAACTTATTTTAATGTAATATATTCTTATTGTAAACCATTATGTAATGGTCGTGTGTAAACGGTATATTTTAGATTATCATTATTTGATAATCTACGTAATGCTTTTTAAACCTTTATTGATAAAATAAAGGTTATGGTTGTTTTAAAAATGAATGCGGTCTTTGAAAAACATCTCATATAGAGGTCAAACCTCGCGACGAAATCAATTAATATAGAACGTTTATAATCAATATGAACGGGACATTTTAGTTGGTATCCGAGCGTTGATCTTAGAGAACCAGAAATTGCATTAGTGTGTGTCTAACCGAGTTTGTTAGGATGCATTAGTGAGTCTGGACTTCGACCGTGTTTTCTTTAAAAACGATTGCTTAACACTTTTTGTTGAAAACTATATATTATTAACATGTAAATATTATGTGATACATTAATCTCTTAACGTGTTTGATATTGTGTGATAGATGTCTACCTCTAGTACAAATCCCATCGACTCACCTAATAATAATGAAGAGTCGAATATATTTTGGGAAGATTCACAAATTCCCGAAGAGTCACCAGAAGAAGAGGAACCGGAAGAAGATGAACCAGAAGAAGAGGTTCCGGAGGAGGAAATATTAGGAACCATAGAAAAACAGATAAATAAAAGAAAATCCACAACCAATGGACCAAAGTTAATAATGGTCAATGGTGTTTCCGCCGAGGAAGCAAAATATTGGGAAGATTACCAATTTTTCGATGAATCGGATCCCGATGAGGATTTCGATGATGTTACAGAAATTACCTTGATCCAATTTGAAAAAGCAAAAGAAAATAATAAGGGAAAGGGCATCAAAATAGAGAAACCTGATTCCAACCCCGATGAACTTTATATGTATCGTCAACACCCGTATTTCTTAAGTTGTAACAATAACCCGGGAACCTCTAAGCCACCAGGTTTTTCTAAACCATTTGTGAAAACAACGGCTTGTATTAGAGAGGAACATCATATATCCCTAGAAAATTAGCAAAACGAAACATGTCCGAAGAAGAAGAAACTAGTGAGTCAGAATAAAGAGTTGTAATCATGAGGTGTAAAATATGTAAAATAAGTGTGCTTGTATTTTTCTTGTTGTATGTGAAAATTGCTTGAATTATTTGATAATTATCTTTTACGAATCTAACTCTCGTCTATTTTTACAGTATAAAAATAAAAATGGATGTCAAGGATAAACAACCAAAAATTTTAGAAGACCTATCCGGGGACATGATTGATGAAATCTTGTTTAAAGTCGGTCAGAATTCATCGGCACAATTATTTACTGCGAAATTAGTGTGTAGAACATTTGATGAACGTTCCAGGCATGCCTTAGTTTATAAAAGGCTTTCATTTGAAAGATGGGGTATATCACATTGGGGAGACCATAAGTTACACCGTGTTTTCTTTAAAGCGTTAAATGCGGGGAACCCAAATGCAATTTTATGCTACGGGTTGAGAACCTATTTTGACTCAACATATCCCAACCTAGGACTTCGTGAGTTAGAAACAGCTTCTAACAACGCAACATAAAGAAGCATGTTATGCTTACGGGTTAGTGATGTTCGCTTCTCACCAAAGTGAGAAAAAGAACATCGGATTACGACTGTTAAATAAAACATTCCCACAAGTGACGGATTCAGTAGTTGGGGTGAGAAACAAGGTTTTTAGATTATTACGGGGCTGTTGGGCATTACGAAACCCTCGTCCTTTTGAAGACGTTACAACATGTTGCCTAGCCAACGGTTATGACGGTTATTTTCCACAAGACCAATGATGGGAAGTAGTCTTAGTAAAACCAGAATGCATGACTTGTTTCTGGACTTATGAATTACGTGTTTTTATTGCCTTTGCTGAACAACTTGTGTATTAACTAGGATTGTTGTCACAACTATTTTGTATCATAGTGATTGTGTGCTATATTTCATGCTATATGTATAATAGCGGTATTGTAAGTTTGTAAATTTTTGTATAAAAGTTTGAATGCGAAATATTATTATAATCAGTTTTTCATATAGAATTATAGTAGTTGAATGGTATATTAGCTACTAAGTATGAACTTAACGGGTAGGTACTACCTGAATTAAAACTATAAAACACTAATATGAAGAAAAATCTTTTATAAATGAGTTCATATTATGCTACGAAATACTATTGACTACTCTTAATATTCTATATGATTAACTTATTTCTTTTGGGCCATTTTTGAAGGAAATGGCACCGACAACTCGTTAGAATTTGAACATGAGCGAGGAAGACTTCTGTGTTTTCCTTGCAGCAAACATAGCCGCAGTACAGGCTACAATGCAAAACAACAACAATAACTCTGAATCTAGCAATGCAAATAATGCCACAAGAAATCATGTAAGATGTTCCTACAAAGAATTCATTGCCTGTAAACCTCTGAAATTCGATGGAACCGAGGGTCCAATCGGATTAAAACGGTGGACCGAAAAGGTTGAATCGGTGTTTGCCATAAGTAAGTGTACTAAAGAAGACAAAGTAAAGTACGCTATGCATACCTTCACAGGTACTGCGTTAACATGGTGGAATACCTATCTAGAACAAGTGGGACAAGATGCTGTGTACGCACTACCGTGGTCAGCATTCAAACATCTGATGACTGAGCAGTATCGTCCCAGAAGCGAGGTCAACAAGCTAAAAGTAGAGCTTAAGGGATTACGAACACAAGGATTCGATATTACCACATAGGAACGACGATTCAAGGAGTTGTGCTTATTGTGCCTGAGAGCGTTCGAAGATGAAGAGGAGAAAATCGACGCATTTGTAAAAGGGTTACCAGAAAGGATCCAAGAAGATATAAGTTCACACGAGCCCGCTTCCATACAAAAGGCGAGTCGAATGGCTCATAAACTCATAAATCAGATTGAGGAAAGAGTTAAAGAGCAGACGGCCGAAGAAGGCAACGCGAAATAAATCAAAAGGAAGTGGGAAGAAACCAGTGACAAGGGTCACAATTTTAACAATCAACACAACAATCACAACTTCAATCGCACCAATTATCGTAACAACAAATGCAACAACAATCGTTCCAACAACAACTACAACAACCATCCTAACAACAATAACCACCACAACAATCATCCCAACATCAATAACAACCGCAACAACAACAATTCCTATAACAATAATAATCAGAAAAAGCCATGCCAAAGGTGTGAAGAGTACCACCCGAATGAGTTCTGCATGTCATTTTGCACCAAGTGTAAAAGAACTGGCCATGGTGCGAGAAAGTGTGAGGTCTACGACCAAATGAATAACAGAAATAAAAGAACAGATAATGTCAGAACAAGTAATGCCGCCTTTGTTTGTTATGGATGTGGAAAACCGGGCCACATTAGGAGTAATTTCCCGAACCCAGAGAAAAATAATGGGCAAAGTCGTGAAAGAGTTATCAATATTATTACGGCAGAAGCGCAGGAAGACCCGGAGCTTGTTACGGGTACGTTTCTCATTGACAATAAATCTGCTTATGTTTTATTTGATTCGGGTGCGGATAGGAGCTATATGAGTAGAGATTTTTGTGCCAAATTAAGTTGTCCATTGACGCCTTTGGATAATAAATTTTTTACTCGAATTAGCAAACGGTAAATTAATTTCAGCAGATAATATATTTCGGAATTTAGAAATTAAACTGGTTAGCGAAACATTTAAGATTGATTTGATACCAGTAGAGTTAGGAAGTTTTGATGTGATAATCGGCATGGACTGGCTGAAAGAGGTGAAAGCAGAGATCGTTTGCTACAAAAATGCGATTCGCATCATACGAGAAAAAGGAAAACCCTTAATGGTGTACGGAGAAAAAAGCAACGCGAAGCTAAATCTTATTAGTAATTTGAAGGCGCAAAAACTAATAAGAAAAGGTTGCTAGCACACGTCGAGAAAGTACAAACCGAAGAAAAGAACATCAATGATGTTCCCGTCGCAAAAGAGTTTCCCGATGTATTTCCAAAAGAATTACCGAGATTACCTCCACACCGATCCGTTGAATTTCAAATAGACTTGGTACCAGGAGCTGCACCAATAGCCCGTGCTCCATATAGACTTGCACTCAGCGAAATGAAGGAACTCCAGAGCCAATTACAGGAACTTTTAGAGCGAGGTTTCATTCGACCAAGCACGTCACCGTGGGGAGCCCCTGTTTTGTTTGTCAAGAAGAAAGATGGTACATTCAGGTTGTGTATCGACTACCGAGAGTTGAACAAACTTACCATCAAGAACCGTTACCTACTACCGAGAATCGACGACTTACTTGATCAACTACAAGGTTCGTCAGTTTATTCGAAGATTGATTTACATTCCGGATATCATCAAATGCGGGTGAAGGAGGATGATATTCCGAAGACTGCTTTTAGAACACTTTACGGTCATTACGAGTTTATGGTTATGCCGTTTGGTTTAACTAACACACCATCTGTGTTCATGGACCTCATGAACTGAGTGTGTGGGCCATATCTTGACAAGTTTGTCATTGTCTTCATCGATGACATACTTATCTACTCAAAGAATGATCAAGAGCACGAAGAACATTTGAGAAAAGTGCTAGAGTTGTTAAGGAAAGAAAAACTGTACGCTAAGTTTTCAAAGTGTGCATTTTGGTTGGAAGAAGTTCAATTTCTCGATCACATAGTGAACAAAGAAGGTATTCAGGTGGATCCGGCAAAGATTGAAACCATTGAAAAATGGGAAACCCGAAAACTCCGAAGCATATACGCCAATTTTTAGGACTAGCTGGTTACTACAGAAGATTCATCCAAGATTTTTCCAAAATAGCAAAACCCTTGACTGCATTAACGCATAAATGGAAGAAATTTGAATGGAAGGATGAGCAGGAGAAAGCGTTTCAATTGTTGAAGAAAAAGTTAACTACGGCACCTATATTATCATTGCCTGAAGGGAATGATGATTTTATGATATATTGTGACACCTCAAAGCAAGGTCGCGGTTGTGTATTAATGCAACGAACGAAGGTAATTGCCTATGCGTCTAGACAATTGAAGATTCACGAGCAAAATTATACGACACATGATTTGGAACTAGGCGCTGTTGTTTTTGCATTAAAGACTTGGAGGCACTACTTATATGGGGTCAAAAGTATTATATATACCGACCACAAAAGTCTCCAACACATATTTGATCAGAAACAACTAAACATGAGGCAGCGTAGGTGGATTGAGCTATTGAATGATTACGATTTCGAGATTCGTTACCACCCGGGAAAGGCGAATGTGGTAGCCGATGCCTTGAGTAGAAAGGACAGAGAACCTATACGGGTAAAAGCTATGAATATAATTATTCGTACTAACCTTACTACTCAAATAAAGGAGGCGCAACAGGGAGTTGTAAAAGAAGGGAATTTGAAGAATGAAATACCCAAAGGTGAAAGAGCTGAAAGAATTTGGGTACCAAAGTTTGGAGATGTGAGAGAAATGGTACTTGGGGAAGCACATAAAACCAGGTACTCAATACATCTCGGAGCGGGAAAGATGTACAAGGACCTCAAGAAACATTTTTGGTGGCCGGGTATGAAAGCCGATATTGCGAGATATGCAGGAGAATGTTTGACGTGTTCTAAGGTGAAAGCCGAACATCAAAAACCATCAGGTCTACTTCAACAACCTGAAATCTCGGAATGGAAATGGGAAAACATTACCATGGATTTCGTTACTAAATTGCCAAGGATTGCAAGTGGTTATTGTACTATTTGGGTAATAGTCGATCGTCTCACCAAATCCGCACATTTTCTGCCAATGAGAGAAGATGACAAAATGGAGAAATTGGCGCGATTATACTTGAAAGAAGTTATCTCTAGACATGGAATACCAATCTCTATTATCTCTGATAGGGATGGAAGATTTGTTTCAAGGTTTTGGCAGACATTACAGCAAGCATTAGGAACTCGTCTAGACATGAGTACTGCCTATCATCCACAGACTGATGGGCAGAGTGAAAGGACGATACAAAATCTTGACGACATGCTACGAGCATGTGTTATTGATTTTGGAAACAGTTAGGATCGACATCTACCATTAGTAGAATTTTCCTACAACAACAGTTACCACTCAAGTATCGAAATGGCACCGTTCGAAGCACTTTATGGTAGAAAGTGCAGATCTCCGATTTGTTGAAATGAATTAGGGATAGATAGATTACGGGTCCAGAGATAATCCAAGAAACTACCGAGAAAATCATCCAAATTCAACAACGGTTGAAAACCGCTCAGAGTCGACAAAAGAGCTACGCGGACCTTAAAAGGAAAGATATAGAATTTGAAATTGGAGAGATGGTCATGCTTAAGGTTTCAACTTGGAAAGGCATTGTTCGATTTAGTAAATGGGAGAAACTAAATCCAAGATACATTGGACCATTCAAGATTTTAGATCGTGTCGGACCAGTAGCCTACCGACTTGAATTACCTCAACAACTCACCAATGTACATAATACCTTTCACGTCTCGAATCTGAAGAAGTACTTAGCTAAAGAAGATCTCACTACTCCTTTAGACGAAATTAAAATCAACGAAAAACTACAATTCGTTGAAGAACCCGTCGAGATAATGGATCGTGAGGTTAAAAGGCTTAAGCAAAATAAGATACCGATCGTCAATGTTCGATGGAATGCTCGTAGGGTACCCGAGTTTACCTGGGAGTGTGAAGATCAAATGAAGCTGAAATACCCATACCTATTTCCAGAAGATTCGTCAACACCTTCAACAGCTTAAAATTTCGGGACGAAATTTATTTAACGGGTAGGTACTTTAGTGACCCGAAATTTTCCATGATTATATATTAAATGAAAATTATATTTGCATGATTAAATATTTCCAACATGTTAAGCAATCATACTTGTTAAGACTTGATTTATTGAAATGAGTTTCATGTAGACAATTGACCACCCAAGTTGACCGGCGATTCATGAACGTTAAAACTTGTAAAAACAACATGATATATATATATATATATATATATATATATATATATATATATATATATATATATATATATATATATATATATATATATATATATATATATATATATATAACATGATATTATGATGAGTAAGTATCTCACCAAGTACATTAACAATGAGTTATATACATAAAATGAAAGTAGTAAATTAAGAAACGCGAAACGATATATATAACGGCTATCGTTACAACAACGTCTTACTAAATAGATATGTATCATGTTAAGATATTAATACTGTGATGACCCAGATTTTTCCGACTACTAGATTATACTATTTATATGATTTAATAATTTCGACATGATAAGCAATGAATTTTAATAAGTCTTGAACCTCTGGAAAGAATTTTATATAAACAGTTGACCACCCTTTTATTCCTACGATTCACGAACGTCATAACTTGTATTAATTATATATATGTGTATATATACATATATTTAACTTGAAAATATGATAATTAAATATCTCATTAAGTATACTAACAAAGTATTATATATATATTTTCATACTACTAATTTAAAGAGTTTTTGAACAATATATATGTTACTATTTAAACGACGTAATTAACTTAAATTAAAATGTATTTACATACAATGTATTACGAGTGTAAATACATCCTTACAAGTATTGAATACACTTTATAATATACTAATACATATAAAGGATAGCTATACTCGTATTCTGTTCAATTTTCTCAAGAATTCTACTCGCATTCATACGGTATTTTTTTACCCGTATTATATACAGCTTCTAGAAGTATTTACTTTTGGTATATACCAATAGAAATCTGCAATTATTTGTGTAATATTTCATCCATAACCTAATCAATTTAATATTTCATCCATGACTTAATGCATTTTAACTTATCTTAGATATTTTCACTATAAACCAAATTTTCAAGCCTATAAACAAGCACCATTTCTAACTCATTTTTACATACACTTGCAAGAACTCTCTCAAGTTTTGTTCTACTACTTCTTTCCAGCAACTTTACATTCTAAACTTGAGGTAAAAACTCAACTTCAACTCTTGTTCAATTCATATGTTTATAGCTATCTATATAAGAGTTTATAAACTAGAACATAGTTTAGTTGATTCTAAACTTGTTTGAAAAACTAATTTAATCTTTCTAAATTAACTATAATAACACTTATTTATATGTATTATGATGTTATATTAAGTTAATATAAGAACTGATAACCTGTACATATGAAGAACACCTTGAAACTTAACATATATCCTTTAATCTCTATTCGGTAAAAAGCGGGTTGTTTTGGATTGGGAATTAAAAACCTATCTTAGACTTTGAGTTTGAGGCTAAGACTTTGGAAATTTGTTAATAAATGTAAATAAGACTTCCAGTATTTGTTTCATGTTTTTAGACAAAGTGGAAGTATTTTATCAAAAATCATATATTGGGTGGATGCCGGGATTTTCCCAAATCTGTCCACCAACACAAAAAGAGGGTAAAACTCTAAAAATTACTACTTGGGATGAATTTTTTGAATTGGTTTTATAATATTTACTTCTTAAGGAATCCATAGCAATTTGATTCACTTTAAACGGAGTTGTAATGAATATTTGGCGAGCAAAACAAAATCTGCTAAAGTAACGTTGTATGGACGAAATTTATATTATAAAAACTATATTAACCATATCCTTGTTAACTTTTCCTATATCCTATATATATTTTTACATGTTATCATTAGTATAACAAAATATTATAATCTTGGTTAATTTCGAGATTGTATATATATAATAATCTTGGTACGTTCCATGACAATACGTGCACAATACGTTTTGATAAATCCTAAGACAATACGTACACAATACGTCTTAGTTAATTCTAAGACAATAAGTATACAATATGTCTCTGGATTGATGCAACAATACTCCGTGGGGTAATTCTAAGATTATATATATATACCGATTAATGGACTTTTCGAACTATTTTGGACTACCAACATAAAATGTTAAAAATTATTATATAAGTATTCTATGAACTTGTTTTTTTTTTCATTCATATGTCGTATTATTATCTGAATCATTATTATTATTATAGGTTCGTGAATCCAAGGACGACGGCCATATTTTTAATAAGTTGAAAACTTATTATTAATATACTTTTACTACCGTGAGTATATAGTCCCATTTTTAAACTCTACAAATATTTTGGGATGAGAATAAATGCATTTTATGTTTTATGCCATGGACACAAGTACTTAAAATATATTCTACGTTGAGTTGTACCACCTTGCATATCTTCCCTAATAGCTTGGTAACTAATATTTACATGTTGTAAGAACATGTAAGCGCGAATCCTATTGATAGATCTATCGGGTTTGACAACCCCAACCGGGCTAGTCGCTCTAGTATCGTAAACGGTTGCATAGTACTTCGTTTTTACTACACTTGGTACAGTGTAGGGAGATTTCATAATTTAGGGAATATGCCACATTAATGGTTAAGTATGGTTACCGAAGTGCTCAACAACTTATAGAATATCTTTATTGAAATATTTGTAACTATGAAATCTCTTGGTCTATATTTATATCGATGCTATCTTTAAACCTATATATCTCACCAACCTTTGTATTGACTGTTTAAGCATGTTTATTCTCAGGTCCTTAAGAAAGTCTTCCGCTGTCGCATTATCTGAGCAAGCTTTGCATGGAGTCTCATGCTTTTGTTTAAAAGAGGGTTGCATTCAATAAAACTTTGGTCATGTATTATATTCGACTGTTATGTCACCTTTGTAATATTTGAAAATCGATGTATCATGGTGTGCTTTTTATGAAACGAATGCAATATTTTCTAAAACATATTATATAGAGGTCAAATACCTCGCTATGGGACCAATGAATAACGTACTGCATTATAGTAATATGGACGGGTCGTTTCAGTTGGAATCAGAGCAGAGGTCTTAGCGAACCGGAAATTGCATTAGTGTGTCTGACCGGTATTTGTTAGAATGCATTAGTGAGTCTGGACTTTGACCAAACTTGTTTTTGAAAAACATCGCTTATTATTTTTGGTTGAAAATTGAATATTATAACATATAAATATTATGTGATATATTTCTAATGTGGTAGTTAATGTGTGATAGATGTCTACTTTTAGCACTAATCTCATTCACACATTCAGCGACTCCGAAGAGGAATCTCCAGCAAAAGTACCAATCATTGACTTATCTGATAACCACGATGACTCGAAGAAAGATGTATCAATCATCTATATAGCTGATGACGATGATGACCTAGAGTGGGATGCATTTTGGGAAGATTCACAAATTTCAGAAGAACCAGAAGTGAAAGAACCTGAAAATGATCCGGAGACGGAGGAGGAAGTCAAAGAAATTTCTAAACAAGATTGGAATAACGCAACAAGGGATGTTAAACTTTCTATTGTAGTTGGGCTGGAGAACCGACACCTTTTAGCACCAAACCACCCTTACCATATAAATCTCCCTGATAATCCTACCAAGATACCAAGTACCTCCAACCCACGACCAACAACAAAATACACTGTGCGTCTATCCCTCATTCCACCTAAACAAATTGATTCACCAACAACTAAAAGGCCCCGTCGTTTTTGAATCACCTCCCGCTATGATAACATTTCACGCCATGTATAATATTATGTAGTGTGCTTTATTTTATCCTACATATGTATTATGTAAAATATACCTATGTGAAATACTGGTATTGTATTGCTATATCATGAATAGGCGTGAAATAATTATGTGATTTTACTTTAAATTTTTCATAATAGAATATTATCTAGATTGTAGTAGTTAATTTTTGTACTAAGCTATTAAGTATGAACTTTAACGGGTAGGTAATACCCTAGAAATAAATATAAAATGCTAATAAGAAGGAAATGCTTTTATAATAATTGGTTCATATTATTAATATGCCATGATGTACCATTAATTACTCACTACATCTATAATATTCTATGTGATTAATTATCTTATATGTTTATTGAAGAAACATGGCTCGATTAAACCGAATGACGGAACAAGAAATTTAGGAGCTTATCAACCAACGCGTAAACAACCGTATGCTTTGGGTTGAAGCGGCAAGAGCATCAGTAAATAACACCAACCCTCGTGTTGGATGCACATATAAAGCATTTCAAGGTTGCAAACCTTCATCATTCAACGAAACAGAAGGACCAGTCGGTTTAACCCGATAGTTCAAAAAGCTCGAGTCCGTATTTAAAATCAGTGGTTGTGCAGAAGGGGATAGGACAAAGTATGCTTCATGCACATTACAGGATGGTGCACTTACATGGTGGAAAAACTATGTAAAAGCTGTAGGGGGCGATGAAGCATATGATACTCCTTGGGAGGAGTTGAAAAATATGCTAATCAATGAATACTGCCCAAGGAATGAGGTTAGAAAAATGGAAGTCGAGTTACGAAATCTGAAAGTTGTCGAAACCAAACTTACCAACTATAACAGGCGATTCATGGAATTAGCCTTGTTATGTCCTGAATTGGTACCAACGGAAGAGCGAAAGATTGAATTGTACAAAGATGGTCTGCCAAAGAACATCAAGGCCAATGTTACAGCATCCAAACCCAAGACAATTCATGAAGCTATAACCATGGCAAACGAGCTAATGGATCAGATCATCCTGGATAAGAACGCATCAAATACCGATGCCAAGGTATCGGATAACAAAAGAAAGTGGGATGGAAACCGTGATCGAGGTCACCAACAACAATCTCTCAAGAAACAGGAAACCACACAAGGTACGGGTAGTTTTTCAAGTTCAGGTTACAAAGGATGAAATCCCTTATGTAACAAATGCCACAAACATCACACTAGTTTTTGTAATATGGTGTGCAACAAATGTAATCGAAGGGGTCATCTTGCTGAAGATTGTTGGGTTCCCGTTACAAATACAAATGGCACCAAGACTCCTGCCACCAATGCAAATAGAACTACCTTGGCTACTGTTACTTGTTACGGGCGTGGGAAACAGGGTCATATTAAGAGCCAGTGCCCGAATCCAGAGAAGAATAACGGACCTGCACGGAGAAGAGCATTTGTTATTAATGCTAGAGAGGCGTGTGAAGACCCGAAGCTTGTTACGGGTACGTTTACCATTAATGACTTATCTGCATCTATTATATTTGATACTAGTGCCGATAGAAGTTACATATGTAGAGACTTTTACGCTAAATTGAATTGTTCATCATTACCTTTAGATGCTAAGTACATGATTGAGTTAGCTAATGGTAAACTAATTAAAGTCGATAAAATTTGCCGTGATTGTAAAATAAATTTAGCCAGAGAAACGTTTAAAATTGATTTGATACCCGTAGAATTAGGAAGTTTTGATGTAATAATTGGCATGGACTGGATGTTCAAAATAGGAGCTGAAGTTGTGTGTGCCAAGAAGGCAATTCGCATTCCCCGTAAGTATAAAACGGAAGTAATGATTTAAGGAGAGAAGGGTAACTCAAAGCTAAAACTTATTAGTTGCTTGAAAGTCCAAAAGTGCTTGAAGAAAGGGTGCTATGCTATGCTATCCTAGCACATGTTAATAAAGTCGAAACGAAAGAAAAAGAGAAGAGCATCAATGACGTGCTTGTGGCAAGAGATTTTCCTGAAGTCTTTCCGGAAGAGTTGCCAGGATTACCTCCATTTAGATCTATAGAATTTCGAATTGATCTAGTACCAGGAGCTTCACCAGTGGCTCGTGCTCCATACAGACTTGCACCGTCTGAGATGAAAGAGTTACAAATCCAGTTACAAGAATTACTAGACCGTGGATTCATTCGACCTAGCACTTCACCGTGGGGAGCTCCGATTTTATTCGTCAAGAAGAAAGATGGATCCTTTCGAATGTGTATAGATTATCACGAATTAAACAAGTTAACTATCAAGAATCGGTACCCATTACTGAGAATTGATGACTTGTTTGATCAGCTATAAGGATCACGTGTTTACTCTAAAATTGATCTAAGATCGGGTTATCATCAGTTGCGTGTCAAAGAAGAAGATATTCCGAAAACCACATTTCGGACACGCTACAGTCATTATGAATTTTTAGTCATGCCGTTCGGGCTGACAAATGCACCAGCTGTATTCATGGACCTCATGAATCGGGTATGCAGTCCGTATTTGGATAAGTTTGTTATTGTCTTTATTGATGACATTCTTATTTATTCTAAGAATGAAGCAGAACATGAACAACATTTAAGGTTGGTGCTGGAACTATTAAAGAAAGAACAGTTATACGCAAAGTTTTCCAAGTGCGCCTTTTGGCTGAAGGAAGTACAGTTCCTTGGTCACATTGTCAGCAGTGAAGGAATTCAGGTTGATCCAGCCAAGATTGAAGCCATTGAAAAGTGGGAGACCCCAAAGACTCCAACGCAAATACGCCAATTTTTGGGTCTTGCTGGCTATTACAGAAGGTTTATTAAAGATTTTTCCCGGATAGCCAAACCATTAACAGCATTAACACACAAAGGGAAGAAGTATGAATGGACTTCTGAGCAGGAAGCCGCATTTCAATTATTGAAGAAGAAGTTGACTACATCGCCTATTCTATTGTTACCTGAAGGGAACGATGATTTTGTAATTTATTGTGACGCTTCACGACAAGGTTTTGGTTGTGTCCTCATGCAACGAAAGAAGGTTATTACATATGCATCCCGACAACTGAAGATTCATGAACAAAATTATATGACTCATGATCTAGAATTGGGAGCTGTGGTGTTTGCATTAAAGATTTGGAGACACTACTTGTACGGGGTTAAATGTACTGTGTATACCGATCATAAAAGCCTTCAACATATCTTCAACCAAAAACAACTGAACATGAGGCAACGTAGGTGGGTCGAGCTGATAAACGACTATGATTGTGAAATTTGATATCATCCCGGGAAAGCAAATGTAGTAGCAGATGCTTTAAGCAGGAAGGAAAGAGAGCCGATTCGAGTACGATCAATGAATATGAAGATTCATACGAACCTCACTACCCAAATTAAGGAGTCTCAACAAGGAGCTCTTTCTAAAGAAAACTTTGGAAATGAGATGCTTAAAGGGTTAGATAAACAGCTTGTTATACGGGAGGACGGAACCCGATACTTCGCTGGACGCATTTGGGTACCGAAGTTTAAAGGGTTAAGAAAATTGGTTTTGGATGAGGCACATAAGACGAGATACTCGATACATCTCAGAGCTGGAAAGATGTATCAAGATCTTAAAGCACACTTTTGGTGGCCAAATTTGAAAGCTGATATTGCAACGTACATAGGAGAATGTTTGACTTGCTCCAAAGTCAAGGTGGAACATCAGAAACAGTCAGGTCTGCTTCAACAACCAGAAATCCTGGAATGGAAATGGGAATGTATTACTATGGATTTAATCACGAAGCTACCAAAGACTGCATGAGGTTACGACACCATTTGGGTAATTGTCGATCGTCTCACCAAATCTGCACATTTCCTACCTATGAAGGAAATGGATGAGATGGAGAAATTGGTATGATTATACATGAAGGAAGTTGTTTCAAGATATGGAGTACCTATCTCCATTATATCCTATCACGACAGTCGGTTTACATCAAGGTTTTGGCAATCACTACATGAAGCTCTAGGGACTCGTCTGGATATGAGCACTGCATATCATCCTCAGACCGATGTGCAAAGTGAAAGGACCATTCAGACTCTTGAAGACACACTTAGAGCATGTGTGATCGATTTCAGAAACGGATGGGATAAATATTTACCATTGGCAGAATTCTCGTATAACAACAGTTATCATACGAGTATTAATGCTGCACCATTCGAAGCACTTTATGGAAGGAAGTGTAGATCCCCTATCTGTTGGAACGAAGTAGGTGACAGACAACTGACTGGTCCCAAGATCATACAGGAGACTACTGATATGATTGTGCAAATCAAGGAGAGATTGAAGACCGCCCAAAGTCGTCAAAAGAGCTATGCTGATGTTCAAAGGAAGCCGTTAGAATTTCAGGTTGATGACATGGTTATGTTAAAGGTGTCACCTTGGAAAGGTGTGATACGCTTTGGTAAGAGGGGTAAATTGAACCCAAGATACGTAGGACCATTCAAGATCATCGAACGTATTAAACCGGTGGCTTATCGACTTAAGCTACCACAACAACTTGCTGGAGTACACAATACCTTTAACGTCTTGAACCTAAGGAAATACCTTGCAAAAGAAAACCTCACTGTTCCTCTTGAAGAAATTCAAATCGATGAGAAACTGCATTTTATAGAAGAGCCTATCGAAATCATGGATCGTGAAGTCAAACAGCTCAAGCAAAGCAACATACCTATAGTTAGGGTTCGTTAGAATGCTCGAAGAGGTCCTGAGTTCACTTGGGAAAGAGAGGACCAGATGAAACAGAAGTATCCACATCTGTTTACAAACACCGCCCATTAAATAGGTACTACTTCAAATTTCTGGATGAAATTTCTTTAACGGGTAGGTACTGTGATGACCCGGATTTTTCCGACTACTTGATTATACTATTTATATGATTTAATAATTTCGACATGATAAGCAATGAATTTTAATAAGTCTTGAACCTCCGGAAAGAATTTTATATAAACAGTTGACCACCCTTTTATTCCTACGATTCACGAACGTCATAACTTGTATTAATTATATATATGTGTATATATACATATATTTAACTTGAAAATATGATAATTAAATATCTCATTAAGTATATTAACAAAGTATTATATATATATTTTCATACTACTAATTTAAAGAGTTTTTGAACAATATATATGTTACTATTTAAACGACGTAATTAACTTAAATTAAAATGTATTTACATACAATGTATTATGAGTGTAAATACATCCTTACAAGTATTGAATACACTTTATAATATACCAATACATATAAATGATAGCTATACTCATATTTCCGTTCAATTTCCTCAAGAATTCTACTCGCATTCATACGGTATTTTTTACCCGTATTATACACAACTTCTAGAAGTATTTACTATTGGTATATACCAATAGAAATCTGAGATTATTTGTGTAATATGTCATCTATGACCTAATAAATTTAATATGTCATCCATGACTTAATTCATTTTAACTTATCTTAGATATTTTCACTAAAAACTAAATTTTCAAGCCTATAAATAAGCACCATTTCTAACTCATTTTTACACACACTTGCAAGAACTCTCTCAAGTTTTGTTCTACTACTTCTTTCCATCAACTTTAAATTCTAAGCTTGAGGTAAAAACTCTACTTCAACTCTTGTTCAATTCATATGTTTATAGCTATCTATATAAGAGTTTATAAACTAGAACATAGTTTAGTTGATTCTAAACTTGTTTTAAAAACTAATTTAATCTTTCTAACTTAACTCTAATAATACTTATTTATATGTATTATGATGTTATATTAAGTTAATATAAGAATTATAACTTGTACATATGAAGAACACCTTGAAACTTAACCTATATCTTTTAATCTCCATTCGGTAAAAAGCGGGCTATTTTGGGTTGGGAATTAAAAACCTATATTAGACTTTGAGTTCGAGGCTAAGAATTTGGAAATATGTTAATATATGTAAATAAGACTTCCAGTATTGTTTTCATGATTTTAGACAATGTGGAAGTATTTTATCAAAAATCATATATTGGGTGGATGTCGAGATTTTTCCAAATCTATCCACCAACACAAAAAGAGGGTAAAGCTCTAAAAATTACTACTTGGGATGAACTTTTAGAATTGATTTTGTAAGATTTACTTCTTAAGGAATCCATAGCAATTTGATTCAATTTAAACGGAGTTGTAATGAATATTTGGCGAGCAAAACAAAATCTGCTAAAATTCACGTTGTATGGACAAAATTTATATTATAAAAACTATATTAACCATATCCTTGTTAACTTTTCCTATATCCTATATATATTTGTACATGTTATCATTAGTATAATAAAATATTATAATCTTGGTTAATTCCGAGATTGTATATATATAATAATCTTGGTACGTTCCATGACAATACGTGCACAATACGTTTTGATAAATCCTAAGACAATACGTACACAATACGTCTTAGTTAATTCTAAGACAATAAGCATACAATATGTCTCTGGATTGATGCAAGACAATACATACACAATACGCCGTGGGGTAATTCTAAGATTATATATATATATACACCGATTAATGGACTTTTCGAACTATTTTGGACTACCAACATAAAATGTTAAAAATTATTATATAAGTATTCTATGAACTTGTTTTTTTTTTCATATGTCGTATTATTATCAGAATCATTATTATTATTATAGGTTCGTGAATCCAAGGACGACGGCCATATTTTTAATAAGTTGAAAACTTATTATTAATATACTTTTACTACCGTGAGTATATAGTCCCATTTTTAAACTCTATAAATATTTTGGGATGAGAATACATGCATTTTATGTTTTACGCCATGGACACAAGTACTTAAAATATATTCTACGTTGAGTTGTACTACCTTGCATATCTTCCCTAATAGCTTGGTAACTAATATTTACATGTTGTAAGAACATGTAAGCGCGAATCCTATTGATAGATCTATCGGGTTTGACAGCCCCAACCGGGCTAGTCACTCTAGTATCGTAAACGGTTGCATAGTTCTTTGTTTTACTACACTTGGTACAGTGTAGAGAGATTTCATAATAAAGGGAATATGCCACATTAATGGTTAAATATGGTTACCGAAGTGCTCAACAACTTATAGAATATCTTTATTGAAATATTTGTAACTATGAAATCTTGTGGTCTATATTTATATCGATGCTAGCTTTAAATCTATATATCTCACCAACCTTTGTGTTGACTGTTTAAGCATATTTATTCTCAGGTCCTTAAGAAAGTCTTCCGCTGTCGCATTATCTGAGCAAGCTTTGCATGGAGTCTCATGATTTTGTTTAAAAGAGGGTTGCATTCAATAAAATTTTGGTCATGTATTATATTCGACTGTTATGTCACCTTTGTAATATTTGAAAATTGATGTATCATGGGGATTATTTTGTAAATAATCGCCCATATGTTTATAGTGTGCTTTTTATGAAACGAATGCAATATTTTCTAAAACGTATTATATAGAGGTCAAATACCTCGCTATGGGACCAATGAATAACGTACTGCGTTTATAGTAATATGGACGGGTTGTTTCAAATACACTATGTTTAACATCATGAAATGATAATTACATATATCATTAAGCGTATTAGCAATGAACTACATGAGTAAGATGAGACTACTAACTTAAGGATTTCGAAACAATACATATATGTAACGATTTTTGTTGTAATAGTATTTTACACATATTTATATGATATTAAGATATATTAATACACCATGTTAACATTTTAACATAACAATTTAACATCTCATTTAAGTGTAATAACAATGGATCAATTACATTTAACAAGATCGTTAACTTAAAGGTTTCGAAACAACACTTACATATAACGACTAACGATGACTTAACAACTCAGTTAAATGTATATACATGTAGTGTATTAAGATGTATTAATACACTTTTGGAAGACTTCATGACATATATCAAAGTACTTCTACTTAACAAAAATGCTTACAATTACATCCTCATTCATTTTCATCAATAATTCTACTCGTATGCACCCGTATTCGTACTCGTACAATACACAGCTTCTAAGATGTATATACTATTGGTATATACACTCAATCATCATCTCCTTAGCAGCCCATGTGAGTCATTATACATGTGGGAACCATCATTTGGCAACTAGCATGAAATATCTCACAAAATTACAAAAAAAATTATAAATCATTCATGAATTATTTACATGAAAATAAACTTACACATCCTTTATATCTAATCCAAATACCAACGACCAAAAACACCTACAAACACTTTCATTCTTCAATTTTCTTCATCTAGTTGATCTCTCTCAAGTTTTATCTTCAAGTTCTAAGTGTTCTTCATAAATTCTATAAGTTCTAGTTTCATAAAATCAAGAATACTATCAAGTTTGCAAGATTACTTCCAAGCTTTCTAATCCAATCCAAGTAATCATCTAAGCTCAAGAAATCTTTCTTATTTACAGTAAGATATCTTTCTAATACAAGGTAATACTCATATTCAAACTTTGATTCAATTTCTATAGCTATAACTATCTTATTTCGAGTGGAAATCTTACTTGAACTTGTTTTCGTGTCATGATTCTACTTCAAGAACTTTTAAGCCATCCAAGAATCCTTTGAAGCTAGATCAATTTTTGTCACTTCCAGTAGGTTTACCTACTAAACTTTAGGTAGTAATGATGTTCATAACATCATTCGATTCATATATATAAAACTATCTTATTCGAAGATTTAAACTTGTAATCACTAGAACATAGTTTAGTTAATTCTAAACTTGTTCGCAAAATAAAGTTAATCTCTCTAACTTGACTTTTAAAATCAACTAAACACATGTTCTATATCTATATGATATGCTAACTTAATGATTTAAAACCTGGAAACACCAAGAACACCGTCAAACCGGACATACGTCGTCGTAGTAACACCGCGGGCTGTTTTGGGTTAGTTAATTAAAAACTATGATAAACTTTGATTTAAAAGTTGTTCTTCTGTGAAAATGATTTTTCTTATGAACATGAAACTATATCCAAAAATTATGGTTAAACTCAAAGTGGAAGTATGTTTTTCAAAATGGTCATCAAGACGTCGTTCTTTCGACTGAAATGACTACCTCTTATAATATTGACTTGTAACCTATTTTTATGACTATAAACTTATACTTTTTCTATTTAGATTCATAAACTTAAGTTCAATATGAAACCATAGCAACTTGAATCACTCAAAACGGATTTGAAACGAAGAAATGACGGGTAAAACAAAATTGGATAAATTTGCTAGTTTTAGCTACGAAAATTTTGTAACATATCTAGACATATCCTAACTAATTTATATTGTATTATATATATTATGAAATCTTAGAATACCATAGACACGTATACAATTTTTTGACATATCATATCGACCCATCTATACATATTTCGGAACAACCATAGACACTCTATATGCAGAAATGTTTGAGTTAGCTATACAGGGTTGAGGTTGATTCCAAAATAATATATATACTTTGAGTTGTGATCGAGTCTGAGACTTGTAGACACTGGGTCGTGGATTGATTCGAGATAATATATATTGCTTTATTTCTTTACATCTAACTGTGGACAACTAGTTGTAGGTTACTAACAAGGACTGCTGACTTAACAAACTCAAATCATTAAAACGTAATAAAAAAAATGTTGTAAATATATTTTGAACATACTTTGATATATATGTACATATTTGTTATAGGTTCGTGAATCGACCAATGGACAAGTCTTACTTCCCGACGAAGTAAAAATATGTGAAAGTAAGTTATAGTCCCACTTTTAAAATCTAATATTTTTGGGATGAGAATACATGCAGTTTTATAAATGTTTTACGAAATAGACACAAGTAATCGAAACTACATTCTATGGTTGAATTATTAAACAGAATATGCCCCTTTTAGCTTGGTAGCCTCTGAATTAGGGAACTGGCCCCTAATTGACGCGAATCCTAAAGGTAGATCTACGGGAACTAACAACCCCCATTCCGGAATTTAGAATGCTTTAGTACTTTGAGTTTATCATGTCTGATGGGTGTCCCGGAAAGATGGGGATATTCTATATGCATCTTGTTAATGTCGGTTACCAGGTGTTCACCATATGAATGATTTTTGTCTCTATGCAGTTTGCAAAATGCCTGATATGAGATGTGTTATAAAAAAATGAAATCTTGTGGTCTATTATTATGATTTGATAACATATAGGTTAAACCTATAACTCACCAACATTTTTGTTGACGTTTTAAGCATGTTTATTCTCAGGTGATTATTAAGAGCTTTCGCTATTGCATACTAAAATAAGGACAAGATTTGGAGTCCATGCTTGTATGATATTGTGTAAAAACTGCATTCAAGAAACTTATTTTGATGTAATATATTCTTATTGTAAACCATTATGTAATGGTCGTGTGTAAATGGTATATTTTAGATTATCATTATTTGACAATCTACGTAATGCTTTTTAAACCTTTATCGATAAAATAAAGGTAATGGTTGTTTTAAAAATGAATGCAGTCTTTGAAAAACGTCTCATATAGAGGTCAAAATCTCGCGACGAAATCAATTAATATGGAACGTTTATAATCAATATGAACGGGACATTTCAACTTCCACTAATCGTTTAGTTTCTAAGGGTTTATACTTTTCAGTAAACACGGTACAAAAATCACTAGACACGTAACTTCTGTCGGCACCCGTATCAAATAAAATAGTTGCGTAACAATTATTAACAAGATACGTACCCGTGATGACCTCATCTTCATCTCGGGCTTCAGCAGCAGTAAGAACAAACGCACGACCCTTCGCAGTAGTAGTATTGGCTCCAGTAGCAGAAGTATCTTTCTTCTTAGGACAATTTGGACTAATCTGTCCCTTTTCTTTGCAAGTATAACATGTTGGAGGAGCTTTGGCTGGAACAATAGCCTTATCCTTTGAAGGAGTCTTACACGTCTTAGCAACGTGTCCCACTTTCTTACACATTGAACAAGTAGCAGTACACTTCCTTGGGTGATGCCTCTCACAACAAACACAGAAAGGATAGGTACCATTATAATTCGACCTTGTACTATCCGTAGGCTTCTTACTAGCATTTTGAATCGAATCTTGAGATGACTCAAACTTCCTCTTACCATCATTACCCTTGGTCTCAACCTGCTTACTAGCCGACGCTCTTCTTCTCTTGGCCAACATCAAATTTTGTGCCATGAGGATCACAGCATCAAGAGTAACCTTCTTGGCATCAATAACATTCCCCTGAACATCCTCAAGGAGACCTTCAATATATCGTTCAATCCTTCTAGCTTTGGTAGGAAACATCTCAGGACATAGAGTAGAAAGCTCAAGATAATGGTTGGTGTAGCTTTCAATATCAGTTCCCTTCACCTTGAGTTCCCAGAACTCAGCTTCAAGTTTCTGAACTTGACTTTGAGGGCAGAATTTATTAATCATCATGCTTTTGAGTTCGTCCCATGGAATTGCATTAGCATTGTCAATCCCTACGGACTTGGCATGAGCAGACCACCAAGTTAAAGCATTGCCACCTAATGAGCTAGTGGCATACTTTACTCGATCGTCATCACCACAGTTTCAATTACGGAAAACGGACTCCATCTTCTCGAACCAACAAACTAGTTCGACAGTTTCTTCATTTCCCTTGAATGCGGGAGGATGACAGTTTGTAAAGTCCTTGTACGAACAAGGTTTCGGTTGAGGATTAAGATTATTAGCTTGAGCGTTGCCTTGTGCGGCAGTGAGTAACTGTTGGAATTGCTCGGTAGTCAACACGATATTGTTAACAGTAGATGCAGCTGGACGATCCATGATGTTGCTACATAGAAGTTGACATAAGTCGGATAAGTTAACAAGTTATAGGTTTAAGCAATTACAAGTATGAATAAGATAAAGTATTGATATCACATGATAAAAATAAAACACTTTATATTATTATGGAACGAGGCGTTAAATAAGCCTTTTAATACATGATTCGGAACTAGAAAATAGTTTAAGGCATAGCCTTTACATTGATGGAAAATGGAAAAATAACTAAGAAATATTAAGATTGAAGTAGTCTTCATATTTCTTCTTCTCGTCCTCAAACTGCTTCATCACTTTTTCCATGTTATCATTCACAAGTTTCTCTAGCCTTTCGGTTTGAGAGTTGAGGGACTCTTTCATAAACTTCTCATATCGCTCGTTCTTTTCTTTTTTGCTTTTCGTAGAGGTACTCGAGATTGTCGTAAAGGTTGGTAACACGACTGTTAACGGTATTGGTGTCGTACTCTCTTAAAGCAAGCTGTTTATCGACTCGACTTCTCTCCATTTTCATTCGGACGTCAATATCCTCCTTGAGGTAAGCAAGGGATTGCTTCCCCCAACGGGTGTTGAGTTCTTCTTCACACCTTAGCATCATTATCTCTTTTCTTAGCTTGACGTTTTCTTCCATAAGTTTCTCCATTTTAACCTCTACTCTCGCCATGTGGCGAAGCAAACCTCCAATGTTCCTCTCAGTATCATTTCGTAGACTCATGATTTCATACTTAGCACCATCATAAAAGGGAGATCGGGCTCTCTTTCTTGACGAACCAACTTCTTCATGACATTTTCCTTTCTCTTCGATTCTTGGAGTTGGGTAGTATTGTGGAGACCCATTAGGAATAGTATTTGGGCTATAGTTTGGTGACGGTGAGGCAGGACTATAGAAAGGACTTCGAACATGTCTCAAAGTTGAAGAGTTTCCAACACCTACTTCGGTGGTAGGGTTGTGAGTTGCCTTGTTGGGCTTATTAATGCTTGAGCTTGACATCCTATCATTAGGAAAGAAACTTTGATTAGAATCTTTAAGTCAAGTTTAGTAAAGCATAAGTGTTAAGATTATAGGGCAATCCTAAGTGCTTTAAGTCTAAGGCAGGAAATGTTATAGTTTCCTAGATTTCTAAGGCACCCTAGCTAACAAGTAAGGCACACATAAAAATGCAATCCTGGTTCTCTATAACAGCCTGGTTATGCTATGATACTAATCTATCACACCCCCAGTTAGGGTCTGGGTGAAATGTGACTTAATATCAAATAAACCAACATATTATAATATACGAGAACAATACTACATGATAAAATCAAACTTTATTGAGTACGCAGTGGAATAAATGAAATGTCATTACAATGACGGAAATAGCAACATAGTAAATGTTCAAATGCAATAGTAATAAATGCGATATCTCTTGATCCTATGTCCAAGTAGCATCACATAAGCAGTAAATAAGAAAACTTGAATCAATCAGCACCTGAAACAAAACATGCTAAAGTGTCAACCAAAAGGTTGAGTGAAGTTCATAGGTTTAACAAATAAGTTTGACCATTGTTTTAGACCACAAGATTTAGTTTGTAAAGTTGATCTCGTAGGATCAAAAAGTTATGCCAATGCGTGATATTTAGACTAAACGTTCAAGTTTGCCCCAAAGACAAGTTGTAGTTTATACTTGTCAGTTTAATTTCATTATTAAGTAATACAATGACTTGGTCAAATGTATCGAGGACGTTACTCCCGATAGGCCTACTCCCAATAATTAGGCATGCATAACGAGCAATTAAAAATATCACTGTAGGGACTTAGTCGGACATAGCCAGGTATAGCATAGTTTTAACAGTTGGCACTTGTGTCTAAATTGTAAATAATAAAAGTAGCATGTGTCTCACCCCAATATAAAAGTAAATAAGTTTGCTAGCAATAAAGAGTGGGGCTATGAATTCACCTTAGTAAGTAGAGAGATGAGCTAGTTATTCCTTGGAATAGAAAGTTGGATGAATGAGCAGAAAAGTCAACCTATTGACATTTAAGAGTAGTAAGTGTTTTGCCCAAGTTTAAGTTTAAGTTTAAGTATGTAAGTGTTTAAGTATAGTTTGTTTTATTAAGTTTCCATTCTTAGTAAGTTTCTACTTTTAGAAAGTTTCCATTTTTAGAAAGTTTCTATTTTTAGTAAGTTTCCCATTTTAATAAGTTTATAATTAGAAAGTTTCTATTTTAAAAGTGTTTCCATTTTAAGATACTTGCCATATTAGATATACTTCCAATCACCCATTTCCCTTCGAATGGCCATTTCAGGTCTAGGGGCTTGAGGTATAGGATCCTTTAAATCGGAAAATCCAAACGCTTTCGCCTAGAGTTTCGTAGAAACCATTCATCAAGAAAGTTCGAAGATCTATATATATCTAATATATATCCCAAAATGTTTTTAATCGTTATAATATAGGTAGTATAGTATATGTGTTAATAATAGTATAAGCGTAAGTGTTAAATAATAGTATAAGTAATATTAGGGTTTCATTAATTAATTAGGTTTAATTAATTAGAGTAGTAATTAATGATTAGGATTTAGTAATTAATAACTAGGGTTTAATTAATGTCTAGGGTTTAATAATTAATTAAGGTTTTAATAAATTAGGGTTAAGTTTAGAGTTTTAATTAAAGTAGTATAGTTTAGGTGTAATTAGGGTTTAGTGTATATATATATATATATATATATATATATATATATATATATATATATATATATATATATATATATATAACTCGTGTATATGTATATATATATATATATAATATTTTTTACATGTATATATATATGTATCGATATGTATATGTATATATATAAGTTTATTTTGTTTCCTTAATTAACACAAACAAATCTCCTAATTGTTATCTAGAGTTTTGAAGATCAAACTTTCCTTTTCCCTTTTTTTTCTAGTCGACATACATACATACATATTAATATATATATATATATATATTTTTTTTTTCATGTATAGATCTAGGTGTGTTTACGTATATGTTTATGAATAAGTTTATAACATGAACATGAATTAACCAAAACTCAAAGTTTATGTAAATAAGTTAGGGTTTATGTTATACCTTTGAAGATTCGAAGACGACTAACAAAGAAAAGATGAACACAATGAAGATTGAAGATCAAAGCCTTTGAAGATTCGAAGAACACCTTGAAGATTCTTGAAGAACAATAAGAATGTGAGGAACACTTGAAGATCACTTGGAAAACCCTTGAAGGTGGTGGTGGATTTCGATGGTGGTGGTGGTGATATTTTCGGCTTTGGCCAAAAATTAGAGAGAGGGAGAGAGATTTTTGGGAGAGAGATTTGATTGTGATTTGGTACAAAGAAAAGGTTTAGGTTAGGCCTCTATTTATAGGAGTGTTAGGAAATTCCTAGAATTAGGGTTAGGGTTAGATTTACTTAGGGAACAAGTTAGCTTGAAGAGGGGGTTCGGAGGGATCATGGGTGCCGAATTTTAGAGGGGTATTTTAGGCAATTCACTTTTTTTTTTTTAAATTTCGACTAGGTTAAACAAGGAGGAGTTTTAGGATTTTCACTCTAGTCCTCATACTTTAATTTAGCTTAAACGGTTCCTTAATTATCCAAGTTTAATTACTTTAAGTGTTACAAGTTTTAAAGTTATTTATTTGGTCACAAAAGTTAATAAGCTCATTATTTTTATCTTTTTTATTAACTTGTTAATTATTACATAAAGTTAATTAATATAATTCTTAACAATCGTTAATTAAAGTATAATTGTTAAGTTTAATTATTTAGTTGGGCAATTAATAAGGAAAAATATAGAATGAAAAAATGAGGGTCGTTATAGTTTTGGTAAGGCTAATACCTTGATTTAGGAAAGGGAAGTAGCTGAATATGAAGAGGATTTCTAAAGCTTGAAAGACTCCTTGAAAGGGTGCTTAAAGATAACCAAACTTGGAAGCAAAACTTGAATTAAAGAAAGTGTTCTTGACCGCTTCTTATATGATGATTATAGATTGTTTTTGTAACTACTTTTTGTTGTGGATGATGAAGGTTTATTAGAACTTGAAGAGAGGATATTAGAGAGTGTTTTTAGAGAGAAAGAATAAGAGAATACTTGGAAGAGAATTGAATGTAGAATGGATATAAATGTGTGTAAAAATATACCATGTAAGACCTTTATATACTACTTGTAATTTGTTGTTTTATGACAAATATCTAGGATAAGTTAAATACCATGAGGTCATGTATGACATAATAAGATTGATGATGTCATGCATGACATAATACATCAATCATGCAAGTTAATATTGATATATACGAATAGTAAATACTTTATTTTATCTTTTTTTGACTAATATCTAGTATAAGTTAAATTGATGATGTCATGCTTGACATAATAAGATTGATGATGTCATGCATGACATAATACTCCACTAATACAGATTTTTATTAGTATATATTAATAGTAAATACTTCTAGAAGCTTCGTATAAGACGTGTATATATATACTGTATGAATATGAGTAGGATTCTTTGGAAAAATGAACGAAAATTCGAGTATAGATATCCTTTATATGTTTTTGTATATTGTTAAGTGTATTTAATACTTTTAAGGTTGTATTTATACTCATAATATATTGTATGTAAATACATTTTAACATAAGTTAATTACATCATTTAAATAGTAACATATATATTGTTCGAAAACTCTCTAAATTAGTAGTATAAAAATGTATATATAATACCTTTTTAATATACTTAATGAGATATTTAATTATCATATTTTTAAATTAAATATATATATATATATATATATATATATATATATATATATATACATGCATATATATAATTAATACAAGTTATGACGTTCGTGAATTGTAGGAATAAAAGGGTGGCCAACTGTATGTATAAAACTCTATTTGAAGGTTTAATATTTATCAATATTCATTGTTTATCAAATCGAAATTATTAAATCATGTTAGTAGTATAATCAAGTAGTCGAAAAAATCCGGTTCATCACAGTACCTACCCGTTAAAAATATTTTTGTCCCGAAATTTGATCGAGGTCGTCATGGCTAACAATAAAAATGTTTTCATGATGAATATGAGTGGATAAATCGAGTTTTATCGTTATTGAGCAATATGGATAAAACAATTCGATTACGCGAAGAGTATAAGTGATGCTATCACAAAAGAGTGAAATGAATAAATGCAGGTTTGTCTTAACCGGTGACGTAGTCACGGTTGATTTTCGAAAATCAAGGAATTTAGAGGAAATCTTTGTAATAAGATTTAGTTCTTCGGTAATTAAGGAAATTAGGATCCTCTTTGGTTAAATGCGATAATCTGTCTCGATTGCTCTGTCTGATATTTCACTATAAATCCACCCCTTCGTTTCCTTATTTCCGCAAGTCACATCTTCTATTCTTTCTTTCTTAATTCATACTTTAAAGCATACGTCAATATGCTCCATCCAGTTCTGATTCTTTATATACTCCTAACTTTCATATCTGTCATTCTTCTTTTTCATCTATCACCGGAGGATTTTATTTACTTTTACTATTACCTTGGGGTTATAGTTGTTGGGATTTAACAAGCTTCAATATACTTAAAACATTTTATCAACAAATAAAGCGGAAGCATGTAAGTAATACCATTTTAGAACTTTTTATACTTTAACCAACTAAAGTTAAATCCCAATTAGGATCAAGTTGTGAAACATACTTACAAACTACAAGCAAGAAAAGAGTTTATATCTACTCCAAGCTTATTGGTAAATGATGAAGATGATGATGATGAATGGAGCTCCAAAAGTATGAAACCTCAAGTTGTTATACCCCAAGCTAACCACCAACAACCTTGCCTTTAGTTTGGATTTGATTAACACTTGAATTTTTCTTGCAAAAAAATTTTTAAGAACTCTTTTGTGCTCCAAAAGGGCCACGACCTGGATAGCAAACAAAGAGGAGTTGTGCAGTTTTTTTGCTAGTTGTTTTGATGTGTTTTTAATCTCTTTTTGGTCTCCCACAAACCTTGGTTAATATGCACCTCAAAAATAGAAGTAACCATACAAATGGCTAGTCAAATGGCATGTTTGCATAGACTCCAATGCCACTTCCATTTTTGTTTTATAAAATATGTTTTATAAAAAAAATAAGAATTTTGTAAAACCATTTTATAAACTTCCATATTAATTTTATGTACATTTCATTATATAAAACCAATTTATATAAAATGTAACATAAATTAATTAATTATTTAACCTATAAATAATTAAATCCATATTATATAAATTATTCCATAATTTATATATACACATCAAGTAATATTTCAGAAAACCTTTTTTCTTAAATTTCAAGTGTCGCGTATTTAATCAATGATCCAATCGCTAAGATCAAATACGAATAAGGTGTCGGTGAGCTTGTTATTGGGTATGACCTGACTTGGATCAAAACACATTAGCTACGTTAATTTAATATGTCTCTCGGGCATACGAAATACCTTCAATCTCCCACTTGCACGAGAAAATAAGAAATTAATGCAAGTGATGGATACCACCTAACGATCGTCCATCACCCCCAATATGTTTTGACTTTGTGCCATTCAATAACATCATCCCTTTCGAGTTCCATCTCGAATAGGAATAGGTGAATCTTTCATTATATCCTTTCATCCTAGATGTCATGTTAAATCCAAGAGACACAGAGTGATCACTCTCTTCTAGATTTAACTTTATCAGGCCATAGACATCTGACTCTCAAGGAATAAGAGGGACAAATTCCATATTGACTACATACGTCCTAGATAAATACTTTGTATTACACCTGAGCTCTTCCTTATGAGCTACCATATTTCAGAATAGCGAAGGAAAGAATCAAGGCACAATACTTGGTGAATATCCGAACCCAATATGTATCTCAGGTCAGAGGATACAATGATATTCGCCTTTACTCAAGATTACATGTGATTAACCACAAAGGCTCCATTTAGTAAATCTTGAGGGCGGGTCTTCCAATATTTGTATCCCACAAATATCTATGAACCTTGGTTGAAACCTTGCCCCACATTCATCCCGTGAATGTATACCAATCCAAGTTCATAATAGTCTAAACCTCACACTTACTTCCACAAATGTGATCGACTACGGAATTTAGAATAATTACTTATTCATGGATAAAATATGCAAAATAGGAACCTGACTCAGGATTAATAAATTAACACCATAATTATATTAATGAGTTTGAACCACTTCGTTCCGTTACAATACATAAAACAGATCACAACCAATTACTAGAATATCGAAGCCCTAATGCACTAACATGCCCTTGATGTTTTGCACCATGTAAGTGCTTTGTGAGTGGATCCACTATATTAAGATCTGTGTGAACTTTGCGAATACATATCTTTCCCTTTTCAACTTCATCCCTTATGTAGTTGAATCTCCGCTCAATGTGACGGGTCTTTTGGTGAGCACGAGGTTCTTTGATTTGAGCAATCGCACCCTCATTGTCACAAAAGATCTCAAGAGGGTCCTGAATGGAAGGGACTACTCCTAAGTCATCGATGAATTTCTTCATCCATGCAGCTTCCTGAGCTGCCAATGAGGCGGCAATGTACTCCGACTCTGTAGTGGATAATGTAACAACATCCTGTTTTGAACTCTTCCAAGAGACCGCACCTCCATTTAACGTGAAGACATAACCGGACTGTGATCGAGAATCATCTCAATCAGTTTGGAAACTCGTGTCCATGTAACATTTTACAGCGAGTTCCTCCTCACCAGACCCATATATTAGAAACATATCCTTAGTCCTCCTAAGGTATTTCAATATACTTTTAACCGCAATCCAATGACTATTTCCTAGGTTATTCTGGTATCTACTTGTCAAGCTAAGAGCGCATGACACATCTGGTCTAGTGCATATCATTGCATACATGATTGACCCAATAGCAGATGCGTACGGGACTTTCTTCATTCTCTCTTATTCATCTTTCGTGGTAGGGCACTGAGATGAACTGAGAAGCGTTCCTCTTTGAATAGGTACCAAACCATTCTTAGAGTTCTCCATCTTGAACCTTTTCAAGACCTTTTCAATGTATGCACTTTGATTCAAACCTATCAGTTTCTTGGATCTATCCCTGTAGATCCCAATCCCCAAAACGTATTGTGCTTCTCCAAGATCCTTAATGGAGAAGCATTTACTTAGCCAAGTTTTAACACCTTGCATTGCCGGAATATTATTTCCAAATAACAATATATCATCCACATATAGTACAAGGAACATGATTGTGCTCCCACTAGCTTTCTTGTATACACAAGCTTCATCACCATTTTTAATGAAGCCAAATTTCTTGGCCTCCTCATTGAAACGATGATTCCACATTCTAGATGCTTATTTCAATCCGTAGATTGACTTCTTTAACTTGCATACCTTTTTAGGATATTTCGGATCAACAAAACCTTCAGGCTGAACCATATAGACATCTTCCTCAAGATGTCCATTTAGGAAAGCGGTCTTGACATCCATTTGCCATATTTCATAATCATAATGAGCAGCAATGGCAAGTAATATCCTAATAGACTTTAACATTGCCACATGCGAAAAAGTTTCATCATAGTCAACCCCTTGAGTCTGAGTGAAACCTTTTGCAACAAGTCTAGCTTTATATGTATCCAAGTTTCCATGTATGTCGGTTTTCATTTTGAAAAGCCATTTACAATCAACCAGTCTGGAGCCAGTAGGTTGTACAACCAGTTCCCAAACTTGGTTGTCATACATGGATTGCATCTCAGAGTTCATGGCTTCCTGCCATTTATCTTTATCAATCCTTGATAAAGCATCTTGGTAGTTTTTTGGTTCATCCAAATCAACCACATAGCAACCATCTATGAGAAACCTATATCTCTCAGGAGGATTACTAATCCTACCAGATCTGTGAACGTCTTGTATACTTTGATCATCCATTTGATCATTCTCAACATTTTTATGTTGAGTGCTAGTGTCAACCAATTGTGTATCATCTACTTGATCTTGAACCTCTTCAAGATCTATCTTCCTTTCACTATTACCTTCCATTAGGAACTTAGTTTCAAGGAATTCAGCCTTCCGAGCAACAAATACATTTTGCTCGGATGGATCATAGAAATAGTATCCCATATCATCCTTGGGGTAGCCTATGAAGATACACTTGGTGGATCGAGCATTCAACTTATTAGGGACGTAACGCTTAGGATAAGCTTCACATCCCCATACCTTTAAGTATGATAGAGATGGAAGTTTTCTAAACCACATCTCATGAGGAGTTCGCTCCACTTTCTTGGTTGGGGCCATATTTAAAATACGAGCAGCATAGACAATAACCCCAAAATGATAGAGGTAACGAGCTTCTAGCCATCATAGATCGAACCATATCCATTAGGGTTCGGTTCCTCCTTTCGGAAACTCCATTAAGTTGGGGTGTTCCAGGAGGAGTGAGTTGCGAGATAATCCCACAACTTTTAAGATGATCTTGGAAAGCATCGCTTAGGTATTCACCTCCTCTATCGGTACGAAGTACCTTGATTATCTTATTGAGTTGATTTTGTACTTCGTTTTGATATTCCTTGAATGCTTCAAAAGTTTCGTCCTTATGTCTTAACAGGTAGACATATCCGAAATGACTGAAGTCATCAATGAAAGTAACGAAGTATTTTTCACCGTTCCTAGTCATGGGCTTAAAGGGTCCACATACATCCGAATGTATTAATCCCAATAAGTCTTTAGCCCTTTTATAGGTCCCTTTGAAAGGTGCTTTAGTCATTTTGCCTTGTAAACAAGATTCACATATATCAAACGAGTCTAGTTCATTTAATTTCAAAAGTCCATTCTTTTGAAGTGTATGCATTCGATTCTTGTTTATGTAACCAAGGCGACAATGCCATAAGTAGGAATCACTCAAATCCCTTTTGAGTTTCTTGGTGTTTGCATGGAACATTGAGCTATTGTATGATGTGTCGTCATGAACTAATTCATAAATACCATTCAAAGGCGAAGCCTTAAAATAGAACACATCATCTAAATAAACATGGATATCATCATTAATGAAATTAAGATTAAAACCATATTGTTTCAAATGAGATACAGAAATAATATTTCGAGATAAATCGGGTGCATACAAAACATTTTTCAAAATAAGCTCCAAACTACTTGGTAGCTTCAAAACAAAGTCTCCTTGAGCTACTACTTGCACCTTAGCTCCATTTCCCATGAAGAGACTTGATGTTCCCGCTTCTTGTCTACTTCTTTTGAACCCCTGCATAGAATTTCAAATGTGAGTTCCACATCCTGTGTCTAATACCCATGTATTAGAAGAAGTAATACTAAGCTCAATGTATACCATATATACATTACCTGAGGTTTGCCCTGCATCCCTCTTTTCTTTCAACTCCTTTTGGTAGACCGGGCAGTTGCTTTTCCAGTGACCCATTTCACCGCAACCAAAGCACGGATCTTCCTTGGGTTAGCTTTATCGGCAACCTTTTGCTTCTTGTTATTGTTGGTTGGGGTAACCATCTTCCCCTTTCCTTTGCCCTTGCCTTGGTAGGCGGGTCCTTTCCTCTTAGCCACCTTTACCTTAGAAGTGATATTGTTTTTGGACCCGCCTTTATTGATCATAAACATGAGTGAAGCCCTTTTACCCATGCTTGCTTCGGCCGTCTTAAGCATGGCATGTAATTCGCCAATGCTCTTATCCCAACCATTCATATTGTAATTCAATACAAATGTGTCAAACCTTTTTGACAGAGAATTAAGGATAAGGTCCGTGGCTAATTCATTAGACACGTTGCAATTTAGATGGTTCGCTCGATCAATTAGGCTTTTCATCTTAAGGACATAAGATGAAACGGATTGGGAGTCATCCATCCGACATGCATGAAGCGCTCGAACCGTTTAAAAGCGCTCGACACGAGCTTGTTGAAGGAACATCTCCTTCAACTGTGTGATCATGTCATATGCACTATGATGCTCGAAGTCCTTTTGGAGTTCGGGTATCATAGTCCCAAGCATGAGGCAAGCGACTTGCACCGAATCGGTGCAATACTTATCCCAATATGCCATGTCTTCCGTATCATCCTCGTTGGGTTGATCGGGAATGGGGTCTTCCAACACATACGCCTTATCCTCAAGTTTGAGGGCAATTCTTAGATTGTGAAACCAATCCATGTAGTTAATATGGTTGTGTTTTTCCTTTTCGAGGATTGACCTCAACGATAGGTTGTTAAAGTTGATTGGTGCATTAGGAATGTTGTTGTTATTGGCGGCCATCTAAAAAATTTAACAAAGTTGTTTAAGTATCAATTTTAATTTAACAATCAATACCTTTTAAATCCAATTGATATTTATTAAATTTTAGAATCCAACGGTAAACCAAATTTCGGTTAGGTGACCTTTATCCCGTCATTTGATTTAGCTAGGTAGTCATTATATGACAATTGCAATCCTTTTGCAACTTCTAAGTTATGGAATCATGCAATCCTTTTGCATGGCATATTTATCCCATCAACGCCTATTTGTTCCTCATGCTTCGGTAACCCTAAGTTCATGATTCCCAAATCAAGTCGTCCTACTTGTGTAAACGTGTAAACTTAACATACAAGTGGTTAGGTGACCTTTATCCCACAAGTGTGCAAAATTCACCTTAATCATATTTGTTTACTCATAACGGTTAGGTGACCTTTATCCCATTATGAGTTCCCTAATTATTTTTAAGTGTCACACAAAAGGATGGCGTTTAACTTATTTACCTTGTTAATAAGGGATTTTAAGTTTTCATTATTTCTAGTTTAAGAAAACTTGTATGCCATACACCAACATGCATTTAGTGTATGGTATTTATGAAAATACATTTTTCATGTTATGTAATAAAGCCAATTTCATTACATTGATATAAACCATTTTATATGTGTTTCAATAACCAATTATAATAATCCATTTAGCCATTTTTTATTTAACCAATAAAATTATCGTTTTGCATGTCGTTAATAATGTCTAATTTAACCAATTAAATTATCATTTTTCTTGTTAACTTTTTATTTACTTGTAGCAACCAAACATACAAACACAATAAACAACCATGCATACAAAACAAATATATCACAATCAAGCCAATTTGGTAGACATTTGTTTAGCCGAAAACAAATGCCACCGGTTAAGGGGTTATAACACAAAGTAGGAGATTTTAAATCTCCCACTTAATCTTGCATCCAAATGCTTCTTCTTGTGTTCTTCCAAGTCTTCATCTTGTATCTTCATCTTATTACAAAATATATCCTAATACATTTTTTTCTAAAAAAAAATGAAAATACAATCTAATCTATTTTACATACCAAATATAAAATAAATTAAATAACCAAATAATATTATTACAAACCAATTGAATAAATATTATTACAAACCAAATGAATGAATTAAATCAACCAAACATGCAACCATTCAAACACAAGGTCAAGGCTTTATTGTGAACAACAACATATAACAAAATATAAACCAAATAGAAGAGCCCAAAACCCACTTTTGGGACTCAATAAATTCGGCCAAAAATGGAAACCCACCCAAACCCGAAAATTTTTTCATTCTACTATCATGCATGTTCATAAAATGCAAAATTATAACAGGTTTAATAGATCATCTCGAAGCATATTCCATCAACTTCGGCTCTAGACACCATTGTTGGGATTTAACAAGTTTCAATATACTTAAAACATTTTATCAACAAATAAAGCGGAAGCATGTAAATAATACCATTTTAGAACTTGTTATACTTTAACCAATTAAAGTTAAATCCCAATTAGGATCAAGTTGTGAAACATACTTACAAACTACAAGCAAGAAAAGAGTTTATACCTACTCCAAGCTTGTTGGTAAATGATGAAGATGATGATGATGAATGGAGCTCCAAAAGTATGAAACCTCAAGTTGTTATACCCCAAGCTAACCACCAACACCCTTGCCTTTAGTTAGGATTTGATTAACACTTGAATTTTGCTTGCAAAAATTTTTTTAAGAACTCTTTTGTGCTCCAAAAGGGCCACGGCCTGGACAGCAAACAAAGAGGAGTTGTGCATTTTTTTGCTTGTTGTTTTGATGTGTTTTTAATCTCTTTTTGGTCTCCCACAAACCTTGGTTAATATGCACCTCAAAAATAGAAGTAACCATACAAATGGCTAGTCAAATGGCATGCTTGCATAGACTCCAATGCCACTTCCATTTTTGTTTTATAAAATATGTTTTATAAAAAAAAATAAGATTTTATAAAACCATTTTATAAACTTCCATATTAATTTTATGTACATTTCATTATATAAAACTAATTTATATAAAATGTAACATAAATTAATTAATTATTTAACCTATAAATAATTAATTCCATATTATATAAATTATTCCATAATTTATATATACACATCAAGTAATATTTCAGAAAACCTTTTTTCTTAAAGTTCAAGTGACGCGTATTTAATGTAACATCCCACCTTTTTCCGTTTACTTTTCCGTTTATTTATTTAAAGTCCGTTATATGATTATAATATCCTTCGTTAGGACGCGTATTTAAAATATCTCGTTTAGGTAATTCACGCACCCGCAACCTAACTCGAGGGACTAGTTTCGCCAAGAGAGCAAAGATGTGACTAGATTTTGACTAGTCAACCCCCACCTCCCTTTCTTTTTCATTTTCATTTCCATTTTCTTTTACTACTTTCACAATTTCTCTCAAACTTCATCACAAAAAGAATCATCATCCATTTCAAATCTAGCAAGCTTAAATCCAAACAAATTACATATTTGGAATCCTTGCAACTTCCTCTTCGATTCCATACTGATTACATCTAAATTGGGTAACTTTCTAAAATCGCTAGATTTTGTGTTCTTGATATTTTTAACTTATAAAGTTGTTAATTAGTGTCTATGGCTCAAGTCTAACATGAATATATGATTTATATGTTCGATCTTGTTATTTTTAGTAACTAGCATGAACTTGAAAGTTTGGTGTGTTTGATTGTTGATTTGGTTGCTTAAATGTTGTTGTTATGATAAAGTGCAAGTATTAAATGTGTTCCTAGTATCACTAGCTTCAATTTGATGTGTAGGTTGCTTTAGAAAACTTCATAAACTCGATTAGTGGTTTTGATGATGTTGGTTAGGATTTGATAGATTAAAATGTGAACATTTAATGTATTGAATGCCATGAATTGTTGTTGGTAGGTAGTTAGTTGTATTGTATTTTTGATTACCTACAAAACGGCGTGTTATATGTATGCATTAAATGCCCGAATCAAGAATGTGCATTGATGAACTTGAACATTAATGATGAGCATTTATTTAATCATTTAATTAGGAAACTTGATATTTGCAAATGATGTTTTTGATTGATGAAATGTGTTTAGTTGTGTTCTTCGTCAAATTACCTTTCCAATGATATAAGATACGTATTCTAAGTGTTTACGGTTTGTGAATTGTGCTAATTTGAAGATTTAATTTTGACTTGAACAATTGAGACTGACCAGGCACCAGACCACGTTAAATGTCACGGCGCGGCCCTCCTTGGTCGCGGCGCGGCATTTGCCGTGTTTGGGTTCTGACCTACATGGTCAAAATTCAAAAAATGGTTGCTATGCTACGCACCTCCGATTCACATGTAACTTGTTCTAACATGCTTATATATGAATAAAAACCTCAGAAAAATAGTTCGGAACCCGACCCGAACGTGTTGACTTTTTCGTTGACTTTGACCCGATCAAAGTGGACTTTTAATCAAACTTAACCAAATAGTTATGCAATCGTTCTAACATGCTTTTACACTTGTACCTTGCATGAAACTTGACAATTTGATCCACATGCTATAATATTCGAGTCGTAACGAGTCATAGGACTAATTGAACACTTTGACCTATCGTGTTTACCGATATTGATACAAACCTATTTGTTTAGGTCAAGACTAGCATTCGTTCTTGCACACGTTTACTTGTTGAAGTACTTTTACATACGTGCACTCAAGGTGAGATCATAGTCTCACTTTTACTTTTTTGAACTTACATTTGGGATGAGAAAACATAAACGTTTCTTTTTACTAAGTGAACACAAGTACAGGAAAACAAACATTCTACATACGAGTTTGAACAAAAATCCTCAATTCAATTATCATTAGTTACACTTGCTGGGTGTAAGCGAGAACTTATGTTATATGGCCATATGGGTTTGACAAACCCTCATTCAAACGGTTCGCTACCGTTTACGAATGGAATATATTTTCGAGAAACAGTGTATGTTCTAACACTATTGTAATGGGGTTCTATGGAAGGAATGTTAAGCATTGATAATTGGGTGCTCGTGAAACAAACTTTTGGAATGTAATACTATTATATCAATGTTACAAATCTTATGGTTCACTTGTACTTACTTACTTAAACCTATGATTTCACCAACGTTTTCGTTGACAGATTTCTATGTTTTTCTCAGGTCCTTGAACGTTTTGTGATACATGCTTCCGCTCATTACTTTTGTTACTTGCTTGGATGTCGAGTATACATGCATACGTGGAGCATCTTTTGGCTACTTTCAATTGTGTCGCATATGTTTCAATTGTACTTTAAACTTTGTTATGTAACTAGTTGTCGAACTACTTTGTAAACCTTGAAACATCTTTACTTTTGAAATGAATGCGACATACTTTTGGTCAAACGTTGTTTTAAAGACTTATGACCACGTAACGGGACCTAAGTAGATGACGCCGTCAAATGATGATTTTTTCGGGTCGCTACAGATGGTATCAGAGTGTTGGTTGTAGGGATTTAGAGTTCATTGGTGTCAACCCCGAGTCATAGGGTACATTAGTGAGTCTAGACTACAACCGGCATATAGACTTGAAGTAGGAATTTCTTGATTACTTGTGCATTTATACTCGAACGTTTCTACTCATATCTACTATTTGTTCATCTTAATCTCACGTTGTTTAATTTGATTGACACGCCACCTTGACTATATGAAATGATGTCGAATGCACATACGAATCAGGGTAATATAATTTCCGGGATTATATTACGGTGACTCATATAAACGTTCCGACATTGTGGCATAAAGAATTTAAGGCGAGTCAAGGAAAAGTTTTCTCTCTATCATTATTCCATATCATGATTAGTATTATTTAAAATACTAATCAACGGTATTCTTGTGTTTTGAAGGAACAATGCCTCCTCATCGTGTGCCACGCCATGAGACTCCCGAACAAGCCCTACAACGAATGATAGCCACCGCCGTGGATGCGGCCATGGCCGGTTACTCCTCCAACAACAACAATAACAACAACCACAACAACAACAATCAAGGAGCCGGTAACTCAAGCGAGGGATGCTCTTATAAAGCCTTCATGGGGTTCAAACCTCATACTTTTGATGGGACCGGGGGACCGGTTACTCTCACTCGATGGTTCGAACAAACGGAGGCTGTCTTTAGCATAAGCAGTTATCGGGACCAAGATAAGGTCAAATACTCCACTCACACTTTTGCCGGTGTCGCCCTCACATGGTGGAACACCTATGTACAATCGGTGGCTACCAATGAAGCTCACGCCCTCTCTTGGGCCGACTTAAGGGAAAAGTTGATCGTCGAATATTTCCCTCATGAAGAAACCCTAAGGCTCGAACAAGAGCTAAGAACTTTGAAAGCGGTCGGAAACGATCTCAAGGCTTATAATCAACGATTTTCTGAACTAGCCTTGATGTGCCCAAACCTTGTGAATCCTGAAGCTTTAAGGGTTGAACTTTACATGGATGGTCTTCCAAAGAGCATCAAACACGGGGTAATGTCATCCAAACCCACTAATCATCAAGAAGCTTTGAACATGGCTCGCAAGTCGATAGAAACGGTGGACGAAATTGTATTGCCGACACCTAAAGTCGAGGATAAGTCGGGTAACAACAAAAGAAAATGGGAAGCCCCCAAATCAAGCAACAACAACTTTGCCAAGAAGCCTTTCACCTCCGACGGCAAGAAAGGTTATGCCGGAAACCTACCTCTTTGCAACAAATGCAACAAGCATCACTTTGGTGAATGTGGCAAGCTAATTTGCCATCGGTGCCAAGGAGTTGGTCATAAGGCCAACGAATGTAAAAGTGTCTCCCCCATCGCTCAAAAGGGGCCCAATGCACCAAAGATGGGCACTTGTTACGAATGTGGCCAAACGGGCCATTATAGAAATGCATGCCCGAAGAAGAAAGATAACCCCAACACGCGCGGCCGAGCTTTCAACATCAACATCGAGGAAGCCCGAGATGACAATGAATTAGTCACGGGTACGTTTCTTCTCAACAACACTTATGTTACTTGTTTATTCGATTCGGGTACCGATAATGCTTTGTATCCAAGATTTTGATTCATTCTTTTCGCACTCCACCACTCCTACTAGATACCACTTACACCATTGAAGTGGCCAACGGGAAACAATTGAGTGCCGATACATATTACCGGGGGTGTACGTTAAATATTTTGGGTAATGAGTTTGAAATTGACTTGATAACCATGGAACTAGGAAGCTTCGATGTAATAATCGGTATGAATTGGTTAGCCAAAACGAAATCTCACATCCTTTGTGATCTTAACGCAATCCGAATTCCTATCGAGAATGGTGAACCTTTGATTGTTTATGGCGATAAGAGTTGCACTGGACTCAACCTCGTTTCGTGCCTTAAAGTTAGAAAACTACTCCGTAAGGGTTGTTTTGCGATCCTTGCCCACGTTAAGAAAGTCGAGTCCAATGAGAAGCATATCGATGATGTGCCAATTGTTAGTGACTTTTCCGATGTATTTCCCGACGAATTGCCGGGTCTTCCACCTCATTGACCGGTAGAATTCCAAATCGATCTTGTGATGACCCGGAAATTTTCGACCAAATTTAAACTTAATCTCATTATAAATCCGACACAATAAGCAGAGTCTGTATTTTTAAAGTCTCATGATTTTGAACTCTTTTATATATTAAAATACCCTGTGACTATTCCCGACGATTCACGAACAACTAATTGTAAATAGATACATGTATATGTAGATATATATATATATATATATATATATATATATATATATATATATATATATATATATATATATATATATATATATATATATATATATATATATATATGGATTAATTTGAAATATTAATTGAAATAATATATGAGTTAATTGTTGGAAATAAATATGTAAAATAATATGTGATATAATGAAAACTATTATTACAAATGTGTATATATATATATATATATATATGTATATAAATATGTATATAAATATGTATATAAATACTACTTGTAAATATATACAATAATATTAAAGCTATTTGTTTAAAAATATATAATATATATTTATGTGATAAAACTTGTTATTTAAAACTGATTATATTTAGAGAGAGAGTAAATGGAAAATGATTGATTTCGAGCTTAATTAGTAATAGTCAGTAACACTCGGTTGATGTTTTGTTAGTTCTAATATAGATATTGTACATGTTCATGAAGGATTGAAATAAAAGTTGGACTGTAAATTGATTACGAAGATTTTAGATTTGTCAAAAATATTTTTACCTTTTTAAGATTAAATATTAGTATTCCGTACCTATAAATTGGAACAGAAAATAAATAATTATCAAAGCTTTTTTATCAGGTTTCAAACAGTTAATGAGTGAAATAATTAATTATATTTAATCTAAAAGTTTGGGATTTTTAGGAACACTTTTATATTCTAACTGTTTAGCAATGAACCATATTATAGCACAGTCTGTGAAAACTGTCAGTAGATTTAATAGGTTTCTTTATAATATGCACTGCTACTTTAATCATTCTTAGATTATTATATTATAATATATTATTATTATTATTCACGGATTTATATCTATATACATATATAGATAATAGATGAGAGATAGGAACATAACCATCCAATATTCTTCTTCTCCTTTCTTGTTTCTTTGATCACTGCAACCACCACCGACTTCCATCATCACCACGAACCATCATCATCAAATACCACCACCTTTGACCATCATCTCCAATTAATCACCACCTTTCATTTTCCACCGTAGAACTACACCATCACCACCACTAACCATCTCCAACACCTTCACCATCCTCCACCATCCCATCGTGAATGCCACCACCACCTTGTGGTTACTGTTTCAATTGTAAACCCACTCCATCACATACGAGCTTTCACTTGCACCATCATCATCACCCTTCTCAACCTACGACACACACCTACTAATTCTGTTTATGTTCCAATCTTCACCATTAAAAATAAACAATAGCTACTACAAATCATTATTCTGTTTTCTGTTTTGTTCAGCCTGAAAACCAACCCCTCGCCATCCTTTTTAGCCCATTACTACTGTAGCTGCATCTATATTGCTACTACAAAGATGGTGTGTTGATTGATTGCTGCACGCTAATAATTAATGTAAGTGTTTCATGTTTTTGTTCCCAATCCAAACACCACACACAAACCACTGATGTGTCTTTATTTTTCTCACGAAACCCATGATGAACGATGATGGTATAGATGATAGACGGATCGAATTATGCAGATGAAGAGGAACCGAAGAATTTTTGGTGGTTACTGCTGCAACTTTTGGCCACCAAACACCACACTTGTTATGTGTATTACTTGTCGTTATAATCCTTTCTGTCCAAACGACTGCTACTGCTGCAGTACACTTTCCCTATCTATTGTTATTTAAGCATAAAGCATGATGAAGATGTTAAAATGATGATGATTTAGATAGTGGTGAAGAGGTAAAAAGGTAACGATAGTGATGATGAAGATAATTGGATTAAGATTATGATTTTAATTAGGATTATGATTATGATGGTATTAGTGATGGTACCGTGGTTGATCGATGGCGGGTTAATGTTGAAAGATAGGACGATGTGGAAGAAGAAAGAAACAGAAACGTACAGGTCAATAAAATATAGAGTAGTAATGTAAACAAGAAATAACGAGTAGACGAGTGGTTAGAGTGGAGGTTGGGTGATCGAGAGGTCCTAGGTTCAATACTAGGCCACAACATTTTTAATTTACAATAAAAGTTGTTGTTGGGCCAGGTACATGTATGTTTCATTGGGCCGAGATCAAATTACTTGTTGGGCCTAATAAACAAGCTTATCAGACTTAAACAATGAGTCTATCGGGCTTATGTTGTTGGGCCGTTATTAATTGAGTGGATTATAAATGGGAACCAGAAAACATACGAGTTATATTGTGTGCGGGTACTACATATTCAGAAAGACAGAAGTGGAGGGATGGTTGGGAACGTGTGTGTGTGACCGAGAGGTTGCAGGTTCGAGTCCAAGCAGTGGCAGTTTATTCTTTTTAAAGCTTGTTTACTAATTTGAGGTAGAATTATTAATATCCTTATTATTACTATTATTATTATTATTAATTATTGTTATTATTATTATTAGTATTATATTATTTATTATCTATGATTGATTGTTATTAAGTAAAATAAATATTATTGTTATTATTTATTATCATTATTATTATTCTACCATTAGGATTAATACTACAATTAAACCAGTATCATAATTACCATTAGCAATAAAATTATTAGTTTTATAGTTATTATAATTATCATTATTATTATCATTATTAAAAATAATTATTGTTGCTAAAACTATCATCTTTACTTTATCATTATTAGTAAAACTATCATTTTTATTAAAATTACTACTATTAGTATCATTATCATTATTATTCTTAATCTAGAAATTCTAAAATTATTAAGTTTACAAGAACTAAAGATGTATATGTGTATATATATATATATATATATATATATATATATATATATATATATATATATATATATATATATATATATAATATATTTACCACATAAAGTATATTAATATTACATAAAATTATGTTTTAACTAATATTATTGATATAACATTAACTAAATATCAAATAAGTATCATAACGTATTATAATTATTAATAAGATTATATATAAGAATATTGATCTTAATACATAACAAAATATATAAACTTAATTGATTTATATTATATTGTGTTAATATATATATACTTAATATAGGTTCGTGAATCCGAGGCCAACCCTACATTGTTTAATGTCGTCATATGTATTTTTACTACAAAATACAGTATGGTGAGTTTCATTTGCTCCCTTTTTAAATGCTTTTGCAATATATATTTTTGGGACTGAGAATACATGCGCTGCTTTTATAACTGTTTTACAGAATAGACACAAGTAATCGAAACTACATTCTATGGTTGAATTATTAAACCGAATATGCCCGTTTTTAGTCTGGTAATCTAAGAATTAGGGAACAGACACCCTAATTGATGCGAATCCTAAAGATAGATCTATTTGGCCCAACAAGCCCCATCCAAAGTACCAGATGCTTTAGTACTTCGAAATTTATATCATTTCCGAAGGAGGATCCCGAAATGATGGGGATATTCTTATATGTATATTGTGAATGTCGGTTACCATGTGTTCAATCCATATGAATGATTTTTGTCTCTATGCATGGGACGTATTTATGAGAACTGGAAATGAAATTCTTGTGGTCTATTAAAATGATGGAAATGATTATTTATGCTAAACTAATGAACTCACCAACCTTTTGGTTGACACTTTAAAGAATGTTTATTCTCAGGTGTTAAAGAAATCTTCCGATGTGTAATTGCTCATTTTAAAGATATTACTTGGAGTCATTCATGACATATTTCAAAAGACGTTGCATTCGAGTCGTTGAGTTCATCAAGATTATTATTAAGTCAATTATAGTTAGATATATTATAAAATGGTATGCATGTCGTCAACTTTCTATTTAACGAAAGATTTTCTTTTCAAAAATGAATGCAATGTTTGTAAAATGTATCATATAGAGGTCAAGTACCTCACGATGTAATCAACTGTTGTGAATCATTTATAATCGATATGGACTCCGTCCGGATGGATTAGGACGGGGTATGACAGTTGGTATCAGAGTGGAGGTCTTAGCGAACAAGGTCTTGTATTAGTGAGTCTAACTGATAGTCATTAGGATGCATTAGTGAGTCTGGACTTCGACCGTGTCTGCATGTCAAAAGTTTTGCTTATCATTTCTAGTCGAAAATCATTTGCTTATCCTCCTTAGGAAATTACCTGCTTATCATTCTTAGTCTAGACACATCTTACTGCATTGATTGCATAAATAGTGTATAGACACAACTCATATCATAGCGTATCCGCTAATTCATATCTTAGCATATCTATTACTGTGAACTCTGCCTGACATACTCCGTATATTCCTCCGTAACTTATGGGATTTTAGTATTATATATGCATATATAACTTATGTATTGCAGGGTACTAATCTACATCTTATAATCTGTTTCTTATCGAAAATCCTTCATCTAATCGTACGAGATGAATCCCTCAACCAGTTCGAGTCCCTCAGATTCCGATAGCTATTCCGATAGTTATTCCGATAACTATTCCGATATGGATTTCCACTCGAACTCCGAAAGCAGTATAACCAGAATGAATCAACCAATCATCCATCCTCAATTCATCTGATGGGTTCATGTCGACTTAATCCATGGAGACGCGAAGAAAGCGATCCTTTCCATCAACCAAATTCACCTCTTGGTGAAGAACCTGAAGCACTTACCGGCGAACCTATCCGAAACACCATTTTCACACTCATTTCCAGGATACCATGCAATGATATTATGTTATCAAAAAATTTAAAACTTTATTCATTCACTCGTTCCTACTGACAATCATTCTGGAGTAATAAGTCAACGAGCTTCGAGTCCGAGTTGTAGCCTTGGAAAATATGGTGCAAAACTTATCAGCTTCAGCAACATCACTGACACCAACAGTACCATCAGTAACAGCACATGTATCACCAACAATCCTTGCCTTAATATCACATTCTGTACCACGAGCATAATCATCATTCTACGTATCATTCTATCTATTTTATCTTCGTTCGACATGGCGATTATGTAATCTCTAATGTTTTATAGATTATGTATCTTAGTTCTAACGGTAAATCAAATGAGATTAATACTATATTAACTCATTAAATCTATAATTACATCTGAAGAAAATATATATTTAAGTATGTTTTCATAAAGATTGTAATTAAAAATTCTTTTGTACAAACTGTTAATGGTGAAAATATTTTAACGGGTAGGTAATACCCTAGAAATATTTGGATTTCGCATTAATAAGTTACACTGTACATTCTTCGAATTTGATTCAACGATCATTTACTATCCTATTTACAACCATCGATATACGTATCCGTTCACCAAAGAATGACTATTTTCATTCAAATTCAATTTCATATTGGGATTTTGATTTATCAGAATCCAACAAGTGGCATAATGAAGAAAACATTTGACAAAATAAAATTTGTTAGAAACAAACAAATTAACTATGAGAAATTTTGTTAAGAACCCACGCTAACTGTTCCTAACTAATTGTTCCTAGCTAACTGATTACATTCTATTTATCACAATTTAATTATCTCAATTTACATTCTCGCAATTTTATTTATCGTCATTTACTTTCTGTTATTTACTTTACGCACTTTATTTATCATTATTTAATTTCTGTTATTTATTTTTACGCACTTTAAATATCGGGACATGTATACAAGGTTTTGACATATCATATCGACGCATCTATATATATTATTTGGAACAACCATAGACACTCTATATGCAGTAATGCAGGAGTTAGCTATACAGGGTTGAGGTTGATTCTACAATAATATATATAGTTTGAGTTGTGATCGAGTCTGAGACATGTACACGGGTCACGATACGTATTAATTAATTCGAATATTATATATTAAACTATAAATGAATTATTGGACTCTTACTGTGGACTATCGACTGTGGACTAATAATATTGGACAATTAAAATGAATTAAAATATTGATTATAACATATGAAACTAAATAATTCTTCAAGTTTGCCACTTGATTTCATCTTAAACCTCATTTGTATCTTGACAATTACAATCTGCGTTCAAACCTTTCATGATTCTTGAAAATACCTCAAACGAGAGAATGAACCCACCGCACTTCATCTACGGGAGAAAAGATTTATGCATATAGTTAAGCACCTGAAAAACTCCCAGAAACTGAGTAAACGTTTAACGCGTAGCTGTGCTAATTCCTCTAGTGTTGTTATTACCGAAAACAACTTTGTAATTTTTTTTAAAGTAGCAAATTTTGTCACAGCTCCAACAAGTCAACTTCGACTTTTCGTTCGAAATAATCTTATTATAACCTTGATATATATGCGTGCTCTTTTATTGCTACCAGGGAACCTTTTATATTCCACCATATTACCAGCAGACGTACCAGCAACCTCGTTGCTTCTTGGCTTAAATCTCTCTGATAAATCATTATATTTATTCATTGAAACCCTATCATATACTCATTCGCATCTTGTAACGAGAATAGCCATATCAATTACCGAGAATCGGCAACCAGTATTTCGAAAACTCACAGCATATCTACGTCAACAGTTATATGTGTAACATTTATCTCTTAGTATTATGATCTTTCATTCTGAAATTCTGAAAAGCACTCAGTCTACAAATCAATACCCTAAATATTGAAAAAGCTGAATGAAGCAGCAAAAAAAAAATCGTAGACAACCGTAAACGACCTTAATCATCGGAAGCTTGATGATAAAGAATAGTATGTTGGAAAAGCTCAAAAAAGTTGGAACTGGAAAACGAATTGAGCTAACCACGAAGGAGACCAAGGACAAATACAAGGACCAAACCCTATATTCAAAGAATCCAGTTAATTCTGGATCCGATGAAATCTTTAGAGAATACCTTGCTCCGAAGTCATGTTAAAATCTTGCGGAAAATTTTCCTTTACCAACCATCGAACTTAGAAATTCTAAAATATCATCATAAATATCTTCGATATATCTGAGGATATTTTCATAATTATTCTTGTCCGAAATTACCTACCTCTTCGTGTTTTCTGTATTCTATTATATTGAAAACTTCTGTAAAAATCTAAGTATAAATTATGAATGAATTGTGGAGGAGTGTTGGGAATTGAAGCATGGGTTAGTATAATATAATGACGCTTGGACAATGTGATTATATTACAGTAAGTCATGCTGAGTTTCTAATGAAACATGATGATGGTTCACAGTAGATCATACCATCATCATGTGTCATGTTACATAACTCTTTCATTCTGCTTAATCTCTGAATGTATCAAGAAATTATATTCTTGATAGTTCCATTCTTAGTGATTTTGGTAGTTTACCAAATCAAATCGTGCTATTACGTTCCTTCTTGCTTCGAACGTTATAATCATTCGAAACTCAATATCTACGAAACTCTGGATCATTATTCGCTTGACTTAAAGTCGGAAAGAGAAAACAAAAGCATAGAGCTCTGAAATATAATGGAGGATATAAAGCTCGATAACAACACGTAAATTACAAACCGTGTATGTCAATGTTTATCACAACATAAAGACACGGGAGAATTAAAAACACTATAACCCTAAGGTAATAGTAGAAGTAAACAAATTACTCTGGTGGCAATTGGAAGAGAACGATTATTGATACAATAATCAGAATAATATTCAGAATTAGAATGGGATTAAGCATTTTCACAATCTTTTGGATGTATGAACTAAGAAAGAAGGTATAGGAATGGTGGGAATAATGGAACGAAAGAGTTTAATTTATAATGGAAATGCCAGACAGAGTAATCGAGGCAGATTATCGTATTTAATTATAGAGATCTTAATTTCCTTATTCGCCGAAGAATCAAATCTTATAGATTTCGAAGATTTTCTTTATATCTCTTGAATTCCGGAATTCAACCCTCTACGTCAAAAGTTAAGACGCACCTTATTTTCTAAATTCAACCACGTATACGTCGAAAGTTATTACGAACTTTATTTTCTCAGTTCACTCTTTTACGATAACTTCACTCGTACGCTTCACAATAATCGGATCGTTTTATCTATATTAATCAATAATGATAAAACTCTATTTATCAGCTCATATTCGTCATGAAGACATTTTTATTGTTAGCCATGACCACCTTGCTCAAATTTCGGGACGAAATTTCTTTAACGGGTAGGTACTGTGATGACCCGGAAATTTCCGACCAAATTTAAACTTAATCTCATTATAAATCCGACACAATAAGCAAAGTCTGTATTGTTAAAGTCACATGATTTTGAACTCTTTTATATATTAAAATACCCTGTGACTATTCCCGACGATTCACGAACAACTAATTGTAAATAGATACACGTATATTTAAATATATAATATATATATATATATATATATATATATATATATATATATATATATATATATATATATATATATATATATATATATATATATATATGTATATATATATATATATATATATATATATATGTATTAATTTGAAATATTAATTGAAATAATATATGAGTTAATTGTTGGAAATAAATATGTAAAATAATATGTGATATAATGAAAACTATTATTACAAATGTGTATATATATATATATATATATATATATGTATATAAATATGTATATAAATATGTATATAAATACTACTTGTAAATATATACAATAATATTAAAGCTATTTGTTTAAAAATATATAATATATATTTATGTGATAAAACTTGTTATTTAAAACTGATTATATTTAGAGAGAGAGTAAATGGAAAATGATTGATTTCGAGCTTAATTAGTAATAGTCAGTAACACTCGGTTGATGTTTTGTTAGTTCTAATATAGATATTGTACATGTTCATGAAGGATTGAAATAAAAGTTGGACTGTAAATTGATTACGAAGATTTTAGATTTGTCAAAAATATTTTTACCTTTTTAAGATTAAATATTAGTATTCCGTACCTATAAATTGGAACAGAAAATAAATAATTATCAAACCTTTTTGATCAGGTTTCAAACAGTTAATGAGTGAAATAATTAATTATATTTAATCTAAAAGTTTGGGATTTTTAGGAACACTTTTATATTCTAACTGTTTAGCAATGAACCATATTATAGCACAGTCCGTGAAAACTGTCGGTAGATTTAATAGGTTGCTTTATAATATGCACTGCTACTTTAATCATTCTTAGATTATTATATTATAATATATTATTATTATTATTCACGAATTTATATCTATATACATATATAGATAATAGATGAGAGATAGGAACATAACCATCCAATATTCTTCTTCTCCTTTCTTGTTTCTTTGATCACTGCAACCACCACCAACTTCCATCATCACCACGAACCATCATCATCAAATACCACCACCTTTGACCATCATCTCCAATTAATCACCACCTTTCATTTTCCACTGTAGAACTACACCATCACCACCACTAACCATCTCCAACACCTTCACCATCCTCCACCATCCCATCGTGAATGCCACCACCACCTTGTGGTTACTATTTCAATCGTAAACCCACTCCATCACATACGAGCTTTCACTTGCACCATCATCATCACCCTTCTCAACCTACGACACACACCTACTAATTCTGTTTATGTTCCAATCGTCACCATTAAAAATAAACAATAGCTACTATAAATCGTTATTATGTTTTCTGTTTTGTTCAGCCTGAAAACCAACCCATCGCCATCCTTTTCAGCTCATTACTACTGTAGCTGCAGCTATATTGCTACTACAAATATGGTGTGTTGATCGATTGCTGCACGCTAATAATTAATGTAAGTGTTTCATGTTTTTGTTCCCAATCCAAACACCACACACAAACCACTACTGTGTCTTTATTTTTCTCACGAAACCCATGATGAACGATGATGGTATAGATGATAGACGGATCGAATTATGCAGATGAAGAGGAACCGAAGCATTTTTGTTGGTTACTGCTGCAACTTTTGGCCACCAAACACCACACTTGTTACGTGTATTACTTGTCGTTATAATCCTTTCTATCCAAACGACAGCTACTGCTGCAGTACACTTTCCCTATCTATTGTTATTTAAGGATAAAGCATGATGAAGATGTTAAAATGATGATGATTTAGATAGTGGTGAAGAGGTAAAAAGGTAACGATAGTGATGATGAAGATAGTTCGATTAAGATTATGATTTTAATTAGGATTATGATTATGATGGTATTAGTGATGGTACGGTGGTTGATCGATGGCGAGTTAATGTTGAAAGATAGGACGATGTGGAAGAAGAAAGAAACAAAAACGTACGGGTCAATAAAATATAGAGTAGTAATGTAAACAAGAAATAACGAGTAGACGAGTGGTTAGAGTGGAGGTTGGGTGATCTAGAGGTCCTAGGTTCAATACTAGGCCACAACATTTTTATTTTACAATAAAAGTTGTTGTTGGACCAGGTACTTGTATGTTTCATTGGGCCGAGATCAAATTACTTGTTGGGCCTAATAAACAAGCTTATCAAACTTAAACAATGAGCCTATCGGGCTTATGTTGTTGGGCCGTTATTAATTGAGTGGATTGTAAATGGGAACCAGAAAACATACGAGTTATATTATGCGCGGGTACTACATATTCAGAAAGACAGAAGTGGAGGGATGGTTGGGAACGTGTGTTTGTGACCGAGAGGTTGCAGGTTAGTTCAAGCAGTGGTAGTTTATTCTTTTTAAAGCTTGTTTACTAATTTGGGGTAGAATTATTAATATCCTTATTATTAGTATTATTATTATTATTATTATTATTATTATTATTATTATTATTATTATTATTATATATTGTTATTATTATTATTAGTATTATATTATTTATTATCTATGATTGATTGTTATTAAGTAAAATAAATATTATTGTTATTATTTATTATCATTATTATTATTCTACCATTAGGATTAATACTACAATTAAACCAGTATCATAATTACCATTAGCAATAAAATTATTAGTTTTATAGTTATTATAATTATCATTATTATTATCATTATTAAAAATAATTATTTTTGCTAAAACTATCATCTTTACTTTATCATTATTAGTAAAACTATCATTTTTATTAAAATTACTACTACTAGTATCATTATTATTATTATTCTTAATCTAGAAATTCTAAAATTATTAATTTTATAAGAACTAAAGATGTATATATATATATATATATATATAATATATTTACCACATAAAGTATATTAATATTACATAAAATTATGTTTTAACTAATATTATTGATATAACATTAACTAAATATCAAATAAGTATCATAACGTATTATAATTATTAATAAGATTATATATAAGAATATTGATCTTAATACATAAAAAAATATATAAACTTAATTGATTTATATTATATTGTGTTAATATATATACTTAATATAGGTTCGTGAATCCGAGACCAACCCTACATTGTTTAATGTCGTCATATGTTTTTTTACTACAAAATACAGTACGGTGAGTTTCATTTGCTCCCTTTTTAAATGCTTTTGCAATATATATTTTTGGGACTGAGAATACATGCGCTGCTTTTATAACTGTTTTACGGAATAGACACAACTAATTAAAACTACATTCTATGGTTGAATTATTAAACCGAATATGCCCCTTTTTAGTTTGGTAATCTAAGAATTAGGGAACAGACACCCTAATTGACATGAATCCTAAAGATAGATCTATTGGGCCCAACAAGCCCCATCTAAAGTACCGGATGCTTTAGTACTTCGAAATTTATATCATGTCCGAAGGAGGATCCTGGAATGATGGGGATATTCTTATATGTATATTGTGAATGTCGGTTACCAGGTGTTCAATCCATATGAATGATTTTTGTCTCTATGCATGGGACGTATTTATGAGAACTGGAAATGAAATTCTTGTGGTCTATTAAAATGATGGAAATGATTATTTAGGCTAAACTAATGAACTCACCAACCTTTTGGTTGACACTTTAAAGCATGTTTATTCTCGGGTGTTAAAGAAATCTTCCGCTGTGTAATTGCTCATTTTAAAGATATTACTTGGAGTCATTCATGACATATTTCAAAAGACGTTGCATTCGAGTCGTTGAGTTCATCAAGATTATTATTAAGTCAATTATAGTTAGATATATTATAAAATGGTATGCATGTCATCAACTTTCTATGTAACGAAATATTTTATTTTCAAAAACGAATGCAATGTTTGTAAAATGTATCATATAGAGGTCAAGTACCTTGCGATGTAATCAACTGTTGTGAATCATTTATAATCGATATGGACTCCGTCCGGATGGATTAGGACGGGGTATGACAGATCTTCTTCCGGGAGCCGCACCCGTAGCACGTGCACCATATAGACTTGCTACATCCGAAATGCAGGAATTGCAAAGTCAAATCCAAGAACTACTTGACCGTGGTTTTATCCAACCTAGCCATTCACCATGGGGCGCTCCGATTTTGTTTGTTAAAAAGAAAGACGGATCCCTACGAATGTGTATCGATTATCGCGAACTAAATTAATTGATGGTTAAGAATCGATATCCTCTTCCTCGCATCGATGACCTCTTTGATCAACTACAAGGATCTTGTGTATATTCAAAAATCGATCTCTTTTCGGGTTATCATCAATTAAGGGTTAAGGGGGAAGATGTCTCCAAAACCGCTTTCTGAACTCGTTATGGTAGTTATGAATTTCTTGTAATGCCATTTGGTCTCACTAACGTACCGGCGGTGTTCATGGATCTTATGAACCGCATGTGCAAACCGTATCTCGATAAATTTGTTATTGTGTTCATCGATGACATCTTGGTCTATTCTAATAGCGAAGAAGAACACGAACAACATCTCTGACTTGTGCTTGAACTTTTGAGAGAAGAACGACTCTATGCCAAATTCTCCAAGTGTGAATTTTGGTTGAAGGAAGTTCAATTTCTTGGTCATGTTGTAAGTGATCAAGGTATTAAAGTTGATCCATCGAAAATCGAAGCCATTAGTAAATGGGAGACTCCTACTACTCCTACTCACATTCGTCAATTTTTGGGTCTCGCTGGATACTACCGTAGATTCATCAAGTATTTCTCTTTGGTTGCTCGTCCTCTAACCGCGTTAACTCACAAGGGAAATAAATTCATTTGGGCGACCGAACAAGAATCCGCATTTCAAATCTTGAAAACAAAGCTAACCACCGCTCCTATCTTGTCACTTCCCGAAGGAAATTATGACTTTGTTGTATATTGCAACGCCTCGAAACGTGGTTTTGGGTGTGTATTGATGCAACGAAAGAAAGGCATTGCTTATGCCTCTCGACAACTCAAAATTAATGAACGGAACTGCACGACACATGATCTCGAACTCGGAGCCGTTGTCTTCGCACTTAAAATGTGGAGACACTATCTTTATGGAACCAAAAGTACCATCTTCACCGATCACAAAAGCCTTCAACACATCTTCGATCAAAAGCAACTAAACATGAGACAACGACGGTGGATTGAAACTTTAAACGATTATGATTGTGAGCTTCGTTACCATCCCGGGAAAGCAAACGTAGTAGCCGATGCCTTGAGTCGAAAAGAAAGAGCGGTGCCTCTTCGTGTTCGAGCTTTAAACATCACCATTCACACCAACCTCAATAGCCAAATTCGTGTAGCCCAAGACGAGGCTCTTAAGGATGAAAACATCTCTCTCGAACACTTGAACATCCTCACCTCTCGATTCGAAGTTAAGGAAACCGAACTCCCATATTTCGTCAGAAGAATTTGGGTACCTAGTTATGGGGGCTTGCGAAGCCTTATTTTAGACGAAGCCCATAAGTCAAGATATTCGATTCACCCCGGTGCCAATAAGATGTACCACGACCTTAAAGAACAATATTGGTGGTCGAACATTAAAAGGGACGTTGCTACTTATGTTGGAAAATGCCTAACTTGCTCCAAAGTCAAATCCGAACATCAAAGACTGTCCGGACTACTTCAACAACCCGAAATCCCGCAATGGAAGTGGGAAAGGATAACGATGGATTTTATCACCAAACTACCAAAGACGGTTGGCGGTTATGATACTATTTGGGTTATTGTTGACCGTCTCACCAAATCCGCACATTTCCTAGCCATGAAGGAAACCGACAACATGGAGAAACTCACACAACTTTACATTAAAGAAATCGTAGCCTGACACGGTGTACCCTTATCGATTATCTCTGACCGAGATGGCTGTTTTGTTTCTAGGTTTTTGTGTACTTTACAAGAAGCGTTGGGAACGCGTTTAGACATGAGCACCGCATATCATCCACAAACTGACGGACAAAGCGAACGCACAATTCAAACCTTGGAAGACATGCTACGAGCTTGCGTTGTCAACTTTGGAAAAGCTTGGGATAAGCACTTGCCTCTCGCCGAATTCTCCTACAATAATAGTTATCATGCAAGTATTAACATCGCACCATTCAAAGCTTTATATGGCCGAAAATGTCGTTCACCTCTTTGTTGGGCCGAAGTAGGCGACACACAAATCACCGAACCCGAACTCATTCATGAAACCACCGAGAAAATCGTTCAAATACGAGATAGGCTTAGGATGGCCCGAAGTCGTCAAAAGAGCTATACCGACAAACGACACAATGACCTCGAATTTTAAGTCGGTGACCGAGTAATGTTAAAAGTCGCACCTTGGAAAGGTGTAATCCATTTTGGGAAACACGGGAAGCTAAATCCGCGGTATATTGGTCCTTTCGAAATTTTAGAGCGTATTGGAACTGTTGCTTATCGTTTAGATCTTCCACCTCAATTGAGCTCCGTTCATCCTACCTTCCATGTATCTAACTTGAAAAAGTGTCTTGTCAAACCCGATATCGTCATCCCTCTCGAGGAACTTACTATTGATGACAAACTCCATTTTGCGGAAGAACCGGTTGAAATTGTGGACACCTCCGTCAAGATGTTAAAACAAAGCCGAATCCCAATTGTCAAGGTTCGTTGGAATGCCAAAATAGGACCCGAGTTTACTTGGGAAAGGCAAGATCAAATGCGAAAGAAATACCCTCACTTGTTCCCGGTTCCGGAAACGCAAGATCCCGAGGAAGAAACAACGACTACTACGCCTACTTAAATTTCGGGACGAAATTTCTTTTAAGGAGTAGGTAATGTAACATCCCACCTTTTTCTGTTTACTTTTCCGTTTATTTATTTAAAGTCCGTTATATGATTATAACATCCTTCGTTAGGACGTGTATTTAAAATATCTCGTTTAGGTAATTCACGCACCCGCAACCGAACTCGAGGGACTAGTTTTGCCAAGGGAGCAAAGATGTGACTAGCTTTTGACTAGTCAACCCCCACCTCCCTTTTTTTTCATTTTCATTTCCATTTTGTTTTACTACTTTCACAATTTCTCTCAAACTTCATCACAAAGAATCATCATCCATTTCAAATCTAGCAAGATTAAATCCAAACAAATTACATATTTGGAATCCTTGCAACTTCCTCTTCGATTCCATACTGATTACATCTAAATAGGATAACTTTCTAAAATCGCTAGATTTTGTGTTCTTGATGTTTTTAACTTATAAAGTTGTTAATTAGTGTCTATGGCTCAAGTCTAACATGAATATATGATTTATATGTTCGATCTTGTTATTTTTAGTAACTAGCATGAACTTGAAAGTTTGGTGTGTTTGATTGTTGATTTGGTTGCTTAAATGTTATTGTTATGATAAAGTGCAAGTATTAAATGTGTTCCTAGTATCACTAGCTTCAATTTGATGTGTAGGTTGCTTTAGAAAACTTCATAAACTCGATTAGTGGTTTTGATGATGTTGGTTAGGATTTGATAGATTTAAATGTGAACATTTAATGTATTGAATGCCATGAATTGTTGTTGGTAGGTAGTTAGTTGTATTGTATGCTTGATTACCTACAAAACGGCGTGTTATATGTATGCATTAAATGCCCGAATCAAGAATGTGCATTGATGAACTTGAACATTAATGATGAGCATTTATTTGATCATTTAATTTGGAAACTCGATATTTGCAAATGATGTTTTTGATTGATGAAACGTGTTTAGTTGTGTTCCTCGTTAAATTATCTTTCCAATGATATAAGATACGTGTTCTAAGTGTTTACGGTTTGTGAATTGAGCTAATTTGAAGATTTAATTTTGACTTGAACAATTGAGACTGACCAGGCACCAGACCACGTTAAATGTCGCGGCGCGGCCCTCCTTGGTTGCGGTGCGACATTTGCCGTGTTTGGGTTCTGACCTACATGGTCAAAATTCGAAAAATGTTTGCTATGCTACGCACCTCCGATTCACATGTAACTTGTTCTAACATGCTTATATATGAATAAAGACATCAAAAAAATAGTTCGGGACCCGACCCGAACGTGTTGACTTTTTCGTTGACTTTGACCCGATCAAAGTGGACTTTTAATCAAACTTAACCAAATACTTATGCAATCGTTCTAACATGATTTTACACTTGTACCTTGCATGAAACTTGACAATTTGATCCACATGCTATAATAATCGAGTCGTAACAAGCCATAGGACTAATTGAACACTTTGACCTATCGTGTTTACCGATATTGATAAAAACCTATTTGTTTAGGTCAAGACTAGCATTCGTTCTTGCACACGTTTACTTGTGGAAGTACTTTTACATACGTGCACTCAAGGTGAGATCATAGTCCCACTTTTACTCTTTTGAACTTACATTTGGGATGAGAAAACATAAACGTTTCTTTTTACTAAGTGAACATAAGTACAAAAAAACAAACATTCTACATACGAGTTTGAACAAAAATCCTCAATTCGATTATCATTAGTTACACTTGCCGGGTGTAAGCGAGAACTTATGTTATATGGCCATATGGGTTTGACAAACCCTCATTCAAACGGTTCGCTACCGTTTACGAATGGAATATATTTCGAGAAACAGTGTATGTTCTAACACTATTGTGATGGGGTCCTATGGAAGGAATGTTAAGCATTGATAATTGGGTGCTCGTGAAACAAACTTTTGGAATGTATTACTATTATATCAATGTTACAAATCTTATGGTTCACTTGTACTTACTTACTTAAACCTATGATTTCACCAACGTTTTCGTTGACAGATTTCTATGTTTTTCTTAGGTCCTTGAACGTTTTGTGATACATGCTTCCGCTCATTACTTTTGTTACTTGCTTGGATGTCGAGTATACATGCATACGTGGAGCATCTTTTGGCTACTTTCAATTGTGTCGCATATGTTTCAATTGTACTTTAAACTTTGTTATTTAACTAGTTGTCGAACTACTTTGTAAACCTTGAAACATCTTTACTTTTGAAATGAATGCGACATACTTATGACCACGTAACGGGACCTAAGTAGATGGTGCCGTCAAATGACGATTTTGTCGGGTCACTACATTTAATCAATGATCCAATCGCTAAGATCAAATATGAATAAGGTGTCGGTAAGCTTGTTATTGGGTATGACCCAACTTGGATCAAAACACATTAGCCACGTTAATTTAATATGTCTCTCGGGCATACGAAATACCTTCAATAGTGTTCCTAATTCTCCCGTGCCTTTATGTTGCAACACGTATTGATATACACGGTTTGCAAATTATGTATTGTCGCCGGGCCATATATCTTTCCTTATTTTACGGAGTCCCTGCTCCTGTTTTTCCATAATCATTGACATCTACGGTTAATGATCTTTTCTGTTTGCTGCGATCTATACCCCTTTCTATTTTGGAACTTCATGCTTTTGTTTTCTTTTCGCAAGTAATGGTCCAGAATTCGTAGGTATGGAGTTTCGAATTATCATAATATACAAAGTAGAAAGGAAAGGTAGTAGCACGATTTGATTTGTCAAATTACCAGAATATCCGGAAAAGACTGAATCAATAAGAAAATATTTTCTTGATATTTTTAGAGGTTAAATAGAATACAAGAGTCATGTAACATGGCCCATGATGACGGTATGGTCTGTGAATCATCATGTCCCATTAGAAACTCAGCATGACTTACTATAATATAATTACGTTGATCAAGTGTCATTATATTATACTAACTCATGCTTCAGTTCCCAACACTACCTCAAAAACATTCATATTTTAAACTCGAAGGTTTCAGAATTTAGAAACTAAAACAGTTTCTTTCATGATGTAACACAGATAGCGCGAAGAGGTAAATGATTTCGGATAACAATAGTTATGAAGATATCTTCAGAAACATCGAAGATATTTATAATGAAAGATATGATGATATCTTAAAATATCTAAGATCAGAGGATGATGAAGAATATTGTTCGCAAGGGTTTTAGAGTAAGGAGCAAGACATTCGCTAAAGACTTCAGCAAACACTGAATCATTTGGATTCTTTGAAGTTAGATTTAGTCGTTGTGATTTGTCCACAGCCTCCTTCATGGTTTGCTCAATCCAGTTCCAAACCTTCTCTTTTTCTGAGCTTTACCAACACTATTCTTTTTCATCAAACTTTTGACTGTTAAGGTCGTTTATGGTTTTTGCTGCTTCATCAACATTTTTTCAAAAATTCGGAGAACTAGTTCGCAGTTTAGGGTGTTTTTCAGAAACTTCACATTCGAAGTATATAAGTCTAGGAAATAGACATTATATGTATATATAACTGTTGGCGTAGATTTGCTACGAAATTCGAGAATAATGGTTCAAGCTTTTTGGTATGGCAACTACCGTTACAAGATGCAGATGAGTACATGTTTGGGTTTTAATGAATAAGTATAGTGATTTTTCGGAGAGGCTTAAGTCAAAGGGTAATGAAGTTGTTGATACGTTTTCTGTTAATATGGTGAAACGTAAAAGGTTCCCACGTAACGATGGCGAAAGGGCAACGTATATATCGAAGTTATAATAAGACTGTTTCAACTGAAAAATCGAAGTTGACTTGTTGGAGCTGTGACAAAACTGTCTACTTTGGAAAAAGGATTGCAAAATTATTTTTGGTAATAAATGCTAAAGGAGCTGACACAAATATGTGTTATTCTATGACTTTGGTTTCGAGAGTTTCTAGGTGTATCGCTATATATGTAATCCTCATTTCCGTTGATAACGTGTGGTTGGATCATCCTCTCGGTTGTTTCTTAATTGAGGGGTTTTCAAGATTCATGAAGGGTTTGAATGCAGATTGTAATTGTAAATATACATATGATGTTCTAGAATTTTGAATGATACGAATATTTTTCTGGGTTTTTGAATAGAATTGATGTGCTATCACAGTTTTGAATTCAAAGTATGGCTTTGAAAGATGTAAGAATCTAAGAGTGATGTCTTCTATTAAACCTTGACTTGGATTCTGATCTGTCAAAATCAGAATATGTAATCAAATTTAGATGCGAATGGTTGTTTTGATTTCTATGAAAGAATGTATATCGTTGTGAAAGTAGTAAGTATAGTTGATGATTTGCTGAATCAGAATCGAAGAATGTAACATATTAATTGTGAATTTATATATTTCTCGGGTATTACCTACCCGTTAAAAGTTTCATAAGTAATATTTTGTACTAGAGAATTTGCATTACAGTCTTTATGAAAATATATGTATATTCTCTTCAATGTAATACAGATTTAATAAGTTAATATTTCATTTAACTCATTTGATTTATGGTTGGAATTATGATTGAGAAATCCCTAAAACTTCAGAAGTTACGTAATCTTCACTGAGTATTTCTTCTATTTGAATGAAATTATGAATTATCACTTCATTATTCATCTATTGATATTCCTTCGATGAATGATGTTGGTGTTTGTGGAAATTCTTGTGAACTTCGCAAGACACGAATGATGATTCTTAGAAATTTTCGAGTATATCGAAAATGAAAGTGTAAAATCAAACTTATAATTGAATAATATGCTTGGTTTATTATGAAATGGAATTCATCGAGTTGAAACAGATATTGTAGCTAACGATGGTTAAGTCTTTAACGAAGGATGTACATCATAGCATGTTAGTAACATGAATTATCCGAGTATCTACTCTTTAAAATTCACGCACAATAGCTTAGTACGAAAAGATTTATTGTGGTTTCAAAACACTATATATGTAAGATATACATATAAATTCTTCAGTGGAAGTGAGTTATTATTCGTAATTCGTTGATACAATATACTCATTGTTGATTAGTGATGATGTTTGCGGTGCTTATGGATCTGGTTGAACTTGTGATGTTGTAGATGCTGACGATACTGACGGTACTGTTGATGCTGCTGGTAAAACAAGTCTAGTTTTTAATTCACGCTCCTTTCTTGTTAGGGTTTCTATTCTCTGTTATTTCTATCCATTCATCTGATTTGCGGTTTGAATAAATAATCTCTAATACTTTGGAGATTACATAACCGCCGCAGAATGTTTCTCCAATGAAGTTATGAATCAATACTTCATCGTTTGTTGTTGTTGGTATTCCTTGGTATCTATAGGGCGTATGACATTGGTGCTTGTGGGACAGATTGTAAAGTTGAGGTTTACGACACGGTTGTGGTTGGTGGTGGTAATGGTACTGTTGGCGTTGATGCTGATGATACTGTTGATGCCAGTGGTGCTGCTGTGCTTGTAACCTTTGCACCATATTCTCCAAAGCTAATACTCGAGTGCGAAGCTCATTGACTTCTTCTATTACACCAGGATGATTGTCGGTTCAGACGAGTGGATGAATAAGATCTAGAATTTGAGATAGTATATAATTATGACGAGATACTCTGGAGATGAGAGAGAAAATGGTGTTTCGAAGAGGTTCGCCGGTAAGTGCTTCAGGTTCTTCGCCAAGAGGGAAATGTGGTGGATGGAAGGGATCGCCTTCTTCTTGTCTCCGATGATTAAGTAGGCTACGCCCATCCCCAATTCATCCAGAATAGATGATGGCTAATTAGTTGATCCATTTCGGTCACACTGCTTTCGGAGCTCGAGTGAAACTCCATATCGGAATCCGCGGGACTTGAACTTGCGGCGAGTTCCATTTAGTACGATTGAATAAAGGATTTTTCGATATGAAACAATTTCTGGCTATCGGATGGTATTCTAAGTACATAGAATATCTATATATATAGAACAAAAGATTTCATAGATTACGGAGAAATTTACGGAATATTTCAGGCTAAGTTTACAGTAACGGATATGCTAAGATATGAATTAGCAGATACGCAAAGATATGAATTTTGTCTATACACTATTCATGTAATCAATGCAGTAAGACGTGTCTAGACTAATAATGATAAATATGTAATTTTCGACAAGAAATGATAAGCAAAACTTTTTGATATGCAGCTATGGTCGAAGTCCAGACTTACTAATGCATCTTATCAACTATCAGTTAGACACACTAATACAAGACCTGGTTCACTAAGACCACCGCTCTGATACCAACTGAAATGACCCGTCCATATTACTGTAAACGCAGTATGTTATTTATTGGTCCCATAGCAAGGTATTTGACCTCTATATGATACATTTTAGAAAATATTGCATTCGTTTCATAAAAAGCTCACCATTATTATACATAATGCATGTTTTAAACAATTGGGCAATTATTTAAGGAATAATCCCCATAATACATCGATTTTCAAATACTACACATGTGACATAACAGTCGAATATAATACAAGATAAAGGTTTTATTGAATGAAACACTTTATTTAAATAAAATTATGAGACTCCATGCACAGCTTGCTCAGATAATACAACAACGGAAGACTTTCTTAAGGACCTGAGAATAAACATGCTTAAACAGTCAACACAAAGGTTGGTGAGATATATAGGTTTAAAGCTAGCATTGATATAAATATAGACCACAAGATTTCATAGTTACAAACGTTTCAATAAAGATATTCTATAAGTTGTTGAGCGCTTTGGTAACCATACTTAACCATTAATGTAGCATATTCCCTTTATTATTTAATCTCCCTACACTATACCAAGTGTAGTAGAACGAAGTACTATGAAACCATTTACGATACTAGAGGGACTAGCCCGGTTGGGGTTGTCAAACCCGATAGATCTATCAATAGGATTCGCGCTTACTTGTTCTTACAATATGTAAATATTAGTTACCAAGCTATTAGGAAAGATATGCAAGATGGTACAACTCAACGTAGAATATATTTTAAGTACTTGTGTCCATAGCGTAAAACATAAAATGCATGTATTCTCATCCCAAAATATTTTAGAGTTTAAAAATGGGACTATATACTCACGGTAGTAAAAGTATATTAATAATAAGTTTTCAACTTATTAAAAATATGGTCGTCGTCCTTGGATTCACGAACCTGTAACAAATATATATATATATATATATATATATATATATATATATATATATATATATATATATATATATATATATATCAAAATGTAATACAACTATATTCATATCACATCTTTAATCACATATGATTGTTTAAGTTCATATTTTCAATCACGTGTGATTGTTTAAGTTGTCAAGTTAGCAGTCCAACATTAGTAGTCCACAGTTAGTAGTCTACAGTTAGTAGTAAATATATAGATCGATACACCACCTTGAAATAATCAAGACATAGTATACACGTATTGTATAAGACTCAATCATGACCCACAATACCGCTATTGTAGTTACACGTATTGTGTATGTGGTGTCTTTTGATTTATCCGATGTATTGTGTAACCATGACATGTTAGAGTACAGGTATAATACAAGAAAAGTTAGCTATGATATGGTTAGTATAGATTTTAATGAATTAATCTCGTAATCATTTTAGTCATTTTTAACCAATATTGTTTTGCCCATAACTTCTTTATTACAAATCCATTTTGAGTGAATCAAACTGCTATGGTTTCGTAACGAACTATAATTTTTAGAACTAAACTGAAAAAGTAGTGGTTTATAGTCAGAGTTACAGGTTACAAGTCCATAATTGAAAAAGGTAGTCATTTCCGTTGAAAGAACGACATATTGATGACCATTTTGAAAAACATACTTCTACTTTGAGTTTAACCATGATTTTTGGATATAGTTTCATGTTCATATAAAATATCATTTTCCCAGAAGAACAACTTTTAAATCAAAGATTATCATAGTTTTTAATTATCTAACCCAAAACAGCCCCGGGTTTTACTACGACGGCGTATGTCCGATTTTACGGTGTTCTTCGTGTTTCCAAGTTTTAAATCATTAAGTTAGCATATCATATATATATAGAACATGTGTTAAGTTGTTTTTAAAAGTCAATTTAGAAGGATTAACTTTATTTGCGAACAAGTTTAGAATTAACTAAACTATGTTCTAGTTTATAAACTCTTATATAGATAGCTATAATTATATGAATTGAACAAGAGTTTTGGTAAGGCTAATACCTTGATTTAGGAAAGGGAAGTAGCTGAATATGAAGAGGATTTCTAGAGCTTAAAAGACTCCTTTAAAGGGTGCTTAAAGATAACCAAACTTGGAAGCAAAACTTGAATTAAAGTAATTGTTCTTGATCGCTTCTTATATGATGATTATAGATTGTTTTTGTAACTAGTTTTTGTTGTGGATGATGAAGGTTTTTTAGAACTTGAAGAGAGGATATTAGAGAGTGTTTTTAGATAGAAAGAATAAGATAATACTTGGAAGAGAATTGAAAGTAGAATGGATGTAAATGTGTGTAAAAATATACCATGTAAGGCCTTTATATACTACTTGTATTTTGTTGTTTTATGACAAATATCTAGGATAAGTTAAATACCATGAGGTCATGCATGATATAATAAGATTGATGATGTCATGCATGACATAATATATCAATCATGCAAGTTTCTATTGATATATACGAATAGTAAATACTTTATGTTGTCTTTTTTGACTAATATCTAGTATAAGTTGAATTGATGATGTCATGCATGACATAATAAGATTGATGATGTCATGCATGACATCATACTCCACTAATACATATTTTTATTAGTATATATTAATAGTAAATACTTCCAGAAGCTTCGTATAATACGTGTATATATATACTGTATGAATATGAATAGGATTCTTGAGAAAAATGAACGGAAATACGAGTATAGCTATCCTTTATATGTTTTTGTATATTATTAAGTGTATTTAATACTTTTAAGGTTGTATTTATACTCATAATACATTGTATATAAATACATTTTAACATAAGTTAATTACATCGTTTAAATAGTAACATATATATTGTTCCAAAACTCTCTAAATTAGTAGTATGAAAATATATATATAATACCTTGTTAATATATTTAATGAGATATTTAATTATCATATTTTTAAATTAAATATATATATATATATATATATATATATATATATATATATATATATACATATATATAATTAATACAAGTTATGACGTTCGTGAATCGTAGGAATAAAAGGGTGGCCAAATGTATGTATAAAACTCTATTCAGAGGTTCAAGATTTATCAATATTCTTTGTTTATCAAGTCGAAATTATTAAATCATGTTAGTAGTATAATCAAGTAGTCGGAAAAATTCGGGTCATCACAAAAAGTACGTAGACGCAACGAAGATGATAAACGCTAGGTTGATCTTTGACTCATGATCATAACCCCCAAACAATACCCATAACCTCCATAGCTATAACCCATAATTTTCTTAGCTCTATCCCGCTCGAAAAGCTTGTTTTGAAAACGTTTGGGCATAACCTCGTCGTAATATTTTATGTATAATAATACTCCTAACTATAAGATTAATAATAATATTAATCTTAATAATAATAATAATAATAATAATAATAATAATAATAATAATAATAATAATATTAATAATAATAATAATATAAATATAATACAGAGGGAGAGAGATATGTGAATTACAAAACAGAATTCGATCAAATTTATAGGGGTGGTCTGGTCAGGCCTGCCATGCGATCTCATGGCTTCCAAGGCCTTTTCCCATGCGATTGCATGGGGTGTCTTTTACAGCTCATATGTTTTTTTTTCTAGTTCGTCGACATACTATTATAATTATATATAATATATAATTTATATATTAATTAATTATATATTATATTATATTCTCGTGCATAGTTGGTTTGAAATTTTTATTCCGATGACTCGTACGTTATCACTCGACTTATGTCCCGGTTTCAATTTTTCGAACGTCCTTTCGTACACTTAGAAAACCTGTACTTTACGTTTCGCTACGTGTACATTTATCAATAATTAGACTTAATCAATGATAAACTATATTACCCGAAGTATAACTTAATCATTTGAGTGTATTGGTCATTTGCTTCCTTAAATCAACATCTCGTTAACAATTAAAATATAGATAATAATATCAAAACGTTTTATATCTAAATTACTATTATATATTATCACATCGTAAAATATATATTATTTTGAAATATTTATTTAATTATGAAACAATAAACGAGTGCTATAAACCTTTTTTTTAATATTTCGAAGCCATATATATCTATATATATATATATATATATATATATATATATATATATATATATATATATAATTTAAACACGTTGCAAGTTATTTATATAATTAATTCAAATACAGTCAAAAAGGGAAAGATTTCCTAAATCAAGGTGGAGCTCTCAACAAAGACTTATAATAATATCACAATACTTACGGGATTTATAAAATGTTGAAATATTTACTAATTCAATCATTGGTATTATCTTCTAATTCCATAGATGAATATATTAAGCATATATTGAGAAAAATACGTTTAATGTAAAGTATTATACATTTAATACTTTGTTAACGTTTTCAAGTTATGATATATATATATATATATATATATATATATATATATATATATATATATATATATATATATATATATATATACATATATATATATATATACATATATATATATATATATATATACATATATATATATATATATATATATATATATATATATATATATATATATATATATATATATATATATATATATATATATAATCGTTCTTGAATCGTCAGAATCTAGTCGAGGTTAAATGAATACATGAACATAGTTCAAAATATTCGAGATTTAACTTAACAGACTTTGCTTATCGTGTCAGAATCATATAAGATTAAGTTTAAATTTGGTCAAAAATTTCCGGGTTGGTACAGCACCTACCCATTAAAGAAATTTCGCCCCAAAATTTGATTGGGATCGTCATGGCTGACAATAAGTATGTTTTCATGACTCATATGAGTTGAAAAGTAGAGTTTTATAACCATTGAGTAATAAAGATAAAACGATTCGATTATGTGAAGCGTACGAGTGAAGCTGTCACAAAAGGTTGAGATAAAGATTTAACTTTTGACGTAGTCACGGTGAATTTCTGGATTTCAAGGAATTTAAAGATAATCCTTGAAATCTATAATAGATTTGATTCTCCGGTAATCAAGGAAATTATGATCATCTTTGATTAAATGCGGTAATCTGCCTCAATTGCTATGTCTGATATTTCACTATAAATTGACCTCTTCCGTTCCATTATTTTCTCCACCTCTATACTTTCTTCCTTAATTCATACTTCCAAAAGATTGTAAAAATGCTTAATTCAATTCTGATTCCTGATATTTTCTTGGCTATCGTATCCTTCATTCTTCTGTTTCATCTTCCACCGGAGGAATCTATTCACTTCTGCTATACTCTTGGTTTTATAGTGTTTTTAGTTCTCCCGTGTCTTTACGTTGCAATACTTATTGATATACACGGTTTGTAATTTCTGGGTTGTTGTTGGGCTTTATATCTTTCTTTATATTTTAAAGTCCCTGCTTCTGTCTTCTATAATCATTGTCATCCACAGTTAATGTTTTTCTCCTATTTGTTGCGATTTATACTCCAATTTCTATTTCGGAGCTTCATTCTTTTATTTTCTCTTCTTGCCATTAAGCACCGCATGTAATGGTCCTGAATTCTTAGATATGAATTTCGGAATGAACATGGTTAATATTCTAAGAAGGAAATTTTAATGGCACAGTCTTAATTTGTCAAATAACCAGAATATCCGGAAAAGACCGAATCATCAAGAAATATTTTCTTGATATGTTTAGAGGTTAAATAGAATGAAGGAGTTATGTAACATGGTTCATGATGATGGTATGATCTGTGAACCTTTATCACGTTCCATTAGAAACTCAGCATGACTTACTGTAATATAATCACGTTGATCAAGTGTCATTATATTATACTAACTCATGCTTCAATTCCCAGCACTACTTCAGAACATTCATATTTTAAACTCAAAGGTTTCAGAATTTAGAAACTAAAATAGTTTCTTTTATGATGTAACATAGAGAGCGCGAAGAGGTAAATGATTTCGAATAACAATAGTTATGAAGATATCTTCAGGAACATCGAAGATATTTATTATGAAAGATATGATGGTATCTTAGTATTTTTAATATCAGAGGATGATGAAGAATATTGCCCGCAAGGGTTTAGAGTCAGGAGCAAGGTATTCGCTTCAGCAGACACTGAATCATTTGGATTCTTTGAAGGCAGGTTTAGTCTTTGTGATTTGTCCACAGCCTCCTTCATGGTTTGCTCAATCCGTTTTCCAGTTCCAAACCTTCTATTTTTCTGAGCTTTGCCAACACACTATTCTTTATCATCAAACTTTTAGCTGTTAAGGTTGTTTACAGGTTTTGCAGCTTCATCAGCATTTTTCAAAATTTCAAGAACTGATTCGTAGGCTGGGCTCTTTTAAGAATTTCATAATGGAAGATCATAATTCTAAGAGATAATTGTTATATGTATACATATAACTGTTGATGTAGAAACACTGCGAGATTCAAAATACTGATTGCTAATTCCCTGTAGTTGGTATGGCAATTATTGTTACAAGATATGGATGAGTACATGATAGAGTTTCAATGAGTATAATGATTTTTCAGAAGGTCAAAGATCAATGAAGTTGTTGGTAAGTTTACTGCTAATGTGGCGAGATATAAAACGTTCCCCGGTAACAATGATGAAGGGGTAATCATTATAATAAGGCTTATTCGAATGAAAAATTGAAGTTGATTTGCTGGAGCTGTGACAAAACTGTCTACTTTGTATAGGGATTGAAAAGTTATTTTTGGTAATAAATGCCAAAGGATCTGACACGGATACGTGTTAAACTTCTACTTGGGTTCTGGGAGTTTTTCAGGCGCATGACTGTAGGCATAAGTTCTTCTTTTCATAGATAATGTGTGGTTGGATCATCTTCTCAATTATTTCTTAATTGAGGTGTTTTCAAGACTCATGAAGGGTTTAAACGCAGATTGTAATCGTCAATATACATATGAAGTTCTAGAATTTTGAACAACATGAATATTTTTCTGAGTTTTATGAATAGAAGTGATGTTCTATTACAGTTTTGAAGTCAAAGTACAGCTTTGAAACCTGTAGGGATCTAAGAGTGATGTCTTCTATTAAATCTTGACTTGAATTTTGATTTGTCAAAATCAGAATATGTAATCAAATTTGGATACGAATGGTTGTTTTGATTTCTATGAAAGAATGTATATCGTTGTGAAAGTAGTGAGTATAGTTGATGATTTGCTGAATCAGAATCGAAGAATGTAACATATTAATTGTGAACTTATATATCTTTTGGGTATTACCTACCCGTTAAAAGTTTCACAAGTAATATTTTGTACCAGAGAATTTTATTACAGTCTTTATGAAAATATATGTATGTATATTTTCTTCAGATGTAATACAGATTTAATGAGTTAATATCATATTAAGCTCATTTGATTTTTGGCTGGATTAGAAATGAATAATCTCTAAAACATTTAGAGATTACATAATCCTTGCGGATTATTTTACTAATGTAATCGATACTTCATTATCTATTCTTATTGATATTCCTCGGTGAATGATGTTGGTGCTCGTGGAATTCTTGTGAGTTTCGCAAGGTACGAATGATGTTTTCTAGAAAGTTTCGAGTACATTGAAGATGAAAATGTATAATCAAGCATATAATTGAATAATACACTTGATTTATTATGAAATGAAATTCATTGAGTTGAAGCAGAGATTATAGTTAATCGTCAACGAAGAATGTATATCATAGCACATTTGTAATATGAATTAACCGAGTAGTATCTAACCTTTTTCATTTCACATATAATAGCTTAATACGAAAAGATATATTATGGTTTCCAGAATTCATATATATAATATATAAATTCTTTGGAAATAATGAGTTAATACTTCATAACTCGTTATTTTAATATACCCATTGGTGATTGTGTTGTCGATATCATTGATAGTTATGGAGCTGGTGTAGCTTGTGGTGTTACAGGTGTTGCTGGTGTTGGTGATACTGATGGTGATGCTGGAGGTACTACCGGTGGTGCTTGTATAACAAGTCTAGCTTGTAAATCACGTACCATTCTTGTCAGGGTTTCTACTCGTCCTTCTATCATTTCGGTCTACTCATCTGATTTATGGTTAAGGCTAGAATAGATAATCTCTAAGACTTTAGAGATTACATAATCGCCGCAGAATGTTTTTCCAATGAAGTTATGAATTAATACTTCATAGGTTATCGTTGTTGGTACTTCTTGGTATCTATGGTGCGTATGACGTTGATGCTCGAGGTACAGGTTGTGATGTTGAGGTGTCGGATGCGGAGGTTATTGGTGGTGGTAATGGTACCGTTGGTGTTGATGATGGTGGTACGGTTGATGCCGGTGATGCTGCTGGTGCTTGTAACCTTTGCACCATATTCTCTAAAGCCAATACTCGAGCACGAAGCTCGTTGACTTCTTCTATTACAACGGGATGATTGGCGGTTCGGACAAGAGGATGAATAAGATCCCGAATTTGAGATTGTATATTATCGTGACGAGATACGCTCGAAATGAGAGATAAAATGGCGTCTCGAACAGGTTCGCCGATAAGTGCTTCAGGTTCTTCGCCAAGAGGGAAATGGGGTGGATAGAAGGGATCACCTTCTTCTTGTCTCCAATGACTAAGTAGGCTACGAACCTATCCCCAATTCATCTAGAATAGGTGATGGGTGATTGGTTGATCCATTCCGGTTACACTGTCTTCGGAGTTCAGGTGAATATCCATATCGGAATAGGTGTCGGAGTTTAAGGAATTTGAACTAGATACGGGATCCATCTTATATAATTAGGGAGATGATTTTTGATATGAAATAGATTATAGAATTTAGATTGGTACTCTTCAATACATAATTTACATATGTATATATAATACCAAAATTCAATAAATCACGGAGGAATTTTCGGAAGATGTCGAGCAAAGTTTACAGTAATAGATATGCTAAGATATGAATTCGTCTATACACTATGTATGCAATAAATGTAGGAAACGTGTCTAGACTTAAGAATGATAAGCATGTAATTTCCGACAAGAAATGATAAGTAAAACTCGGTAAAAACAGATACGGTCATAGTCCAGACTCACTAATGCATCTTAACAATTACCTGTTAAACACACTAATGCAAATTCTTGTTCCCTATAACCTCAAGCTCTGATGCCAACTGTGATGACCCATCCAAATCTATTTAGACGAATACATCATTCATCGATTTCACAGTGAGGTACTGACCTCTACATGATATGTTTTGTAAACATTGCATTCTTTTGAAAAGGCACACCATAAATGAATATCAAATTCTAAGGTTTTTGACATTTAATGATTTCCACATATAGACAATCACCGTAAATAATAGTTTACAATACTACATCCGTTGACAATGCAATCAAAATAAGATACATGGTGATGATTTTGTGAATGCAACGTTTTCTCGAATAAAGCATGTATGACTCCATGCACATAGCTTGTATAACATATAAGCAAATAGCGGAAGACTTCTAGGAACCTGAGAATAAACATGCTTAAAAGTGTCAACACAAAGGTTGGTGAGTTCATAGTTTTAATGTTGCGCATAATCTGTATATAAAGCTGGATCACAAGATTTCAGTTATTTCATCCAGAAACGTTTATCAAAATATTCTACGAAATTGAGCACCCTGGTAACTAAACTTTAACGTTATTATAAGTACCCCTGTTTTAACATACATGCAACCAACATGTACAATACACGCAATCCAACGTGTATTAACCTCAAATAGCATACGTCTGTTTTATAGTTCAGGCTAGGGTTTCTATACCTGGAACAGACGGGGATGTCAAGCCCTATGGATCCATATACAACTATTCGCGCTCACCAGTTCTTATAACTGGCAGTTACTAGTTACCAAAGCTAAGAGATTTTCGTTTCAAACTCGGTGTAGAATTTAGTATGTACTTGTGTCCATTGCATTTAAAATAAAGTGCATGTATTCTCAACCCAAAAATATAGATTTCAAAAGCAATTAAAAAGGGAGCAAATGAAACTCACCTTAGCAGCACATAAGGTCATTCACCGAAATGTGACCGAAACTCGGAATGCAAAATAACCGTAGATATCAACCTAGAGAACATATGTTGGTCAATACATGTCTAACAAGCTAGGTCGGGTCATAGTGTATCACAATCCTAATGCTCGAGACCGACATGCAGAAGTTAACAAAAGTCATCTCAAAAGTCAACCTGACCCAATATGATCTTTAAATCTATACATGTTTATTAACATAGTATAAGTCTTGATAATTGAACGAATTTATAGTTTATCAACCTCAAAATATTATTTATTTCAGGAGCTATATTATATTTGAATTATCATGGCAATCGAACATGATTTATTATTTCACATAGTTTTCCAATACTTGTAAAATCATATTATAGTGTTTATAAATCTTTAAAACATGATAAGACATTCAACTTTGATAATTGTTCAACAAGACAAAACGTGCCTTATATAGAAATTCATTTACTCGATTAGTAATATCTAAAAATCCAATTTATCAATCTCATAGACAAGTTGTTTAAATATTAATTTACAGTTTCAAACACAATTTTAATTAACGTCAACCATAATTCAGTCGACTATATATTTTAATCCGTTCATCGAAATCACGCGATTTCTAAATGAAAAGTTATTAATTTTTCGCCAGCTTTCCAATAACATGCATATCTTATACCTTATATCAATAGTATATATATTAAATTCGTGATTCTTCATAAAACTATCTAACGACAAAATTTAGCATACAAGCATGTATAAACATATATACTCGAGCACTAGATATGGATACACTATTAATATATAAAAGATAAGGTATGAATGCTCACGTATCAATATTCTGATTCAATATTGTAGAAAAGTACGCAGACGCAACGGAGATGATAAACGCTTGGTTGATCTTTGACTCATGATCATAACCCCCAAACAATACCCATAATCTCCATAGCTATAACCCATATTTTCCTTAGCTCTATCCCGCTCAAAAAGCTTGTTTTGAAAACGTTTGGGCATAACCTCGTAGTAATATTTTATGTATAATAATACTAATAATAATACTCCTAACTATAAAATTAATAATAATATTAATCTTAATTATAATAATAATAATAATAATAATAATAATAATAATAATAATAATAATAATAATAATAATAATAATAATAATAATAATAATAATAATAATAATAATAATAATAATAATAATAATAATAATAATAATAATACAGAGGGAGAGAGATATGTGAATTACAAAACAGAATTCGATCAAATTTATAGGGGTGGTCTGGTCAGGCCTACCATGCGATCGCATGGCTTCCAAGGCCTTTTCCCATGCGATCGCATGGGGTGTCTTTTACAGCTCATATGTTTTTGTTTCCTAGTTCGTCGACATATTATTATAATTATATATAATATATAATTTATATATTAATTAATTAATTATATATTATATTATATTCTCGTGCATAGTTGATTTGAAATTTTTGTTCCGATGACTCGTAAGTTATCACTCGACTTATGTCCCAGTTTGGTTTTTCGAACGTCCTTTCGTACACTTAGAAAACCTGTACTTTACGTTTCGCTACGTGTACATTTATCAATAATTAGACTTAATCAATGATAAACTATATTACCCGAAGTATAACTTAATCATTTGAGTGTTTTGGTCATTTGCTTCCTTAAATCAACATCTCATTAACAATTAAAATATAGATAATAATATCAAAACGTTTTATATCTAAATTACTATTATATATTATCACATCATAAAATATATATTATTTTGAAATATTTATTTAATTATGAAACAATAAACGAGTGCTATAAACCTTTTTTTTTAAAAATATTTTGAACCCATATATATATATATATATATATATATATATATATATATATATACAATATAAACACGTTGCAAGTTATTTATATAATTAATTCAAATACATTCAAATACAACCCGAATTTTTCCGACTACTTGATTATACTATTTACATGATTTAATAATTCCGACTTGATAAGCAATGACATTTAATAAGTCTTGAACCTCCGGAAAGAGTTTTACACAAGCTTTTGGTCACCCTTTTATTCCGATGATTCACGAACGTCATAACTTGATTTAATTGTTTAATTGTTTAATTATTGTGTATATATATGGATTTATATATATTTAACTTAAAAATATGATAATTAAATATCTCATTAAGTATTAACAAAGTTTTATATATATATTTTCATACTACTAATTTAAAGAGTTTTTGAACAATATATATGTTACTATTTAAACGACGTAATTAACTTATATTAAAATGTATTTACATATAATGTATTACGAGTGTAAATACATCCTTACAAGTATTGAATACACTTTATAATATACCAATACATATAAAGGATAGCTATACTCGTATTTCCGTTCAATTTCCTCAAGAATTCTACTTGCATTCATACGGTAATTTTGCCCGTATTATACACAGCTTCTAGAAGTATTTACTATTGGTATATACCAATAGAAATCTGCAATTATTTGTGTAATATGTCATCCATGACCTAATCAATTTAATATGTCATCCATGACTTAATACATTTTAACTTATACTAGATATTTTCACTAAAAGCTAAATTTTCAAGCCTATAAATAAGCACCATTTCTAACTCATTTTTACACATTCATTTTCCAAATTTTAGTTCCAATTTTCACACACACTTGCAAGAACTCTCTCAAGTTTTGTTCTACTACTTCTTTCCAGCAACTTTACATTCTAAACTTGAGGTAAAAACTCTACTTCAACTCTTGTTCAATTCATATGTTTATAGCTATCTATATAAGAGTTTATAAACTAGAACATAGTTTAGTTGATTCTAAACTTGTTTAAAGAACTAATCTAATCTTTCTAACTTAACTCTAATAACACTTATTTATATGTATTATGATGTTATAATAAGTTAATATAAGAACTTATAACTTGTACATATGAAGAACACCTTGAAACTTAACATATATCTTTTAATCGCCATTTGGTAAAAAGCGGGCTGTTTTAGGTTGGGAATTAAAAACCTATCTTAGACTTTGAGTTCGAGGTTAAGATTTTGGAAATATTTTAATATATGTAAATAAGCCTTCCAGTATTTTTTTCATGATTTTAGACAAAGTGAAAGTATTTTATCAAAAATCATATATTGGGTGGATGCCGAGATTTTTCCAAATCTGTCCACCGACACAAAAGAGGGTAAATCTCTAAAAATTACTAATTGGGATGAACTTTTAGAATTGGTTTTGTAAACTTTGCTTCTTAATGAATCCATAGCAATTTGATTCACTTTAAACGGAGTTGTAATGAATATTTGGCGAGCAAAACAAAATCTGCTAAAATTAACGTTGTATGGACGAAATTTATATTATAAAAACTATATTAGCCATATCCTTGTTAACTTTTCCTATATCCTATATATATTTGGACATGTTATCAGTAGTATAACAAAATATTATAATCTTGGTTAATTCTGTGATTGTATATATGTATAATAATATTCTTGGTACGTCCTAACACAATAAGTATACAATACGCTTTGATAAATCCTAAGACAATACGTACACAATACGTCTTAGTTAATTCTAAGATAATACGTATACAATACATCTCTGGGTTGATGCAAAGACAATACGTATACAATACGTTGTGGGGTAATTCTAAGATTATATATATATATATATATACCGATTATTGGACTGTTGGACTTTTTAGACTATTTTGGACTACTAACAAAGGACTACTAACAATGGACTACTAACATAAAATGTTAAAATTCATTATATAAGTATTCTATGAACTTGCTTTATTTTATTTATATGTCGAATTATTATCTGAATCGTTAATATTGTTATAGGTTCGTATTTTTAATAAGTTGAAAACTTATTATTAATATACTTTTACTACTGTGAGTACATAGTCCCATTTTTTAAACTCTAAAAATATTTTGGGATGAGAATACATGCATTTTATGTTTTACGCCATGGACACAAGTACTTAAAATATATTCTACGTTGAGTTGTACCACTTTGCATATCTTCCCTAATAGCTTGGTAACTAATATTTACATGTTGTAAGAACATGTATACGCGAATCCTATTGATAGATCTAACGGGTTTGACAACGCCAACCGAGCTAGTCGCTCTAGTATCGTAAATGGTTGCATAGTACTTCGTTTTTACTACACTTGGTAAAGTGTAGGGAGATTTCATAATAAAGGGAATATGCTACATTAATTGTTAAGTATGGTTACCGAAGCACTCAACAACTTATAGAATACTTTATACACTTGCGAGTGTACATATATTTATAACTATAAAATCTTGTGGTCTATATTTATATCGATGATAAACCTATATATCTCACCAACCTTTGTGTTGACTGTTTACGCATGTTTATTCTCAGGTCCTTAAGAAAGTCTTCCGCTGTTGCATTATCTGAGCAAGCTGTGCATGGAGTCTCATACTTCTATTTAAATAAAGTGTTGCATTCAATAAAACCTTTGTCATGTATTATATTCGACTGTTACGTCACGTGTGTAGTATTTGGAAACCGGTGTATTTTGGGGATTATTTCTTCAATAATCGCCCACTTGTTTAAAACATGCATTATGTATAATAATGATGTGCTTTTTATGAAACGAATGACTCGCTATGGGACCAATGAGAACGTACTGCGTTTATAGTAATATGGATGGTCGTTTCAGTTGGTATCAGAGAGGTGGTCTTAGCGAACCAGGTCTTGCATTAGTGTGTCTAACTGATAGTTGCTAGGATGCATTAGTGAGTCTGGACTTCGACCATGTCTACATGTCAAAAGTTTTGCTTATCATTTCTTGTCGGAAATTACCTGTTTATCATCTTAAGTCTTGACGTGTCTTACTACAATTATTGCATAGATAGTGTATAGACAAAATTCATATCTTAGTATATCTGCTAAATCATTTCTTAGCGTATCTGTTACTGTAAACTTTGCCTGACATATTCCGTAAATTCCTCTGTAATCTATGAAATCTTTTGTTCTATATATACAGATATTCTATGTAATTAGAATACCATCCGATAGCCGAAAATCATTTCATATCAAAAAATCCTTTATTCAATCGTACGAAATGGAATGCGCCACTAGTTCAAGTCCCTCGGATTCCGATAGGAGTTTCACTCGAGCTCCGAGACCAGTGTGACTGGAATGGATTAACCAATTAGCCATTATCTATTCTAGATGAATTGGGGATGGGTTCGCAGTCTACTTAATCATTGGAGATAAGAAGAAGGTGATCCCTTCCATCCACCACATTTCCCTCTTGGCGAAGAACCTGAAGCACTTACCCGCGAACCTGTCCGAAACACCATTTTCTCTCTCATTTCCAGAGTATCTCATCACGATTATATACTATCTCACATTCTAGATCTTATTCATCCGCTCGTCTGAACCGACAATCATCCCGGTGTAATAGAAGAAGTCAACGAACTTCGCACTTGGGTAGTGGCTTTGGAGAATATGGTGCAAAGGTTACAAGCACCAGCAGCATCACCAGCATCAACAGTACCACCATCAGCAACATCAACAGAACCATTACCACCATTAACAACGACATTCGCATCCCACACCTCAACGTCACAATCTGTACCTCGAGCATTAACGTCATACGCACCATAGATACCAAGGAGTACTAATAAAAATCAACGATGAAGTATTGATTCATAACTTCATTGGAGAAAAATTCTGTGGCGATTATGTAATCTCTAAAGTCTTAGAGATTATCTATTCCAACCTTAACCATAAATCAGATGAGTGGACCAAAATGATAGAAGGAAGAGTAGAAACCCTGACAAGAATGGTGCATGGTTTACAAGCTAGACTTGTTATACAAGCACCACCGGTAGTACCACCAGCATCACCATCAGTATCACCAACACCGGCAAAACCTGTAGCACTACGAGCTCCGGCAATTCCATAATCATCAACATCATCACAAATCAACAACGCGTATATTGTATCAATGAGTTATGAAGTATTAACTCATTCCCCTGAAGAAATTATATGTATATTTTATATATATATGAATTTTGAGATCAAAATATATCTTTCCGTACTAAGCTATTATGTATGAATTAAATAAGGGTAGATACTACTCGGTTAAATTCATATTACTAATATGCTATGATGTACATCCTTCCTTAACAACTTAACCATCGTTAACTGTGACCTCTGTTTCAACTCCATGAATCCCATTTCATAATAATCTAAGTGTATTATTCAATTACATGTTTGATTTTACACTTAGATATACTTGAAGCTTTCTAGAAAACATCATTCATATCTTACGAAATTCGCAAGAATTCACAAGCATCAACATCCATCACCAAGGAATGTCAATAAGAATAAATAATAAAGTATTGATTACATTAGTGAAATACTCCGCGAAGATTATATAATCTCTATTATTTTAGAGATTATTCATTTCTAATTCCAGTCAAAAATCAAATGAGCTTAATTTAATATTAACTCACAAATCTGTATTACATCTGAAGAAAATATACATATATTTTCATAAAGACTGTAATAAAAATTCTCCTGTATCAAAATATTACTTGTAAAACTTTTAACGGGTAGGTAATACCCTAGAGATATATAAATTCGTAATTAATATATTGCATTCTTCGAATTAGATTCAGCAATCATTAACTATACTCACTACTTTCACAATGATATACATTCTTTCATAGAAATCAAAACAACCGTTCTCATCCAAATTCAATTTCATATTCTAATTTTGACAGATCAGAATCCAAGTCAAGACTCAACGGGAGACATCACTCTTAAATCTCTACATCTTTCAAAGCTATACTTTGACTTCAAAACTGTGCTAAAACATCACTTCTATTCATTAAACCCATTAAACAATTTTTGTGTTATTCAAAAATTCATTGAAATCTACATTCAAACCCTTCATGATTCTTGAAAACACCTCAATTAAGGAAACAATCAAGATGATGATCCAACCACATTGTATCCACAATCATGCTTCTGGAAAAGTCCTGGTTTAACACAAATCCGTGAGCCATTAGCGTTGTTGTTGCCAAAAATAACCTTGCAATTCCTTTTCAAAGTAGCCAGTTACCTCAATATATACGTTGCCCTTTCGCCATCATTACCGGAGCACCTTTTATATTCCACTATATTATCAGCAGATGTACTAGCAACTTCGGCTTTAGTCTCTCTGAAAAATATCTATATTATTCATGAAACCCCATCATGTACTCACCTACATCCTGTAACAATAATTGCCATACCAACTACCAGGAATCATCAATCATCAATCTCAAATCTCGCAGCGTTTTCACTTCAATTATATGTATACATATAATGTGTAACTCCTGGAAATTTTGATCTTCAATTCTAAATTTCTGAAAAGCATCCAGTCTACGAATCAATACCCTGAATTTTGAAAAAGCTGAATGAAGCAGCAGAAACTATAGACAACCTTAACAGTCAAAAGTTTGATGATAAATGATGTTATGTAGAGGCGTATATGAAATAGCTTATATTTTACTAGGAAAAACTATTAAATATGCTACAATTTTACACAAGTTATTTATTTATTTATCGAGTGGATATACCTAAACCTTGCTGCAACACTATAGGCAGTGTACCTAATCGTAGAGTAGTATAGTTTTTAGTAAGTCCAGTTCGTTCCACAGGGAGCGGGCTTATTGCACACTATATTTTTAAACAACTATATTTGTACAAAATATATATAATTATATATAATAATATATAAAAGGGGGTTTACCGTTTAATGACCGGTTTGTCGATTTATATTTTAAGCGAAGCATATAGTAAATGACGATATTTAAATAACAATATAAAATAAATAACAATAATTAAAATGACAATAAATAATAGTACGAGGAAATATGAAATAAAATATATTATGCTTATTTAAGCTTCCATAACCATGATGTTTGACGTATTGATTTTAAGTTTTATGCCCATGGGTTAATTGTCCTTTGTCCTGGATTATTTAATATGTCCGTCTGGTTTTTGTCCATAACAGTCCATCAGTCATAAATATAAAGTGCGAGTGTCCTCGTCAAATTATCCTTATACCCGAAGTTAAATATTCCAACTAATTGGGGACTTAAACTGTAACAAGGTTTTAATACTTTGTTTAATAATTACACCAGGATATCAACTGCGTGTAACCCAAGGTTTTAATACTTTGTTATCAATTATGCCAAGTGTCCTTGTACATAATTTCACCCCTGTTTTAATAATTCCATAGACTATTAATCCATTCCCGTGTCCGGTTAAATGAACGATTATTCGTACATATAAATACCCCGCCCATCGTGTCCGATCGAGTGTATATGGTTATTTATAGCGACGTACAATTGTAAATCTTTATATTAAAATTAACAAAATATCATTTAGTTAAACAAATATAAATCCCATTAATAGCCCATAGTCTAATTTCCACAAGTGTCATTCTTTTGTCCAAACCCCAATTATGGTACAAAGCCCAATTACCCCATCTTTAATATTTAGTCTAACATCATGATTACTTTGGCTCAAATAAGCATAATAATAACTTAAGTACGAGACATTAATTTAAAAAGGAGAACATAACTTACATTGAGTATTTATCGCGTAGTGTTACACGGACATAATTTTGACTTCAAAAACCCGTAAAATAACCTTTACATAACCCGAACTAATCTAATATAAAACTAACCTATACTATATATATATATTATATATATATATTATTATTACATAGGGAGTATTATTATTATTATTTTTTGTGTATTAAAACTCGGCAGAAAACGTTGATATTTATAGGACATTTCTGAAATTTCAAACTCCGCGAGTTGCGGTACTTTTACCCTTCAAACTCTGCGAGTCGCGGAGTTTGAATTTCCAGCTCACACAAGTTTGGATCCTAGTCTGCCGACGGTTTTAATATATAAATATAATATATATATATAATTTATATAATTAATTATATTTTATATTATATTTATATACATAGTTAACTTGTAATTTTTAGTCCGTTGCGTCGAGCGTTGAGAGTTGACTCTGGTCCCGGTTCTGGATTTTCGAACGTCCTTGCGTACTATTTTATATCATGTACTTTGCGTTTTGCGTCTTGTACTCTTGTCATTTTTAGACGTTTCTCATCAATAATTTGAACCTTTTTGATTGTATCTTGTACTTTTTAGCTTTTTGGACCTTTGCGTCTTTAATTCGTCGAATCTGCCTTTTGTCTTCACCTTTTAATATTTAAACGAATATCACTTGTAAATAGAACAATTGCAACTAAAAGCTTGTTTTTCTTGAGGGATAATGCTATGAAATATATGTTCGTTTTTAGCATTATCAAATATTCCCGCACTTGAGTGTTGCTTGTCCTCAAGCAATATAGTCTTGAAATACTAGAATCACTTCTTTATTCTTCACACTTTGTACATCAGTGATTTCTTTACGGCGGTATAAACAATGGTAGTAACATTATGGTTTACAGTCCCACATGACTATAAAAATTTAGATCCATTAAGGAAATTGGATCTTTATGAAAACATTTGATCTTTTGAAAATTAAATCTAGCTTTTACCCTAGATAAGTTTTCCGGAATAACCCTTCACCGGTGTTTGCAAAATGTTTTTGTGGGTTTTGTGGGTTTCAGATTTGAAAATTTTGGCTCAAAACTTATGGTTTTGTGCCACCCACTTGCTAACCTTGTATTAGGAAAGCAACACGTCCAGTATACTTGCTCCGTATATTACCTTTCGGTAAACTACCATCCGGTTGTAAAGGAAAGCGTTGAACAAGCAACTGTTAAGGCAATATCCCCTGACATGCTTTTAATTATGGTATATAATGTGTCGGACGCAATTACTATCCTTTGTAGGAGTAATAGTAAAGCTCACCCTTATAATTTTCCAGTCTGGCATAAGGTCCTGTCTTTGACCATGCTATGCAACCACCGTTCTTACGGTTGACACCCGATTTGGTTCAGGTGACCTAATGAATTCCAGTTGAATTCCTAGGATTTTACGTTCAATGGTAATGAACGCATTGAAAATGGGTTTTTAGAAAATAAATCGGTTTGTAATTTTGATCAAAATATTTTCTCGTTCAAGCTTGAGTTTAGATATCATTGAATTCCATGAGTTTGTAATTCTCAATCTTTAAGGTCAATCTCTAGGATTGAGTAATATCAGGCTTAAATGCTGATTTTTAATCTTTAAGGAGATTATCCTTTCTGGGGATCTGATTCATTAGTCTTATCAAGCTAATTTGCACGGTGCCCCCCATTGTACGAGATAAATCCTTCTCATGGTTAGGATAAATCTGACCACTTGGCGACCCTGTTTTATGCTGAGGTCCGTGGATTTCCTGCTGATTTTAGTGATGACTTTTCTAGATTTTTCGTCAACCTACAGCTGGTCTGAACGACAACTTCTTGACCTAAACCAAGAAGCGCGTGTCTTTTTTGGAAGACTTTACTTCCTCTTAATGATGGAATTGATTCATCGTGTAGATCCATCTTTTCTTTTCTTTCATCGGGTAAAATAGTTAATTTAGTCCAAAACAAAAGCACCTGCAATAAACTTTACAGAAACATGTGCTAGATAGTTTTTAATTGAATAACTAGGTACATTCTCCCCACACTTAGTTTCTTTCTTTGCCTTTTTATTCTCTTTTATTCCATTTTAAATGAATTCAAGCGTTTTAGGGTGTTTCTCAATTTATGTCCTTTCCGAGGTAACGATAATTTCGGTATTAACACCTAGTTTTCACCGTTCATAAATATATATAAACATGATTTTAAATTCATTTAGTTGAAAATTTTTCAAATTCTCATAAAATTTGGCAAATAAACCAAGTATAAACCCGAGAGAATTTATAACCCTTCCCCACACTTGAGATCATGCAATGCCCTCATTTGCATGAAATCAGACTCTAATTATAAATTCATGAGGGTGATTAGTGTAGAAAAGTAATTGAAAATACCCAGTTTGTAATTACACAGCTCGTCGAATGATAGATGGCGCACCTCATCGTTCATTCCTTCTTGTTTTATCACACATGTTTTTCTTCAAAAACGGTTGCTTTTCTTAACTGTTTGATAATTTTTGAAAATGCGTCTTTTACCCTAATCGTGCATTTTTATTAACTAGTTATGCACTAACCCGAACCCCTAATTTAACATTTAGTGGGGTTACACTTCCCCACACTTAGCTGACGACATGTGAAGTCAGTAGAATAAGTTCCACGAATTAAAATAGTGAGCCAGTTATTTATATCTCGGGTGGTGTATGATATATCAATGGGTTTAAAGTTTAAACTCACCCGATCGTCACTACTTAATTCTTTTTTAAGTGTAGCTTTTTGTAAATGGATATGTCTCTTTTCTGGTTCTTGGTCAAATGGATCGATATACACCGACATACATATTATAGGGTGGACAATTTCTAACGTTTCCTTCCGTTCATTCTCGGGATCAAAGGTTTCACCTCTATTACCCAATTGGGTGAAATTCGAGGTGTCATTATCTATTACAGCTCGTAGTTCATTTCTGGTGGATGACTCGTCTATTGAGAATATTGGGTTGGAAGGTTGTGGAATGGTGAATTTCGGGATCAAAGCAAATTATTCTTTATTAATGGTACTTATTGGTCTCACCATTTTGGTCTCGGGGGTAAAATTTTCAACGTTATCGTTTTCCCAAGAGTACCAATTTGTCACCCTTACTTCTTCTTCATTCATTGATGGATCGATGATTTTGTCGGTAGAGGCTAATGTGTCGATATGTTGTGAAATTGGTAAAGCTGAATAAAAAGTATCATCGGGATAGTTGGTGATTTCGGAGCTCTCGAATTCATCAAAATTCGATGATATGAGATTTTCTTGCACACGACTCCTCAGATCAACAGGTGTGTAATCTGATAGAGTTTCAGCTTGCCTATTTACAAACTCTCTCATTTGTTCATTTTGAGCATCAAGTTCTTCGAGTTTGATTTTCATATTGTCTAATAAATTTTCAGACACATAATTTTCCTCGTCTACTGGTTGTTGAGTTTGGATATATTCTTGGGAATAATCCTAATTAGAATTGTATTCCTCATAATCATTCCATTCAGGTTCCATGGGTGCGTAATTTTCCATAGGAACATAATAATAACATTCCCATGTTGAGTGATAATCTCCACAGATTTCACAACCAGTTATTGTTTCGTCATTCGTGATCCAAGATTGACCGAACGAATTGTCATCAACACTCGGTTGAGAGTATTGATTTCGTATGTCGTAAAGAGTTTCCAAAATATCTTCGAGACTTTTCATAATGCGCTTATTACCAAATTTTAATTATCCTATTAATTATAAATATAAAAATTATATAAGTTATCAAATTAATAGACTCTTCTGCTTTTGCCCACGTTTCGAATAGCCAATAGATGCAGCAGGGAGCCAGAACCCTTTAAATTGGAAGCTCACAACTCAACCACTAACAAATCCAACTATTACTACGAAGCAGAAAATTTGGATGTCTATCAATTTAACCACATAAAATAATTTTTCGTTTAGAATTATTAGAGAAGAAGTAGAGAAAATTTCTAAGTCTTAAAAACTAGCGTGTCGAGAAATAAGAAAGAAAAAGAGTGCGCGTCGAAAAAAAACGTCAAAAAATAAAAATAAGAAAGAAAAACGTCGAAACTTAAAAGTCTAAAAATTAAATCTAAAAAGTTACGCCTAAAGGTATTAAAGCTTAAAGGAATTCTATATCTAAAACGGCAATAACTTAAAAGGCACTAAAATTTAAAACGGCGTCGTAAAATTCTAAAGCGCCTAAATCTTAATCTAAAGAAAAAGCGCTTAAGGGATTTTACGGCAAAGCCTAAAAATCTAGAAATAAAAATAAGCTACGGCAAAATACTAAATTTAAAACTAGCTACGAACAATAAAAATACAAATATTATGCTAAAAACAAATAAAAATAAACAAAAAAAATAAAAATAAACTTAAAGTTGTAAAAAGTACAATTTTTATAAAAATATTATTTTTATCTTTATTATTTTATAAAAGTATTAATTTTTATTTATAATAAAACTAATTAAAATTAATTATTACTAATTAATTAAAATTAAAACTAAATATTAAATTAATTAAACTAATTAGGGTTTTAAAAATAATAATAATTAATATACTCCGTATTAAATGCGATTAGGGTTCCGTGGTCAGGTCTGTCAGGGCGGCTCCGCGAGTCGCGGTGAACCGTACCAGAAAACCTCCGCAAGTCGCGGAGATTGAAAAACGTATTTTTTTTTAAAATTTTATATTGTTTTTCTAAAATGATATATAAATATATTTATACAAAAATAAATTAAAAATATAGCGTTTCGCCGATGTCCCCGGCAGCGGCGCCAAAAACTTGATGTTATGCAGAGGCGTATATGAAATAGCTTATATTTTACTAGGAAAAACTATTAAATATGCTACAATTTTACACAAGTTATTTATTTATTTATCGAGTGGATATACCTAAACCTTGCTACAACACTATAGGCAGTATACCTAATCGTAGAGTAGTATAGTTTTTAGTAAGTCCAGTTCGTTCCACAGGGAGCGGGCTTATTGCACACTATATTTTTAAACAACTATATTTGTACAAAATATATATAATTATATATAATAATATATAAAAGGGGGTTTACCGTTTAATGACCGGTTTGTCGATTTATATTTTAAGCGAAGCGTAATGTAAATGATGATATTTAAATAACAATATAAAATAAATAACAATAATTAAAGTGACAATAAATAAAAGTACGAGGAAATATGAAATAAAATATATTATGCTTATTTAAGCTTCCGTAACCATGATGTTTGACGTGTTGATTTTAAGTTTTATGCCCATGGGTTAATTGTCCTTTGTCCTGGATTATTTAATATGTCCGTCTGGTTTTTGTCCATAACAGTCCATCAGTCATAAATATAAAGTGCGAGTATCCTCGTCAAATTATCCTTATACCCGAAGTTAAATATTCCAACTAATTGGGGACTTAAACTGTAATAAGGTTTTAATACTTTGTTTAATAATTACACCAGGATATCGAATGCGTGTAACCCAAGGTTTTAATACTTTGTTATCAATTATGCCAAGTGTCCTTGTACATAATTTCACTCCTTTTTTAATAATTCCATAGACTATTAATCCATTCTCGTGTCCGGTTAAATGAATGATTATTCGTACATATAAATACCCCGCCCATCGTGTCCGATCGAGTGTATATGGTTATTTATAGGGACGTCCAATTGTAAATCTTTATATTAAAATTAACAAACTATCATTTAGTTAAACAAATATAAATCCCATTAATAGCCCATAGTCTAATTTCCACAAGTGTCGTTCTTTTGTCCAAACCCCACTTATGGTACAAAGCCCAATTACCCCGTCTTTAATATTTAGTCCAACATCATGATTACTTTGGCTCAAATAAGCATAATAATAACTTAAGTACGAGACATTAATTTAAAAAAGAGAACATAACTTACATTGAGTATTTATCGCGTAGTGTTACACGGACATAATTTCGACTTCAAAAACCCGTAAAATAACCTTTACATAACCCGAACTAATCTAATATAAAACTAACCTATACTATATATATATATTATATATATATTATTATTACATAGGGAGTATTATTATTATTATTTTTTGTGTATTAAAACTCGGCAGAAAACATTGATATTTATAGGACATTTCTGAAATTTCAAACTCCGCGAGTTGCGGCACTTTTACCCTTCAAACTCCGCGAGTCGCGGAGTTTGAATTTCCAGCTCACACAAGTTTGGATCCTAGTCTGCCGACAGTTTTAATATATAAATATAATATATATATATATATAATTTATATAATTAATTATATATTATATTATATTTATATACATAGTTAACTTGTAATTTTTAGTCCGTTGCGTCGAGCGTTGAGAGTTGACTCTGGTCCCGGTTCTGGATTTTCGAATGTCCTTGCGTACTATTTTATATCGTGTACTTTGCGTTTTTAGTCTTGTACTCTTGTCATTTTTAGACGTTTCTCATCAATAATTTGAACCTTTTTGATTGTATCTTGTACTTTTTAGCTTTTTGGACCTTTGCATCTTCAATTCGTCGAATCTGCCTTTTGTCTTCACCTTTTAATATTTAAACGAATATCACTTGTAAATAGAACAATTGCAACTAAAAGCTTGTCTTTCTTGAGGGATAATGCTATGAAATATATGTTCGTTTTTAGCATTATCAATAAAGAATAGTGTATTGGCAAAGCTTAGAAAAAGAGAAGGTTTGAAATTGGAAAATGGATTGAGCGAACCATGAAGGAGGCTGTGGATAAATCATAAAGACTAAATATGCCTTCAAAGAATCCAAATGATTCAGTATCTGCTGATGTCTTTAGCGAATACCTTGCTCCTTACTCTCAACTCTTGCGGAAAATATTCTTCATCATCCTCCGATCTTAGATATTCTAAGATATCATCATATGTTTCATTATAAATATCTTCGATGTTTCCGAAAATATCTTCATAACTATTGTTATCCAAAATCATTTACCTCTTCACGCTATCTGTGTTACATCATAAAAGAAACTATTTTAGTTTATAAATTCTGAAACCTTCGAGTTTAAAATATGAATGTTTTGAAGTAGTGTTGGGAACTGAAGCATGAGTTAGTATAATATAATGACACTTGATCAACGTGATTATATTACAGTAAGTCATGCTGAGTTTCTAATGGAACGTGATGATTCACATATCATAACGTCATCATGTGCCATGATTACACGACTCTTACATTCTATCTAATATATAAACATATCAAGAATATAATTTCTTGATATTTCTATCTTTCCTCTTGAATTCTGGTAATTTAACCAATCAAGATCGTGCTATTACAATTTCTCTCTTAGAACATTAGTCATTGTTCATTCGAAACTCCATACCTACAAATTCTGGACCATTACTTGCAAAGAGAAAACAAAAGCATGAAGTTCCGAAATAGAAATGGGAGTATAAATCGCAGCAAATAGGAGAGAGCATTAACTGTGGATGTCAATTGAGATGACCCGTCCTAATCCATCTGGATGAATACATTACATTTGGTTACATCGCGAGGTTCTGACCTCTATATGATACATTTTACAAACATTGCATTCGTTTTTAAAAGACAAACTTTCATCACAACGAAAGTTAACAGGCATGCATACCATTTCATAATGTCCAACTACAAATGATCTAATATGTCGTTTACCTAATCATAATCTTTACTGAACTCAATGACTTGAATGCAACGTCATTTGAAATATGCCATGAATGACTTCAAGTAATATCTTTAAATTGAGCTAATGCACAGTGGAAGATTTCTTTCATACCTAAGAATAAACATGATTTAAAGTGTCAACCAAAAGGTTGGTGAGTTCATTAGTTTAACATAAATAATCATTTCCATCATTTTAATAGACCACAAGAATTTCATTTCCAGTTCTCATAAATATATGTCCCATGCATAGAGACAAAAATCATTCATATGGATTAAACACCTGGTAACCAACATTAACAAGATGCATATAAGAATATCCCCTATCATTCCGGGAAATCCATCGGACATGATAAAACAACATCGAAGTACTAAGGCATCCGCTACAATGGATGGGGTTCGTTAGACCCAATAGATCTATCTTTAGGATTCGCGTCAATTAGTAGACTGGTTTACTAATTCTTAGGCTACCAAGCTAAAAGGGGCATATTCGGCTTCGATCATTCAACCATATAATGTAGTTTCGATTACTTGTGTCTATTTCGTAAAACATTTATAATAGCAGCGCATGTATTCTCAGTCCCAAAATATATATTGCAAATGCATTTAAAAAGAGAGCAAATGAAACTCACCATACTGTATTTTGTAGTAAAATACATATGACGTCATTGAACAAGTGTAGGGTTGGTCTCGGATTCACAAACCTATATCATTTATATATATTAACATATATACTTGTAATCGAACAACTAAATTTACATATTATTAGTAATATAATTGTTAAATTATATATTTTATCAATAAGTAATTTAAATATTTCTATTTTATGTACCTTAACTAAATAATTAGTATTTATTATAAAACGTTAATATAGATAGGTTATATGTATTAACTATAGTGTTATGTAAATAAAAATCTTTTGATAAAATAATATTATTAATAATACATAAAAGGTTGTACTATTTTATAATAATAATATTAGTAATTATACTTAATAATGATAATAATAATAACTATGATTCTAAAAATAATAATACTTATAATGATAATAATATTAGTAGTAATATTGATAATAATAATAATGATAATAATAATAAAAATACTAATAATAATAATAATAGAAATAATAATATTATTAATAATAATAATAATAATATTAATAATAATAATAATAATAATAATAATAATAATAATAATAATAATAATAATAATAATAAATAATTATAGAATACAACCTTTGAAGAAAACAAGCATTTAAAAAGAAATGCCGCTGCTCGGGCTCGAACCCGAGACCTCTAGCTTAACTCAAAACACCCATAATCATTCGTCTGCCATGAGTCTATCTGATTTATTATTGATTTTAATTTCTTTTATATCTTTTCTGTTTTCACCTTCTTTTTCGTTATCATCTAATCTATATTATCATCATCAACATGATCATCATACTTATCATAACAACATCACCAATTCACGTCATCATGATCATCTATCCTTTCATCTCATCAACATGATCATGTATCATGATCATCGTCCTCTATATTTACATCGTTCATCACGAATCATCATCATTATCTTAAACTATCACCCTTACGATCATGAATCATATCATAACCATAAACATCTCATCAACATTCGTTCATGCAGCAATAATTTCACAGAAACATGAATTATACTGCAGCAAGTTCCTTATATAATTCACCCCAATAAGATAATAGGATCACAACCCAAATATCCAGATTATCTAAGCCTAACAGCAAATAGAAGTTGGATTTTGGCCCAAGAAGCAGTTTTTCACAAGCCCAATTTACTAGCTCATGATTCAAACGACCTAGCAATATAACTTGGCTAAGATTATTTCGGCCACATAGAGTATAGGTACGGTATATTCAAATAGCATGTCCAACAACTCAATACACTAACTTGGTCGGCCATAAAGTTTGTGAAAAGTCCCATATGTAATTGATTAACAATAAAGTGACTAATACATACAAAATAAATATGCCTCAGTGTATATCCACTTGCAAGAGACCGTACGTATCAACGAGTATTAGGTGAATGACTCTTACAACATTTTTCATCGTTATCTTGTAGTGGTAACAGGAAAAGAAAATAACAGTGGTGTTTGAAGGTGACGTTCCAAAACTGCAACAGTAGCAGTTCGAACAAGAAAAGAAAACAGAAAAATGAACTTCTATGAAGATGGTGGTGTCATGACCGTTGGTGTTGGAGATGGTGGGTTATGGTAGCAATATGGAGATGGACGATGGCTGAGTAGGTGGTTGGAATTGGAACATAAGTGTAATGAGTAGCTGTAGTAGGTGTAGCTGTAAAGGTGTCCTTTGGTTGTTTATCGAACATAAAATAGGTAATGGTGATTTTGAGCTGATCGAAATAGAAGAGAGAGAGAGAGAGAGGGTGTTTGGCTTCGGTTATTTGTAGCAAAACAAGGACAAGAAAACTTACGTGTAGTAGCAGTAATCATCAAGGATTATAGTTGTTATGATGTGCTTGTGAGTGAGTCCTAGGTTCGTAAACAAAAAAGTATACAGTTGAAAATAATATATGGTTTCATGGTGGTTTTCAAACCATTGCAACATCCATGTGGGTTCAGTTTGGGATTGATCGAAAAACAGATACACAATGAGATAAGGTGACGGTTTAATAGATTTGAAGTGGTGGTTGAATGGTTTATCAAATGGGTTTGCTGATCAAACAAAAGGGTGAGGTGATTCAATGATATTGAGGTTCGGTTGTAGTAGGTTAAGGTGCTTGTCTTGTGCTCGTGTAGGTGAGTTTGGGTACTCAACAACAAAAGAAAAATGAAAGGGTGGTGGCAAGGTTTCACGAAGAAAGAATAGGAACTAGAACATAGGTTGTCAATGATCTAAGAAGAAAGAGATGATTGAATGAATATTAGGTAATGGTGTGGTGATTGAAAATGTAACATACATATATACAGATACTAGATAGATGAATATATTAGAGTAATATATATATATATATATATATATATATATATATATATATATATATTCTTTAAGAATTCAATAATTATCGTGCACATGCAATAGTAAACTAATAGTGATCTTTAAAAGTAGCAGCCACGAATTTGTATGTACTCCACCGACAGTTTTCACAGGGTGTGTCCATTGCTAAACAGTTACGGATGATTTAATTCAGAAAGATCACATATTTTAAAATTAAGTCCATTTATTTATTTCAGTCATTACCTGTTTGAAACCTGATAAAAACTTAGATTGAAAAGGTAAAAAAAATATTTATCAAAACTACTATCTTTTTAATCAAATTTTGGAATAACTTTTATTTTAAAACTTCATATATATATATATATATATATATATATATATATATATATATATATATATATATATATATATATATATATATATATATATATATATATATATATATATATATATATATATATATATATATATATATATATATATATATATAATTAAACGTCAACTGAAAGTTACAGACATTTACCATTTAAGCTCAAAATTAATTATATTTAATATACACTATGTATATATATAAACAGTTTTAAATAACAAAATTTACTACGCACAAATATATATATTAAATAATTAAATTAAATATTACAACATATATATACAAGAAATATACATATAAAATAATAGTTTTTATTACAATGTATTTTATTGTACAAATTTATTTATAACAATAAATGTATATAATAGTTTATTAATGTTCATGTTATTATATATATTATACATATATTTATATATACACTTATTTATATATATCCACATATTTACAAGCAATGGTTCGTGAATCATCGGGAGCAGTCGAAGGTCAATTGAATATATGAACATCGTTTCAAAATGTTCTAGACTCAACATTACATACATTGCTTATCGTATCGAAATCATATAAAGATTAAGTTTAAATTTAGTCGGAAATTCCCGGGTCGTCACAGTACCTAACCGTTAAAGAAATTTCGTCCCGAAATTTGAGTGGGGTCGTCATGGCTAACAATAAAAATGTTTTCATGACAAATATGAGTTGATAAATAGAGTTTTATCATCATTGAGTAATATGGATAAAATAATTCGATTATTCAAAGAGCACGAATGAAGGCTATCACAAAAGAGTGAAATGAGTATATGCAGGTTTGTCCTAACCGGTGACATAGTCATTGTTGATTTTAGAAAATAAGGTGCGTCTTAACTTTTGACGTTGTCTCGGTTGAATTCCGGAATTCAAGGGATTTAAAGAAAACCTTCGAAATCAAAAGGATTTGATTCTTCGGCGAATAAGGAAATTAAGATCTCTATAAATAAATACGGTGATCTGCCTCGATTACTCTGTCTAATTTTTCCATTATAAATTAAGCTCTTCCGTTCCATTATTCTCACCCCTCCTATACTCAATTTCCAATTTCAAAAGATTGTGAAAATGCTTAATCCAGTTCTATTCCTTGATATTTTTCTAATTATCACTTCTGTCATCCTTCTTTTCAATCTTCCACCATAAAAATCTGTTTACTTCTACTATTACCTTGGGGTGATATTATTCTTAATTCTACCATATCTTTATATTGCTATTCGTATTAATATCCATGGTTTGTAACCTCCGTGTTGTTATTAGGCTTTATATTTTCTCTTATATTTTGGAGCTCTTTTCCTTTTTATTATCCTCTCGACCTCTAGTAAAGCGAGTAATGGTCCAGAATTCGTAAGTATGGAGTTTCGAATGAACTTAATGTTCTAAATGAGAAAGAACGTAATAGCACGATTTGATTTGTCAAAATTACCAGAATCACTGAGAATAGAACTATCAAGAATATATTTTCTTGATATGTTCAGAAGTTAATCAGAATGAAAGAGTTATGTAACATGACACATGATGACGTTATAATCTGTGAATCATCATGTTCCATTTAGAAACTCAGCATGACTTACTGTAATATAATCACGTTGATCAAGTGTCATTATATTATACTAACTCATGCATCAGTTCCCAACATTACTTCAAAAACATTCATAATTTAAACTAGAAAGTTTACAGAATATAGAAACTAAAATAGTTTCCTTTTATGATATAACACAGATAGCTCGGAGAGATATTTAATATCGGACTAGAATATTTATGAAGATATCTTCAGAAATATTGAGGATATTTACAATGAAAAGTACGATAATATCTTAGAATTTTTAGATTCAAAGTGTGATGAAGAAATTCATTCACAATGATTTAGAGCGATTAAGGAGTAAGGTATTCGCTAAAGATTTCATCAGAAGCAGAATCATCAGGATTCTTTAAATACAGGGTTTGGTCCTTGTATTTGTCCTTGATCTCCTTCATGGTTTGCTCGATTCATTTTTCAGTATCAAAACTTTTGAGCTTTTTTAGTATGTCGATCTTTATTATCAAACATTTGACTGTTTAAACAGTCTTTAGTTTTTGCTGCTTCATCAGCTTTTTCAGAACTCAGAGATCTGATTGGTAAGCTAGGGTGCTTTTCAGGAATTCAGAGATTCCAAATTGAAATTCATTAGTCCAGAAGAAATATGTTATATATATAGATATATAACTGTTGACGTAGGAACACTGCGAAATTTGAGAATTAATGATTAATGCTTTCTGGTATTTGATATGGCAACTATCGTTACAAGATGCCGAAGAGTTCATGATAAGACTTCAATAGATAAATATAGTAATTTGTCAGAGAGATTTAAGCCAAAGAGCAACGAGGTTGCTGGTATGTCTGCTGGTAATATGGTGGAATATAAAAGGTTCCCCAGTAACAATAAAAGAGCACGCAGATATATCAAGATTATAATAAGGTTGTTTCGAACGAAAAGTCGAAGTTGACTTGCTGGAGCTGTGAAAAAACTGGCTAATTTGGAAAGGGATTGCAAAGTTATTTTCAGTAATAACAATGCCAAAGGAGCTAGTACAGATACGTGTTAAACGTTTACTCAAGTTCCGAATGTTTTCAGGTGCATAACTATATGCATCAATCTCTTCTTCCATAGATGAAGTGCGGTTGGTTCATCTTCTCGATTGAGGTGTTTTCAAGAATCATGAAAGGTTTGAACGTAGATTGTAATTGTCAAGTTACAAATGAGGTTTAAGATGAAATCAAGTGGCAAACTTGAAGAATTGTTTAGTTTCATATGTTATAATCAATATTTTAATTCATTTTAATTGTCCAATGTTGGTAGTCCTCAGTTGATAGTCCACAGTTAACAGTTCAATAATTCATATATAGTTTAATATATTATATTCGATTTAATTAATACGTGTTGTGACCCGTGTACATGTCTCATACTCGAACACAACTCAAAGTATATATATTATTATAGAATCAATCTCAACCCTGTATAGCGAACTCGATCATTACAGCATATAGAGTGTCTATGGTTATTCCAAATAATATATATAGATGCGTCGATATGATATGTCAAAACCTTGTATACATGTCCCGATATTTAAGTGTGTAAAAATAAATAAGAGAAATTAAATGACGATAAATAAAGTGCGTAAAGTAAATAACAGAAATTAAATGACGATAAATAAAATTGCGAGAATGTAAATTGCGACAATTAAATTGCGATGAATAAAATGTAATCAGTTAGCTAGGAACAATTAGCTAGGAACAGTTAGCGTGGATTCTTAACAAAATTTCTCATAGTTAATTTGTTTGTTTCTAACAAATTTTATTTTGTCAAATATTTTCTTCATTATGCCACTTGTTGGATTCTGATAAATCAAAATCCAAATATGAAATTGAAAGAAAATGGTTATTTTGTGGTGAACAGATTCATATATCGGTGGATGTAAGTAGGGTAGTAAACGACTGTTGAATCAGATTCTAAGAATGTACAGTGTAACTTATTAATGTGAAATCTTAAATATTCCTCGGGTATTACCTACCCGTTAAAATATTTTCATCATTAACAGTTTGTACGAAAGAATTTTTAATTATAATCTTTATGAAAATATATATACATATATATTTTCTTCAGATATAATCATAGATTTAATGAGTTAATATGATATTAAACTTATTTGGTTTTCGGTTGGAACTAGAATGAATAATCTCTAAAACTTTAAGGATTACATAATTGCCATGTCGAACGAAGATAAATGAGGTAGAACATCATGTAGAACGATGATTATGCTTGAGGTACAGAATGAGATGTTGAGGCATGGATTTTTGATGACACTGGTGCTGTTACTGATGGTACTGTTGGTGCCGGTGATGTTGCTGAAGCTGGTAAATTTTGTACCATATTCTCCAAATTGATTACTCGAGCGTGAAGCTCGTGGACTTCTTCTATTACTCCGAGATGATTGTCGGTCGGAACGAGCGGATGAATAAGATCTAGAATTTTAGATAGAATATAATCTTGGCGAGATATTCGGGAAATGAGAGAGAAAATAGTATTACGAACAGGTTCGCCGGTAAGTGCTTCAGGTTCATCGCCAAGAGGTAAATTCGGTTGGTGGAAGGGATCGCCTTCTTCGCGTCTCCATTGATTAAGTCGACTACGAACCCATCAGATGAATTGGGGATGACTGATTGGTTGATTCATTCAGGTGATGCTGATAGGTGAAACTCCATATCGGAATAGCTGTCGGAATTCGAGGAATTTGAACTGGTTGAGGGATTCATCTCGTACGATCAGATGAAGGATTTTCGATAAGAAATAGATTATAGGATGTAGATTAGTACCCTGAAATACATAATTTACATATGCATATATAATACTAAAATCTCATAGGTTACGGAGGAATCTAAGGAAGCTGTCAGTCAAAAGTAACAATAACAGATACGCTAAGATATGAATTTATCTATACACTGTCTATGCAATAGAGGTAGCAAGACGTGTCTAGACTTTAAGGATGATAAGAAAATAATTTTTCGACACTAAATGATAAGCAAAACTTTTGACATGCAGACACTGTCGAAGTCCAGACTCACTAATGCATCTAAACAACTACTAGTTAGACACACTAATGCAAGACCTGGTTCGCTAAGACCACCGCTCTGATACCACATGAGACAACTCGTCTTAATCCATCTGGACGAATACATTACATTTGGTTACATCGCGAGGTTCTAACCTCTATATGATACATTTTACAAACATTGCATTCATTTTTAAAAGACAAACTTTCATCACAACGAAAGTTGACAGGAATGCATACCATTTCATAATGTCCAACTATAATTGATCTAATATGTCGTATACTTAATCATAATCTTTACTGAACTCAATGACTTGAATGCAACGTCATTTGAAATATGCCATGAATGACTCCAAGTAATATCTTTAAATTGAGCTAATGCACAGCGGAAGATTTCTTTCATACCTGAGAATAAACATGCTTTAAAGTGTCAACCAAAAGGTTGGTGAGTTCATTATTTTAACATAAATAATCATTTCCATCATTTTAATAGACCACAAGAATTTCATTTTCAGTTCTCATAAATATACGTCCCATGCATAGAAACAAAAATCATTCATATGGATTGAACACCTGGTAACCGATATTAACAAGATGCATATAAGAATAGCCCCTATCATTCCGGGAAATCCATCGGACATGATAAAATAACATCGAAGTACTAAAGCATCCGCTACAACGGATGGGGTTCGTTAGGCCCAATAGATCTATCTTTAGGATTCGCGTCAATTAGTAGACTGGTTTACTAATTCTTAGGCTATCAAGCTAAAAGGGGCATATTCGGCTTCGATCATTCAACCATATAATATAGTTTCGATTACTTGTGTCTATTTCGTAAAACATTTATAAAAGCAGCGCATGTATTCTCAGTCCGAAAATATATATTGCAAAAGCATTTAAAAAGGGAGCAAATGAAACTCACCATACTGTGTTTTGTAGTAAAATACATATGACGTCATTGAACAAGTGTAGGGTTGGTCTCGGATTCACGAACCTATATCATTTATATATATTAACACATATACTTGTAATCGAACAACTAAATTTACATATTATTAGTAATATAATTGTTAAATTATATATTTTATCAATAAGTAATTTAAATATTTCTATTTTATGTACTTTAACTAAATAATTAGTATTTATTATAAAACGTTAATATAGATAGGTTATATGTTTTAAATATAGTGTTATGTAAATAAAAATCTTTTGATAAAATAATATTATTAATAATACATAAAAGGTTGTATTATGTTATAATAATAATATTAGTAATTATACTTAATAATGATAATAATAATAACTATGATTCTAAAAATAATAATAATAATACTTATAATGATAATAATATTAGTAGTAATATTGATAATAATAATGATAATATTAAAATGATAATAATAATAAAAATACTAATAATAATAATAATAATAGAAATAATAATATTAATAATAATAATAATAATAATAAATAATTATAGAATACAACCTTTGAAGAAAATAAGCATTTAAAAAGAAATGCCACTGCTCGGGCTCGAACCCGAGACCTCTAGCTTAACTCACAACACCCATAATCATTCGTCTTCAATGTGTCTATCTGATTTATTATTGATTTTAATTTCTATATATCTTTTCTATTTTCACCTTCTTTTTCGTTATCATCTAATCTATATTATCATCATCAACATGATCATCATACTTATCATAACAACATCACCAATTCACGTCATCATGATCATCTATCCTTTCATCTCATCAACATGATCATGTATCATGATCATCGTCCTCTATATTTACATCGTTCATCACTAATCATCATCATTATCTTAAACTATCACCCTTACAATCATGAATCATATCATAACCATAATCATCTCATTAACATTCGTTCGTGCAGCAATAATTTCACAAAAACATGAATTATACTGTAGCAGGTTCCTTATATAATTCGGCCCAATAAGATAATAGGATCACAACCCAAATATCTAGATTATCTAAGCCTAACAGCAAATAGCAGTTTTTCACAAGCCCAATTTACTAGCTCATGATTCGAACGACCTAGCAATATAACTTGGCTAAGATTATTTCGGCCACATAGAGTATAGGTACGGTATATTCAAATAGCATGTCCAACAACTCAATACACTAACTTGGTCGGCCATAAAGTTTGTGAAAAGTCCCATATGTAATTGATTAACAATAAAGTGACTAATACATACAAAGTAAATATGCATCAGTGTATATCTACTTGCAAGTGACCCTACGTATCAACGAGTATTAGGTGAATGACTCTTACAATGTTTTTCATCGTTATCTTGTAGTGGTAACAGGAAAAGAAAATAACAGCAGTGTATATGCAGGTGACGTTCCAAAACTGCAACAGTAGCAGTTCGAACAAGAAAAGAAAACATAAAAATGAACTTCTATGAAGATGGTGGTGACATGACCGTTGGTGTTGGAGATGGACGATGGCTGAGTAGGTGGTTGGAATTGGAACATAAGTGTAACAAGTAGCTACAGCAGGTGTAGCTGTAAAGGTGTCCTTTGGTTGTTTATCGAACATAAAATAGGTAATGGTGATTTTGAGCTGATCGAAATAGAAAAGAGAGAGGGTGTTTGGCTTCGGTTATTTGTAGCAAGATAAGGACAAGAAAACTTACGTGTAGTAGCAGTAATCATCAAGGATTGTAGTTGTTATGATGTGCTTGTAGGTGAGTCCTTGGTTCGTAAACAAAAACAGTATACAGTTGAAAATAATATGTGGTTTCGTGGTGGTTTTCAAACGATTGCAACATCCATATGGGTTCAGTTTGGGATTGATCGAAAAATAGATACACAATGAGATAAGGTGACGGTTTAATGGATTTGAAGTGGTGGTTGAATTGTTTATCAAATGGGTTTGCTGATCAAACAAAAGGGTGAGGTGATTCGATGATATTGAGGTTCGGTTGTAGTGGGTTAAGGTGGTGGTCTTGTGCTCGTGTAGGTGGGTTTGGGTACTCAAGAACAAAATAAAAATGAAAGGGTGGTGGCAAGGTTTCACGAAGAAAGAGTAGGAACTAGAACATAGGTTGTCAATGATCTAAGAAGAAAGAGATGATTGAATGAATATTAGGTAATGGTGTTTTGATTGAATATGTAACATACATATATACAGATACTAGATAGATGAATATATTAGAGTAATATATATATATATATATATATATATATATATATATATATATATATATATATACATATGTACATATATATATATATATACATATGTACATATATATATATATATACATATGTACATATATATATATATATACATATATATATATATATATATACATATATATATATAATAATAATAATAATAATAATAATACTAATAATAATAATAATAATAATATAATATATATTCTATAAGAATTCAATAATTATCGTGCACATGCAATAGTAAACTAATAGTGATTTTTAAAAGTAGCAGCCACGAATTTGTATGTACTCTACCGACAGTTTTCATGGGGTGTGTCCATTGCTAAACAGTTACGGATGATTTAATTCAGAAAGATCACATATTTTAAAATTAAGTCCATTTATTTATTTCAGTCATTACCTATTTGAACCTGATCAAAAAAATTCGATAATTATTTCTTTTCTGTTCCAATTTATATGTACGGAGTACAAAAACTTAGATTGAAAAGGTAGAAAAAATATTTATCAAAACTACTATCTTTTTAATCAAATTTTGGAATAACTTTTATTTTAAAACTTCATATATATATTAGACCTATTTTAAAATAATTAAACGTCAACCGAAAGTTACAGACATTTACCATTTAAGCTCAAAATTAATTATATTTAATATACACTATGTATATATATAAACATTTTTAAATAACAAAATTTACTACGCACAAATATATATATTAAATAATTAAATTAAATATTATAACATATATATACAAGAAATATACATATAAAATAATAGTTTTTATTACAATGTATTTTATTGTACATATTTATTTATAACAATAAATGTATATAATAGTTTATTAATGTTCATGTTATTATATATATTATACATATATTTATATATACACATATTTATATATATCCACATATTTACAAGCAATGGTTCGTGAATCATCGGGAGCAGTCGAAGGTCAATTGAATATATGAACATCGTTTCAAAATTTTCTAGACTCAACATTACATACTTTGCTTATCGTATCGAAATCATATAAAGATTAAGTTTAAATTTAGTCGGAAATTCCCGGGTCGTCACATCAATGATTATAGAATGACAGAAGTAGGGATTCCGAAATATAAGGGAAGAAATAAAGCCCAACACAACTCAGAAATTACAAACTGTGTATATCGATGCATATAGCAATATAAAGACACGGGAGAACTATAAACACTAGAAAACCAAGAGTATAGTAGAAGTAAATAGATTCTTCCGGCGGCAGATGAAAAAGAAGAATGACGGATATAAAAGTTAGGAGTATATAAAGGATTAGAACCGGATGGAGCATATTGACGAATGTTTTGTAAGTATGAATTAAGGAAGAAAGTATAGAAGATGAGAGATGTGGAAATAAGGAAACGAAGGGGGTGTTAATTTATAGCGAAATATCAGACATAACAATCGAGGCAGATTACGCATCTAATCGAAGAAAATTCTAATTTCCTTAATTACTGAAGAATCAAATCTTATTAAGATTACAAAGATTTTCTTTAATCTGGAAATCAATCGTGACGACGTCAAAAGTTAAGAAGAATCTTTACATTCCTCATTTCACTATTTTGCGATAGCTTCACTCATACACTTTACATAATCGATTTATTTTATCCATATTACTCACTAATGATAAAACTCTAATTTTCAACTCGTATTCGTCATGAAAACATACTTATTGTCAGCCAAGACGATCTCTATCAAATTTTGGGACAAAATTTCTTTAACGGGTAGGTACTGTAACAACTTGGATTTTTTCGACTACTTGATTATACTATTTACATGATTTAATAATTTTGACTTGATAAGCAATGAATTTTAATAAGTCTTGAACCTCCGGAAAGAGTTTTACACAAGCTTTTGGTCACCCTTTTATTCCGACGATTCACGAACTTCATAACTTGATTTAATTGTTTAATTGTTTAATTATTGTGTATATATATGGATTTATATACATTTAACTTGAAAATATGATAATTAAATATCTCATTAAGTATATTAACAAAGTGTTATATATATATTTTCATACTACTAATTTAAAGAGTTTTTGAACAATATATATGTTACTATTTAAATGACGTAATTAATTTATGCTAAAATGTATTTACATATAATGTATTACGAGTGTAAATACATCCTTATAAGTATTGAATACACTTTATAATATACCAATACATATAAAGGATAGCTATACTCGTATTTCCGTTCAATTTTCTCAAGAATTCTACTCGCATTCATACGGTATTTTTACCCGTATTGTACACAGCTTCTAGAAGTATTTACTATTGGTATATACCAATAGAAATCTGCAATTATCTGTGTAATATGTCATCCATGACCTAATCAATTTAATATTTCATCCATGACTTAATACATTTTAACTTATACTAGATATTTTCACTAAAAGCCAAATTTTCAAGCCTATAAATAAGCACCATTTCTAACTCATTTTTACACATTCATTTTCCAAATTTTACTTCTAATTTTCACACACACTTGCAAGAACTCTCTCAAGTTTTGTTCTACTACTTCATTCCAGCAACTTTACATTCTAAACTTGAGGTAAAAACTCTACTTCAACTCTTTTTCAATTCATATGTTTATAGCTATCTATATAAGAGTTTATAAACTAGAACATAGTTTAGTTGATTCTAAACTTGTTTGAAGAACTAATCTAATCTTTCTAACTTACCTCTAATAACACTTATTTTTATGTATTATGATGTTATAATAAGGTAATATAAGAGCTTATAACTTGTACATATGAAGAACACCTTGAAACTTAACATATATCGTTTAATCTCTATTCGGTAAAAAGCGGACTGTTTTGGGTTGGGAATTAAAATCCTATCTTAGAATTTGATTTCGAGGCTAAGACTTTGTAAATATGTTAATATATTTAAATAAGACTTCCAGTATTTTTTTCATGATTTTAGACAAAGTGGAAGTATTTTATCAAAAATCATATATTGGGTGGATGCCGGGATATTTCCAAATCTATCCACCGACAAAAAAAGAGGGTAAAGCTCTAAAAATTACTACTTGGGATGAACTTTTCGAATTGGTTTTGTAAAATTTACTTCTTACTGAATCCATAGCAATTTTATTCACTTTAAACGGAGTTGTAATGAATATTTGGCGAGCAAAACAAAATCTGCTAAAATTAACGTTGTATGGACGAAATTTATATTATAAAAACTATATTAACCATATCCTTGTTAACTTTTCATATATCCTATATATATTTGGACATGTTATCATTAGTATAATAAAATATTATAATCTTGGTTAATTCTGTGATTGTATATATGTATAATAATATTCTTGGTACGTCCTAACACAATAAGTATACAATACGTTTTGATAAATCCTAAGACAATACTTACACAATACGTCTTAGTTAATTCTAAGACAATATGTGTACAATACGTCTCTGGGTTGATGCAAAGACAATACGTATACAATACATCGTGGGATAATTATAAGATTATATATATATATATATATATATATATATATATATGTATATATATATATATATATATATATATATATATATATATATATATATATATATATATATATATATATATATATATATATATATATATATATATATTCCGATTATTGGAGTGTTGGACTTTTCGGACTATTTTGGACTACTAACAATGGACTACTAACATAAAATGTTAAAATTTATTATATAAGTATTCTATGAACTTGCTTTATTTTATTCATATGTCGTATTATTATCTGAATTGTTATTATTGTTATAGGTTCGTGAATCCAAGGACGACGGTCATATTTTTAATAAGTTGAAAACTTATTATTAATATACTTTTACTACTGTGAGTACATAGTCCCATTTTTTAAACTCTAAAAATATTTTGAGATGAGAATACATGCATTTTATGTTTTACGCCGTGGACACAAATACTTAAAATATATTCTACGTTGAGTTGTACCACTTTGCATATCTTCCCTAATAGCTTGGTAACTAATATTTACATGTTGTAAGAACATGTATACGCGAATCCTATTGATAGATCTGTCAGGTTTAACAACCCCAACAGGGCTAGTCTCTCTAGTATCGTAAATGGTTGCATAGTACTTCGTTTTTACTCTTCTTGGTACAGTGTAGGAAGATTTCATAATAAAGGGAATATGCTACATTAATTGTTAAGTATGGTTACCGAAGTGCTCAACAACTTATAGAATACTTTTATACACTTGCGAGTGTACATATATATATATAACTATGAAATCTTGTGGTCTATATTTATATCGATGATAATCCTATATATCTCACCAACCTTTGTGTTGACTGTTTACGCATGTTTATTCTCAGGTCCTTAAGAAAGTCTTCCGCTGTTGCATTATCTGAGCAAGCTGTGCATGGAGTCTCATACTTTTATTTAAATAAAGTGTTGCATTCAATAAAACCTTTGTCATGTATATTATATTCGACTGTTATGTCACGTGTGTAGTATTTGGAAACCGATGTATTTTGGGGATTATTTCTTCAATAATCGCCCACTTGTTTAAAACATGCATTATGTATAATAATGATGTGCTTTTTATGAAACGAATGCAATATTTTCTAAAACGTATCATATAGAAGTCAAATACCTCGCTATGGGACCAATGAGAACGTACTGCATTTATAGTAATATGGACGGGTCGTTTCAACCTCTCAATAAAGACTTATAATAATATCACAATACTTACGGGATTTATAAATGTTAAAATATTTAGTAATTCAATCATTGGTATTATCTTCTAATTCCGTAGATGAATATATTAAGCTTATATTGAGAAAAATACATTTAATGTAAAGTATTATACATTTAATACTTTTTTAACGTTTTCAAGTTATGATATATATACACATATATATATATTCATATCCATGTATATAATCGTTCGTGAATCGTCAGAATCTGGTCGAGGTTAAATGAATACATGAAAATAGTTCAAAATATTTGAGATTTAACTTAACAGACTTTGCTTATCGTGTCAGAATCATATAAGATTAAGTTTAAATTTGGTCAAAAATTTCCGGGTTGTCACATACATCCACAGATATACGTATCCGTTCACCACAGAATAACCATTTTCATTCAATTTCATATTTGGATTTTGACCTATCAGAATCCAACAAGTGGCATAATGAAGAAAACATTGGACAAAATAAAAATTTGTTAGAAACAAACAAATTAACTATGAGAAATTTTGTTAAGAATCCACGCTAACAAAATCCTAGCTAACTGTTCCTAGCTAACTGTTAATTCCTTATTACATTTATTTATCGCAATTTTAATTCTCGTAATTTTATTTATCGTCATTTAATTTCTGTTATTTATTTTACGCACTTTAAATATCGTCGGATAAATCGGGACACGTATACAATGTTTTGACATATCATATTGACATTATCTATATATATTATTTGGAATAACCCATAAGACACTATATGCGGTAATGCTCAAGTTAGAATATAATGGGTCGAGGTTGATTCTAAAATAATATATATACCATGAGTTGTGATCGAGTCTGAGACATGTATACAATGGGTCACGATACGTATTAATTAATTTGAATATTATATATTAAACTGTATATGAATTATTGAACTACTAATTGTGGACTACTAACATTGGACAATTAAAATGAATTAAAATATTGATTATAACATATGAAACTAAACATTTCTTCAAGTTTGCCACTTGATTTCATCTTAAACCTCATTTGTATCTTGATGATTACAATCTGCGTTCAAACCTTTCATGATTCTTGAAAACACCTCAATCGAGAGGATGAACCAACCGCACTTCATCTACGGAAGGAAAGATTTATGCATATAGTTATGCACCTGAAAAACTCTCGAAACCTGAGTAAACATTTAACACGTAGCTGTGCTAATTCCTTTAGCGTTATTATTACCAAAAATAACTTTGCAACTCCTGTTCGAGATAGCCAGTTTTGTCATAGCTCCAGCAAGTCAACTTCGACTTTTCGTTCGAAACAACCTTATTATAACCTTGATGTATATGCATGCTCTTTTATTGTTACCGGGGAACCTTTTATATTCCACCATATTACTAGCAGACGTACCAGCAACCTCATTGCTCCTTGGCTTAAATCTCTCTGATAAATCACTATATTTATCTATTAAAGTCTTATTATGAACTCATCGGCATCTTGTAATGATAATTACCATACCAAATACCGGGAGGTATCAATCGATAATCTTAAATTTCTCAGCGATTCTACGACAACAATTATATATATATATATATAAATATATATATCTATATAACTTCTATCTCCTGAATTTACGAACTTCAATTCTGAATTTCTGAAAAGCGCTTTAGCCTATGAATCAGTTTTTTGAGTTTTGAAAAAGCCGATGAAGCAGTGAAAACTGAAGACTGCCTTAACAGTCAAAAGTTTGATAATAAAGAATGACATGCTGAAAAAGCTCAAAAATTTTGAAACTGAAAAATGAATTGAGCAAACCATGAAGGAGACTCTGAACAAATCACAAGGACTAAACTTGTACATAAAGAATCCAGATGATTCTGTTTCTGATGAAATCTTTAGCGAATACCTTTCTCCGTAATTGTTCTAAATCATTGTGAATGAATTTCTTCATCACATTTTGATTGTAGAATTATAAGATATTATCGTATCTTGCATTATAAATATCCTCAATATTTCTGAAGATATCTTCATAAATATTCTTATCCGATTTTAATTATCTCTCCGCGCTATCTGTGTTATATCATAAAAAAAAACTGTTTTAGTTTCTAAATCTCTGAAAACTTAGAGTTTGAGTTATGAATGATTTTGAAGTAATGCTGGAAATCGATGCATGAGTTAGTATAATATAATGACACTTGATCAACGTGATTATATTACAATAAGTCATGTTGAGTTTCTAATGGAATGTGATGATTCACAGTACCATCATCATGTGCTATGTTACACGTTTCTTTCATTCTATTTAACCTCTAAACATTTCAAGAACATATATCCTTGATAGATCTATCTTTCTGTGATTCCAACAGATGCTAATTAAATCGTGCTATTACAAATCATTCTTGCTTAAGAATATTAGTATATTCATTCAAAATTAAATACCTACGAATTCTAGACCATTATTCGCTTGACTTTAAGTCGGAAAGAGAAAACAAAAGCGTGGAACTCTGACATATAAGGGAAAATATAAAGCCCGACAACAACACAGAAATTATAAACCGTGTATGTCAATGCGTATAGCAACATAAAGACACGGGAGAATTAGGAATACAATAATTCCTAGGGCATAATAGAAGTAAACAGATTCCTCTGGTGGCAATTGGAAGAGAAGGATTATTGATACAATAATCAGAATAATATTCAGAATTAGAACTGGATTAAGCATTTCACAAACTTTAGAATAAGAATTGTAGAAGAAAGTTTTAAGAGTGGTGAAAATAAAGGAATGGAAGAGGTTAATTTATAGTGAAATATCAGACGAAGCAACTGAGGCAGATAATCGTATTTAATTAAAGAGAATCCTAATTTCCTTAATTACCGAAGGATCAAATCTTATAGATTACAAAGATTTTCCTTAAATCCCTTGAATTACGGAATTCAACCCTGACTACGCCAAAAGTTAAGACAAATCTTTATTGTCCTCATTTCACTCTTTTGCGATAGCTTCACTCGTACTCTTTGAATAATCGAATTATTTATTCATATCACTCAACGGTAATAAAACTCTATTTTACAACTCCTATTCTTCATAAAAATATTCTTATTGTTAGCCATGACGACCTCGATCAAATTTCGGGACGAAATTTCTTTAACGGGTAGGTACTGTGATGACCCGAAAATTTATGACCAAATTTAAACTTAATCTTTATATTTTTCCTGAAATGTCCCGTTCAAAATAATTATAAACGTTTCATATTAATTGATTTCGTTGCGAGGTTTTGACCTCTATATGAGACGTTTTTCAAAGATTGCATTCGATTTTTGAAACAAACCATAACCTTTATATTTGCGATAAAGGTTTAAAATATTACGAAGATTATCAAATAATGATAATCTAAAATATAGCATTTTCACACGACCATTCCATAATAGTTTACAATAATATTACACAACAACTTAAGTCTTCGAATGCGGTTTTTAAATAATATTGTACAAGCATGCAGACTCCAATCCTGTCTTTATTTAGCATGCAACAGCGGAAGCTCTTAATAATCACCTGAGAATAAACATGCTTTAAACGTCAACAAAAATGTTGGTGAGCTATAGGTTTAACCTATATATCAAATTATATTAATAGACCACAAGATTTCATTTTTTTATAATTAACTACAGGAACACTCATCTGCAAAAAAATATAATACAGGAACACTCATCTGTATAAAAATCAATCATATGAAGAACACCTGTTAACCGACATTAACAAATGCATATAGAATATCCCCAAATATACAGGTACACTCATATGTATATAAAAATCGAAGTACTAAAGCATCCATAACCTGGATGGGGTTCGTTAGGCCCATAGATCTATCTTCAGGATTCGCGTCAATTAGTGACGTTCACTAATTCTTAGGTTACCAAGCAAAAGGGTGATATTCAATAAGATAATTCAATCATCGAATGTAATTTTCAAGTACTTGTGTCTATTTTGTAAATCATTTATAAAACTGCATGTATTCTCATCCCAAAAATATTCGATAGTAAAAATGAGACTATAACTCACTTTCACAAATTATCCCTTCGTCGAAAAATAACACTTGGCCACTGGTCGATTCATGAACCTATAACAAATATATACATATATATCAAAGTATGATCGAAATATATTCACAATATGTTTTATTATGTTTTAACGATTTAAGTTTGTTAAGTTAACAGTCCAACGTTCGTAGTCCACAATTAGTTGTCCACAGTTAGTAGTACAGAAATAAATCAATATATATTATCTCGAATCAATCCACGACCCAGTGTATACAAGTCTCAGACTCGATCACAACTCAAAATATATATATTATTTTGGAATTAACCTCAACCCTGTATAGCTAACTCGAACATTACCGCATATAAGTGTCTATGTTTGTTACAAATAATATATATATATATATATGACGTCGATATGATATGTCAAAACATTGTATACGTGTCTATGGTCTATCAAGGTTACATAATATATGTTAGACTACATGTATAATACAATATAAGTTAGTTAAGTTATGGTTAGTATAGATTTTTGTAAATTCATCCCGTAGTCAAATTAACCATTTTTAACCAATTTTGTTTTACCCATTATTTCTTCGTTTTAAATCCGTTTTGAGTGAATCAAATTGCTATGGTTTCATATTGAACTGAAATTTATGAAGCTAAACAAAAAAAGTATAAGTTTATTGTCGGAAATATAAGTTACAAGTCATTTTTGTAAGAGGTAGTCATTTCAGTCGAAAGAACGACGTCTTGATAACCATTTTGAAAAACATACTTCTACTTTGAGTTTAACCATGATTTTTGGATATAGTTTCATGTTCATAAGAAATATCATTTTCCCATAAGAACAATTTTTAAATCAAAGTTTATCATAGTTTTTAATTATCTAACCCAAAACAGCCCCCGGTTTTACTACGACGGCGTATGTCCGGTTTTACGGTGTTCTTCGTGTTTCCAGGTTTTAAATCATTAAGTTAACATATCATATAGATATAGAACATGTGTTTAGTTGATTTTTAAGGTAATTTAGAAGGATTAACTTTGTTTGCGAACAAGTTTAGAATTAACTAAACTATGTTCTAGTGATTACAAGTTTAAATCTTCAAATAAGATAGTTATATATATATAAATCGAATGATATTATGAACATCATTACTACCTCAAGTATAGTAGGTAAACCTACTAGAAATAACAAGAAATGATCTAGAACTTCAAAGGATCTTGGATGGCTTGGAAGTTCTTGAAGTATAATCATGACACAAAAACAAGTTCAAGTAAGATTTTCTACTCGAATTAAGATAGTTATAGTTATAGAAATTGAATCAAAGTTTGAATATGAGTATTACCTTGAATTAGAATGATAAACTACTGTAAGTAATAAAGGTTTCTTGATCTTAGATGATTACTTGGAATGGATTAGAAAGCTTGGAAGTATACTTGCAAACTTGAAAGTATTCTTGATTTTATGAAACTATAACTTATAGAATTTATGAAGAACACTTAGAACTTGAAGATAGAACTTGAGAGAGTTCAATTAGATGAATAAAATTGAAGAATGAAGATGTTTGTATATGTTTTAGGTCGTGATATATGGATTAGATATAAAGGATATGTAAGTTTGTTTTCTTGTAAATAAGTCATGAATGATTAATAATATTTTTGTAATCTTGCTAAATAATTTATACTAGATTACAAAGAATGGTTCCCACATGTTTGATGACTCATTAAGGGCTTCTAAGAGCTGATCATTGAAGTATATATACCAATAGATGTACATCTAGGAGCTGTGTATTGTATGAGTATGAATACGGGTGCATACGAGTAGAATTGTTGATGAAAATGAATGAGAATGTAATTGTAAGCATTTTTGTTAAGTAGAAGTACTTTGATATGTGTCATGAAGTCTTTCAAAAGTGTACTAATACATCTTAATGCACTACATGTATATACATTTTAACTGAGTCGTTAAGTCATCGTTAGTCGTTACATATAAGTGTTGTTTTGAAACCTTTAAGTTAACGATCCTGTTAAATGGAATTAATCCATTGTTTATCATAAGAAATGAGATGTTAAATTATTACATTATCATGATATTATGATGTATGAATATATCCTAATATGATATATATATATATATACATTACAATGTTGTTACAACGATAATCGTTACATATATGCCTCGTTTCGAAATTCTTAAGTTAGTAGTCTTGTTTTACATATGTAGTTCATTGTTAACATACTTAATGATATATATAATTATAATTTTATCATGTTATATATAGTGTAACAATATCTTAATATAATTCATATGTATTTAGTAAGACATTGTTATAACGATAATCGTTATGTATATCGTTTCGGGCTTCTTAATTCAATAATCTCATTTTTTATGTATATCACTCATTGTTAATATACTTAGTGAGATACTTACTTATCATAATCTCATGTTAACCATATATATGTCCATATATATATCATCATGTAGTCTTTACAAGTTTTTAACGTTCGTGAATCGCCGGTCAACTTGGGTGGTCAATTGTCTATATGAAACTCATTTCAAATAATCAAGTCTTAACAAGTTTGATTGCTTAACATGTTGGAAACATTTAATCATGTAAATATAGTTTTCATTTAATATATATAATCATAGAAAAGTTCGAGTCACTACAGTACCTACCCGTTAAATAAATTTCGTCCTGAAATTTCAAGCTGTTGGAGGTGTTGACGCATCTTCTGGAAATAGGTGCGGGTATTTTTTCTTCATCTGATCTTCACATTCCCAGGTGAACTCGGGTCCTCTATAAGCATTCCATTGAACCTTAACAATTGGTATTTTATTTTGCTTAAGTCTTTTAACCTCACGATCCATTATTTCGACAGGTTCTTCGATGAATTGAAGTTTTTCATTGATTTGAATTTCGTCTAAAGGAATTGTGAGATCTTCTTTGGCTAAACATTTCTTCAGATTCGATACGTGAAAAGTATCATGTACGCCGGCGAGTTGTTGAGGTAATTCAAGTCGGTAAGCTACTGGTCCGACACGATCTATAATTTTAAATGGTCCAATGTACCTTGGATTCAGTTTCCCCCGTTTACCAAATCGAACAACGCATTTCCAAGGTGAAACCATAAGCATGATCATCTCTCCAATTTCAAATTCTATACCTTTTCTTTTACTGTCTGCGTAGCTCTTTTGTCGACTCTGGGCGGTTTTCAACCGTTGTTAAATTTGAATAATTTTCTCGGTAGTTTCTTGGATTATCTCCGGACCCGTAATTTGTCTATCCCCCACCTCGTTCCAACAAATTGGAGACCTGCACTTTCTGCCATAAACTGCCTCAAACGGTGCCATCTCAATACTCGAGTGGTAACTATTGTTGTAGGAAAATTCTGCTAACGGTAGATGTCGATCCTAACTGTTTCCAAAATCAATAACACATGCTCGTAGCATGTCTTCAAGCGTTTGTATTGTCCTTTTGCTTTGCCCATCAGTTTGTGGGTGATAGGCAGTACTCATGTCTAGACGAGTTCTCAATGCTTGTTGTAATGTTTGCCAAAACCTTGAAACAAATCTTTCATCCCTATCAGAGATAATAGAGATTGGTATTCCATATCTGGAGACAACTTCCTTCAAGTATAATCGTGCCAACTTCTCAATTTTATCATCTTCTCTCATTGGTAGAAAGTGTGATGACTTGGTGAGACGATCGAATATTACCCAAATTGTATCATAACCACTTGCAGTCCTTGGCAATTTAGTAATGAAATCCATGGTAATGTTTTCCCATTTCCATTCCGGGATTTTAGGTTGTTGAATTAGACCTGATGGTTTCTGATGTTCAGCTTTGACCTTAGAACACATCAAACATTCTCCTACATATTTAGCAATATCGGCTTTCATACTCGGCCACCAAAAGTGTTTCTTGAGATTTTTGTACATCTTTCCCGCTCCGGGATGTATTGAGTATCTGGTTTTATGTGATTCCTTAAGTATCATTTCTCTCACATCTCCAAACTTTGGTACCCAAATTCTTTCAGCCCTATACCGGGTTCCGTCTTCCCTAATATTAAGATGTTTCTCCGAACCTTTGGGTATTTCATTCTTCAAATTTCCCCCTTTTAAAACTCCCTGTTGCGCCTCCTTTATTTGAGTAGTAAGGTTAGTACGAATAATTATATTCATAGCTTTTACCCAGATAGGTTCTCTGTCCTTTCTACTCAAAGCGTCGGCTACCACATTCGCCTTCCCCGGGTGGTAACGAATCTCAAATTAGTAATCATTCAACAACTCAATCCACCTACGCTGCCTCATATTCAGTTGTTTCTGATTAAATATATGTTGGAGACTTTTGTGGTCGGTATATATAATACTTTTGACCCCATATAAATAGTGCCTCCAAGTCTTTAATGCAAAAACAACCGTGCCCAATTCCAAATCGTGAGTTGTATAATTTTGTTCGTGAATCTTTAATTGTCTTGACGCATAAGCAATTACCTTCGTTCGTTGCATTAATACACAACCGAGACCTTGCTTTGAAGCATCACAATAAATCACAAAATCATCATTCCCTTCAGGCAATGATAATATAGGTGTCGTAGTTAACTTTTTCTTCAACAATTGAAATGCTTTCTCTTGCTCATCCTTCCATTCAAATTTCTTCCCTTTATGCGTTAGGTTTTGCTATTTTGGAAAAATCTTGGATGAATCTTCTGTAGTAACCAGGCAATCCTAAAAATTGGCGTATATGCTTCGGAGTTTTCGGAGTTTCCCAGTTTTCAACGGTTTCAATCTTTGACGGATCCACCTGAATACCTTCCTTGTTTACTACGTAACCGAGAAATTGAACTTCTTTCAACCAAAATGCACACTTTGAAAACTTAGCGTACAATTTTTCTTTCCTCAACAATTCTAACACTTTTTCAAATGTTCTCCGTACTCTTGATCATTCTTTGAGTAAATAAGGATGTCATCGATGAAAATAATGACAAACTTGTCAAGATATGGTCCACACACTCGGTTCATGTGGTTCATGAACACAGCTGGTGAGTTAGTCAATCCAAATGGCATAACCATAAACTCATAATGACCGTAACAAGTCCTAAAAGCAGTCTTTGGAATATCATCCTCCTTCACCCGCATTTGATGATACCCGAAACGTAAATCGATCTTCGAATAAACTGACAAGCCTTGTAGTTGATCAAATAAGTCATCGATTCGTGGTAGTGGGTAATGGTTCTTGATAGTAAGTTTGTTCAACTCTCGGTAGTCGATACACAACCTGAATGTACCATTCTTCTTTTTGACAAACAAGACAGGAGCTCCCCATGGTGATGTGCTTGGTCGAATGAAACCACTTTCTAAAAGTTCTTGTAGTTGACTTTGTAATTCCTTCATTTCGCTGGGTGCAAGTCTGTATGGAGCACGAGCTATTGGTGCAGCTCCCGGTACAAGATCTATTTGAAATTCCACATATCGGTGTGGAGGTAGTCCCGGTAATTCTTTCGGAAATACATCCGGAAATTCTTTTGCGACGGGAACATCATTGATGTTCTTCTCTTCGGTTTATATATTCTCGACGTGTGCTAGAATGGCATAGCAACCTTTTCTTATTAGTTTTTGCGCCTTCAAGTTACTAATAAGGTTTAGCTTCGCGTTGCTCTTTTCTTCGTACACCATTAAGGGTTTTCTCTTTTCGCGCATAATGTGAATCGCATTTTTGTAACAAACAATTTCTGCTTTCACCTCTTTCAACCAGTCCATGCCAATTATCACATCAAAACTCCCTAACTCTACTGGTATCAAATCAATCTTAAACGTTTCGCTAATCAGTTTAATTTCTCTGTTCTGACATATTTTATCTGCTGTAATTAATTTACCGTTTGCTAATTCGAGTAAAAATTTATTATCCAAAGGCGTCAATGGACAACTTAATTTAGTACAAATATCTCTGCTCATACAGCTTCTATCCGTACTTGAATCAAATAAAACATAAGCAGGTTTTTCATTAATAAGGAACGTACCCGTAACAAGCTCCGGGTCTTCCTGTGCTTTAACCGCATTTATGTTGAATACTCTTCCTCGTCCTTGACCATTATTATTCCCCGGGTTTGGACACGTATTTCTGTAATCACCTTTCTTCCCGCATCTGAAATATGTAACGTCGGCATTTCTTGTTCCGACGTTATACGTTCCTTTATTTTTGTTAACCGCTGGTTCGTAGACTTCGCACTTTGTAGCACTGTGACCCGTTCTGTTGTATTTGGTGCATAACTCCCTACAAAATTCATCCGAATGATATTTCTCACACCTTAGGCATCAATTTTTCTGCCTCTTGTTGTTGTTGTTGTTATTGTTGGGGTTGTTGTTGCCGTTGAAATTGTTGTTGGGACGGTTGTTGTAGTGGTTATTGTTGTTGTTGTTGGGGCGTTTGTTGTTGCGATAAATGGTGCGATTGAATTTGTGATTATTGTTGTGATGATTGTTGAGATGATTGTTACTGTTGTTGTGTTGGTGACTTTTGTCACTGTTTTCTTCCCACTTTCTCTTGACTTGTTTAGTGTTGGCTTCTTCAACCTCCTGTTCTTTAATCCTTCCCTCAATCTGATTTATGAGTTTGTGAGCCATTCGACTTGCCTTTTGTATGGAGGCGGGCTCGTGTGAACTCACATCTTCTTGAATCCTTTCTGGTAACCCTTTTACAAATGCGTCGATCTTCTCTTCTTCATCTTCGAACGCTCTTGGACACAATAGGCACAACTCTGTGAATCGTTGTTCGTACGTGGTAATGTCAAAACCTTGCGTTCGTAATCCTCTAAGCTCTACTTTGAGCTTATTGACCTCGTTTCTGGGACGGTACTACTCGTTCATCAAGTGCTTGAATGCTGACCACGATAGTGTGTAAGCAGCATCTTGTCTCACCTGCTCGAGATAGGTGTTCCATCATGTTAACGCAGTACCTGTGAAGGTATGCGTAGCGTACTTTACTTTGTATTCTTTGGTGCACTTACTTATGGCAAACACCGATTTGACCTTCTCGGTCCACCGTTTTAATCCGATTGCAACCTCGGTTCCATCGAATTCCAGAGGTTTACAAGCAGTGAATTCTTTGTAGGAGCATCCCACACGATTTCTTGTGGAATTAGTTCCACTGCTAGATCCAGAGTTATTGTTGTTATTTTACATTGCGGCCTGCACTGCGGCTATGTTTGCTGCAAGGAAAACACGGAAGTCTTCCTCGCTCATGTTCAAGTTCTGACGAGTAGTCGATGCCATTTCCTTCAAAAATAGCCAAAATAATTAAGTTAATCATATAGAATATTAAAAGTAGTCAATAGTATTTCGTAGCATAATATGAACTTATTTATAAAAGCCTTTTCTTCATATTAGCATTTTATAATTTTCCATTCGGTAGTACCTACCCGTTAAGTTCATACTTAGTAGCTAATATACAATTCAACTACTACAATTCTATAAGAAAAACTGATTACAATAATATTTCCCGTTCAAACTATCATAAAAATATTACAACTTACAATACCGCTATTTTACATATAGCATGAAATATATTACACAATAAATTTGATACAATGCAGTTGTGAAGACAATTCTAGTTAATACGCAAGTCATTCAGCAAAAGCAATAAAGACACGTAATTCATAAGTCCAGAAACAAGTCATGCATTCGGGTTTTACTAGTATTATTTTCCATCCTTGGTCTTGTGGAAAATAACCGTTGTGGTCGTTGGCAAAACAGCATGTTGTAATGTCGTCAAATGGACGAGGGTTACGTAATGCCCAATAGCCCCGTAATAATCTAAAAACCTTATTTCTCACCCCAGCTATTGAATCCGTCACTTGTGGGAATGGAATGTTTTATTTAACAGTTGCAATCCGATGTTCTTTTTCTCAATTTGGTGAGAAGCGAACATCACTAACCCGTAAACATAACATGCTTCTTTATGTTGCATGTTTGAAGCTCTTTCTAAAGAACGAAGTCCTATGTTGAGATATGTGGAGTCAAAATAGGTTCTCAACTCGTAGTGTAAAATTGCATCTGGGTTTCCTGCATTTAATGCCTTAAAGAAAACACGGCGTAACTTAAAGTCTCCCCAATGTGATATACCCCATATTTCAAAGGAAAGCCTTTTATAAACTAAGGCATGCTTGGAACGTCTTTCAAATGTTCGACAAACTAATTTCACCGTAAATAATTGTGCCGATGAATTCTGACCGACTCTAGAAAAGATTTCATCAATCATATCCCCTGGTAGGTCTTCTAAAATTTTTGGTTGTCTATCCTTAACGTCCATTATGTGTTTTATACTGTAAAATAGACAAGGATTATATTTGTAAAAGATAATTAACAAGCAATACAAGCAATTTTTACATATATCATCGAAGTACAAGCACACTACAATACATATATTACACAACATGATTACTACTCTTCATTCCAACTCACTTGTTTCTTCCTCTTCGGACTTGGTTCGTTTCGCTAATTTCCTAGGGATATATGGTGTTCCTCTAATACGAGCCGTTGTTTTCACAAATTATTTATAAAAACCTGGGGGCTTAGATGTCCCCGGGTTATAGTTAAAACTTAAGAAATACGGGTGTTGACGGTATTTCCCATCGGGATATTTCATGTTAACATAAAGTTCATTGGGGTTGGAATTAGATTTTTCTATTTTGATGCCTTTTCGCATATTGTTTTCTTTTGCTTTTTCAAATTGGATCGGGGTAATTTCTATAACATCATCGGAATCCTCATCGGGATCCGATTCATCAGAAAATTGGTAATTTTCCCAATATTTTTCTTCCTCGGCGGAAACACCATTGACCATTTTTAACTTTGGTCCATTGTTTGAGAATTTTCTTTTATTTAACCGTTTTTCTATAGTTATTAATATTTTTCCTCCGGAACCTCTTCTTCTTTCGGTTCCTCTTCTTCCGGTTCCTCTTCGGGAATTTGTGAATCTTCCCAAAATACATTCGACTCTTCATTATTATTAGGTGAGTCGATGGGATTTGTACTAGAGGTAGACATCTATCACACAATATCAAACACGTTGAGAGATTAATATAGCACATAATATTTACATGTAAAAAAATATATAGTTTACAACAAAAGTGTTAAGCAATCATTTTTAAAGTAAACACGGTCGAAGTCCAGACTCACTAATGCATCCAAACAAACTCGGTTAGACACACTAATGCAAATTTGTGGTTCTCTAAGACCAATGCTCGAATACCAACTGAAATGTCCCGTTCATAATAATTATAAACGTTTCATATTAATTGATTTCGTTGCGAGGTTTTGACCTCTATAAGAGACGTTTTTCAAAGACTGCATTCGATTTTTGAAACAAACCATAACCTTTATATTTGCTATAAAGGTTTAAAATATTACGAAGATTATCAAATAATGATAATCTAAAATATAGCGTTTTCACACGACCATTCCATAATAGTTTACAATAATATTACACAACAACTTAAGTCTTCGAATGCAGTTTTTAAACAATATTGTACAAGCATGCAGACTCCAATCATGTGTTTATTTAGCATGCAGCAGCGGAAGCTCTTAATAATCACCTGAGAATAAACATGCTTTAAACGTCAACAAAAATGTTGGTGAGATATAGGTTTAACCTATATATCAAATTATATTAATAGACCACAAGATTTCATTTTTTTTTTTTCATAATTAACTGCAGGAACACTCATCTTCAAAAAAATATAATACAGGAACACTCATCTGTATAAAAATCATTCATATGAAGAACACCTGGTAACCGACATTAACAAATGCATATAGAATATCCCCAAATATACAGGTACACTCATCTGTATATAAAAATCGAAGTACTAAAGAATCCATAACCTAGATGGGGTCATTAGGCCCATAGATCTATCTTCAGGATTAGCGTCAATTAGTGGCGTTCAGTAATTCTTAGGTTACCAAGCAAAAGGGTGATATTCAATAAGATAATTCAATCATAGAATGTAATTTTCACGTACTTGTGTCTATTTTGTAAATCATTTATAAAACTGCATTTATTCTTATCCCAAAAATATTCGATAGTAAAAATAGGACTATAACTCACTTTCACAGATTATCCCTTCGTCGGAAAATAACACTTGGCCACTGGTCGATTCACGAACCTATAACAAATATATACATATATATCAAAGTATGATCGAAATATATTCACAATATATTTTATTATGTTTTAACGATTTAAGTTTGTTAAGTTAACAGTCCAACGTTCGTAGTCCACAATTAGTTGTCCACAGTTAGTAGTACAGAAATAAATCAATATATATTATCTAATATATATTATCTCGAATCAATCCATGACCCAGTGTATACAAGTCTCAGACTCGATCACAACTCAAAGTATATATATTATTTTGGAATCAACCTCAACCATGTATAGCTAACTCGAACATTACCGCATATAGAGTGTCTATGGTTGTTCCAAATAATATATATAGATGACGTCGATATGATATGTCAAAACATTGTATATGTGTCTATAGTCTATCAAGTTTACATAATATATGTTAGACTACATGTATAATGTAATATAAGTTAGTTAAGTTATGGTTAGTATAGATTTTTGTAAATTCATCCCGTAGTCAAATTAACCATTTTTAACCAATTTTGTTTTACCCATCATTTCTTCGTTTTAAATCCATTTTGAGTGAATCAAATTGCTATGGTTTCATATTGAACTGAAATTTATGAATCTAAATAGAAAAAGTATAAGTTTATAGTTGGAAATATAAGTTACAAATCGTTTTTGTAAGAGGTAGTCATTTCAGTCGAAAGAACGACGTCTTGATGACCATTTTGAAAAACATACTTCCACTTTGAGTTTAACCATGATTTTTGGATATAGTTTCATGTTCATAAGAAAAATCATTTTCCCAGAAGAACAGTTTTTATATCAAATTTTATCATAGTTTTTAATTATCTAACCTAAAACAGCCCCCGGTTTTACTACCACTGCGTATGTCCTGTTTTACGGTGTTCTTCGTGTTTCCAGGTTTTAAATCATTATGTTAACATATAATAGAGATATAGAACATGTGTTTAGTTGATTTTAAAGTTAAGTTAGAAGGATTAACTTTGTTTTCGAACAAGTTTAGAATTAACTAAACTATGTTCTAGTGATTACAAGTTTAAATCTTCGAATAAGATAGTTATATATATATATATATATATATATATATATATATATATATATATATATATATATATATATATATATATATATATATATATATATATATAAATCGAATGATGTTATGAACATCATTACTACCTCAAGTATAGTAGGTAAACCTACTGTAAATAACAATAAATGATCTAGAGCTTCAAAGGATCTTGAATGGCTTGGAAGTTCTTGAAGTAGAATCATGACACAAAAACAAGTTCAAGTAAGATTTTCAACTCGAATTAAGATAGTTCTAGTTATAGAAATTGAATCAAAGTTTGAATATGAGTATTACCTTGAATTATAATGATAACCTACTGTAAGTAACAAAGGTTTCTTGATCTTAGATGATTACTTAGAATGGATTAGAAAGCTTGGAAGTATACTTGCAAACTTGAAAGTATTCTTGATTTTATGAAACTATAACTTATAGAATTTATGAAGAACACTTAGAACTTGAAGATAGAACTTGATAGAGTTCAATTAGATAAAGAAAATTGAAGAATGAAGGTGTTTGTATGTGTTTTAGGTCGTGATATATGGATTAGATATAAAGGATATGTAAGTTTGTTTTCTTGTAAATAAGTCATGAATGATTAATAATATTTTTGTAATCTTGCTAAATAATTCATACTAGATTACAAAGAATGGTTCCTACATGTTTGATGACTCATTAAGGGCTGCTAAGAGCTGATCATTGAAGTGTATATACCAATAGTATGTACATCTAGGAGCTGTGTATTGTACGAGTACGAATACGGGTGCATACGAGTAGAATTGTTGATGAAAATGAATGAGAATGTAATTGTAAGCATTTTTATTAAGTAGAAGTACTTTGATATGTGTCATGAAGTCTTTCAAAAGTGTACTAATACATCTTAATACACTACATGTATATACATTTTAACTGAGTCGTTAAGTCATCGTTAGTCGTTACATGTAAGTGTTGTTTTGAAACCTTTAAGTTAACGATCCTGTTAAATGTATTTAATCCCTTGTTTATCATAAGAAATGAGATGTTAAATTATTACATTATCATGATATTATGATGTATGAATATATCCTAATATGATATATATACATTACAATGTCGTTACAACGATAATCGTTACATATATGCCTCGTTTCGAAATTCTTAAGTTAGTAGTCTTATTTTACATATGTAGTTCATTGTTAACATATTTAATGATATATATAATTATCATTTTATCATGTTAAATATAGTGTAACAATATATTAATATAATTCATATGTATTTAGTAAGACGTTGTTATAACGATAATCGTTATGTATATCGTTTCGAGCTTCTTAATTCAATAATCTCATTTTTTATGCATATCACTCATTGTTAATATACTTAGTGAGATACTTAATTATCATAATCTCATGTTAACCATATATATGTCAATATATATATCATCATGTAGTTTTTACAAGTTTTTAACGTTCGTGAATCGCCGGTCAACATGGGTGGTCAATTGTCTATATGAAACTCATTTCAAATAATCAAGTCTTAACAAGTTTGATTGCTTAACATGTTGGAAGCATTTAATCATGTAAATATAGTTTTCATTTAATATATATAATCATGGAAAAGTTCGGGTCACTACATTTCCGACAAGATAAGCAAAGTCTATTGAAGTCTCAAAAATTTTGAACTGTGTTCATGTATTCAATTACCCTTCGACTATTCTCGATGATTCACAAACGAGTGTTGTAACCAGATATATATATATATACAACTTAATCAAATGAGTTAATTATGTAAAATATTATACAAGATAAAAAGTTGTTATTAAAAATGAAACTATATATATTTTGTAATATATTTTGAATGTATAGATAATAATTATTCAATAAAAGTTAATATATAATATATAATATATATATATATTATATTACATAAGTAATGATACATATATATATATATATATATATATATATATATATATATATATATATATATATATATATATATATATATATATATATATATATATATAACACAAGTATAAATATAATTTTTATTGTACTATTTCTAATATTAATACCAACATTAGTGTTATTAATAATCTAAAGATACTAACATGATATATATAGATTAATATAGTATTATTATTATTATTAATATCATTGTTATTATTAATAATATTGGTATTATTAGTATTAACATTATTAACAATATTATGGTATACATTATATAGTAATTATTATTAGTATCATTAGTACTATTTTTATTACTATTATATTTGTATTATTATTATTATTATTATTAAGAGTATTATTATTTATAGTTATATTTAAAAGATTAATTATAACCTATTAATAAATTTATATAAATATAAAAGATATACAAACACATATATAAGTAGATATATATATATATATATATATATATATATATATATATATATATATATATATATATATATGCCGTTATGTACAGATACATGTTAGGAAATCAGTATTAATATTATAAAGATAATTATTGATATATCAATAATACAAATTATTAATATTATTATTAATAATATCATTATTATAACTACTAGTGTTATTATTCTAAAAATTGTTATTATTAGGATAATTATTATTAATATTATTATTATGTTATTATTATTAATAATCAGTATTCTTATTATTTAATAATAATAGAATTATTTTTTTAAATTAAGTTTTATAAATAAAATCGTATATATGAACTGGAAATCAGAATCTGTTGCACGTTCCTTTCAATCCTTATTTAATTTTGTTTCTTGTATGAAATTGTCAATAATCAATAACAGTTAAATGTACGAATTCAGTTAGAAGTCCATATCTGCTTTTTATTTTATTTTGTTTATTTCTTCACCTGATTGAATCTTTCTGTCGAGAACACCTTCTATAAATCAAACGAATTTTCAAGGACATTGTAAAAATTCAATCAACTTTACACCTTCAGTATCAATTGCAACCTTTTTTTTTTTACTTCTAGTAATTGTGGAATTAAACAAAAAAAATAAATAAAGAAGCTCGACACTCTGTTCTTTTCACTTTTTACTTATAATTCGAATTCGAATCAAAATTCAAAATCTATTAATGTAGTTTTGTTAGGAATCATTCAATCAAACTATCTGCAAAGTTTCAAATTCCAATTCCTTATATCGAGTCTTAATTTCTGAGTCAAAGTTTCAAAATTTAAAAGTCAACAATTGTTCTTCGATCGAATTTAAGTTATCTGTTATGATTCAAATCCAATTAATGATTTCATAAGTTTCCTTAAACGATTTACAAACTTTTTTGTGTAGAAGTCATCAGTTAAAACAGCCTAAAATTTGAAATCAATTTGGTGTTCATCGTGGTAATTCAGAACTGCTGCTGCTTATAATTTTTTTTTCAAATTCTTTTCTGTTAATTCCAAATTCATCACATATAATCGTTTCTGTTTCATTTGAAAGTTATAAATCATATTTTAAATTAGATATTAGGATTACCTCTGGTCGACTTGTAAATTAAGAAGAAAAAGATGAAGATGAAACACAAGAGGGTTAAATACAATTAAAATGGTTTTTATTCAGAAAAACAGAAAATGGTGGGATGGTTTAGGAGTGTTTGTGTAAGCGAGAGGTCTCGGGTTCGAGTCCGGTTCATGACAAATTTTTTTTAGAAAGGCTTTACAAGGTAGTATACTTTCTTACAATTATTATTATTATTATTATTATTATTATTATTATTATTATTATTATTATTATTATTATAATAATTATTATTATGATTATTATTATTATTATTATTATTATTATTATTATTATTATTATTATTATTATCATCATTAATTATTGTTATGTTATTATTAGTATGTTAACATAAATACCATGGTTAATATTATTATCATTTTTGTTATTAAGTAACATCATTAAGTATTATTATTGTATTATTAATATTAATATAAGTATTATTATGATTAGGATTATTATTATTACTGTTGGTATAAAAATAATACAAACTATTATAATTATCATTAATATTAGTATTAGTATCATTTTGGAATTTTTATTATTATTATTATTATTATTAACAAAAGTATTATTATTAAGGGGGTGTTTGGATTAGCGTTTTGAAAATTGATTATGCGTTTTAGATAATCAAAATCAAATAATCAGCTGTATCAAAACGTGGTTTTGATAAATGGTGTTTGGATTTAATTATGCTATTTGATATCGCAATAATCAGATAATCTCTTTTTTAGTGTTTGGAAAAATATGATTATATAAAATGTTAACATGTAAAATTACCAAAAGGGGTATTCTTTTAAAATAATTAAATACATATATTTAAGATGCATAAATATGTAAAACTTTTATGAATTTTAACAAGATGTTATCAAATGCTCGTATATAGTAATATAAATGTATCAACCTATACTCCTGCAGTGAGTAAACAATATTATTATTTATAATTATATTTATAATTAACTTTAACTATAATTATTAAGATAAAAAACCACAATGATCATATATCATGATGATGATTCCAAATTAAAGAGATGCCAACATATATGTAAAATGACATTCACCAAGAGTCCATAAAATGACTTGCGATTCTATCTCTTACTACACTCATATATAGATCATCAGTTTTACGACGGGTACTTAGCTCTCCTTGAGTTACGTTAATGCTAGTACTGGATCCGTTGTTTAACTCTTGATTTGGACGATAATTTTCTTGTTGTGCTATGTCAAATGCTTCATCAAAGTGACCGTTCATTCTAATATAGTTATGAATTGCCATAGATGCTATCATGATGTTGACTTGTGTTTCATATGAGTAATTTACATGCATATCTTTTAATATTGACCATCTCGCCTTCCACACTCCAAATGTTCGTTCAATCACATTTCTCAATGATGAGTGATGATAGTTAAATTTCTCTTTTATTCCTTTAGGAGCACGTTGAGCAGCAGTTTCACCACGACAAAAATCGGGTATATGATAACGAATATTGTTTCCTTTATACGGAGCAAGATAACCCCTAGTATTTGGATACCCAGCATCAACAACGTAGTACTTATCTGTTAACAATTAGAAAACATGGCATTTTAAACATATAATTAAAATATTAGTGATACAACATAAAATATATAAATTAACTAACCTCCCTCTGGACGTGGAAAATTAACATCTGGTCTTCGTAACGCTTCTAGAAAAATTCTTGTATCATGTGCCGTGCCTTCCCAACCAGCCCATACGAATGTAAAACACATGTTAAAATCGCAGACAGCCATAACATTTTGAGTTGCGTAGCCTTTTCTCCCGATAAATTTTGCTTGTTCATGCTCTCGAACAGACGCTCTCACATGTGTTCCATCAATAGCTCCAATACAATCCTAAAAGTAATATATAAATATCATAAATTAGATGCAATATAAATTTAAAATGAGATATATCACTTACCTTGAACATTGGATAATAGCGTGAATCATTTAAAATTTGGGGTGGTACTTCTCTGTTATAGGTTGCATTTGGCCTAATAATGTCCCCGCTAAGCTTAAGAACCGCCTTCAAAATTTTATGAAAATGTCGATGAATAGTTTCTCCAGAATGATTGAAAGTTTCTTGAGCTAATCTATTTCCACATCCATGTGCTAGTATTAGCAAAAAAAAATACCAACGGACTCCTCTATAGATACATTACGAGTTGACTTTACGTTGTAACGCGTTTTAAGATCTAAGCATAAACTCTTGAACACACCAATATGCAGCCTGAAATCTTCATAACATCTCCGAGGATGGCCATTTAGTATCTCATGGATAAAAATATTTCCTATACGACAAGAGGTGCGACAAGGAATACGAGTCTTATTTAGCAAATTTTGACCTATAATTATTCCTTGAATGGCTATACCATATAACAATAGCCACTTATTCTCATCATCGATCAAATCTTCTTCATCTGGGTTGTTGTTATAATCATCACCGTCCGAGTTAATATATATGTCATTCATTCTCTCCACCCTATTAATGAGAAAACATAAAACATTATTTCATTACTAGTACATAATGAGATAACCATATTGAATTTTATTTAGAAAATATCAAAGAGTTTATTTTAATATCTCAAACATAAAATAACGAAATTAAATCAAATAAACATCCATGATGCATCAAACTAGAAACACGATCACATAACAAAAACACAATATCATGTCACTCATTCATAAGTGTTAAAAGAAAGTGCATCTTGTCGACGTTATTTGGCAGATACATAAAACATTCTCTTGCCTCCTTTTTCATAAATATCCGCATCACTTTGTTATAAGCCACTGAACTTGGTTCAAAACCGGAAAATGATGAAACAATATCCATGCACTCTGCAATAGAAGGAGCAGGTGGAGTAACTTGTGTGCTTCTTGATAACAACGCTTGTAATAGTGTATCCAATTTTACTTCAAATGAGGAAGCTGCAACATTTTTTACCCTTTTTAATACGAGAATTATCGTTAGTATCTATCTTCTTCCTCTTAGCAACACTACTTTCTGGAAAAGATATTTCAACATCATCACCTAAATTCACATCATCGCTATCATCTTTCTCTTCTACATCCACATAACCAATTTCATCTTCAACGTTATTTGTATCAAATTCATTCTGTAACTGAGAAGCAGTCTTAGTTCTATCACCAACTGCAATCGAATCCCGAAACAAAGGCTCATAATACATCTGATACATCTCTAGAATTTTTTCTATAAATTTTGCAAGATCCGGATTCGCCTACAAAATATTGAGAATTTGTTTATATACTCTAGGAACTCTTGAATAAAAAATTGTAATAAAATGTAAATTATATGTTACCTGTATTTTCTCATCCCACCACTCAGTTGTTGCGTTGATTGTCTTTTTAGCAGGATCCCATCCAAGATCGAACTCAATTCTCATTAGTCGATCATATAATTTCCAATCTCTTTTCATTGAATCCCAATGGTTTTTAAGTTGTTGTTTAGAGTAAACTTTTCCAGTTTTATCTTTTAGCTTGGTTCCTAAGTTTGCCCATCCAACCTTAGTAAAGGTGTTCCCTGACCTATCACCAATTTTTACCTCCTCAATACATAGTTGAACAAATGTGATATGGGTGTTAGGATCCCAAACAATTTTTCTAGGATTGACCTTCATAGTAGTCTGATTCATACTAGCATTTTCATTGTTTGATTCCATACCCTGTATTTTAATAATATCACACCATCCAACTATAAAAAGTAGATTCGCATAAAATGCACCAAAAAATTATAGTACACATAAATTGTATAGTACTTGAAAATATTTTACACATACATACATCTCTTTATCATGATATCTAGCACTCAATAATTTTCAAGAAATGTTAGTTAGACACATATAATTAAAGACATAAATTAGAACTGATATAACCTGTAACAAGCAATTTGGAAAAACACATTATTCGTATAATGTTGCAATAGTAAAATAAATAAGTAACATAATAAAAACAAATATGATTCATATTAACAGACACATATTTTCTTTGTTAAACTTGGGTCCACATATTGTATATAGCAAATAGGATTTAGGTGAGAGGATGAATGCTTTGTTTGGCACTCTTGCTATGTACTATGTTTAAATATTTCCTAAATAACATAAGGTTAATTTTTTTATAGATAAATAAAAAAACTAAAGTCACACTTTGATGGCATACATGACAACAATGTCAGACAAAAAAGAAAAGCAAGCAACATGTCACCTTGGTACCATAAAAAGTAGAGGTCTAGTATTATTAAATTGGTATATAAGTACTATCGTCATGTGAAAGAAAATAGAGTTGATAAAAAAGCTTACGTAGGGTGGCCAGAGATCAGAAGTAGATGCCGCAGGAAGAAATAATAAAGTAGGGTTTTTTTTATTTTGGGGTATAAAAAAGGGGGTTCTAAGAGTTTTATAAGGGCATATGGGTAAAGTCAATGGCAGGAAAAGTGTTTTGATAAGCGCGTTTTCACACAGTTACCTCTCCCCTACTGTTGGGTTTTCACGATTTAAGGGGCAAAAAACGTGATTAATCAATTTTATCTAAAAGTTTGCCAAACACTAAAAACAAATTTTTTGTGACTTGTAAACGTAATAATCAGATAATCAAATTCAAATCGCAAAAACAAAAACCCCTTAAGATTACCACTAGTAATAAGATTGTTATAATTATTATTATTATTAAGTATTAGGTATTATTATCAAAATTATTATTTTCATTATTATTATTATTAAATTATTCATCTTATTAAAAACTACTGTTATTATCATTATTATGTGATTTATTATAAAAACTATCATTAATATTATCATTTATAGAATTATTAATACCATTATCATTATTATTAGTATTAGTACTATCATTATTATTATTATTGTTATCATTTAAAATATTATCTTAGTATTATTAAAATACTGTTTTAACAAATGTTTGATACTTATATAAAAATATATTTAACACATGTAATTAAACTATATTAATATCTTATTTATTAAAATATATAAAATATCAAATAATAAAATATATAAGTTAATAATATAAAAATTATCACTAATAATAATATAAGTAGTTGTTCGATTACGATTATATGTATTAATGAATATACAAATTATATAGGTTCGTGAATCCAAGGCCAACCCTGCATTGTTCAGTTCCGTCGTACGAATATTTTTACTACAAAATATTGTATCGTGAGTTCATTTGATTCCCTATTACTCTTTATATTTTTGAGACTGAGAATACATGCGCTGTTTTACAACTGTTTTATTAAATGCCTTTGAAATCTATATTTTTGGACTGAGAATACATGAGATGCTTTTATAAATGTTTGACGAGATAGACACAAGCAAAACATTCCTCGAATGAATTATTATACAGACGAGAGGTTCTGTTGATTATTAAATCCGAATTAGTTGGACGTTATAATTGCCACTAATTGATGTGAATATTTTCCCCTGATTATTATAGCTTGGTAACCTAAGAATTAGGAAACGGGTATGGCCCCTAATTCACGCGAATCCTAAAGGTAGCTACCGGGTTTAACACCCCCACCCAGAATGTTTATTCTCAGGTATTAAATAAATCTTCCGCTGTGCATTTGCTCATTTTAGAGATATTACTTGGAGTCATTCATGACATTTTTCAAAAGACATTGCATTCGAGTCGTTGAGTTCAACAAGAATATTATTAAGTCATTTATAGTTTGGATATATTATGAAATGGTATGCATGCCTATCAACTTTCGTTGAAATGAAAGTTTGTATTTTAAAAACGAATGCAATTTTTGTAAAATGTATCATATAGAGGTCAAATACCTCGCAATGATTCCAATTATTATGTAACGTTTATAATCGATATGAACGGGGCATTTTAGTATCCATCTTTCTCCCCCTTTTATCGAAACAAAAGGTTAGCTCCCCCTAGAACTATGCTCTCCCTTAGAGCAAAGCTCCCCCTTAAATTGTGCACTTTGAAATTTTTTTATTTAAACATAACAAGCACACATTTTATTTAAAGCAAGCAAGAAACATAGTTATGCATATAGCGCAACAAATTGTTCCTAGTCTAAAATGTTTTTAAGCCACACTCAATGGAGTCATGCATGAGTGATAATACAATTGTTCCCAGAAGACGATGTAGGAGTCAATGCGTTGAGGTGTTTGAACAGGAGTGTCAATCGGCAACCGTAGGGAAAAGGTTGCATAGGATCTTGTTTAAGATCTTGCATCCTGGAAGCCATTATGTAGGCAAGATTTACTTGTATGGACTTGGTTAAGCACCACATGAGTCCAAGTTCAGTCATGGATACTTTATCGTCATCTTCTTTCCTGAAGAAGATGTTGTAACTTATGATCATTTTGCATGTCCCATACTCTGGTTGAATGTCATTGTCAAAAACTCCTTCTTGACAGAGAGTTCCTAGTTTTAGTTCTGGATCAATGAAGAGTGAGGTTAGTGCTCTTCTTGGAATGAACTTGAGAAGAAGTTTTATATGATTCTTCGTATCATAGAACTCAGCTCCTTTTGTTGGCACTCCGTGCGGGAAACTTAGTACCCGGAGAAGAACGTCGAAGATTGTATTAGGAGTTGTCTAGAGTTTGAAGTTAAAACTTTTGTATTCGGAACTCGTTTAATCTACTAGTACTTCTATCCTTTATCTTTATATAATGTCTTCTATCATTATGTTATGTGATATTGTTGCCATGATTAGCGTGTAATTATCTTTAATGTATGCTATGATGTAAGCAGTTATAATGCCGAAATAATGTTATGGTTTGTGTATGTTGTTGAAATGCTTTCTGATTATGCTTTGAACTCAATCGCTTTTCCAACTAATAGAACGTAGTTATTGGCTCTGTTATTGGGAAGTCGCGAACCCCGATTCAGAGTACACTATTTGTGTCACCCCTTGGTAAGAGAAGTCTATCGGATGCAACGTAAGATCGACTGAGGCACACCGTTTGTAGTAAGTCTATCAAGCTTTGGATTCCGACTAAGGACTCTTTCGTAGTGAAACATCTGACTAGACCTTTAGTACATTGTCGGTCCCAGACCATGCTAGTGTAGTCACCAAGCATATAAACTTCGTACGTGCATACTGAAGCACAAAAGTTGTTGTAAGTTGTACCTCTGCTAAGTAAGGCCATGGAACACGGCCAGTGTTGATTAGTATACTGCACCATAACGCGGTCTCAAGAATTGCACCCCGCTTGAGGGATTCTTAGTTAATTAAGGAACTGTTTGTTTAAACGCATAAAGGATTGGACAGTTAGGATAACCTGAACATGTTCATGGAAGTCAACCTGACTTGGCCATGGTGTTCTCTATGGTTGAACTCTTTTTAAGGGCCTAAGTATCTTTTAAAACCAATCATTAACGAAAGCATTGAAACACATCACGTCTCTCGGATATGGTAAACCCTGTATTCTATTATGCTTAAGAAAGTTTAGACCTTTGTGAAATGTTAATACGTCACCCAACCGAGTCGCTCAATTAGATGAGTCGTCTGAACGTGTATGCCTGTAGTCAGACTGCACGGGCATCGGGGGTAAGGGACGTTGCTGTCTATTCAGAATCTTCAAGCCTATTGCATTACCCAGTGACATGTCTTACGACAGGGGCGTTTAGGACCAGTGTAATGAATATAAGGCCTCTGCCTATTCTTGAGCCAGCATTCCATAATCTCGGTAGAATAACTGATGAAATCATAGTATGCACTTGTTTTAACTTTATCTGAATTACGAATTTTATCGCATTTACTTTATCTGTCTTATAAACTAGAAAATCCCAAAAATTAGGTAACCACTACTCCTTTATAACTATCTTAAGCTTTAATATAGGTTCGATTCTACTGATATCTTAAAAATACGACTCTAGGTCATACTTCCCTTACTTATGATAAGGAGTAGTACGATTTAGCCCCCGCTAAATATAAATTTAAAACAGTACCCCCTCTTGGTGGTTGATTCTGACGTGTTGCGACCTAACAACACCGCACAAATAAAACCGTCTGTTTCGGCCATATCAACCCGTTAAGTAGTTATTAATATATATCACTTAATCATATACTAATACATGCCCAAAATTAGTGAAAACATACATTTTCAACCAAATTTTCCACCAATCCCCCACATGAATAAAGATTGATCTCAGAAATAAAAATATTCTGATTAAGTTTCAACGGTTGAATCTTGCATACGATAAGTATGTGTTACCCTTTAAACTTCCGCTTCTGAAAACGCACTTAGTCTACTGGCTCTGAGTAGACGGCTATGTCTTTGAACTCGTCTGTCGTTTGTGTAGGCGACAATACGCTTCACACAAGACTCTCCCTGACAACGTAAAGTCCTCATAGTTATGTTTATTATGGTTATGAACATTAGCCTGGTTCTGCGAGAGCTTATCAAGTATTGTGCCTCAACAATACCCTTCGAAGCGACCCCACTTCTCTCTCACATAGGTGATTCACCACCAAATGGCTATTGATTAACCATGCATGGTTATTTTAGTTGAATCATTAAAAGCCATAGGCTTATCGTCTTACTTGTCACTCTTAGGAATGGACTAGGAAGTCTACTCTCAATTAGTAAACTCCCTATAAAAAGGGCAAGGGTTGCTAGTTAAGTAATTAACTCCCCCACAGTGACTTCGCCAGTTCATACAAGTAGGTTTTTCTATTGAACTCAATTCTTGGGATATCCAGTAAACTTAGTTAGGTTTTCCTTCATATAAACTTAGCCTTTCAAGGGCTTCAGTCCCATTCCCAAGCACGACTCATATACCAACTCTCTGCTTAAGCCTTTTGTCAGCGGATCTGCAACATTATCCTTTGACTTCACATAGTCAATAGTGATAGTTCCATTAGAGATTAGTTGTCGTACTTCATTATGTATACGTCTCATATGTTTATTCATACCATTACACATTGTAATATGAGCACTACCAATCACCTTTTGGCTATCACAATGTATACATATGGCCGACACCGGCTTAGGCAATCTTGGTATATCCTCAATGAATTGACGTTGCCATTCTGCCTCTTCACCAGCTTTATCTAAAGTGATGAATTCTGATTCCATCGTGGATCTAGCAATAATCGTTTGTTTAGACGATTTCCACGATATAGCTGCACCTCCAAGTGTGAATACATCCACTTGTCGCTATGGAATCATTCGTATCAGATATCTAGTTTGCATCACAGTGTACCTTGATCACTGCATGATATCTGTTACTGACTTAACTCTAATGCGATGTACTTGGATTACTCTTGTATCTACTTAGCTTGCTTACAATATATTCTAAGTCGGATCTGGTACAACTCATTAGACACATTAGAACGCGTCATCATGTATCATGTTCTTGATATCAAATATAAGACACCCCCACATTTAAAGTTATTGTATTCATTTTGCAGAACTAACTAGAGTTACCGCTTATCGTTTCAAAGCTTCCCCACATTTCTTGCAACTTGATATCATAATCATATATCTAATATGATTCTAATCAATCAAGCGTTCAAATGTCCACACATAAGATTTGCATCTTTTTGTGATCCATATTTTAGCACATTTGAGCAATTCTTAGTCATATTCTAGGTTTGACATTGAAATAATTAACACATGTTATCACATACGTAATAATCAGATTGCTAAATGATGATGCAGCGGAGGTGTACGTGATATACTATTATTTTTTCTACGAAATACGATGAAATATGATACAAGTTTTATTTAATTTACGGATGGGATATACCTAAACCTTGCTACAACACTTATAGGCAGTGTATCTAATCGTAGAGTAGTGTAGTTTCTAGTAAGTCCGGTTCGTTCCACAGGGAACTAGTGATTACGTACTATATTTTTATAAAACTATATTTATACAAAATATATATAATTATATATAGTAATATTATTATTTTAAAAGGGGGGTTTTATCGTTTAATGACTGGTTTGTCGATTTCAAATAAAGCGTAAAGATAAATGACGATAATATAAATGACAGAATTTAAATTGCGATAAAGTAAATTGCAGTAATTAAAATGATAGTAAATAAAGGTACAATGAAATATGAAATAAAAGTATTATGCTTATTTAAACTTCCGTAATCATGATGTTTGACGTTTTGATTTTAATTTATTACTCTGGGTTAATTGTCCTTTGTCCTTGCTTATTTGATACCTATCTGGGTTTTGCCTATAATAGTCCATCGGTCATAATTATAAAATGCTTGTTAAATTAACCTTATTCCCGAAGTCAAATATTCCAACTAATTAGGGATTCGAAATGTAACAAGGTTTTAATACTTTGTTGATAATTACACCAGGTTATCGACTGCGTGTAATCTAAGGTTTTAATACTTTTTTAACAATTACACCAATTATCCTTGTATGTAATCCACCCCTGTTTTAATTAGTCCATGATACATTAATTTATTCACTTGGTCATAATGAATAATAAATTACCCAATCCAATTGATTAATTAAATGATTGTAAACGATGTCGTATAAACGTCACTAAATAGGACATTCGTAATCAATTTAATAATTATTAGATTAACTAATTTGAAGATAGGTTCTAAAGGTTCCAATGAGTTGTCATTCAATTAGACAATACCCCCTACCTATTAATAGTCAATAGTCCAATGTTCACAAGTGTCGGTCTTTTGTCCAAACCCTAATTATGGTACAAAATCCAATAACCCAGTCTTAATATTTAGTCCAACATCACGATTACTTCGGCTCAAATAAGCATAATAATAACTTAGTTACGAGACATTAATTTAAAAAGGTTGAACATAACTTACAGTGATTATTTATCGCGTAGCATTACCCGGACAGAATTTTGACTTTAAAACCCGTAAAACATTTCTTACAATAACCCAATTATTATTAATCTTAAATTAAACTTAATATTATAAATATAAATATAAATTACAGAGAAAGAAGGAAAGAGTGTGAGGAGGTGTGTAAACTCGTCCGAAAATTGCTGAATTTATAGACTTGGCCAGGATTCTGAAGCCATGCGATCGCATGCTTTTTCTTCTTCCTGGCCATACGATCGCATGGCCAGCTGTACTCAGATATTTTTCTTTTAAAACGTGGGCTGCTCGATTATTTAATATATATATAATATAATATATATAATTTTATATAATTATATATATTATATTATATTCTTGTGCATAGTCGACTCGTAATTTTAGGTCCGTTGTCTCTTGCGTTGATGCTCGGTTTATGTCTCAGTTCCGGATTTTTGAACGTCTTTTCGTACGCTTTAACATCTCGTACTTTATGTTTCGTAATTCGTAATTTGCAAAAAAAATTATTTTCCTTAACTCCCAAAATCCGCACTTTTAGTGGCGCTTTTGAGTGCACTATGGCTTTAGTGGTACTTTTCAAGCTTTAGTGGCACTTTTTCTTCAATTCTTTAATCTTCGTGCTTTGTCTTCACATTTATTTATTTAAACAATTATAGCTTAAAATAGAATAATTACAACTTAAAACTTTACATATTGGGATGATATTGCGACTAAATATATGTTCATTTGGAGCACTATCAAATATCCCCACACTTGAACGTTGCTTGTCCTCAAGCAATACAGAACTTGAAATTAAATCACACTTCACTCGAATCACTTTTTTATTCTCACACTTTATACATCAGTGATTTTGATACAGCGGTATGAACAATGATAGTAACGATGTGGTTTACAGTCCCACATGACTATGAAAACTTAGATCCTTTAAGGAAATTGGATCTTTATGAAAACATTTGATCTTTTGAAAATTCATTCTAGCTTTTACCCTAGATAAGTTTTCCGGAATAACCCTTCACCGGTGTTTGCAAAATGTTTGTGGGTTTTGTGGGTTTCAGATTTTAAAATTTTAGCTCAAAACTTGTGGTTTTGTGTCACCCACTTGCTAACCTTGTATTAGGAAAGCAACACGTCCAGTATACTTGCTCCTTATATTACCTTTCGGTAAACTACCGTCCGGTTGTAAAGGAAAGCGTTGAACAAGCAACTGTTAAGGCAATGTCTAATGACATGCAGATGTTCATGGTCCAAAAACGTGTCGAATGCAATTACTATTCTTTGTAGGAGAAATAGTAAAGATCACTCTTTAATTTTTCTGTCTGGCACAAGGTCCTGTCTTCGACCATGCTATGCAGCCACCGTTCTTACGGTTGACACTCGATTTGGTTCAGGAGAACTAATGAATTCCGGTGAATTCTTAGGATTTTACGTTCAATGGTAATGAACGCATTAAAAATAGGTTTTCAAAAAACAAATCGGTTTTAATTGTGATCAAAATATTTTCTCGTTCAAGCTCGAGTTTAGATATCATCGAATTCCATGAGTTTGTAATTCTTAATCTTTAAGGTCAATCTCAAGGATTGAGTAATATCAGGCTTAAATGCTGATTTTTAATCTTTAAGGAGATTATCCTTTCTGGGGGTCTGATTCATTAGTCTTATCAAGCTAATTTGCACGGCGCCCTCCCCATTTTATGAAACAGATCCTCTCATAGTTAGGATAAGTCTGACCACTTGGCGACCCTATTTGATGCCGAGGTTCGTGGATTTCCTGCTGATTTTAGAGATGACTTTTCTAGATTTTTTGTCAACCTACAGCTGGTCTGGACGACAACTTCTTGACCTAAATCAAGTAACGCGTGTCGTTTTTGGAAGACTTTACTTCCTTTATTTCTTTTTCCGAAAGACTTTACTTCCTTTTAAATCAAGTGGCACATTTCTTTCAAGTATATTACAATAAATCGGATAAAACTGATCAGTATTGTTCAAAACAAAAGTACATGCAATAATCTGTACAAAAATATGTGATATATGTTTTAAAGAACTTGGTGAATTCTTCCCACACTTAGCTTTTATTTATTCTTTTCTTTGCCTTTTTATTCTCCTCTATTCCATTTTAAATGAATTCTAGCGTTTTGGGTTGTTTCTCAAATTATGTCCTTCCTGAGGTAACAATAATTTTGGTATTAACACCTAGTTTTATCGTACATAAATATGTATAAACATGATTTTGAATTCATTTAGTTGAAAAATTTTCAAATTTTCATAAAATTTGGCAATTAAACCAAGTGTAAACCCGAGAGAATTTATAACCCTTCCCCACACTTGAGATCATGCAATGCCCTCATTTGCATGAAATCAGACTATAATTATAAATTTATGAGGGTGATTAGTGTAGAAAAGTGATTAAAAATACTCAGTTTATAATTACTAAGCTCGTCGAATGATAGATGGCGTGCCTCATCGTTCATTCCTTTTGTTGTAATTTCACATATGTTTTGCGTCTTATCGTCAAAATTAGTAGCTTTTGCTTAACTTAATGTCAGTTTTTGAAAGTGCGCTGTTTTACCCTATTTTACATAAGATAAACTACAAACATATATATACATATATTATTATTATTATTATTTTGGCATACTTTAGATCAATAAAATTAAAATAATGATAATAAAATTTTTCGCCCCGCCCTCTGGTAAAGCAATTTCGGTTCCATGACCTAGTCTTTAACTTACGATGAATTTTAGAAATTATTTTTTAAACTTAATGAAATAAAGTAAATTTTGTTTTTAAATTCACACAAAACTTAAATTTAGAAAGCATATTAATTTCATACAACACCTACAAAAAAATTCAGAATGGGGGGGAGAAAACTAGTTCTTTAGTGTCTGCTAGTAGAAAAGACCAATCAGATTCCATTCCCGGAACTACACAAGAACAGAACAACTAACTCTAGACAACATTTTCTTTTTAGAACATTTGAATCTCCCCACATTTGAATCTCCCCACACTTAGTGCTTAGCAACATTTTCTTCATTGTCAATTTCTTTTGGACCATAATCAACTTGCATATCTGTGACTTTTGCTTTAAGCCATTGGTCGGATTCTTGTGTAATATCCACAAATTCAACTAGTTTCGCCTTTTCCTTAGGCGATATATTAGATACTAACCGGTTACATAACTTAGAGTTCCCCTTGGTTCTAGCATCGCGAATCCGTTTAATAAGTTTCTTCATTAAACTGTTAATAACGGAGTCATTTAATTTTGTATCAATAACGGGGTTCTTTGTTATCAGGTCATCATTAGGTGTTACTTCATCTTCCCCACATTTAGGCGTTTTATTATTGCTAAGCACTACCGTTGAAGTTGGTAAAACAATATGCTTCTCATCGATCATTTTTATTGGTTCAACGGTTTTGGTTGGTAGAGATTTAGACTTTCGAATCACAAAGGTGACCGATTTGTCACCATCACTAAGTGTCATTCTACCATCTCTTATATAATGAAAGAGGCATAACACTCACACTCGCACCTAAATCTACTAGTGCATCATACATGACACAATCACTAAGTAGACAAGGAACAATAAATTCACCTCGATCACCCAACTTTGGTGGAAGTTTTGGTGGAACTGTCTTCACCGGGTTTACTTCTACGGTTTTTGTTTCTTGCACTTTCTTATTCTTCTTCTTCTTCTTTCCAAAGGTATCACAAACTTTATTACCTATCACTTGCTCATACTTAACTCCTTTTCTTGGAAACGGGATGGGTGGTCTGTATGGTGCCACCACTGGCTTTACATACTCGGGTGCTGGTGGTGGCGTAACTTCTTCATTGTTACTCACATCTAAAACCTTTCCATCTTCTGGTGCTGGTTTTTCAAAATTTGTTGACACCATGTTAACGTTTTCATTTCGAGGATTTACTTCAGTATTACTCGGTAGCTTTCCTTGTTCCCTCTCACTCATCATGCTAGCAAGAGTACCTACGTGTTTTTCTAGATTCAAAATGCAAGCTTGTTGAGTTCTAAATGACTGATCAAACCTTTCATTCGTTTGGGTTTGAGTTGCAATAAATTGTGTTTGAGATTCAACTAGCTTTAGTACCATTTCTTCCAGATTTGAATTTTTCTCTTCGGTTTGTTGTGGTGGTTTATACAAGCCAGGTCTTTGTTGATTAAAAGTGTTTTTTGAGTTGGTTGGTTATTCAGACCTTGTTGGTTGTACGAGTTATTGTTGGGTCCATTTAGATTGTAAAAAATGTTTTTATTTCGATTGAAGTTTGGCCTTGGCGGTTGATAATTATTTTGATAATTATTTCCCGGCCTTTGGTGCATGTAGGAAACATTCTCTCGTTGTTCCATGGTTTGTTCAATGTGACAATCTTTCATTTAGTGTGGTCCACCGCATTGCTCACAATTGATTCGTATTGCGTGAATATCTTTAGTCATCTTTTCCATTCGTCTCTCGAAAACATCTATTTTTGCGGAAACGGAATCAAAGTCATGGCTAGAATCGGCTCTAGCCGCTTTAGATGAACGAAAAATATCTTTTTTCTGGTGCCACTCATGCGAGTGGGAGGCTGTATTATCAATAATTTTGTGAGCTTCGGTTGCGGTTTTCTTCATAATGGAACTACCAGCTGGTGTGTCGATGTCTTTTCGTGTAGCAATGTCGACACCTTGGTAGAATATTTGTACTATTTGATAAGTGTCTAAACCGTGCTGAGGACATCCTCTTAACAACTTTCTGAATCTTGTCCACGCCTCATATAATGTTTCATTTGGCTTTTGCGCGAATGTAACAATTTCTCCGTGAAGTCTCACGGCTTTAGATGCCGGAAAGAATCTTTTAAGAAAATTTTCAACTAAGACATCCCATGTGTCAATCGTGAAAGGACCCGTTCATACCGATTATAAACGATTCACAATAGTTGATTTCATTGCGAGGTATTTGACCTCTATATGATACGTTTTACAAACATTGCATTCGTTTTTACAAGACAAACTTTCATTACATCAAAAGTTGACAGGAATGCATACCATTTCATAATATATCCAACTATAATTGACTTAATAATAATCTTGATGAACTCAACGACTCGAATGCAACGTCTTTTGAAATGTGCCATGAATGACTCCAAGTAATATCTCTAAAATGAGCAAATGCACAACGGAAGATTTCTTTCATACCTGAGAATAAACATGCTTAAAAGTGTCAACCAAAAGGTTGGTGAGTTCACTAGTTTATCATAAACAATCATTTCCAATAATATAATAGACCACAAGATACTCATATTTTGAAAACAATCTGTGTAGGTCTGCTCACTGCTGTAAAAATCATTCATATGACGAACACTGGAATGTTTCAAAAAAACTCACCAATGGTAGCTAATGCGTCGTGCAATGCAAAAATTTCTCACCGTGGTAGTTAATACAATACAATTTCACCAACGGTAGCTAATGCATCGTGCAATGCAAAAATTTCTCACCGAGGGAAATACAATACAATCTCACCAGCGGTAGTTAATGCATCGTGCAATGCAAAAATTTCTCACCGTAAATAATTTCAACAACGGTAGCTAATGCATCGTGCAATACAAAAATTTCTCACTGTAAACAATCTTACAACGGTAGCTAATGCATCGTGCAATGCAAAAATTTCTCACCGAGGGTAGCTAAAACGGTAGCTAATGCGTCGTGCAATGCAAAAATTTATCACCGATAGTAACTACTAAATCGAACCATTTCGGTAGCTAATGCGTCGTGCAATGCCAAAATTTCTCACCGATGGTCGATAATACAATCTTTATAGAAATCGAACCTCTGAATCCAAATAATTCTATCATAGAATGCAGTTTTTAGTACTTGTGTCTATTTCGTCAAACATTTATAAAAGCAGTTCATGTATTCTCAGTTCAAAAATATATCTCAAAAGCATTTAATAAAACAGTTATAAAAACAGCGCATGTATTCTCAGTCCCAAAAATGTAAAGAGTAAAAGGGAATCAAATGAACTCACGCATATAAATATTGTAAAACAGTTAATAAAGCATTTGCATGTATTCTCATCCCAAAAACGTAAAGAGTAAAAGGGAGCAAATGAAACTCACTATACGATATTTTGTAGTAAAAATATGCATACGACGGCACTGAACAAGTGCAGGGTTGGCCTCAGATTCACGAACCTATATCAAATATATATATATTAACACATATAATTGTACTCAAGTAATTTCATCTATTAATTTCATCTATTAATTATATAACAAATAGTTCCTAAATACATTTTTAATAAGCCTAAAATTTATAGAACTCATTTTCGTATCACCGTTTATTTTAAAATTACATAAGTTTGAATTTAACTTGCTTAATATCATCGAAACATCAAACGAGTATTAAAATCATTTAATATTTATTTTTAATATACTTTATTTATATATAGAGATATATTTTAAATAATAATTATTATACTATCCTATTTTTATTTTATTAATTTTTAATAATAACAACATATAATACTTCAAATTATATTTCGAATTATTATTTATATATACATACACACATATCTATTTATAATTAATTGTTCGTGAATCATCGAAAGTAGTCGAAGGTCAATTGAATATATGAAACAGTTCAAAATTTTTGAGACTCAACATTACAAACTTTGCTTATCGTGTCGAAATCATAATAAGATTAGGTTTAAATTTGGTCGAAAATTTTCGGATCGTCACAAATCGCTCCTTCAGGTAACGATTCTAACCAATCTTTGGCTTCTCCCTTTAAAGTCCAGGGAAACAACATGAGATAGATCTGTTCATCCTCAACTTCTCTGATTTTGAATAGAGTACAGATCCTATTAAAGGTTCGAAGATATTCGTTTAGATCTTCTTTTGGCGTACCACTATATTGGCATTGATTAGTTACCATGTGTAGGATTTGTCCTTTGATTTCATAATCTGGCGCATTAATGTCTGGTTGAATAATGGTATGTCTTTGGCCAGTGCGTGTGGCTCTCATTCGTTCTTTCATACTTTGAGGTTCTGTTACTTCCATAATTGAATTTGTTGAATACGAATCACTAGATGATTCTGATTTAATGGTTTATGGTTCAGGAGGAATGATTAGTGGTTCAGGATCTTGGAATTGTCCTTGAATATCCTCCGAGTTCTCAATTGTGAGGTCGAGTTCAAAAAATGGATTATCGGAAATTTGAATTGGAGTACTTGTTCGACTAGATGATGATTCTAAAGAAAAATCAACAGCGGCAATATTGGCTAGATGTCTTGATCGGGTTACAGGTGGTGAACGTATGAAGGGTGGTGAACGTTTTGCTCGGTGCATTCACTGAATATCCTATTAGTTATAAATATAAAAATTATTAAAGTTATCAAATTAATAGACTTTTCTGATTTTGTCCACGTTTCGAATAGCCAATAGATGCAGCAGGTAGCCAGGACTCTTTAAATCGGAAGCCCACAACTCGCCACTAACAAATCCAACTATTACTACGAATCAGAAAATTTTGGATGTCTATTAATTTAATCGCTTTTTATAATTTTTCGTCGAAATTTAAAGAAAATAACGAAAATTCTATGTCTTAAAAACTAGAGCGTAGAAATGAGAAAGAAAAAAGTGCGCGTCGAAATACGTCGAAAAATAAAAAGTCGAAAAATAATAATAAGAAAGTAAAGCGTCGAAACTTAAAAGTCTAAAAATTAAAAATTAATACTTACGTCTAAAGGCATTAAAGCTTAAAAGAATTCTAAATCCAAAACGGCAATAACTTAAAAAGGCACTAAAAATTATAAACTGCGTCGCAAAATTCTAAAGCGCCTAAATCTTAATCTAAAGAAAAAGCACTTAAGGAATTTTACGGCAAAGCTTAAAAATCTAGGAATCTAAAATTAACTACGGCAAAACTAATCTTAAAACTAATTACTACGAATGACAAATATAAAAACTACGAAATAAATGATACAAATATACAATTTATAAAAATAAACAAAAAATGATAAAATTACTTATTTTTATAAAAATATTATTTTTATATTATTATTTTATAAAAGTATTAATTTTAATAAAACTAATAAACTTAATAATACAAATTATAATTAAACACTTAAAACTAAATAATATAAAAATTAAACCCTAATTATTATTAATTATATATAATTACAACCCTAATTTCGATTCAGTGTAGGTTTCAGAAGTGTCTTTTCACCTCAGGCGATCGCATGAGGATTATTTGATACGGCCATGCGATCGCATGGACTGTGGATCTAGAAAAGAAATTGGGCTGCTACAGTGTTGTAGCCCGATTACTTTTTATTTTTTATTTTTTTCTGATTTTAATTTATAGAAAATATTTATATAAAATATAATAAACTTATATTTTAAAAACTTAAAAATAAAAATAATTTTATAAATTAAATATTAAAAATATAACTTATATATATATGTATATATATATATATATATATATATATATATATATATATTTTCTTTCTATTTTATATATTTAAAACTAAAAAAAATTATATTTTTACAAAAATAGATTAAAATTTATATATATATATTTTTTATAGCGTTTCGCTTTCAGCTCCTCGGCAGCGGCGCAAAAAACTTGATGATGCAGCAGAGGTGCACGTGATATGCTATTATTTTTTCTACGAAATACGACGAAATATGATACAAGTTTTATTTAATTTACAGATGGGATATACCTAAACCTTGCTACAACACTTATAGGCAGTGTACCTAATCGTAGAGTAGTGTAGTTTTTTGTAAGTCTGGTTCGTTACACAGGGAGCTAGTGATTACGTCCTATCTTTTTATAAAACTATATTTTTACAAAATATATATAATTATATATAGTAATATTATTATTATAAAAAGGAGTTTTACCGTTTAATGACTGGTTTGTCAATTTTAAATAAAGCGTAAAGATAAATTACGATAATATAAATGACAGAATTTAAATTACGATAAAGTAAATTGCAGTAATTAAAATGACAGTAAATAAAGGTACGATGAAATATGAAATAAAAGTATTATGCTTATTTAAACTTCCGTAACCATGATGTTTGACGTTTTGAATTTAATTTATTACTCTGGGTTAATTGTCCTTTATCCTGGCTTATTTGATACCTATCTGGGTTTTGCCCATAATAGTCTATCAGTCATAATTATAAAATGCTCGTCAAATTAACCTTATTCCCGAAGTCAAATATTCCAACTAATTAGGGATTCGAACTGTAACAAGGTTTTAATACTTTGTTGATAATTACACCAGGTTATCGACTGCGTGTAATCCAAGGTTTTAATACTTTGTTAACAATTACACCAATTATCCTTGTATGTAATCCACCCCTGTTTTAATTAATCCATGATACATTAATTTATTCACTTGTCCATAATGAATAATAAATTACCCAATCCAATTGATTAATGAAATGATTGTAAACGATGTCGTATAAACGTCACTAAATAGGATATTCGTAATCAATTTAATAATTATTAGATTAACTAATTTGAAGATAGGTTCGAAAGGTTTCAATGAGTTGTCATTCAATTAGACAATACCCCCTACCTATTAATAGTCAATAGTCCAATGTTCACAAGTGTCGGTCTTTTGTCCAAACTCTAATTATGGTACAAAATCCAATAACCCAGTCTTAATATTTAGTCCAACATCACGATTACTTCGGCTCAAATAAACATAATAATAACTTAGTTACGAGACATTAATTTAAAAAGGTTGAACATAACTTACAGTGATTATTTATCGTGTAGCATTACCCGGACATAATTTCGACTTTAAAACCCGTAAAACATTTCTTACAATAAGCCAATTATTATTAATCTTAAATTAAACTTAATATTATAAATATAAATATAAATTACAGAGAAAGAAAGAAATAGTGTTAGGAGGTGTGTAAACTCGTTCGAAAATTGCTGAATTTATAGACTTGGCCAGGATTCTGAAGCCATGCGATCGCATGCTTTTTCTTCTTCCTGGCCATGCGATCGCATGGCCAGCTGCACTTAGATATTTTGTTTTTAAAATGTGGGCTGCTCGATTATTTAATATATATATATATATATATATATATATATATATATATATATATATATATATAATATATATAATTTTATATAATTATATATATATTATATTATATTCTTGTGCATAGTTGACTCGTAATTTTAGGTCCGTTGTCTCGCACGTTGATGCTCGGTTTATGTCTCGGTTCCGAATTTTCAAATGTCTTTTCGTACGCTTTAATATCTCATACTTTATGTTTCGCAATTCGTAATTTGCACAAAACTATATTTTCCTTAACTCCCAAAATCCGCGCAAGTCTTTAACTCACTTTTAGTGGCGCTTTTGAGTGCACTATGGCTTTAGTGGTACTTTTCAAGCTTTAGTGGCACTTTTTCTTCAATTCTTTAATCTTCGTGCTTCGTCTTCACATTTATTTATTTAAACGATTACAACTTAAAAATATAATAATTACAACTAAAAACTTTACATATTGGGATGATATTGTGACTAAATATATGTTCATTTGGAGCACTATCACTAATAAATAATCAAAATAAGAGAAAGTTGAAACGATCTAACCAATATAGGTTGAACAGGGATTGTGTTTGACACAATTCCCTTAAACAGATTCTTCGTCTGTACCCAGGGTACACCGGTCCAAAGTAGCGTACTGCCGGACTTGAACTTGCCTGAAAAATTATTGGAAGGGGAGACCGTGTTGAACCGAGAAGGAAAGCTTGTTGCAGATGCGTGTGTGTTTTGTGTTAGTGTTTTTCTATATATGTATAAATGATAAGAATGGTCAATTTATATACCAAGTTAGCAAACCAACAAACTTGTAACTGATTATTGAATTAATCTTAATAATTGACATCATTAAGTCATGATTAATTTCCCATAAATTATCAGTTTCAAGTCATTAATCTTAATGATTAATTTGGTTGAAACTCCAACTGATCACATACACAAAACAACACACTTTGAGATCGACATCTCATTCACCATTACTCCATTTTGGACATATCTTAATTCATTTTAAAATCCTCGTCAAGGACTACAAAACCCGTTAAGTAGTTATTAATATATATCACTTAATCATATAAGATCCTCATCAAGGACTACAAAACCCGTTAAGTAGTTATTAATATATATCACTTAATCATATACTAATACATGTCCAAAATTGGTGAAAACACACATTTTCAACCAAATTTTCCAACAAATTTGTTATGTGAAATGAAATCAGCATAAGTTGTGTTATGTTAAGCCATCCGAGTATTCATGTTGTTTCTTAATGGCCAGTAGAGCTTTCTTACTTCCTCTTAGACCATTGTTGCTGAGTCTAGGTTGAGTCAGCAGAGCTTTCCTGCCGTCTCTTAATTGGATCAGCACAAATCAAGTGTTGTCCCTTCTTGGTCAACACAGTTCAATGATGCGTCTTCTAGTGAGTGAGCACAACGTGATGTTGTCTCAGTATTGAACTGCTTACTCTTCAGTACGACAAACATAATAACTAGTTTAAGATCGACTGTTGAAGACTTAGTTTAACAAACGACTTTTATATTTTTGACTCATTTAGACCCATTAAAAGTGTTCGTTGTTTGCTAAAAAAGGTGAAAATTTATGGAGTTGTGTTATTTACCATATTTATACATATATGGATTTATTGTTATCATCAAAACTATTTTTATCAAAACACACGGGGCATCAAACATTTAAGTATATGATATGACATTGTTATTAGCATTTAATTTACATTTAGTACTTATTTTTTATCTATATTTTTCATTTTATATGTAAAGTTAAGGATATTAAAGAACTTTAACTTGTTATTTTTATTTAAATTTAATTTTGAACTATGAATATAAATATGAGACAAATCTTCTATATATAATATAAAAGTGACTCCTTGAGTCATAATGAGGGCACTAAAACCTCTTAATTTAATCATTTACAACTAAAAAAAAACATTTTTCCTTATTTCCTACTTAATTTTATAATAAAGTAATAATTAAAAAAATAAAAGAATTAGAAAATTCATTAATAATAATATCTAAGTTTTAATCCTTTCATTTTTCATGTATTAAATTGATTAATTTCAATCCTTTCATTATTCTTATAATAAATAAATAAGTTTTAACCTTTTCATTTTCCTTATATTAAATAAGTTATTATAATACTGCCTATATATACTCATTATTCATTTTCATAATACACATTTTTCATTTCACCACATACATTGCAAATACTAACTAATAATTGATAGAGTTTTATATATGTTAGTTCTTAATCATCATCATCATCAATTTAGTAAGATTATTTCCTCATGTAATGTTGTATATTCATCTATCACACGAACGTTAGACTTATGGTACGGTATGACTTTATTAACAAGTTATTGGTGTACATGAGTATTTTTCTATTATCATGTGAAATTTATCCGTTTTGATAGTTGTTTAGAATTCATATATATATATATATATATATATATATATATATATATATATATATATATATATATATATATATATATATATATATATATATATATATATATATATTAGATTTGTATGTGATTTATATTATTGTTGTATACTATCTTTGGTGTTAATTTTACGTCGATTATAGATCTTCGTCAATAATGTATTTGTTGTGTTTTTAATTATTTATTATTATTATTATTATTATTATTATTATTATTATTATTATTATTATTATTATTATTATTATTATTATTGTTTAGGTTTCTTTTATTGTTAATATGTAGTGATGTCAACATCTTACTCGGACAAGTTTCAGATATTACAACATTAAGGGACAAAGTATTGCGGAGTATTTCCTATTACGAATATGTACATATATTAGAGAACACAAATTGTTTCACTTTTGTATTGGATTGTAAGTATGATTTGTTTAATTTAGCTTTTCTCTTAATGTTCAATATTTCCTTTTAACGTTGTATTATTAAATATTTTCTTTAGCAATTATTTGCATCATATAGTTCTTTGATACTGGATAAAGAAATTATGCCTTCTTTTTGTATCATATTTGTTATGGATGTAGGTTACAAATATTAAAGAATGCAAATTTTTTTTTACTATTCTATTGAATTGTATGTACGTTTTGTTTAATTGACTTTTATCTTGATTCTTAATATTTTTTATGTTTAATTATTAAACTTAATCTTTTAGCAATCATTTACATCATAGAGTTCTTTGATAGATAATATGATATAAAAAATTATGCCTTCTATACATGGATAATACTTACTTTATATGATGATGAATAACAATATAACATTATTATTATTATTATGATAAATTATAGTAAAATGATTATTAATGTAATTAACGATGGTAAAAAAAATTGATTCTTGAATAACAAAGATAATTTAACATGTATTGAATAAGTCAACCATATTATATGTTATGTTTGATCGAGTAGCTATTACGGAGTAGTTTAATTAGCATATAATTGTTAATTTTACTACATCAAGTTTAATATTAACCAGCTTACTATTAAATATTAAGTGAATACTTACTACGTATCAAATATTTGAGTTTTCATGTAACTATAATTACTTAATTATTACTCATAATAGATGTGTTTAAGAAAATAAAAATATAAAGATGGTAAAAATAGTTGATTAATTAATCAGGATAAGACAATTTAGAACTAAAAAATTAATAATAAAATGTTGCATATAAAGTCTTTCAGTTTGATTATTGATATTAAGTTATTATCATACATTTGATCCTAAATATTTTTAATTATAACTAAAATTGATGCATGTTATGCATAATAACAATAGTTTTAAACTTTTCATTTTTCCTAAACATTCATAATAACTTTATGTTATGTCATAAATAATAACAACAGTTTTAACCTTTTCACTTACCTTATATATAGTACCTAATTAAATTGATAGTCATTGTTGTCTTCAAATACTATTTTTCATTTTTCACCTCACTACACTTTTCAAATGAAATAATGACACTTTTCAAATGAAACAATTGATAGAGTTATATAAATACACATTTTTATCATTATTTTTTAAGATGTTTGATCTTCTATATAGTATTTGGTTGTGATATATATATATATATATATATATATATATATATATATATATATATATATATATATATATATATATTCACAATAGACGACACAAATTGATTTACGAATGTTTATATTCACAATAGACGACACAAGAGGTTTAAAAACTAACCTCCTAAAATCTTTCCTATTCGGGCTAGGAGATAATTCTAGTGAAGTTAACAGGCAAATTTAATGGGTTGCTCAGCGGCGACAACTCCATTCATTTTCCTTGGTATTCCAATCGGTCAAAATATGAATCATTCAAAAGGATGGACTCCTATTATTGAAAAAGTGAAGAAGCGTCTTAATTCTTGGAAGGTAAATCTACTCTCTTTTGGAGGTAGATTAACCTTGATCAAGTCGGTTTTGGGTTCTCTAGGAACATACTACATGTCGCTTTTTAAAGCTCCAAATAATGTGATCAATAAAATCGAATCTCTTCGCGCTTCCTTCTTTTGGGGTGGAAAAGACCAAATCCATAAAGTACATTGGGTGAGTTGGACCACCATTCTCAATCCAATAGAAAAAGGAGGGCTTTCGGTTGCAAGTTTAAAAGCCGCAAATCTAGCTTTAATTTACAAATTGCGATGGCGTCTAGTAAATAATCGAGACACGTGTTGGGCTAAGGTCATATGTGCACTACATGGAAACACTGTTGGCGGAAATCTTCCATGCGCTAAAAATGCTTCAGGCACATGGGCGAACATTGTTAGATGTATAGAATTGACACACACCAACAATTACATCTCAACACGCAGTTTACGCCTAAAATTGGGTAATGGTTCACACGCACTGTTTTGGCATGACCCTTGGATTTTTGACATCTCTCTTGCTTCTCGTTTTCCGCGTTTATTCTCTCTTGATCAGAATCGAACAAGCTCAGTAGCCTCTAGATTTTCTAATGGGTCTTGGTTGTGGTTTTGGCGTCGGCCTCCAAGAGGAGGTGTGGAAGATAGTGAATTCACCGAATTATGCGAAGCTCTTCACTCGGTTTCCCTTTCTGCAGTTTCGGATCACTGGACATGGGATAATCCCCCTGATAACACTTTTACCGTTGCTCAAGCTAGACGTCCCATTGAAAACTCAAATTCGGTCAGTACTTCCACCTTTTCCATGTGGTGTAAGACTGTTCCGATCAAAATAAACATCTTCATATGGCGTCTTAATCTTGACCGTCTTCCTACCATCCCAAACCTTGAGCATAGAGATATTTTCGTGGACAGAAACACTTGTGCTCTTTGTGACGTTTCAGAAGAATCCCGTAATCACTTGTTCATAAGGTGTGACACAAGTCATCAAATTTGGTGCAAGGTAGGCATATGGCTAGATGTTTCGATCCCAATCTTGAACTCGGTGGAAGAATTATGGTCTTGGATCAATTCCCTTCCTCAGAACGGCAACAAAAGTTTCATTGTTAAAGTGGCGGCGATCTCAACTCTTTGGCACATTTGGAGGCTCAGGAACGGCATTATTTTTAATGATCACAACATTAGAAAATCATATGTTTTCGATTACATTGTTTTGTCCGCTTTTAATTAGATTTTTTCGAGGTACCACAAGTCTTCCTTAAATTGGACTTCGTGGTTACACTCGCCATTGTATTCCTTCTATCCTTGTTAGCTTCTTGCTAAGTTTTTCTTTAATATAATTTTGCCGTTTCAAAAAAAAATTCAGAATTTAAGACAATAATAATCTATTCTAGAATAAGTTGAGATTTCCATTTTTGTCTGCTTAACCACTTGCTTTTATTTATTATTTTGCAATGTCAATAAAATGACACCCGCACCCCCCAATTACTTTCACCAGTTTCTGAATGGAGACTTTACACAAACAGGTGGTGCTCATCACAGGATGCTCATCAGGCGGCATCGGAAACGCTCTTGCCCGCGCTTTCGCCGCCAGAAACTGTATCGTTGTCGCGACTGCGCGTTCGATTAAATCTATGGACGATTTGAATGGTGATCCCGATGCCTTTTTTCTTCAAGAGCTTGATGTGTTGTTGGATCAGAATGTTGGACAAGTTGTAAGGAATGTAATGGATAAGTTTGGGCGTATTGACGTGCTTGTTAATAATGCCGGTGTTCAGTGTATTGGTCCTCTTGCTGAAATCCCTATTTCATCTGTTCAACATACCTTCAATACCAATGTTTATGGTAGTATTCTTGTTTACCTCATTATTTTCTGTTTACGAAGCTAGTTGTAGATGTATACCTCATTATTTTATACTATTTTATATTCCGTATTTAGGTATTGTTTTTGGTACTGCGTAGATGAGAGTTTAATTACAAGATAATGAATATTTTTCTAAAAATAGGGCGAATATTGATTGAAGTTGGAGTTGTTTATTTTAGAATTCTAGGTATTTACTTTCAGCTATTAGCCTAGGTTAGACAGATGTGGTCATCAATGTTAGAGGTGTAGCCCTAGATAATGTTTGAACTTATATATGAAAGTATGCAGAATTCGGTATGAACATAAAGACTAGATAATTATGTGAGTGAACACCAACCTTCAGGATTATAAGCCCCAATTATTAGCTGCTGGATAGTCCGACTAAATCCCTTCACGAGTCGTCCAAGCTTAGAACTTTAAGCAGGGATTATTAAGTTTTCACTGTCGGCTCTATTTTTGAGTCAATAGCAAGCGTCGATTTATTAGCGTCTTGGCTGCCGTTTAGAGCCTAAATTGAATTCCATGCAAGATATAAAACCCATGGAAATTTGATTCTATCATTTTCATGACGTCTCAATTTTATTTTACTATTTTTTTAAAAAAATCCCCTACTTATTGGCCGGAGGTCCACTCGGAAGCAATCTCTTTATCCGTTGAATAGAGAGGGATGACTTTCTCTACTTTGAGTGTGTTTTTACTCTGGGTGGAGAAATGACTTGTTTTTATTCTCGGATAGGGGAAGAATTGTCTACATCTCACCTCCCTATACACCACTCATGTGGTATTGGGTTTTGTTGTTGTATTAAGTTTTCACTAAACATCAATTTTTGTGTGTTTTCAAAGTCATGATAGGAACAGAAAAAAATGGCATCCATATCTTACCACAAAGTACATATTTATAGATAGCAAACTGACAGTTTTTATCTGTTGAAGCGGTTAAAATGCTTGCATTAATGTATCAGACTTGTCGTCTGCATTAAGGAAATGTTTGAACATGGAACTTCCAATAATTTAACTCTGCATTCTTCGAATATTGAGGAGGAAGAACTGATCTTATGGCTAGAACATAATTGTCATAAACCTTCCCAATAAACTGCTAGTATTGTTTTTCATAAATTATGCTTAAAAAGTTTGGTATTGATTTAATTCGCAATAGTGCAAAGTGCTGCCTACACCTATTAGACTCGGTATGCTCCCCATTGGTGTGGCCCCAATTGTTTGCATGATTTTAAAAATATATAACTATCTTATCATCTATTAATGTTAGTTGCTATCTTGGATTCTTAAAGTATCGCTTTCTTTTCATGGATTCCATGTAGGTTCCATGAGGTTGATTCAAGCAGTAGTTCCTCACATGGCATCAAGAAGAAAGGGAAAGATTGTGAATGTTGGAAGTGTGACTGTGTTGGCACCTGGACCATGGTCAGGTGTCTACACTGCATCTAAAGCTGCTATACACGCGCTAACGGATACATTAAGGTTTGTTATCCCAAAACTTTCAACCCATAACTATGCCATCCATCCTCTACCTAAACACCCGCCTTCAGATTTTGTTTTATTTTATATTATGCTCTATATATATAAGAAAACATCATCATAGCAAAATCTTTTAAGGCAATCTCTTGATAAATGTAACATAATGCAAAAGCTAAGTTGAATCTAGGGTAGGAGACTTGATTCTTGAAGTTCCAAGATTGTGATTGACTTCAAATATTTCGGTGGTGTACCTTGAAATTAGAGATGCAAGTCACATTCAGTATAAAACCCATGTTTACTACAATAGGAAGTTAATCCTCTGAAAAACATGACTTACGCTGCTGTAAACATTGAATAACACTTTTGACTAGTTAATGGGCTGAAATTGCCACCACTAATGCACGTTGATGTATAGATCTGGAAATATTATAACGTCTAAATGAAAATGTATTAACTTCTGTCGGTAATAATGTAACGGAACTACATCCTCCATTCACTATCCAATTCTTTAAATGAAATTAACCTACTTTTGAGGTGAACAGGTTGGAATTGAAGCCGCTCGGTATCAACGTAATCAACGTTGTACCTGGAGCAGTAAGATCAAATATTGGCAGTTCAGCTGCAGCTAGCTACAATAGCATGCCCGAATCGAAACTGTACAAGAAATACGAAGATGCAATTAAAGCACGAGCCTATTTATCACAAGGTGAAAAGTCAATGCCATCAAAAGAGTTTGCAGACAAGACGGTAGATGCAATAGTGAAAGAAGATCCTCCTTCTTGGTTGTCATTGGGGCAATTCTCCACTATAATGGCTATCATGTACCATATGCCTATTTTTATTAAAGATTTCCTTTTAAAAAAGGCTATGAAATGTTAATTTCAATATTTATAACTCGTCTCACCTGACCAGATGCTTGTACATTTCTTTAACTTGTTACAGACTTACAGTATTTACAATTCACAATTCCCCTTGTATGTTAAATAAATGCTGTGGTAGTTTTTTCGTTGTTTATCTGATAGAATGTAATTCAGGGTTAGAAGCCAATTAACTATGTTGAACCAACATAAAACAATTTTGCATAATTGATGGTAGACCCATTTACCTAATGTTTTAGTGTGCACATGGTTGGCAAACTGATAGATAGTTATTTTAACCCATATATCTAAACGGGCCAATATATTATGATTGATATTGCTAAAAACGTACACATTTCTATTAACAATATCAGTCCGAAATAATATGTTTTTAATTGTAATTGTTTCATTTTCAAGTTGTAATTGTATAAATAATTCGAGAATGTAAACGAAGCTTCGAGGTGAAAATTATGTTAAGAAATCAGTTAAAGACAAAAATTTACAAGTCAACAAACACAAAGTACAAGAGATCAAAGCTAACCATTGGACAAGTTGTGATGATTTTGCACATTTGCACGACAATAATAATAATAATAATAATAATAATAATAATAGTAATAATAATAATAATAATAATAATAATAATAATAATAACGGAGGGAGTAAATGTAATTGGGAGCTGAGTAATATCACACACAAACACATTACACACTCACTAGACACAAAACACACACTATACACACACAAAAAACACTCTCTAATATATCTATATATATTTGAGATAAAAGGTTAGATCGGCGGGGAACCTTTAACCCCGTGCACCCTTTGGATGCCAACTGCCTACCGGGTCGTGTGCAGTCCCAGGCAAGTGTGGTCGGAACCAACCCCTGTTCCAGCGCCAAGCACAAATGGTGGCCGATTCAAGAATCGAACCTTCGCCTTATTTGAGATGAACAGCCATTTGACTTGGTCAACTGGACGTTTATATATACTCCGTATATTCACAAGAAAGAGGGGGAGACAAGTGTGGTAGTCAACACACAAACCCAATTTTCATATTTCAGTTCAATTCCTTAAGAACATTTTAATTTACTCCGTAAATTTAAGTTAGCTTTCAAGTATTGTTGTAATTTAGTACTGTACGAGTATTTTAAGTTCTAGTTTCAACCGTTTGAAGATAATGAAAGTGAAGATTATTGTAAGTCGTATCATTTAAATTAGGGAGGTGATACTCACACACCAGTTTTTAATCCATACACATTTAATTTACTAATATGTCCTTACTTACAATAATAGTGGTTCAACTCCCTAGATAACTTTGAGGATATTATTGTAAGTTTTATGGTAAGAAATGTGTATGGCTCAAAAATTGGTGTGTAAGTATCATCTCCCTTTAAATTATTGCTATCGTTATTATTATTGTCATTATTGTACCCATGTTCACTTTATATAATTTATATTTTTATACTACCATTATAATGTCCAACTAAATACCATAGTGGTTACTAAAATGTAGAACCTGTTGACAATGGACCGAATCATTTATAATATTACGATGTAACTTTGACTATTTTTAACATTGAGTTTAATCACCGATCAATTATTATATAATTTAATATTTTTGCCCCTATCACATAATTTATTAAATTGATAACGAAAGTTAATTAAATTTATATAAATTGTGCTTCAACACTTTAGTGATCTAGACAGACATATGAACAAATTATTGACAACAATTTAGAAATATGATTCGGTGATTTGGGTAATATTATAGTTTATATAATCGTGTAGTTATAAAAAGGGAAACCGTTATAATTTTTGTTTTAACGAAAGTTAAAACTGGATAAAATCTCAATTTGAATCGTCGGGGTATAGTTTAATTCGCTAAAACGAGATCTAACGAAAGTTAGATTTAATTTTAGTTAGTTAAAAGTTTAAAAAAATCGAAAGATAAAATATAAAGTTATATATAAAAACATCGTAATCGGACTTAAAAACGATCCATAATCCAGAGGGGACATATTTTAGTAACCACTACTTGATTTTCTTATAAATCTCATCAATTTCACTTTTCACTACATAGATAAACTTTAATTACTTTCACTTCTCACTTTTTACCATTTTACTACTTTTTACATACAACCTTTAATTACAATAAGTTTAATATATAGTATGAATAGTTTGTTTTTAATTTATATTTTTACAAAATTTAGTTTTAATTAGTTTATTTGCATTTTGATTAATATAGTGTAGTTTTAATATCGATAGCATTTAATTTTATAATTTTATTTAGTTTCGTTAATTTAGTAATTTCGTTTTAGTTACATTTAAATTCCGTTTTGTTAAAATTAAAACATAATCTAAAACCCCCTTTTAATAGTTTAACTTTTAGCGATTAAAAATTCTCAAAAACTCCGTCTCCCTGTGGAACGAACCGGATTTACCAACGAACTATTACTACATGAATATGACTAGTTGCCTATATGTGTTAAATCAATCCGAAATCATAAAAACACCATATAAACACATTCGAATTCGTGTAATAAATTCAATCCAAATCCGTTCATAATAAAAGGTATCGTTTCAACGCGCATCAACTTTTTGGCGCCGCTGCCGAGGAGTTGGCAGTTAAACGAAATAGATGATTTTCTGATTCATAGTAATAGTTGGATTTGTTAGTGGCAAGTTGTGAATTTTCCGATTTAAAGGATCCTGGCTACCTGCTACATCTTTTGGCTATTCAAAACGTGAGCAAAATCGGAAAAAAAAAGTCTGTTTGTTTAAAGGTTTTTATTTGTATTTAGTTATTCGATCCTTTCGTGAAAATTCATTTTTCAAGAAAGTTCAATGTTTATACACTTAGTGAATAAATCCTTCAAGACTACATACAATTTTTTAATTGTATGACCCGTTCAGGAAATTCTAAACTCGTTACACCTAATCTAGAACCTGAAAGAAACTTGAACAAAAGATTAAAACAGGAAAAACAAAAAAAATTAGATAGTACTAGTCAACCGAAAACACCGAAAAACAACAAAAAAGATAAACAAGTAGGAAACACTAGTGGTCAACCAGAAATCAAAATTGAATCTGAAACCATCGTCATTAAAGAAGAAATGGCTGAAGAAACACGTGATCCAAATGACCTACCGATGTGGAATACCAGACAAATTGTTCCCCGTCTCGCTCTTGCACCTATAAGAAGACCTGAAATTGAGGCTGAAAACTGGGAAGTCAAGGGACAGTTTATGCACATGGTTCGTGAGAACCAATTTGACGAAAGACTTAATAATAATCCGATAGAACATCTAGAAGCTTTTAAAGATTTATGTGAACTGTACAAAACCAAAGATGTTTCTTCAGATGCATTTAAGTTAAGAACTTTTCCATAATCGTTAATAGGAGACGCAAAAGCATGGTTGAAAGCATGATTCCATCACAACTTTCAACGAATTAAGAGAAAAATTCATTACCCGATTTTTTCCACCGGCAAAAGCCGAAAGGCTTAGAACTGAAATCACCACTTTTAAACAAAAGTCGGATGAAACTCTTTATGAATCCTGGGAAAGATTAAAAAGAATGTTACGAAATTGTCCGCAACACGGATTGCAAAAAGGGCAAATAGTACAAACTTTTTATCGAGGTATTGATGAACATACTCGTGGTATATTAGATTCCTCCGCTGGAGGAGTATTTATGTACAAATCACCAAATCAAGCATATGACATGTTAGAAGACATGTCAGTTCATACTTTTGAATGGACACCGTCTAGAGATCAACAGCCTAGAAGGATGGTAGCAAGCCTTGAAGAAAATGAAGATAACAACACAATCATAGCTTCACTGTCAAACCAATTCAAAAAGTTTGGAAGAGAAATAGAGAAGCTAAATTCAACAGTTTTAGCATTGCAAGTAGGATGTGAAATCTGTGGACAGCCACGTCTCACGAAAGATTGTTATATCAATGATCGACCAATGAACTCAGTAGCACAAGTTAATTTTATTGCCAATCAAAGACAAGGCAATTTTCAAGGAGGGAGTTCTGGTTATCAACCTGCAAACTCTAGATATCAATATCCTGGGTATCAAAACCTGAAAATTTTTGTTTTTCAAAGAAATGGACCACCTGGTTTTTTTCAATAGAAACCAACCTCCATTTCCACCTCAACAAAATTTCCAACAACAACCATTACCTCAGTTACCATATCAACAACAAAATCATAACACGCAGCCAATAGAGAAGAAATCTAACTTTGAAGAAGTTATGATAAATTTTGAGAAAAGTCAATCAGAAACGAATGAGCAAGTGAAGAGACAATTACAAGTCCAAACGGGAAACGAGCAAGTGCAAAGGAATCATCAAGCGTAAATTCAAAACCTTGAAAGAGATATAGGAAGAATATCCCAATTGCTTGCTGAAAGGCAATCGGGAACTTTACCATCCAACACGTAACTAAACCCGAAGGGCAAGGAAACTCAAAATTCAAGTATTTTTTTGCAAGTTAATTCCATTACTATGAAAAGTGGGTTAACCATTAACCACAATATTCAAAACCCTCATGCTCATATTCGTGTTTCAAAAGACAAAGAACCTATGGTGGAAGAAAATACGATGCCAACCACAAGTGCACCTAAAACTCAAATTCAACCATCATTGAAGGTATACAAACCTCCAATTCCATACCCGCAACGTTTGAAGAAAGATAAATTACAAGCACAATACAACAAGTTTGCTGACATAAGAAAATTTGTATAAATGTACCACTTGTAGATGTTCTTGCGGGTATGCCGAATTATGGGAGGTTTATCGAAGATCTCATAGCTGACAAAGGAAAATATGCAGAAGTTTCAACCACATTCCTTAATGAGGAATGCTCGAAAATTTTGTAAAAACAAAAGATGCCACCAAAACTTGGAGATCCTGGAAGTTTCATCATTCCATGTCTGATGGGAGATTCAGTAATGTACGATGCATTAGCTGATTTAGGAGCGAGCATTAATCTTATGCCTCACTCATTGTACTTAAAACTGAATTTAGCTGATTTAAAACCAACCAGGATGTGTATACGATTAGCTGATAGAACTTACAACTATCCTATTGGCATTGCTGAAAACCTGCTGGTTAAAGTGAATCACTTAATCTTTCCTGCTGATTTCGTTGTCCTTGAAATGGAAGAAGATAGTAAGGTTCCCTTAATTTTAGGTCGACCATTTCTAAATACTTCAGATGCAATTGTACGTGTTAAAGATAAAGAACTCAGTTTAGGTGTGGGTGATGATAAAATTATCTTAAACATAGATAAGGCTAAGAAATACCCTAATTCATCTGATGACGAATGTTTAAAAATAGACATTGTTGATTGTTGTATTGAGGAAGAATTACAAGAATTATTAAATGTTGACACCTCGAATTTCACCGTGATGGGTGAGAGTGAAGATTTTGATGCCGATATGGAGTTAGACGAGCTGTTGAAGATAGTCACGGATGAAGAATACATGAAAGAAGATATTCCCGAGGAAGTTGAACCTTTTGAAGAAATCACAAATGGTGATAGGTTTCGGATAAAATCTTCCTTGGAAGAACCACCCGCCTTGGAACTTAAGGAACTCCTGGAACATTTGGAGTATGCTTATCTCCAAGGAACGTCACAATTACCGGTCATTATTTCACCAAATCTTTCTGATGAAGAAAAGGGTAGGTTAATGTCTGTTTTAAAAACCCACAAAAAGGCAATTGCCTGGAAAACAACTGATATTCCAGGAATTAACCCTGCTTATTGTACCCACAAGATCCTCATGGAGGAAGATTTTAAACCTGTGGTACAAAGGTAACGAAGGCTAGACCTTAACATGAAAGAAGTTGTTAAAAAGGAGGTTATCAAGTTACTTGATGCCGGATTAATTTACCCTATATCTGATAGCCCATGGGTTAGTCCTGTACAAGTGGTACCCAAGAAAGGGGGTACAACTGTCATTCTGAATGAAAAGAACGAACTCGTTCCTACGAGAACAGTAACTGGGTGGAGAGTCTGTATAGACTATCATCGTCTAAACGACGCCACAAGGAAAGATCATTTCCCGCTTCCTTTTATCGACCAAATGCTAGAACGTTTAGCGGGAAAAGATTACTATTGTTTCCTTGATGGATTATCTGGTTATTTTATTTTTAGCCGTTATGCTGTCCGTTTGTATTTTGATGTTTATGATGTAAATTTTGAAAGTGCATAAGTATTAAGGATAAAATTTTTAGCGGACAGTTTTCTGACAAAATTTTCTGTATTGTGTTATTTTGTGTTTATGGACATAAACTAAATCGTGTATATGTATTTCTCAGGAGAAAAGGAGAAAGAGAAGGTTCAGTGATTAGATAACTGAACACCTTCTCGTTTGCTGGTAATCGGTGAGTGGGACTAACTGAAGAATATAGTATATAGAAGCATGTTATATTATGATTGCCATGCTTGTTAGATATACTTATTGATGTGGTTAGTTAGTACATTGTGATGACTGCATGTTGGTTGATGCTTGTCTGCTGGAGCCCAGTGCGTCCCTATTGTGTGGTGGCCTCGGTAGGAGAGATCAACCTGCGGGTTGGGTTCCTCATGTGGTGGCCTAGACAATCGTGGTGTATATATATGTGAATGACGCGTCCGTTGCGTGTGGATTATGTATATACATACGGTGGTGGAGGAACTTCTGGTAAGCCCCAGTCCGATCAGCTGGTGGTTAATGGTTTGGCCGAGTCGCCAGAGTCTCTGTAGACGGCACTTGGGTGATGCTTGTGTGTTAGACTATTGTGACATGATTAGTATAACACTTATGTATGCTATGGCCTGTAGTTAGTCGTACTCACTTAGCTTCGTGCTAATTCCCCTCCATCTCCTCCCTGCAGGTTGATAGCTTTTGTAGATAATGCTTTTTGGGAGAAGACGGGCATGGTGATGTTATGTTTGACAGGAGTCAACTCTGATGTTGTCTTGCTTTATGAAAACAATAATCTTTTGTAAACTTTTTGTAAATATGTCTTCTCCGTATAAACAAGTATCATTTAATGACACGTGACACGGGTTGTATTAACAATTGTTAATGTGGATATCGTATTTAATTAATATTATGCTTCCGCCACGTTTAAAAAAAAAAAAAATTAGCGGTGTCACAAGTTGGTATCAGAGCAACAGAATCTGGGTACGCGTGTGAATTTAAGTACAGCATATCATCCACAAACAGACAGTCAGAGGGAACGAACGATTCAAACGTTAGAAGGCATGTTGAGAGCAAGTGTCTTAGAGTATGGTGGTTCTTGGGATTCGCATCTTCCATTGATAGAGTTTGCTTACAACAATTCATATCATTCGAGTATCAGAATGCCACCGTATGAAATGTTGTATGGTCGTAAGTGTAGAACTCCGACGTGTTGGTTAGAGGCTGGTGAGAAACAATTTGCAGGTCCCGAATTTGTTCAGTTAACTGCAGAAAAAGTCGAAATTGCACGTGAGAAGTTAAAAGCAGCCAGAGACCGACAAAAGATGTATGCTAATCTGCGCAGACGTCCGGTGACATTTAATGTAGGTGATCGTGTTTATCTGAAAGTTTCACCGTGGAAGGGAGTGATCAGATTTGGTAAACGTGGTAAACTAGCTCCGAGGTTTATTGGGCCATTTCCAATCAAAGAAATTATGAATGAATAGACTGTTGTTTTAGATCTTCCTTCAGAGTTAGCAGGAATTCACAACACGTTTAATGTGTGTTATTTAAGGAAGTGTAAAGTAGACGACGAAAGTTTGATTCTTCCGCTGAAGGATTTGAAACTGGATTTAAGTAAGAAGTTAGTAGAAGAGCCAATTCGAATAGTAGACAGGAAAGTCACCAAGTTAAGAAAGAAGCAGATTCCAATGGTATTAATAGAGTGGCGACACAGTTTAGGTTCTAACTTGACATGGGAAACCGAGGAGTTAATGAGGGCGCGCTATCCCCATTTATTTGACCTTGACCAGATTCCGAGGACGGAATCTTCTTAAGGGGGGTAGATTTGTAACATCCTCAATCGGGCCTAGATGTAAGATTACTAAAGTGCCCTTAAGTTAGAATTGTGTTATTATATGTTTTTATTTTTATTTAATATTTATTATTAAATAATAATGTGATTAGGACCAGTTTGTGACAAGGGTCACAGAACAGGTTTGTTTATTTAATTTGGACTTCGTTTGGGTTGCCAAATGATGTACGAAAGATATCAGATAATTGATAAATACCCGTGAGTTACACAGTATGGGATTTAATCCCAAATAATAGACTGATGTCTATCCCCTTCTTGCATTTTCCAGAAAATTCCCAAAACACTCCCGTACCTTCCTTTCACCTACAATCAAACCCTAATCCTTAATCTTTAGCTAGAGCTCAAATTGTTCATATCTTTGTGTTCCTTGTGACTCACTGATTCTAACAAGGTAAGATTCATAGCTTTTCATGCTTTAATCTTCAAGAAAATGGAGTTTTTGTGTTAGTTTTCATAAAAGTGTAAATTTGTGTCAAAACAAGTGATTTAAGTGTTGTTATGGTCAAATTGTTGTGGGTTTTTAGTCTATAACATGTAGTGAACAAGTTGTGGTCGATTTTGGTGTTTAAAACGAGCTCTAGATCGAGATTTGAGGATTTTATCGTGAAGTCCGTAGCCTTTGTTCAGTTTCTGATGAAGATGAACACACTCGGCCGACTGTCGGTCGACAGTCGACCGACTGAGGGTCGAACCAGCCGATTAACGAAGACAACCGACCGTCTGAGATTTACATTCGGCCGATTGATGTAATACCAAGTGAGTCGACCGACTGAGAAGGTCAGTCGACCGACTGTGTAGACAGTCGATCGACTGTCAGTGTCAGTCGACCGACTGAGTCTCCAGGGCAGAATATTTTACCAAAGTGTTGATTTTTAGCCGTTATGCTGTCCGTTTGTATTTTGATGTTTATGATGTAAATTTTGAAAGTGCAGAAGTGTTAAGGAGAAAATTTTTAGTGGACAGTTTTCTGACAAAATTTTCTGTATTGTGTTATTTTGTGTTTATGGACATAAACTAACTCGTGTATATGTATTTCTCAGGAGAAAAGGAGAAAGAGAAGGTTCAGTGATTAGATAACTAAACACCTTCTCGTTTGCTGGTAATCGGTGAGTGGGACTAACTGAAGAATATAGTATATAGAAGCATGTTATATTATGATTGCCATGCTTGTTAGATATACTTATTGATGTGGTTAGTTAGTACATTGTGATGACTGCATGTTGGTTGATGCTTGTCTGCTGGAGCCCAGTGCGTCCCTATTGTGTGGTGGCCTCGGTAGGAGAGATCAACTTGCGGGTTGGGTTCCTCATGTGGTGGCCTAGACAATCGTGGTGTATATATATGTGAATGACGCGTCCGTCGCGTGTGGATTATGTATATACATACGGTGGTGGAGGAACTTCTGGTAAGCCCCAGTCCGATCAGCTGCTGGTTAATGATTTGGTCGAGCCGCCAGAGTCTCTGTAGACGGCACTTGGGTGATGCTTGTGTGTTAGACTATTGTGACATGATTAGTATAACACTTATGTATGCTATGGCCTGTAGTTAGTCGTACTCACGTAGCTTCGTGCTAATTCCCCTCCGTCTCCTCCCTGCAGGTTGATAGCTTTTGTAGATAATGCTTTTTGGGAGAAGACGGGCATGGTGATGTTATGTTTGACAGGAGTCAACTCTGATGTTGTCTTGCTTTATGAAAACAATAATCTTTTGTAAACTTTTTGTAAATATGTCTTCTCCGTATAAACAAGTATCATGTAATGACACGTGACACGGGTTGTATTAACAATAGTTAATGTGGATATCGTATTTAATTAATATTATGCTTCCGCCACGTTTAAAAAAAAAAAAATTAGCGGTGTCACAGTTACAGGAACTTTTAGAGCGTGGTTTCATTCGACCAAGCACATCACCATGGGGAGCTCCTGTTTTGTTTGTCAAGAAGAAAGATGGTACATTCAGGTTGTGTATCGACTACCGAGAGTTGAACAAACTTACCATCAAGAACCGCTACCCACTACCGAGAATCGACGACTTATTTGATCAACTACAAGGCTCGTCTGTTTATTCGAAGATCGATTTACGTTCTAGATATCATCAAATGAGGGTGAAGGAGGATGATATTCCAAAGACTGCTTTTAGGACGCGTTACGGTCATTACGAGTTTATGGTTATGCCGTTTGGATTGACTAACGCACCAGCTGTGTTCATGGACCTCATGAACCGAGTGTGTGGGCCATATATTGACAAGTTTGTCATTGTTTTCATCGATGACATACTTATTTACTCAAAGAATGATCAAGAGCACGAAGAACATTTGAGAAAAGTGCTAGAGTTGCTGAGAAAAGCAAAACTGTACGCTAAGTTTTCAAATTGTGCATTTTGGTTGGAAGAAGTTCAATTCCTCGGTCATATAGTGAACAAAGAAGGTATTCAGGTAGATCCAGCAAAGATTGAAACCGTTGAAAAGTGGGAAACCCCGAAAACTCCAAAATACATACGCCAGTTTTTAGGGATAGCTGGTTACTACAGAAGGTTCATCCAAGACTTTTCCAGAATAGCAAAACCCTTGACTGCATTAACGCATAAAGGGAAGAAATTTGAATGGAAAGATGAACAAGAGAAAGCGTTTCAATGGTTAAAGAAAAAGTTTACTACGACACCTATATTGTCATTACCTGAAGGGAATGATGATTTTGTGATATATTGTGACGCCTCAAAGCAAGGTCTCGGTAGTATATTAATGCTATGAACGAAAGTAATTGCTTATGCGTCTAGACAATTGAAGATTCACGAACAGAATTATATGATGCATGATTAGGAATTAGGCGCGGTTGTTTTTGCATTAAAGACTTGGAGGCACTACTTATATGGGGTCAAAAGTATTATATATACCGACCACAAAAGTCTTCAACACATATTTAATCAGAAACAACTGAATATGAGGCAGCATAGGTGGATTGAATTGTTGAATGATTATGAATTTAAGATTCGTTACCACCCGGGAAAGGCAAATGTGGTAGCCGACTTCTTGAGCAGAAAGGACAGAGAACCCATTCGAGTAAAAGCTATGAATATAATGATTCACACTAATCTTACTACTCAAATAAAGGAGGCGCAACAAGGAGTTTTAAAAGAGGGAAATTTAAAGGATGAAATGCCCAAAGGATAGGAGAAGCATCTTAATATTCGGGAAGATGGAACCCGGTATAGGGCTGAAAGAATTTGGGTACCAAAATTTGGAGATATGAGAGAAATGGTACTTAGAGAAGCTCATAAAACTAGATACTCAATACATCCTGGAATGGGGAAGATGTACAAGGATCTCATGAAACATTTTTGGTGGCCAGGTATGAAAGCCGATATTGATAATTACGTAGGGGAATGTTTGACGTGTTCTAAGGTCAAAGCGGAGCATCAGAAACCATCTGGTCTACTTCAACAACCCGAAATCCCGGAATGGAAATGGGAAAACATTACCATGGATTTCATCACTAAATTGCCAAGGACTGCAAGTGGTTTTGATACTATTTGGGTAATAGTTGATCGTCTCACCAAATCAGCACACTTCCTGCCAATAAGAGAAGATGACAAGATGGAGAAGTTAGCACGACTGTATTTGAAGGAAGTCATCTCCAGACATGGAATACCAATCTCTATTATCTCTGATAGGGATGGCAGATTTATTTCAAGATTCTGGCAGACATTACAGCAAGCATTAGGAACTCGTCTAGACATGAGTACTGCCTATCATCCACAAACTAATGGGCAGAGCGAAAGGACGATGCAAATGCTTGAAGACATGCTACGAGCATGTGTTATTGATTTCGGAAACAGTTGGGATCGACATCTACCGTTAGCAGAATTTTCCTACAACAACAGCTACCATTCAAGCATTGAGATGGCGCCGTTTGAAGCACTTTATGGTAGAAAGTGTAGGTCTCCGATTTGTTGGAGTGAAGTGGGGGATAGACAGATTACGGGTCCGGAGATAATACAAGAAACTGCCGAGAAGATCATCCAAATTCAACAACGGTTGAAAACCGCCAAAAGTTGACAAAAGAGCTAAGCTGACAGTAAAAGAAAAGATATAGAATTTGAAATTGGAGAGATGGTCATGCTTAAGGTTGCTCCTTGGAAAAGCGTTGTTCGATTTGGTAAACGAGGGAAATTAAATCCAAGGTATATTGGACCATTCAAGATTATTGATCGTGTCGGACCAGTAGCTTACCGACTTGAGTTACCTCAATAACTCGCGGCTGTACATAACACTTTCCACGTCTCGAATTTGAAGAAATGTTTTGCTAAAGAAGATCTCACTATTCCATTAGATGAAATCCAAATCAACGAAAAACTTCAATTCATCGAAGAACCCGTCGAAATAATGGATCATGAGGTTAAAAGACTTAAACAAAACAAGATACCAATTGTTAAGGTTCGATGGAATGCTCATAGAGGACCCGAGTTCACCTGGGAACGAGAAGATTAGATGAAGAAGAAATACCCGCACTTATTTCCAGAAGATACGTCAACACCTCCAACTGCTTAAAATTTCGGGATGAAATTTATTTAACGGGTAGGTACTGTAGTGACCCGAACTTTTTCAAGTTTATATATATTAAATGAAATTGATATTTACATGATTAAATGTTTCCAACATGTTAAGCAATCAAACTTGTTAAGACTTGATTAATTGAAATAGGTTTTATATAGACAATTGACCACCCTAGTTGACCGGTGATTCACGAACGTTAAAACTTGTAAAAACTATATGATGATATATATATGATTATATATATAGTCAACATGATATTATGATAAGTAAGTATCTCATTAGGTATTTTAACAATGAGTTATATACATAAAATTGAGTTTATTGAATTAAGAAACTCGAAACAATATATATAACGATTATCGTTATAACAACGTCTTACTAAATACATATGAATCATATTAAGATATTGATACACTATGTTTAATCATGATAAATGATAAGTAAACATGTCATTATGTATATTAACAATGAACTACATATGTAAAAAAAGACTACTAACTTAAGAATTTCGAAACGAGACATATATGTAACGATTATCGCTGTAACAATATTTAACTGTATATATATCATACTAAGATATATTAATATATCATAATATCATGATAATGTAATAATTTAACATCTCTTTAGATATAATAAACAATGGGTTAACAACATTTAACAAGATCGTTATCCTAAAGTTTTCAAAACAACATTTACATGTAACGACTAACGATGACTTAACGACTCAGTTAAATTGTATATACATGTAGTGTTTTAATATGTATTCATACACTTTTTAAAGACTCCAAGACACTTATCAAAATACTTCTACTTAACAAAAATGCTTACAATTACATCCTCGTTCAGTTTCATCAACAATTCTACTCGTATGCACCCGTATTCGTACTCGTACAATACACAGCTTCTAAATGTATGTAATATTGGTATATACACTCCAATGATCAGCTCTTAGCAGCCCATGTGAGTCACCTAACACATGTAGGAACCATCATTTGGTAACTAGCATGAAATATCTCATAAAATTACAAAAATATTAGTAATCATTCATGACTTATTTACATGTAAACAAAATTACACATCCTTTATATCTAATCCATATACCAACGACCAAAAACACCTATAAATACTTTCATTATTCAATTTTATTTATCTAATTGATCTCTCTCAAGTTCCATCTTCAAGTTCTAAGTGTTCTTCATAAATTCTACAAGTTCTAGTTTCATAAAATCAAGAATACTTCCAAGTTTACTAGCTCACTTCCAATATTGTAAAGTGATCATCCAACCTCAAGAAATCCTTGTCGTTTACAGTAAGATATCATTCTAAATCAAGGTAATACTCATATACAAAATTTGATTCAATTTCTATAACTATAACTATCTTAATTCGAGTGATAATCTTACTTGAACTTGTTTTCTCGTCATGATTCTACTTCAAGAACTTTCAAGCCATCCAAGATCCTTTGAAGCTAGATCATTTCGTGTCACTTCCAGTAGGTTTACCTACTAAACTTGAGGTAGTAATGATGTTCATAACATCATTCGATTCATACATATAAAACTATCTTCTTCGAAGATTTGAACATGTAATCACAAGAACATAGTTTAGTTAATTCTAAACTTGTTCGCAAACAAAAGTTAATCCTTCTAACTTGACTTTTAAAATCAACTAAACACATGTTATATATCTATATGATATGCTAACTTAATGATTTAAAACTGGAAAACACGAAAAACACCGTAAAACCGGATATACGCCGTCGTTGTAACACCGCGGGCTGTTTTGGGTTAGTTAATTAAAAACTATGATAAACTTTGATTTAAATGTTGTTCTTATGGGAAAATGATTTTTCTCATGAACATGAAACTATATCCAAAAATCATGGTTAAACTCAAAGTGGAAGTATGTTTTCCAAAATGGTCAACTAGACGTCGTTCTTTCGACTGAAATGACTACCTTTACAAAAATGACCTGTAACTTATATTTTCGACTATAAACCTATACTTTTTATGTTTAGATTCATAAAATAGAGTTCAATATGAAACCATAGTAATTTGATTCACTCAAATCGGATTTAAAACGAAGAAGTTATGGGTAAAACAAGATTGGATATTTTTTGATTGTTGTAGCTACGGAAAATATTGTAACAATTCTATACAAATCATATCCTAGCTAACTTATATTGTATTATATATGTATTCTGATATATTATGTAATCTTGGAATACCATAGACACGTATGTAAATGTTTTGACATATCATATCGACCCATGTATATATATTATTTGGAACAACCATAGACACTCTATAAGCAGTAATGTTGGAGTTAGCTATACAGGGTTGAGGTTGATTCCAAAAACATATATACTTTGAGTTGTGATCTAGCCTGAGATGTGTATACACTGGGTCGTGGATTGATTCAAGATAATATATATCGATTTATTTCTGTACATCTAACTGTGGACAACTAGTTGTAGGTTACTAACGAGGACAGCTGACTTAATAAATTTAAAACAGTAAAACGTATTAAAAATGTTGTAAATATATTTTGAACATACTTTGATATATATGTACATATTTGTTATAGGTTCGTGAATCGACCAGTGGCCAAGTCTTACTTCCCGACGAAGTAAAAATCTGTGAAAGTGAGTTATAGTCCCACTTTTAAAATCTAATATTTTGGGATGAGAATACATGCAGTTTTATAAATGTTTTACGAAATAGACACAAGTAAATGAAACTACATTATATGGGTGAATGATCGAAGCCGAATATGCCCCTTTTGCTTGGTAGCCTAAGAATTAGTAAACCGATCTACTAATTGACGCGAATCCTAAAGATAGATCTATTGGGCCTAACGAACCCCATCCAAAGTACCGGATGCTTTAGTACTTCGAATTCGTTTTTATCATGTCCGAAGGATTTCTCGGAATGATAGGGGATATTCTTATATGCATCTTGTTAATGTCGGTTACCAGGTGTTCACCATATGAATGAATTTTATCTCTATATATGGGATGTATATTGAAATATGATATCTTGTGGTCTATTATTACGATGTGATAATATATAGGTTAAACGTATAACTCACCAACATTTTTGTTGACTTTTAAGCATGTTTATTCTCAGGTGATTATTAAGAGATTCCGCTGTTGCATACTAAAATAAGGACAAGATTTGGAGTCCATGCTTGTATGATATTATGTAAAAACTGCATTCAAGAAACTTATTTTTGATGTAATATATTCTTATTGTAAACCATTATGTAATGGTCGTGTGTAAACGGTATATTTTAGATTATCATTATTTGATAATCTACGTAATGCTTTTTAAACCTTTATCGATAAAATAAAGGTTATGGTTGTTTTAAAAATGAATGCAGTCTTTGAAAAACGTCTCATATAGAGGTCAAAACCTCGCGACGAAATCAATTAATATGGAACGTTTATAATCAATATGAACGGGACATTTCATGTCATCTACCTGTCGAGGTTGAACACAAAGCGTATTGGGCACTAAAAGAATGTAATGCAGACCTTATGGAAGCCGGAGAAAATCGATTCTTACAATTGCATGAATTAGACGAGCTAAGACTTCAAGCATACAAAAACTCAAGATCTTGTAAAGAGAAAACTAAGAAATGGCACGATGCTCACTTAAAGGAGAAGAAAGCATTTGAACCGGGTGACAAAGTTCTAGTTTTTCAATCACATTTCAAGCTTTCACCTGGGAAACTTAAGTCCCGATGGATGGGACCGTATGAAGTAAAACATGCATTTCCATCTGGATACGTAGAGTTTTATGACAAGAATGGTGGAACTTTTAATGTGAACGGTAATAGACTTAAATTCTATTATGAAGGGTTCAACAACACTGAAAGAGATGACATCACATTCTACCCTAAGGACAAATGAATACGGGGTAATTTTAGCTAACCACTCACCTTTTTTAGATGATAATATATTTCGAGAGTGGAGCCCGATTAGTCTTTCCCTAGCAGACCCTAAAGAACTAGTCTTCTCCCCCCTTCTAAAATTTCAAATTTTCAACTTTCAAAATGTGTGATCCATTTGAGTATAATCATTTTCTAGTAATATACGCGATAATTTGTAAATATAATAAAAACCGTTTGCCGATTGAATTAGTTTTAGAAATTAAAAATAGATGTAATAAAGTGAGGAGAGAATTAAGGCAAAGACATAATAGAAAACATTTTGCACAAGGAACGTCTAAATCTGCTTCAAAACGAAGAGGGCATCATCTTGAAAGATGTTACAAGTGTGAAAAATGGTCCCACAAGGGAAAATGCTCAAAGAATCAAACAGATTCCAATTACGAGTTCGTAACTCTATGTAGAGAAAGCCCTGTTATGTGTCTGCAAGAAAAATTATTAAACAAAAGAGGGTATGCTTATGTAGCAATGGAGAATCAACTCGGTCGCCTTACTGACGAAGCGAGAAAACTGAATCTGTGAAATTCTAAAACTCTAAAATAGAATCAAAAGTTTGTTTGTACAGTTGTGTGATTTAAAACTTCTATTTCTAAAATGATAAACCTTTGGATTTAATTAGTATATGGTAAAACTAAGCGTTACAGCTGAAATTGCTATTTATCAAGATAGAACAAATTAAATTACGAAATTCAAAATTGTTGTTTGAAAACAGAATCAAAAATTTACTTTTCGTGAGTAACTTGAAATGATGATTTCTGAAAAATTTTCGTGAGTAAAACTAAGTGTAAAAATTGAAATCACTTTACCCAAAGGCGGGACAAAAATTTTGTTATTATTATTTTAAGTTTATTTATTTAAAGTATATAAAAAAAATATAAAAACAATAAAAACAAAAAAAATATAAAAAAATATAAAATTTTTACTTTTAATTCAATAACTTTTAATAATTTATAAATTTTGTCGTGGGAAAGACTAGGTGTAAAACACCGAAACTACCTCTACCTAACGAAAGGAAACAAACTTTTAAGTTATTAACAATTAGTTGTTCTAAAAGTAAAAATAAAAAAATAAAAAATAAAATAAAAAATATTAGGGCTTAATTTTAGGAATTTACGCAAGAATATCAGGGTTTCATATTTGAAGTGGGGTAAATAAAACCCAATTTCAAAATCATGTTTGTTTCTATTGTGTGTATTGATTGTAAAATCAGGGTAAAAGGATCAATTTTCAAAAAATATCATTAAGTTCAGCAAAAGCTACCATTTTGACGAAACACATGTGTAATATAATGTGAAGAATAGACGATGTTCTTCATAGTTAAACAACATTCCATGATCTTCATTTTTAAATCAAAGAGGTTTTAACTCCATTCCTACACTTTTTGCCCTCTCGAATTTAATTTTATCTGATTTCATGCAAATGAGGGCATTACATGATCTCAAGTCTGGGGAGGGGTTATGTAAGATCCTATTTTCCAGTAGTGTGGGATGCCGTCCAAACAGGTGGGACGTCGTCCCAATGTGAAGCACTGGACGCCGTCATGAAATCTGGACGCCGTCCAGTTGAACTGGCGGGCCAGCTGTGTTCTTTTAGATATTAAATGGTTAGTTTGGTCTTTTTACTTGTGGGACGAATCTAAGGCCACAATATCAGTTCATGGAGTGCCATTACTCCATTTTCAACCACCACTTCATAACCACTTTAATTCTAGAGAGAGAGAGAGTGATTCTTGTGTGAGAAAGCTCAAATCGTGGAGGAAAAAGCTTGTTTCGGGTCAAGGCGTGTGCTTTAAAGTTGTTCATATAGTCCCTAGCTACATTTTGAGGGTAGTGGTAAGTCTTAACCTTGATTTCCTTATTTTAATTGGTTAGGGGTTAGGGTTTGGGATGGTGATGAACATAAAACCCATTTGTTAGTAATTTGGGGGTTTTGGGGTAAGTTTGAGTCATGAGTACTCAAAGGTTTGACTAACCTAGGGTTTTGAAATGTTAAATGTGTTCATGAACCTTAAATTGGTTAGTTAACTACTAGCACGCCTAGATGTTATGTATGTGGGTGTTATTTGGGAATGTGGTGACCCGAACGGGGGTGTAAACCTCGAAATGGGTCAAACGGGTCTTTGATGACCTAAGTTGTTAAATAAGTATGTTGACACACTAAACTTGTGATTATATGGGTATTAAGACCATAATTGGCTAGCGTTAGGGTTTTGTCGAAGTTGACCCAAATTTTAGGGTTAAGTGTGCAAACGGGTTGGAATTGCACCAAGGGTCAAAATGACGCTAGATTGGTGAGTGAGTTGGTTGACCAACTTGATTGTGTGTTTGATTATGTTCCTAATGTAATAGGTACGTTACGTTGAAGGTTGAAAGTTCGGCTAACTTTCACAAAAGACTATAAGGTGAGTGGAATAATTATATGCGTAGGTATATAATGTATTTATTTGTTGTAGCGCGAGATGTGAAGTGTCGAAGTGTTAAGACACCACGTTTCACGCGACGAGTAAAGCGTCGAGGTGTTAAGATGCCACTCGGGGTGAAGCATCGAGGTGTTAAGATGCCACCTAGGAGTGAAGTGCCGAGGTGTTAAGGCACCACTCCGTAAGATAAAGGGTGAAGCATCGAGGTGTTAAGATGTCACCCGAGGGTTTAGTGATACGAGGTGTTAAGTGCACTAACGGATGTTATGAACACCGATGGCCTTTCGCGAGTGTCATTCCCTTGTATGATTGGTTAACCATGGTTATTGTGTTGTAGCGTAAGCATATTGTATTGTTCGAGTTATATATATGTTATTGTTGTGCTAGCTTGTGGCATCAGAGGTTAATAGCTTTGTATTGAGATGATAAGCTAATTGTGTTGCTAGCATGTATGCGGTATGTGTGTAAGTGTTTGCAAGTATGTATATTGTAGTGACCCGAACTTTTCCATGTTTATATATATTAAATGAAATTGATATTTACATGATTAAGTGTTTCCAATATGTTAAGCAATCAAACTTATTAAGACTTGATTAATTGGAATAGGTTTCATATAGACAAATGACCACCCAAGTTGACCGGTGATTCACGAACGTTAAAACTTGTAAAAACTATACGATGACATATATATGGTTATATATATAGTTAACATGATTTTATTATAAGTATGTATCTCATTAGGTATTTTAACAATGAGTTATATACATAAAAATGAGACTATTAAATTAAAAAACTCGAAAACGATATATATAACGATTATCGTTATAACGTCTTACTAGGTACATATGAATCATATTAAGATATTGATACACTTGGTTAAGTATGTTAAATGATAAGTAAATATATCATTAAGTGTATTAACAATGAACTACATATGTAAAAATAAGACTACTAACTTAATGATTTTGAAACGAGACATATATGTAACGATTATCGTTGTAACGACATTTAATGTATATAGATCATATTAAGAGATATTCATACATCATAATATCATGATAATATAATAATTTAAAATCTCATTTGATATTATAAACATTGGGATAACAACATTTAACAAGATCGTTAACCTAAAGGTTTCAAAACAACATTTACATGTAACGACTAACGATGACTTAACGACTCAGTTAAAATGTATATACATGTAGTGTTTTAATATGTATTCATACACTTTTGAAAGACTTCAAGACAATTATCAAAATACTTTTACTTAACAAAAATGCTTACAATTACATCCTCGTTCAGTTTCATCAACAAATCTACTCGTATGCACCCGTATTCGTACTCGTACAATACACAGCTTTTAGATGTATGTACTATTGGTATATACACTCCAATGATCAGCTCTTAGCAGCCCATGTGAGTCACCTAACACATGTGGGAACCATCATTTGGCAACTAGCATGAAATATCTCATAAAATTACAAAAATATGAGTAATCATTCATGACTTATTTACATGAAAACAAAATTACATATCCTTTATATCTAATCCATATACCAACGACCAAAAACACCTACAAACACTTTCATTCTTCAATTTTCTTCATCTAATTGATCTCTCTCAAGTTCTATCTTCAAGTTCTAAGTGTTCTTCATAAATTCCCAAAGTTCTAGTTTCATAAAATCAAGAATACTTCCAAGATTGCAAGTTTACTTCCAAGTTTTCTAAATCCATTCCAAGTAATCATCCAAGATCAAGAAACCTTTGTTACTTATAATAGGTTATATTTCTAATACAAGGTAATAATCATATTCAAACTTTAATTCAATTTCTATAACTATAACAATCTTATTTCGAGTGGAAATCTTACTTGAAATTGTTTTCGTGTCATGATTCTGCTTCAAGAACTTTCAAACCATCCAGGGATCCTTTGAAGCTAGTTCCATTTTTCTCATTTCTAGTAGGTTTATCCAAGGAACTTGAGGTAGTAATGATGTCCATAACATCATTGATTCATACATAAAAAGCTGTCTTATTCAACGTTATAAACTTGTAATCACTAGAACATAGTTTAGTTAATTCTAAACTTGTTCGTAAATAAAGTTAATCTTTCTAACTAGACTTTTAAAATCAACTAAACACATGTTCTATATCTATATGATATGCTAACTTAATGATTTAAAACCCGAAAACACGATAAACACCATAAAACTGGATATACGCCGTCGTAGTAAAACCGGGGGCTGTTTTGGTTGGGATAATTAAAAACTAAGAAGAACTTTGATTTAAAAGCTATACTTCTGGAAAAATGATTTTTCTTATGAACATGAAACTATATCCAAAAATCATGGTTAAACTCAAAGTGAAAGTATGTTTTTCAAAATGGTCATCAAGATGTCGTTCTTTCGACGAAAATGACTACCTCTTTCAAAAATGACTTGTAACTTGTATTTCCAACTATAAACTTATAATTTTCTATTTATATTCATAAATTTAAGTTCAATACGAAACCGTGGCCACTGGAATCACTCAAAACGGATTAGAAACGAAGAAATGGCGAGTAAAACAAGATTGATAAAAACTACTCATTTTACCTACGTGAAAGTTAGTAATAAATCTATTCCAACCATAACCTAATCAACTTATATTGTATATTATGTAATCTTGAGATACCATAGACACGTATACAATGTTTCGACCTATCATGTTGACCCATCTATATATATATATATTGCGGAACAACCATAGACACTCTATATGTGAATGTTGGAGTTAGCTATACAGGGTTGAGGTTGATTCCAAAATATATATATAGTTTGAGTTGTGATCAATACTGAGATACGTATACACTGAGTCGTAGATTGATTCAAGATAATATTTATCGATTTATTTCTGTACATCTAACTGTGGACAACTAGTTGTAGGTTACTAACAAGGACAGCTGACTTAATAAACTTAAAACATCAAAATGTATTAAAAGTATTGTAAATATATTTTGAACATACTTTGATATATATGTATATATTGTTATACGTTCGTGAATCAACCAGTGGCCAAGTCTTACTTCCCGACGAAGTAAAAATCTGTGAAAGTGAGTTATAGTCCCACTTTTAAAATCTAATATTTTTGGGATGAGAATACATGCAGGTTTTATAAATGATTTACAAAATAGACACAAGTACGTGAAACTACATTCTATGGTTGAATTATCGAAATCGAATATGCCCCTTTTTATTAAGTCTGGTAATCTAAGAATTAGGGAACAGACACCCCAATTGACGCGAATCCTAAAGATAGATCTATTGGGCCTAACAAACCCCATCCAAAGTACCGGATGCTTTAGTACTTTGAAATTCATATCATATCCGAAGGGTGTCCCGGAATGATGGGGATATTCTTATATATGCATCTTGTTAATGTCGGTTACCAGGTGTTCACCATATGAATGATTTTTATCTCTATGTATGGGATGTGTATTGAAATATGAAATCTTGTGGTCTATTGTTATGATTTGATATATATAGGTTAAACCTATAACTCACCAACATTTTTGTTGACGTTTAAAGCATGTTTATTCTCAGGTGAATACTAAGAGCTTCCGCTGTTGCATACTAAAATAAGGACAAGATTTGGAGTTCATGATTGTATGATATTGTGTAAAAACTGCATTAAAGAAACTGATTTCGATGTAACATATTTGTATTGTAAACCATTATGTAATGGTCGTGTGTAAACAGGATATTTTAGATTATCATTATTTGATAATCTACGTAAAGCTTTTTAAACCTTTATTTATGAAATAAAGGTTATGGTTTGTTTTAAAAATGAATGCAATTTTTTTAAAAAAAAACGTCTCATATAGAGGTCAAAACCTCGCAACGAAATCAATTAATATGGAACGTTTTTAATCAATAAGAACGGGACATTTCAGTTGGTATCCGAGCGTTGGTCTTAGAGAACCAGAATTTTGCATTAGTGTGTCTTATCGAGTTTGTTAGGATGCATTAGTGAGTCTGGACTTCGACCATGTTTACTTGAAAAATGATTGCTTAACAAATTTTGTTGGAAACTATATATTTTTAACATGTGAATATCATGTGATATATTAATCTCTTAACGTGTTTGATATTATGTGATAGATGTCTACCTCTAATACAAGTCCCATTGACTCACCTAATAATAATGAAGAGTCAAATGTAATTTGGAATAATTCGTGGACTGATTCACAAGTTCCCGAAGAGGAACCGGAAGAAGAATCGGAACCGGAAGAAGAATCGGAACCGGAGGAGGAGGAATCGGAAGAAGAAATAGAATCGGTGGGGGAAATAATAAAACGGTTAAGTAAAAGAAAATCCTCAACCAACCGACCAAGGTTAATAATGGTCAACGGTGTTTCCGCCAAGGAAGCAAAATATTGGGAGGATTACCAATTCTCCGATGAATCGGATCCCGACGAGGATTCCGATGATGTTATAGAAATTACCCCAACTGAATTTAAAAAGGCAAAAGAGAACAATAAGGGAAAGGGCATAAAAATAGAGAAATCTGATTCCAACCCCGATGAACTTTATATGTATCGTCAACACCCGTATTTCTTAAGTTGTAACAATAACCCGGGAACCTCTAAACCACCAGGTTTTTCTAGTCCAATGTGGAAAACGACGGCTCGTATTAGGGGAACATCATATATCCCTAAAAACTTAGCAAAAAGAACCAAGTTCGAAAAAGAAGAAACGAGTGAGTCGGAATAAGATAGTTGTATTTGTGCGGTGTAATATATGTAATATAGTGTGCTTATGCTTTACGATATATGTAAAAATTGCTTGTATTAATAAGTATCTTTTATGAATCTAACTCTTGTCTATTTTACAGTATAAAAACACAAAATGGATAGACAACCCAATATTTTAGAAGACTTACCCGGAGACATGATTGATGAAATCTTGTCTAAAGTCGGTCAGAATTCCTCGGCACAACTATTTATGGCAAAATCAGTTTGTAAGACATTCGAAGAACATTCCAAGAATGCCTTGGTTTATAAAAGGCTTTCATTTGAAAGATGGGGGATATCACATTGGGAAACCCATAAGTTACGATGTGTTTACTTTGACGCATATATTGCGGGGAACCCAAATGCTATTTTACGCAACGGGTTAAGAAATTATTTTGACTCAATGTATCCGAATATAGGACTTCATGATTTAGAAAAAGCGGCTAACATGCAACATAAAGAAGCATGTTATGCTTACGGGTTAGTAATGCTCACTTCTCACCAAAGTGAGAAAAAGAACATCGGGCTACAACTATTAAACAAAACATTCCCACAAGTGACGGAGTCGGTAATTGGGGTAAGAAATGAGGTTTTTAGGTTATTACAAGACTGTTGGTCATTACGTAACCTTCGTCTTTTTGATGACGTTACAACACGTTGTCATACTATCGGTCACAACGGTTACGTTCCACAAGACCAAGGATGGGAAGTGGTATTAGTAAAACCAGAATGCATGACTTGTTTCTGGACGTATGAATTACGTGTCATTGTTGCCTTTACTGAACGCCTTATTTATTAACTAGAATTATCTTCGCAACTACTTTGTATCAAAGTTTTATGTGCTATATTTCATGCTATATGTAAAATAGCGGTATTGTAAGTTTACAAGTTATTGTATAAAGGTTTGAATATGATATATATATTTTTTTGGGATTAGTTTTTCATATAGAATTGTAGTAGTTGAAATGGTATGTTAGCTACTAAGTATGAACTTAACGGGTAGGTACTACCCGAATTAAAGAGTATAAAACGCTAATATGAAGAAAGAGCTTTTATAAATAAGTTCATATTACGCTACGAAATACTATTGACTACTCTTGATATTCTATATGATTAACTCATTTCATTTGACTATTTTGAAGGAAATGGCACCGACTACTCGACACACCTTGAATATGAGTGAAAAGGAATTTCGTGCCTTTCTTGCTTCAAACATAGCCGCAGTACAGGCCGCGCTACATACCAACAATAACCTTGGATCTAGCAGTACAGGAAATCATGTAGGATGCACCTACAAAGAATTCACTGCCTGCAAACCTTTGGAATTTGATGGAACCGAAGGACCGATCAGATTGAAACGGTGGACCGAGAAGGTCGAATCGGTGTTTGCCATAAGTAAGTGTATTGAAGAGGAAAAAGTGAAGTACGCTATGCATACCTTCACAGGTTCTGCGTTAACATTGTGGAATACCTATCTAGAGCAAGTGGGACAAGATGATGCTTATGCACTACCGTGGTCAGCATTCAAGCACTTGATGAACGAGATGTACCGTCCCAGAACCGAGGTCAATAAGCTCAAGAGAGAACTTAGAGGGTTACGAACCCAAGGATTTGATATTACCACTTACGAAAGACGATTCACAGAATTATGCCTATTGTGTCCGGGAGCGTTCGAAGATGAGGAAGAGAAGATCGACGCGTTTGTGAAAGGATTACCGGAAAGAATCCAAGAAGATATAAGTTCACACGAGCCCGCCTCCATACAACAGGCATGCAGAATGGCTCACAAACTAGTGAACCAGATTGAAGAAAGAATTAAAGAACAGACTGCTGAAGAGGCCAATGTGAAGCAAGTCAAAAGAAAGTGGGAGGAAAACGGTGATAAGAATCACCAATACAACAACAACAGCAATTACAACAATAATCGCAACAACTATCCTAACAATCGCAACATCAATCGCAACTACAACAAAAGGCTCAACAACAACAACAACAACAACAACAACAACAACAACAGCAACAGCAACTACAACAATCATCTTAACAACAATAATAACCGCAACAACAACAACAATCAGAAATAGCTATGCCAAAGGTGTGAAAAGTATCACTCGGGGTTCTGCACCAAATTTTTCAACAAGTGTAAAAGAAATGGTCATAGCGCGGTGAAGTGTGAGGTCTACGGACCAGGGGTTAACAGAACGAAAGGAACAAATGGTGTCAGAACGAGTAATGGCGGAGCAAGTAGTGTCGGAGCAAGTTATGCCAATGTAGTTTGTTTTAAATGTGGAAAACCGGGCCACATTATTAGAAATTGCCCGAACCAGGAGAACACGAATGGACAAGGCCGCGGAAGAATTTTCAATATTAATACGGCAGAGGCACAGGAAGACCCGGAGCTTGTTACGGGTACGTTTCTTATTGACAATAAATCTGCTTACGTTTTATTTGATTCGGGTGCGGATAGAAGCTATATGAGTAGAGATTTTTGTGCTAAATTAAGTTGTCCATTGACACCTTTGGATAGTAAATTTTTACTCGAATTAGCAAATGGTAAATTAATTTCAGCAGATAATATATGTCGGAATCGAGAAATTAAACTGGTTAGCGAAACATTTAAGATTGACTTGATACCAGTAGAGTTAGGGAGTTTTAATGTGATAATCAGTATGAACTGGTTGAAAGAAGTGAAAGCAGAGATCGTTTGTTACAAAAATGCAATTCGCATTATACGAGAAAAAGGAACACCCTTAATGGTGTACGGAGAAAAGGGCAACACGAAGCTACATCTTATTAGTAATTTGAAGGCACAAAAATAATAAGAAAAAGTTGCTATGCTGTTCTAGCACACGTCGAGAAAGTACAAACTGAAGAAAAGAGCATCAATGATGTTCCCGTCACAAAAGAATTTCCCTATGTATTTCCGAAAGAATTACCGGGATTACCCCCACATCGATCCGTTGAATTTCAAATAGATCTTGTACCAGGAGCTGCACCAATAGCTCGTGCTCCTTACAGACTCGTATCCAGCGAGATGAAAGAACTGCAAAGCCAATTACAAGAACTTTTAGAGCGTGGTTTCATTCGACCAAGCACATCACCGTGGGGAGCTCCTGTTTTGTTTGTCAAGAAGAAAGATGGTACATTCAGGTTGTGTATCGACTACCGAGAGTTGAACAAACTTACCATCAAGAACCGCTACCCACTACCGAGAATCGAAGACTTATTTGATTAACTACAAGGCTTGTCTGTTTATTCAAAGATTGACTTACGTTCTGGGTATCATCAAATGCGGGTGAAAGAAGATGATATTCTAAAGACTGCTTTCAGAACACGTTACGGTCATTATGAGTTTATGGTCATGCCGTTTGGTTTAACTAATGCACCAGCTGTGTTCATAGACCTTATGAACCGAGTGTGTGGACCATACCTTGACAAGTTTGTCATTATTTTCATTGATGACATACTTATTTATTCAAAGAATGACCAAGAACACGGTGAACATTTGAGAAAGGTGTTAGAAGTCTTGAGGAAGGAAGAATTGTACGCTAAATTTTCAAAGTGTGCATTTTGGTTGGAAGAAGTTCAATTCCTCGGTCACATAGTGAACAAAGAAGGTATTAAGGTGGATCCGGCAAAGATAGAAACTGTTGAAAAGTGGGAAACCCCGAAAACTCCGAAACACATACGCCAGTTTTTAGGACTAGCTGGTTACTACAGAAGGTTCATCCAAGACTTTTCCAGAATAGCAAAACCCTTGACTGAATTAACGCATAAAGGGAAGAAATTTGAATGGAAGGATGAACAAGAGAAAGCGTTTCAGTTATTGAAGAAAAAGCTAACTACGGCACCTATATTGTCATTGCCTGAAGGGAATGATGATTTTGTGATTTATTGTGACGCATCAAAGCAAGGTCTCGGTTGTGTATTAATGCAATGAACGAAGGTGATTGTTTATGCGTCTAGACAATTGAAGATTCACGAACAAAATTATACGACGCATGATTTGGAATTAGGCGTGGTTGTTTTTGCATTAAAGACTTGGAGGCACTACTTATACGGGGTCAAAAGTATTATATATACCGACCACAAAAGTCTTCAACACATATTTAATCAGAAACAACTGAATATGAGGCAGCGTAGGTGGATTGAATTGTTGAATGATTACGACTTTGAGATTCGTTACCATCTGGGGAAGGAAAATGTGGTAGCCGACGCCTTGAGCAGAAAGGACAGAGAATCCATTCGAGTAAAATGTATGAATATAATGATTCACACTAACCTTACTACTCAAATAAAGGAGGCGCAACAAGGAGTTTTAAAAGAGGGAAATTTAAAGGATAAAATACCCAAAGGATCGGAGAAGCATCTTAATATTCGAGAAGACGGAACCCGGTATAGGGCTGAAAGAATTTGGGTACCAAAATTTGGAGATATGAGAGAAATGGTACTTAGAGAAGCTCATAAAACCAGATACTCAATACATCCTGGAACGGGGAAGATGTACAAGGATCTCAAGAAACATTTTTGGTGGTCGGGTATGAAAGCCGATGTTGCTAAATACGTAGGAGAATGTTTGACGTGTTCTAAGGTCAAAGCTGAGCATCAGAAACCATCAGGTCTACTTCAACAACCCGAAATCCCGGAATGGAAATGGGAAAACATTACCATGGATTTCATCACTAAATTGCCAAGGACTGCAAGTGGTTTTGATACTATTTGGGTAATAGTTGATCGTCTCACCAAATCAGCACACTTCCTGCCAATAAGAGAAGATGACAAGATGGATAAGTTAGCACGACTGTATTTAATGGAAGTCGTCTCCAGACATGGAATACCAATCTCTATTATCTCTGATAGGGATGGCAGATTTATTTCAAGATTCTGGCAGACATTACAGCAAGCATTAGGAACTCGTCTAGACATGAGTACTGCATATCATTCACAAACTGATGGGCAGAGCGAAAGGACGATACAAACACTTGAAGACATGCTACGTGCATGTGTTATTGATTTCGGAAACAGTTGGGATCGACATCTACCGTTAGCAGAATTTTCCTACAACAACAGCTACCATTCAAGCATAGAGATGGCGCCGTTTGAAGCACTTTATGGTAGAAAGTGCAGGTCTCCAATTTTTTGGAGTGAAGTGGGGGATAGACAGATTACGGGTCCAGAGATAATACAAGAAACTACCAAGAAGATCATCCAAATTCAACAACGGTTGAAAACCGCCCAAAGTCGACAAAAGAGCTACGCTGACATTAAAAAAAAAGATATAGAATTTGAAATTAGAGAGATGGTCATGCTTAAAAGTTGCACCTTGGAAAGGCGTTGTTCGATTTGGTAAACGAGGGAAATTAAATCCAAGGTATATCGGACCATTCAAGATTATTGATCGTATCGGACCAGTAGCTTACCGACTTGAGTTACCTCAACAACTCGCGGCTGTACATAACACTTTTCACGTCACGAATTTGAAGAAATGTTTTGCTAAAGAAGATATCACTATTCCGTTAGGTGAAATCCAAATCAACGAAAAACTTCAATTCATCGAAAAAACCGTCGAAATAATGGATCGTGAGGTTAAAAGACTTAAGCAAAACAAGATACCAATTGTTAAGGTTCGATGGAATGCTCGTAGAGGACCCGAGTTCACCTGGGAATGAGAAGATCAGATGAAGAAGAAATACCCGCATTTATTTCTAGAAGATACGTCAACACCTCCAACTGCTTAAAATTTCGGGACGAAATTTATTTAACGGGTAGGTACTGTAGTGACCCGAACTTTTCCATGTTTATATATATTAAATGAAATTGATATTTACATGATTAAGTGTTTCCAACATGTTAATCAATCAAACTTATTAAGACTTGATTAATTGGAATAGGTTTCATATAGACAAATGACCACCCAAGTTGACCGGTGATTCACGAACGTTAAAACTTGTAAAAACTATACGATGACATATATATGGTTATATATATAGTTAACATGATTTTATTATAAGTATGTATCTCATTAGGTATTTTAACAATGAGTTATATACATAAAAATGAGACTATTAAATTAAGAAACTCGAAAACGATATATATAACGATTATCGTTATAACGTCTTACTAGGTACATATGAATCATATTAAGATATTGATACACTTGGTTAATTATGTTAAACGATAAGTAAATATATCATTAAGTGTATTATCAATGAACTACATATGTAAAAATAAGACTACTAACTTAATGATTTTGAAACGAGACATATATGTAACGATTAACGTTGTAACGACATTTAATGTATATAGATCATATTAAGATATATTCGTACATCATAATATTATGATAATATAATAATTTAAAATCTCATTTGATATTATAAACATTGGGTTAACAACATTTAACAAGATCATTAACCTAAAGGTTTCAAAACAACATTTACATGTAACGACTAACGATGACTTATACATGTAGTGTTTTAATATGTATTCATACAATTTTGAAAGTTCAAGACAATTATAAAAATACTTTTACTTAACAAAAATGCTTACAATTACATCCTCGTTCAGTTTCATCAACAAATCTACTCGCATGCACCCGTATTCGTACTCGTACAATACACAGCTTTTAAATGTATGTACTATTGGTATATACACTCCAATGATCAGCTCTTAGCAGCCCATGTGAGTTACCTAACACATGTAGAAACCATCATTTGGCAACTAGCATGAAATATCTCATAAAATTACAAAAATATGAGTAATCATTCATGACTTATTTACATGAAAACAAAATTACATATCCTTTATATCTAATCCATACACCAACGACCAAAAACACCTACAAACACTTTCATTCTTCAATTTTCTTCATCTAATTGATCTCTCTCAAGTTCTATCTTCAAGTTCTAAGTGTTCTTCATAAATTCCAAAAGTTCTAGTTTCATAAAATCAAGAATACTTCCAAGATTGCAAGTTTACTTCCAAGTTTTCTAAATCCATTCCAAGTAATCATCCAAGATCAAGAAACCTTTGTTACTTATAGTAGGTTATCTTTCTAATACAAGGTAATAATCATATTCAAACTTTAATTCAATTTCTATAACTATAACAATCTTATTTCGAGTGGAAATCTTACTTGAAAGTGTTTTCGTGTCATGATTCTGCTTCAAGAACTTTCAAGCCATCCAAGGATCCTTTGAAGCTAGATCCATTTTTCTCATTTCCAGTAGGTTTATCCAAGGAACTTGAGGTAGTAATGATGTTCATAACATCATTCGATTCATACATAAAAAGCTGTCTTATTCAACGTTATAAACTTGTAATCACTAGAACATAGTTTAGTTAATTCTAAACTTGTTCGCAAATAAAGTTAATCCTTCTAACTAGACTTTTAAAATCAACTAAACACATGTTCTATATCTATATGATATACTAACTTAATGATTTAAAACCCAGAAACACGATAAACACCATAAAACTGGATATACGCCGTTGTAGTAAAACCGGGGGCTGTTTTGGTTGGGATAATTAAAAACTAAGAAGAAATTTGATTTAAAATCTATACTTCTAGAAAAATGATTTTTCTTATGAACATGAAACTATATCCAAAAATCATGGTTAAACTCAAAGTGAAAGTATGTTTTTCAAAATGGTCATCAAGATGTCGTTCTTTCGACGGAAATGACTACCTCTTTCAAAAACGACTTGTAACTTGTATTTCTGACTATAAACTTATAATTTTTCTATTTAGATTCATAAATTTAAGTTCAATACGAAACCGTGGCTACTGGAATCACTCAAAACGGATTAGAAACGAAGAAATGGCGAGTAAAACAAGATTGATAAAAACTACTCATTTTACCTACGTGAAAGTTAGTAATAAATCTATTCCAACCATAACCTAATCAACTTATATTGTATATTATGTAATCTTGAGATACCATAGACACGTATACAATGTTTCGACTTATCATGTCCACCCATCTATATATATATATATATATATATATATATATATATATATATATATATATATATATATATATATATATATATATATATATATATATATATATATATATATATATATATATATATATATATATATATATATATATATATATATATATATATATATATATATATATATATATTGCTAAACAACCATAGACACTCTATATGTGAATGTTGGAGTTAGCTATACAGGGTTGAGGTTGATTCCAAAATATATATATATAGTTTGAGTTGTGATCAATACTGAGATATGTATACACTGGGTCGTGGATTGATTCAAGATAATATTTATCGATTTATTTCTGTACATCTAACTGTGGACAACTAGTTGTAGGTTACTAACAAGGACAGCTGACTTAATAAACTTAAAACATCAAAATGTATTAAAAGTATTGTAAATATATTTTGAACATACTTTGATATATATGTATATATTGTTATAGGTTCGTGAATCAACCAGTGGCCAAGTCTTACTTCCCGACGAAGTAAAAATCTGTGAAAGTGAGTTATAGTCCCACTTTTAAAAACTAATATTTTTGGGATGAGAATACATGCACGTTTTATAAATGATTTACAAAATAGACACAAGTACGTGAAACTACATTCTATGGTTGAATTATCAAAATCGAATATGCCCCTTTTTATTAAGTCTGGTAATCTAAGAATTAGGGAACAAACACCCTAATTGACGCGAATCCTAAAGATAGATCTATTGGGCCTAACAAACCCCATCCAAAGTACCGGATGCTTTAGTACTTCAAAATTTATATCATATCCGAAGGGTGTCCCGGAATGATGGAGATATTCTTATATATGCATCTTGTTAATGTCGGTTACCAGGTGTTCACCATATGAATGATTTTTATCTCTATGTATGGGATGTGTATTGAAATATGAAATCTTGTGGTCTATTGTTACGATTTGATATATATAGGTTAAACCTATAACTCACCAACATTTTTGTTGACGTTTAAAGCATGTTTATTCTCAGGTGAATACTAAGAGCTTCCGCTGTTGTATACTAAAATAAGGACAAGGTTTAACCAAACAATTATCATTTATAAGAAAAATGATAACATTTATAACAGTTATCATTCATCAAACGGTTAACAAACATGAGAAAAAAATTAACATTCATCAAACAATAATTATTCATAAAACATTCAGTATCATTCATAAGAAAAAAGTTGTCATTCATAAGAAAACAATTATCATTTATCAAACAATTATCATTCATCAAAATAGAATTATCATTCATCGAAAAACAATTATCATTCCTAATAAATAAAAAAATTCATTCATCAAAATGTTATTCATCGTAAAAGAATTATAATTCATCAAATTATTAGCATTCATCAAACACTTATCATTCATTAAAATGTTATCATTAATTAAACAATTATCATTTTTAAGAAAAATGATAACATTTATAAAACAACAGTTATCATTCATCAAACAGATATCAATTATAAGAAAAACAATTATTAATTATTAGAAAACAATCATCATTCATCATAATTTTATCATTCATCAAACAGTTATCATTCATCTAACATTTATCATTTATAAGAAAACAGTTATTATTCATTAGAAAAGAATTATCATTCATCTAACATTTATCATTTTTCGAGTACCCAACCACTCGGTCAAAGACTCGATGCGGATTACTTATATATGAGAGGCTTTTTTTTATAAAATTATTAATTTGTGGACGGTTAATATAGAAAAAGTTTAACGTTAACATGCAAATGTTTCCTAAAATAATTAAATAAAGTATGGGAAAAGCTATTTTATCACCTAAAAGAAAAATAAAAGATAAGGAAACAATGCCAATAAGAGTTCAACTTCTACTTTCTTTCGTTTTCATAAAAAGAAATATATATATATTTTTAAATATTTAATACCCCACATTTTATCCTATATAAACCCTAATACCCCCAAGTCCAATGTCACAGAAAAACTCCATGATTGTATGATATTGTGTAAAAACTGCATTCAAGAAACTGATTACGATGTAACATATTTGTATTGTAAACCATTATGTAATGGTCGTGTGTAAACAGGATATTTTAGATTATCATTATTTGATAATCTACGTAAAGCTTTTTAAACCTTTATTTATGAAATAAAGGTTATGGTTTGTTTTAAAAATGAATGCAGTCTTTGAAAAAAAAAACGTCTCATATAGAGGTCAAAACCTCGCAACGAAATCAATTAATATGGAACGTTTTTAATCAATAAGAACAGGACATTTCATATATTATATATGTATGTGTATAATTATTACATTCACTAAGGGTTTCATTTAATAGGGGAAGCTTGATAGGGGAAGCTTAGTGAATGAGGTCATGCATTCACTAAGCTTTGCTTACCCTCTCGTTGTTTACCTTTTTATAGGCTCGGGAGTTGACAAGGGTAAGGGCGTTCGGCTGGATTAGAGATCCCGCTTGTTTGATAGGGGAAGCTTTTGGATGTGTTAGTTTTTGAAAGTTCAGCCAAGATTTGGGTAGTTTAACCCCAAACACCATGCTCTAGTGTAGTTTGGAATTTAAACTCTTATGGTCGAAACTCGTAATTTTGAACGAAATTTGTAAAACGGCCGATGTGGGCCCGATGTTGTAAAACTTGGTTTTATTGTAGAATCTTTTAATTTTACTTATATTGACATGTTGTAAAAAGAGTTTCGTTTGTAAGTGTCGGGAAGCCAGTTTTTCGCTCATGTAAGTTGAGCACGGGGATCAGTTTCTGGTAGTTCATTGGGACGCCGTCCCGAAAGGCTGGACGCCGTCCTGGCCTTCAGAGCTGGACGCCGTCCAGATGTACTGACCCAGAAAATTTTTTTTAAGACGTGTTTTTGGGTATAACGAGGGTTGGGTCGTTACAGGTTATAAATTCTCTCGGGTTTATACACTTGGCTTATTTTCTAAATTTTGTGGAAAATTTAAAAATTTTAGCTAAATGAATTCAAATCTTGTTTAATATGTTTATGAACAATAAAACTATGTGTTAAAGCTGAAATTATTGTTACCTCAAGGAGAACATAAATTGAGAAACAACCAAAGTTGTGAATTTATTTGATTAAATCGGGAATAAAAAAATCAAGAAAAAAGCCAAGTGTGGGGAGATTTGTCAATATATATGAACTGTTATCACATGTTTGTGTGAAGTTTATTGGAGGTACTTTTGCTTTGGGCTGTATAAATTTGTTTTACCCATTAAATTGTGAAAATTAAAAATTGAGTCTTCATGATGGTTCGACTCCATCCTTAGAGGAAGTAAAGTCTTCTGAAAAAGAAACGCGCTCCCTAATTTAGGTCAGGAAGTTGTCGTCCAGAGCGGCTGTAGAGTGTACGAAAAACCTTGAAAAGTTTTCTCTAAAATCAGCTGGAAATCCACGGACCTCAGCATCAAACAGGGTCTTAGTTTTCAGACTTATTCTAACCATGAGGTGGATCCATCTCGCACAATGGGGAGGCACCATGACACTACTTAAGTAGATTAATCAGATCCCCAGATGGATGATCTCCGTAAAGATCAAACGCATCTATGTTGACTGCGGTCAACATACATATGCCTTAACAGACCGAGGTATACAAACTCATGGTTCACTGATGATATTTGGACGTAATGTAGAATCTTCCTAACCTACATTATTTTCTAACCGACATCACTACGACGTTAGGTTCTGTGGGAAGACTCGGCTTGACCGAGAAAATGTTTTAATTAAAAAATGGTTTTTCCGTATACTTAGAGCCTTTTAGGGCTAAAACTAAAACACGAGAGCTACTTGGGGCCAAATCCAAAACACGGGAAACCCTTACTAAGTCACGTGGGACTTTAACCGCGACCTTTCTTTCATTGTACACCCTGCTCTAGAGTAACAAGAGTAGCCGACTTCGGTATAAAGAATGCAGTGTCGTTGTCCTGAACACGAGGATAACTGTGGAGGACACACCCACCTTTCAACAAATTGTCTGATCATTGCTCAAACCACCGTTAAGTTTCGATGTATATAGTCGACAAAAAAAAAGAAGAAAAAAAGTAACCAAAAAAAGAGAGAAAAAAAAAGTAAAAAAAAAAAAGAAAATAAATGAAAAAAAAAACAAAATTATATGTTTGTATATATGTACAAAAGTGTGATTCGAATGAAGTTTGATTTTCTAACGACCCGTCCTAATCCATCTGGACGAATACATTACATTTGGTTACATCGCGAGGTACTTGACCTCTATATGATACATTTTACAAACATTGCATTCGTTTTTAAAAGACAAACTTTCATTACATCGATAGTTGATGGCATGGATACCATTTCATAATATATCCAACTATAATTGACTTAGTAATAATCTTGATGAACTCGACGACTCGAATGTAGTGACCCAAACTTTTCCATGTATATATATATTAAATGAAATTGATATTTACATGATTAAGTGTTTCCAACATGTTAAGCAATCAAACTTGTTAAGACTTGATTAATTGAAATAGGTTTCATATAGACAATTGACCACCCAAGTTGACCGGCGATTCACGAACGTTAAAACTTGTAAAATCTGTATTATGACATATGTAGCGACCCGACCAAATCGTCATTGACGGCGCCGACTACTTAGGTCCCATTGCGTGGTCGTAAGTCTTTAAAATGACGTTTGACCAAAACATGTCGCCTTCATTTCTTAAATAAAGATTGTTCCCAAGTTTACAATAATTGTTCAACCAAAAGTTTCGTTACAAAGTTATAAGTACAAATGAAATCTAGGCGACACAGTTTTAAATAAAGTCAATAGATGCTCCATGTATGCAAATATACTCGACATCCAATGCAAGTATCAAATAATGAGCGGGAGCATGTTTCACATATCGTTCAAAGACCTGAGAAAAACATAGAAATCTGTCAACGAAAACGTTGGTGAAATCATAGGTTTAAATAAGTAAGTGAGTAAAAGTAAGTCGAACCACAAGATTTGCAACATTGATAAAATAGTAATACATTCTAAAAGTTAATATTCACGAGCACCCAATTATAAAGGCTTAACATTTCGTCCGTTGATACCCCATTAATAGTGCTAGAACAACACTGTTTCCCGAAAATATATTTCATCCGTAGACGGTAGCGAACCGTCCTAGATGAGGGTTTGTCAAACCCATATGGCCATACAACATAAGTTCACGCCTTCACTTACACACTGCAAGAGTAACTAATGATAATCGAATTGAGGATTTCGTTCTAAACTCGTATGTAGAATGTTTGTTTTCCTCTACTTGTGTTCACTTAGTTTAAAAGTAATGTTTATGTTTTCTCATCCCAAATGTAAGTTCAAAAGAGTAAAAGTGGGACTATGATCTCACCTTGAGTGCAAGAGTGTAGCAGTACTTCAACAAGTAAAAGTGCAAAGAACAATGCTAGTCTTGACCTAAACAAATAGGTTGTATCAATAATGGTAAACACGGTTGGTCAAAGATGTTCAATTAGTCCTATGGCTCGTTACGACTCAATTATATAGCATGTGAATCACGTTGTCAAGTTTCATGCATAATACAAGTATAAAATCATTTAGAACGATTGCATACGTATTTGTTTAAGTTTGACTAAAAGTCAAACTTGGTTAAAGTCAAAGTCAATGAAAAAGTCAACGTGTTTAGGTCGGGTCTCGGGCAATTTTTATAAGTTTAGAAATCATATATAAGCATGTTGGCCAAGTTTCATGTCAATCGGAGGTGCGTAGCATAGTTAGAATTCAAATGAAAGTTGAAAAGTGAATAACCATCTGCCCACGCTTTAAGCCGCACCGCGGCTGGAAGACCCGCGCCGCGGGCTAACACTAGTTTTGAAGGTCGAGCATTTTGATGGTTTCAGACATCTGAGTTAGTGTTAAGCCACGCCGCAGCTAGAGGAGCCGCGCCGCGGGCTAAAGCATGACAGGACACCTGTGCTGATTTTAAGTGTAGGCTCGATCAAAACTTCAAACAAACGTAACTTATGAACCGTAAATATTCAAAACACGTATCTTATATCATTGGAAAGGTAATTTAAAGAGGAATACAACTAAACACATTTAATAAATCAAACTCATCATTAAAAATAATGAAAAACCTCAATAAATGATCATTAAACGTTCAAAATCAAAGTTTTAAGTTCATAAAACGCTTTTCTTGACTCGGGAAACCAATTTACACATATTATATGCCGTTTCTAAGGTAATTACACATACCATACAATTAAACACTTACTAACAACATTTCATGGCATTCAAAGCATCAAAGGTTCATTTCAAGTTCATCAAACCCTAATCAAAATTCACAGAAATCACTAATCATGTATTTGAAGTTTTCTTAATCAACCTACACATCAAAACGAAGCTAGTGATACTAGTAACACAATTAAAACATGGATTTTAGCATTCAAACAACATTAACTCATCCAAAATCAAAGTTTAAGCAAACCCATTTTCAAGTTCATGCTAGTTACTCCAAAACAACAAATCGAGCAAACAAAACATATATTCATGTTATACACAAGCCATAGACACTAACTATCATCATTTCAAGTATATAAAATGAATTTAGAGAAATTTAGTGTTTTTAGAAAGTTAGCCAAACTTGATGAAATTGGTACCAAAATGTAGAGGATGAAGAGAGGATCACGAAAATGTAATTTGTTTTGTTGCTAGCTTCCAAATCCGAATTTAGATGATGAATTATGGTTTGTGTTCTTGAGAAAAAACAAGGAAGTAGGAGAGAAAGAGGATGAGTGAATGAATGGATGAGGAAGGTGGGAGGTGGTTGACTAAGTCAACCACTAGTCACCTTTTTATTTAAATGGCAAAACTAGTCCTTCGAGTTTGTAGTCGGGTGCGGAAATTATCCGAACGAATTATTTTAAATTACAAATGAGTACGGGAGATATTATAATCCGATAACGAAAATATTAAGAACGCTAGCTAACGGAGGGTACGAATCTTGATACGAAGGATATTAATAAAAAAAAAAAGACGGACGTTAAAATAATTTAACAGAAAAATGCGGGATGTTACATTACCCACACCTTAAAAGAAATTTCGTCCCGAAATTTAGTTGGAAGTAATAGTTAATGTCCCTTACTCGAGATCTTATGTTGTCGATGCTATGAATAGGTGAAGATATGTCCTTGGGCATTTCCACAAATTTGGATAGTCGGGGTTTCACGTCGTATTAAGGCTTGATTTTATGATCCACAAGTCCAACCGGTTTTCCTTATGAAGAGGAGTTTATCATCAATAGTAATTTTATCTAAGAGAGTAGCACATTCCTGTTCCACAGGACACGTCTCTAAGTTTGTTACATGGAACGTAGGGTGATCGGATACTTAATTGAGTCTGAAGTTCTAAACGGTAGGAAGTGGTTCCAATACGCCCCAAAATTTCGAAAGGATCAATATTGTGAATATAACTTTCCTCGATTATTTCGAATCGGATTACACCTTTCCAGGGTGCGGATTTCATGAGGTTTTCATCTCATATTGGTATGGCTCTTTTGGCGACTACGGGTCACCTTGAGTCCTTCTCGGACTTGAACGATCTCAAATGTTATTTCTTGAATGAGTTCGGATTCGGTGATTTGCTTGCCACATGCTTTAGTCCAACGAATAGGGGTATGACATTTGCGGTCATATAGGATTTCGGAAGTGCGGCGTTAATACACGAATGGTAACTGTCGTTGTAAGAGGAACTACTAAAGGTAACAATACCAGTTTGTAACATGTCTTTCCAAGATTTGAGTCGTACGTTTGCTTGTTCTGTCAGTTTGTGGATGATACGTGGTACTCCTGTTTAAACGTGTTCCTAAGGCTTCTTGTAAAACTAGAAGTGAAACGTGTATTTTGATCCGAGGTAATTGACAATGGTACACCGTGTTGGAGTAGAATCTCTTAAGATATGCTCGAACAAGTTAGTTAGGGTTCGAAAACGTTGATTGGGACAAGTTTTTGGTTCTCAAGGATTCCCGCGCTGCGGAAAATTTATCGATTTTTGAAAACGTTCGCTACAGCAAGTTTCTTATCGGGTTCTGGAAATGTTCGTTAGGACTATTCACCCTTGTGGCGAATACCAGTGTAACTTGAAGAGTCTCTCCCTCCATGGAGAATTTAGAATAAAAGATTTCCTTATACGAAAGTACGAACGAAAAAGATGGGAGTGAAATGAGGACTTAGAACAGGATGAGTTTATACCTTGAGGTAGCCATATCGCGCATCTAGTGGTCAAATGTTGAGACTGGGTGGGAAACGAGATAGTACACGTAGTTGTATAGTTCGGGGTTGAGCAGTAGTTGGCTGTATCAGGAGCATGAGGACGATAAGTCAAAAAAAAGAAAGAAGTATCCTTGGATGGGGTGTTATCTTAAGTTCCAGTAATATCAGATGGTAACGGTGAGATAACAGAGTTATGTAACATGGCATGTGATGACGAGGAGGTTGATCGGGTCCATGGTTAAGTATTCAAATTTTTCGTGCCAAAATAACGAAATTCAGTTTCGTTGATTTCGAGTTGAGAGAGTATGCCATTCAGGCGTTCACGTAGAAATATTTCCATATTTGAGTTCCATCTTGTGCTTCACAAATTTGGCTAGTAAGGTTGGTGTGAATGATCACGTTCAAAGTTCGGACACAGAGAGGTTTAATTCTTCCATTAGTGAATTAACGAGGTTAAAGGACGAGCAACACGAGAAAAGTTAGAAATGAATTTTTTTTTGTAACAACCGGCGTGGTCTAAGATTTTATGAATACAAGTCAAGGTCATGAGGGTTTCCCGATTACGTGTGGTTCCGATTGTGAGACGTATTGAAATACTTTGACCACTAACAACATGGTCAAAAGATTGGACTTCGTTTAACCAAAATTCTCACTTGGAGAATTCGGCGTAGAGTTGCTCTTTTCTCAAGAGTTCGAGCGTAAGACGGAGATGTTGTTCGTTTTCTTCTTTACTTGAATAGGTTTAGACATCATCTATAAACACGATAACAGATTCATCTAGATAAGTTTACAAACGCTGTTCAGGAGGCTTATGAATACAGGTGGAGGCCTAGATAATCGAACGGTACTAAAAGAAGTTTACAACTATCGTAGCGAGTTCTAAAAGCGGGTTAGGAGACATCTTCTCCCTGATCTCTCAATTGATAATAATCGGAACATAGGTCGGTTTGGAATATATGCGAGATTTATGTAAATAATCATGAGGTCATGGATAAGAGGAAGAGGGTATCGGTTTCCAACCGAAAATTACTTAGTTCACAATAATCTATACATAATTGTAGGGAAACAATTTCTCCTTAACGAATAGGTTTTGAGCTCCTTAGTTTTATAGGTGTCAAGTCAAAATTCAAATTATCCACACAATAAGTTTAACGTATATCCTCCGATAAAATTTATAGGTACTCAATATTTTTCCGTTGGTCACTTGAATTGCCTAAATAGTATCTAGGGGAAAAGGTGGAGTGCAAAGAGTACGAGTCAAAGCCTTGGTTATAAAACGTCTAACGGTAACCGAATCGAATAAGTATGAAATATGCGGGTTGTTGTGAAGAAACGTACCCGTGACTAGTCCATCGTCGTCTCGGGCATCCTAGGTGTCGATGTTGAAAGTTCAACGGCGTGCGTTGGGTTGGCTTTCTTCTTTGGGCATGCATTCCTAAAATGACCCATTTGGCCACATGCGTAGCAAATGACCGACTTTTGTGTGTTGGGTCCCTTTTGTGTGACGGGGGTGGCACTTCCACAATGTTTGGCCATATGACCCCTTCCTTGGCATCGGCGGCAAATTAGCTTGCCACATTTACAAAAGTGACGTTTGTAGCACTTGTTACAATAAGGTAGGTACCCGGCGTAACCTTTCTTGCCGTCGGGGGTGAAGGACTTCTTGGTGAAGTTGTTGTTGTAGTTACTCGATGGAGAGGCTTCCCATTTTCTTTTGTTGTTACCCGGTTGGTCCTCGGCCGTTGGTGCCGGCGCTTCAATTTCCTCCACCGTTTTTATAGATTGGTGGGCCATCGTTAAAGCCTCTTGTAGGTTGGCGGGTTTGGATGACATTGCCCCGTGTTGAATGCTCTTAGGAAGGCCATCCGTGTAAAGTTCAACTCTTAGGGAATCGGGAGTCATGAGGTTCGGACAACTTAAGGCTAGTTCGGCAAACCGTTGATTATAAGCTTCGAGGTCATTCCCGACCGTTTTTAAATTTCTTAGCCCCTGTTCGAGCCTTCGAGTCTCGTCATGAGGGAAGTATTCAGTGATCATTCTTTCTCTTAATTCGGTCCAGGAGAGTGTGTGGGCTTCATCGATACCCACCGATTGTACGTACTTGTTCCACCATCAAAGAGCGATTTCGGTGAAAGTGAGGGTGGAAAAATTGATCTTATCTTGGTCCCGACAACCGCTTATGCTAAAAATGGATTCCGTTTGATCAAACCATCCGGTGAGAGCAACCGGTCCCCCGGTTCCATCGAAAGTGGGAGGATTGTACTTCATGAAGTTTTTGTAGGAGCAACCTTCATTTGAATTACCGGGCCCACGATTGTTGTTGTGGTTGGAGAAGTGATCGGCCACGGCCGCACCTACGGTGGTGGTTATCATTCGTTGAAAAGCTTGTTCTAGAGTTTCAGAAGAAGTATTGTGTTGACCTTGGTGAGCCATTGTTCCTTCATGACACAAGAATATCGTTGATTAGTATTCTTAACAATACTAATCGTGATATGGAATAATGATGAAGAGAAAATTTTCCTTGACTCGCCTTAAATTCTTTATGTCACAATGTCGGAACGTTCATATGAGTCACCGTAATATAATCCCGGCAATTATATTACCCTAATTCATATGTGCATTCGACATTATTTAACAAAGTCAAGGTGGCGCGTCAATCAAATTAAACAACATGAGATCAAGATGAAGCATGAGTTAAATATGAGTAGAAACGTTCGAGCATAAATGCACAAATAGTCAAGTAATTCCTACTTCAAGTCTATATGCCGGTTGTAGTCTAGATTCACTAATGTACCCTATGACTCGGGGTTGACACCAATGAACTCTAAATCCCTACAACCAAGGCTCTGAGACCATCTGTAGTGACCCGACCAAATCGTCATTGACGGCGCCGACTACTTAGGTCCCATTGCATGGTCGTAAGTCTTTAAAATGACGTTTGACCAAAACGTGTCGCCTTCATTTCTTAAATAAAGATTGTTCCCAAGTTTACAATAATTGTTCAACCAAAAGTTTCGTTACAAAGTTATAAGTACAAATGAAATCTAGGCGACACAGTTTTAAATAAAGTCAATAGACGCTCCATGTATGCACATATACTCGACATCCAATGTAAGTATCAAATAATGAGCGGGAGCATGTTTCACATATCATTCAAAGACCTGAGAAAAACATAGAAATCTGTCAACGAAAACGTTGGTGAAATCATAGGTTTAAATAAGTAAGTGAGTAAAAGTAAGTCGAACCACAAGATTTTCAACATTGATAAAATAGTAATACATTCTAAAAGTTAATATTCACGAGCACCCAATTATCAAGGCTTAACATTCCGTCCGTTGATACCCCATTAATAGTGCTAGAACAACACTGTTTCCCGAAAATATATTTTATCCGTAGACGGTAGCGAACCGTCCTAGATGAGGGTTTGTCAAACCCATATGGCCATACAACATAAGTTCACGCCTACACTTACACACTGCAAGAGTAACTAATGATAATCGAATTGAGGATTTCGTTCTAAACTCGTATGTAGAATGTTTGTTTTCCTCTACTTGTGTTCACTTAGTTTAAAAGTAATGTTTATGTTTTCTCATCCCAAATGTAAGTTCAAAAGAGTAAAAGTGGGACTATGATCTCACCTTGAGTGCAAGAGTGTAGCAGTACTTTAACAAGTAAAAGTGCAAAGAACAATGCTAGTCTTGACCTAAACAAATAGGTTGTATCAACAATGGTAAACACGGTTGGTCAAAGATGTTCAATTAGTCCGATGGCTTGTTACGACTCAATTATATAGTGAAAGGACCCGTTCATATACATTATAAACGATTCACAATAGTTGATTACATCGCGAGGTATTTGACCTCTATATGATACGTTTTACAAACATTGCATTCGTTTTTAAAAGACAAACTTTCTTTACATCAAAAATTGACGGCATGCATACCATTTCATATTACATCCAACTATAATTGACATAATATTAATCTTGATGAACTCAACGACTCGAATGCAACGTCTTTCAAAGTATGTCTTGAATGACTCCAAGTAATATCCTTAAAATGAGCTAATGCACAGCGGAAGAATTCTTTAATACCTGAGAATAAACATGCTTTAAAGTGTCAACCAAAAGGTTGGTGAGGTCATTAGTTTATCATAATCCATCATTTCCGTAATAGTAATAGACCACAAGATTTCAGTTTCTATAAATATCCGTACACTCGCAAGTGTATAAAAGTATTCTATAAGTTGTAGGCACCCGGTAACAAGCCTTAACGTTCATGTTTTACCCTCTGAAGTACACTAGATCAGGTGTGTTTAAAATAACCTCGAAGTACTAAAGCATCCCATAGTCAGGATGGGGTTTGTCAGACCCAATAGATCTATCTTTAGGATTCGCGCCTACCGTACATAGACAAGTAGTTTAATGTTACCAAGCTAAGGGTATATTTCTGGTTTAAACCCACATAGAATTAGTTTTAGTACTTGTGCCTATTTTGTAAAACATTTATAAATCAGCGCATGTATTCTCAGCCCAAAAATATATATAAAAAGGGAGCAAATGAAACTCACAATACTGTATTTCGTAGCAATTATGTATATGACGGCACTGAACAAGTGCAGTGTTTGTCTCGGATTCACGAACCTATATTAAGTATATATATTTATATGTTGGTCAATATCTGTCTAACAATTTAGGTCAAGTCGTAGTGTATCACAATCCTAATGCTCGAAACCGACATGCAAAAGTCAACAAAAGTCAACTTGACCCAAAATGACTTCCAAAATCTATACATGTTTATTATATAACTTATATATAGTAGTTTTATATATTTAAATATATTTATCAGATCTTATTATACTAAATAATACAAGTCATTTATTAATAAATAAAAATTTATATTAAAATTCATATATGATAAAAATATACTTTTATATATCTCAAATAATAAAATTTATAAAATTCACTTAATATCATAAAAATATAGTGGTATGTATTATTAATGTAATTACATTACGTGTGGTAAAAATATCTTTGTACGCATATTTATTTGATAAAATAATATTGATAATAATAATAATGATAAAAATAATAAAATGATAGTTTCAATAAAAATATTAATTTTTAGTAATAAAGATAATTTTAGTAATAACATCAACTGATAACAGTTATAATAATCGTTTTAATAATAACATTAAAATTAATGATAATTCAGTTAACCATATATTTTAATCCGTTCATCGAAACCACACGATTTCTAAATGAAAAGTTATTAATTTTTTTCTTCAGATTTTCAACGACATGCATATCATATAACTTATCTCAGTAGCATATGTATCAAATTCGTGATTTATCATAAACTATTTAACGACGAAACTAAGCATACAAACATGCATAATCATATATACTCGAGCACTAGTCAGGGATACACTATTAATATATAAAAGATAAGATATGAATGCTCACGTATCAATATTGTGATTCAATATTGCAGGAAAGTACGTAGACGCAACGAAAATGATAAACGTTAGGTTGACCTCACGAGCAATACCCTCGATCAATACCCATAACCTTCATAGCTATAACCCATAATTTCCTTAGCTCTATCCCATTTGAAAACTTATTTTGAAATCGTCTGAATATAACTCCGTCGTAGTATTTTATGTACACTAATTATATCTTGAAATAATACTAAGTAAATATATATATATATGTAATTCGATTGAGAGAGTTTAGAGAAATATATTTTCAAGTTTCTATGAAATAATGAAACCTATTGAATTCTATTTATAATAGATTTTTGAATTATTAAAGTGAATTATTAAAGTATGAATTATTAAAGTGAATTATTAAAGTATGAATTATTAAAGTGAATTATTAAAGTATGAATTATTAAAGTGAATTATTAAAGTATGAATTATTAAAGTGAATTATTAAAGTGAATTATTAAAGTATGAATTATTAAAGTTAAAGTAAAGTAAAAGTAAAGTAAAGGTAAAGTTAAAGTATAGTAAAAGTATAAAACTATGTACGTATAATACGCGTATAAAAATATATATAATATTAATTTAAATCGTTATATATATATATATATATATATATATATTTAATAAAATAAAATATAAATATCGTTATCTTTATCATACTGGTTAAGTAATGAGTTGTAAAAAAAAATAGATTTCTTAAATCACAGTGGACCTCACAACATAGGCCCGTAATCATATCATAATGTATCTGATAATTCAATCATTTGATATTATCTCTTAATTCTGTCGATAAATATATCGAAACAAATATGTTTATGTAAAGTATCACATATCTAATACTTTGTTAATGTTTTCAGTTAATATTATATATTATATATACATATCTATATACACATAATTGTTCGTGAATTGTCGAACACGGTCAAAGGGTAATTGATTACATGAATGTAGTTCTAAACTTTTTGAGATTCAACATTACCAATTCTGCTTATCGTGTCAGAAACATATAAAGGTTAAGTTTAAATTTGGTCGGAAATTTCCGAGTCGTCACATATAGCATGTGAATCATGTTGTCAAGTTTCATGCATAATACAAGTATAAAAGCAATTTAGAACGATTGCATACGTATTTGGTTAAGTTTGACTAAAAGTCAAACTTGGTTAAAGTCAAAGTCAACAAAAAAGTCAACGTGTTTGGGTCGGGTCTCGAACAATTTTTATAAGTTTAGAAATCATATATAAGCATGTTGGCCAAGTTTCATGTCAATCGGAGGTGCGTAGCATAGTTAGAATTCAAATGAAAGTTGAAGAGTGAATAACCATCTGCCCACGCTTTAAGCCGCGCCGCGGCTGGAAGACCCGCGCCGCGGGCTAACACTATTTTTGAAGGTTGAGCATTTTGATGGTTTCAGACATCTGAGTTAGTGTTAAGCCGCACCGCGGCTAGAGGAGCCGCGCCGCGGGCTAAAGCATGACAGGACACCTGTGCTGATTTTAAGTGTAGGCTCGATCAAAACTTCAAACACACGTAACTTATGAACCGTAAACATTCAAAACACGTATCTTATATCGTTGGAAAGGTAATTTAAAGAGGAATACAACTAAACACATTTCATAAATCAAACTCATCATTAACAACAATTAAAAACCTCAATAAATGATCATTAAACGTTTAAAATTAAAGTTTTAAGTTCATAAAACGCTTTTCTTGACTCGGGAAACCAATTTACACATATTGTATGCCGTTTCTAAGGTAATTAAATATACCATACAATTAAACACTTACTAAAAACATTTCATGGCATTCAAAGCATCAAAGGTTCATTTCAAGTTCATCAAACCCTAATCAAAATTCACAAAAATCACTAATCATGTATTTGAAGTTTTCTTAATCAACATACACATCAAAACGAAGCTAGTGATACTAGTAACACAATTAAAACATGGACTTTAGCATTCAAAAAACATTAACTCATCCAAAATCAAAGTTTTAGCAAACCCATTTTCAAGTTCATGCTAGTTACTCCAAAACAACAAATCGAGCAAACAAAACATATATTCATGTTATACACAAGCCATAGACACTAACTATCATCATTTCAAGTATATAAAATGAATTTAGAGAAATTTAGTGTTTTTAGAAAGTTACCCAAACTTGATGAAATTGGTACCAAAATGTAGAGGATGAAGAGAGGATCACGAAAATGTAATTTGTTTTGTTGCTAGCTTCCAAATCCGAATTTAGATGATGAATTATGGTTTGTGTAATGACCCGAAAATTTGCGACTAAATTTAAACTTAATCTTTAAAGGATTAATGATTTCGACACGATAAACAAAGTCTGTAAAACTGAATCTCAAAATTTTTGAACTATTCAAGTACCCTTCGATTTTCTCAAAGATTCGCGAACAATTATATGTAAATAGATACATATATATACTATAACTTGAAAACGTAACAAAGTTTTAATTGCATAATACCGTACATTAAACTTATTGGTTTATATATCTAATTAAATATATATGATTTCAAGTTATTTAGTAAACGATAGTAACATTCAATTATTGATTTGATTGATATTTAGATAAGTTAACTAAAACGTTTAAGATGAACCAGTAAAACACTAATTTGATAAAGTATTTTAAATTGCTACAGTACCCAAAATGCTACAGTGTTTTCGAAAATCACTATTTGCTACAGTAAAATTTACTTTGCTACAGTGAAATGCTACAGTAAAACACTATTTTAAAAATGTATTTTAACAAATAGTGAGACGATGATTTATAGAAGTAAATGACCAAAATACTCGAAAGTTTAAGATATACTTTGAGTGGTATAGTTTAGGAATAATTTAAGGCTATATTTTAACAAAGGTACGAGTCACGAAATGTAAAATGCAAGTTTTCTCAGCGTACGAAAGGACATTCGAGAAACCGGAACCGGGACATAAGTCAAGTAACAACGTACGACTTATCAGAACAAAAGTTACAAGTCAACTATGCATGTGAATTTAATATAATATATAATTAATTATTTAAATTATATATATTATATATTTATTTTATATTATGTCGACAAGCTAGGAGCCAAAACAATGTGAGCTGTCCCTGGTCCTCATGCGAGTCGCATGGCCAGAAGGCCATTTCCATGCGAGTCGCATGACTCCAGATTTCAGGCCAGGTTCTATAAATTGCAACATTTTCTGCCGAGTAAAGAAAAAAAAAAACACACACATACATATTACTCCGTATTTATTTTATTTATTATTTATATTATTATTATTATTATTATTATTATTATTATTAATAAGATTATTATTAATCTTATTATTTTTTTTATTTAGTGTTATTATTTTTGCGATACAAAAATAATAATGTACATCAAATATTACGACGGGGTGCTGTCCAAGTAATTTTTAAAATGAGTTTTCGAGCAAGCTAGAGCTAAGGAAATTATGGGTTATTGCCAAGGAGGTTATGGGTAATGTTCGGGGGTATTTTTTTGTGAATCAAACCTCGTGTTTATCATCTCCGATGCGTCTACGTGCTTTCCTGCAATATTGTATATCAATATTAAACAGTGAGTTTCATTTGCTCCTATTTTAATTGCTTTTGCAATATATATTTTTGGGCTGAGAATACATGCGCAGTTTTATAAACTGTTTTACTAAATGGATACAAATACTAAAACTGATTTTGTGTGAGTTTCATATGATCCCTTTTACTCAATATATTTTTGGGCTGAGAATACATGCACTTTATTTTAAACGCAATGGATACAAGTACATACTAAATTCTACACTGAGTTTGAACCGAAAATCCCTTAGCTTTGGTAACTAGTAACTGCCGGTTATAAGAACTGGTGGGCGCGAGTAGTAGTATATGGATCCATAGGGCTTGATATCCCCGTCCGAGCTAGAGCGCTAGCCTTTTAACGGACGTATGCTATTTGAGAAGCGTACACGTTGGTTTGCGTGTATTATTAAGATGATTATACAAAGGGTACAAATTATATAAACGTTAAAGTTTAGTTACCAGGGTGCTCAATTTTGTAGAACCGATTGATAAACGTTTAGGATGAAACAACTAAAATCTTGTGATCCACCTTTTATTTAAAACATAATGATAAACGTTTTGAATAAAACAACTGAACTTTTGTAATCCACATTGATATACGGATTATGTGTAATATTAAAACTATGAACTCACCAACCTTTGTGTTGACACTTGAAGCATGTTTATTCTCAGGTTTCTAGAAGTCTTCCGCTGTTTGCTCATACGTGATACAAGTTATGTGCTTGGAGTCATACATACTATATACAAGAAACTTGCATTCATCAAACCATTACCATGTATCTTATTTTGACTGTATTGTCAACAGATGTATTATTGTAAACCATTTAAATGGTGATTGTCTATACGTAGGAATCATCAGATGTAAAAAAAACCTGGAATTTAAATATTCATTTATGAAATACCTTTTCAAACGAATGCAATGTTACAAAACGTATCACATAGAGGTCAAATACCTCGCAATGAAATCAATGAATGACGTGTTCGTCCATATGGATTTGGAGCGATCGTCACAGTTGGTATCAGAGCGTTGGTCTTAGCGAACCAGAAATTGTATTAGTGTGTCTAACCAGTTATTGTTAGGATACATTAGTGAGTCTGGACTTCGACCATGTCTGCATGATAAAAGTTGTTGCTTATAATTTCTTGTTAGAAATTACCTGCTTATCATTCCTTGTGTGGAAAACTACCTGCTTATCAATTGTAGTCTAGACACACCTTATTACATGAATTGCATGACTAGTGTATAGACAAAATGAATATCTTAGCGTATCTGTTACTGTTACCTTTATTTGACAGTTTCCGAAAGTTTCTCCGTAATTTGCGGAACCTTTGTACTATATAAAAGTATTCTATGTAATTAGAATATCATCCGATATCCGAAAATCATTTCACATCGAAAATTCTTTATCTAACCGTGTAAGATGAATTCTACAAGTAATTCGAGTTCTTCGGATTCCGATATGAATTTTCACCTGAGTTCCGAAAGCAGTGTAACCGGAATGAATCAACCAATCAGTCATCACCAATTCTGGATGAATTGGGGATGGGTTCGTAATCAACTTAATCAATGGAGACAAGAGGAAGGCGATCCTTTCCACCAACCGAATTCACCTCTTGGTGAGGAACCTGAGGCACTTACCGGCGAACTCGTTCGAAACACTATCTTCACCCTCATTTCCAGGATATCTCGCAACGATTATATGATAACCAGAATTTTAAACTTTATTCATCCTCTCGTACCAACCGCCAATCATCCCGGAATAATAGAAGAAGTTAACGAGCTTCGCGCTCGAGTTGTGGCTTTGGAGAATATGATGCACAATTTGCAGGCATCACAGGCAGCACCGGTAGCACCACCAGAACCAGAAGCACAACCAACAACAGTACCAGTATCTCCAACAACAACATCCGCACCGCAAACCTCAACTTCACAATCCGTTCCACGAGCATCAACCTCCTACGCATCGTAGTTATCAAGGAATACCAACAACAATAAATGATGAAGTATCAACTCATAACTTCATTTGAGAAATATCCTGTAGCGATTATATAATCTCTAATATAGAAGAGATTATTCATTTATAGTTCCAACCGAAAACCAAATGAGTTTAATAACTCATTAAATCTATATTACATCTGAAGGAAATATACATATATATATTTTCATAAAGATTGTAATTGAAAATCCTTTTGTACAAACTGTTAATGATGAGAATATTTTAACGGGTAGGTAATACCCTAGAAATATATAAATTCCACATTAATATGTTACACTATACATTCTTCAATTCTGATTCAGCAATCATTAACTATACTGCTCAAACCTACAGATATACTTATCTGTTAATCACAGAATAACCATTTTCATTCAATTTCATATTCTGATTTCGATAGATCAGAATCCAAGTCAAGATTAAACGGAAACCATCACTCTTAGATTCCTACATTTTTCAAAACCATGCTTCGAAAACCATGCTTTGAATTCAGAACTGTACTAGAACATCATATGATTACATTCAAACCCATCGAAATTCTTGGAAACACTTCAACTAATGAACAAACGAGAAGACAAACCAACTACACGATATCTACGAGAAGAAAGATTTGTACTTATAATCATATTTCTGGAAAGCTCTCGAAACCTAAGTAAAACTTTAACACGTATCTGTGATAAATCCTTCGTCATTATTATTACTGAAAATAACCTTGCAATTCCTTTTTAAAAGTATCCAGTATTATCACCCATTCAACTAGTCAACGACGATCTTTCAGACTTATAACTTTGGCATATACGTTTTTGTTACTGGGGAACCTTTAATGTTCCACCATATTAGCAGTAAATGTAACAGCGACTCCGTCACTCTGCTATTTGAATCTCTCCGGAAATCACTATATATACATTGAAACCCTATCATGTACTCATCCACATCTTGTAACAATAGTTGCCGTTCCAACTATCGGGAATTTGCAATCAGTATTTTGAAATCTTGCAGCACGTCTACGCCAACAGTTATATGTGTACATATAACGTCTACCTCCTCGAATTACATACTTCGAATGTGAAGTTTCCGAAAAACACCCCAAACTATGAAACTAGTTCTCTAAAATTGGAACAATGCTGATGAAGCAGCAAAAACTGTAAACGACCTTAACAGTCAAAAGTTTGATGATAAAGAATAGTATGGTGGTAAAGCTAAAAAAAAAAAAAGGTTTGAAACTGGAAAACGGATTGAGCAAAGTATGAAGGAGGGCTGTGGATAAATCACAAAGGCTAAACCTGCCTTCAAAGAATACAAATGATTCAGTATCTGTTGAAGTCATTAACGAATACCTTGCTACTAACTCAAAATCCGTTACGAACAAATCTTCTTCATCATTCTTCGATATTAGAAATTCTAAGATATCATCGTATCTTTTATTATAAATATCCTCGATATTTCTGAAGATATTTTCATAAGCATTCTTATCTGAAATCATTCATCTCTTCGCGCTATCTGTATTACATCATAAAAGAAACTATTTTAGTTTCTAAATTCTGAAACCTTCAAGTTTAAAATTTGAATGTTTTGAAGTAGTGTTGGGAACTGAAGCATGAATTAGTATAATATAATGACACTTGATCAACGTGATTATATTACAGTAAGTCATGCTGAGTTTCTAATGGAACTTGATAAAGGTTCACATATCACACCCTCATCATGAACCATGTTACATAACTCTTTTATTCTATTTAAACTCTAAACATATCAAGAAAATATTTTTCTTGATGATTCGGTCTTTTCCGAATATCCTGGTAATTTGACAAATCAAGATCGTGCCATTATGATTACCTTCTCAGAACATTAACTATGTTCATCCAAAACTCCATACTTACGAATTCTGGACCATTATTCGCTTGACTTGAGGTCGGGAAGAGAAAACAAAAACCTGGAACTTCGGAATATGAACAGGAGTATACATCACAGCAAACAAGAAAGATCATAAACCATGTATGTCTATGCGAATAGCAAGATAAAGACACGGGAGAATGATAAATACAACAATCCCTAGAGCATAATAGAAATAAACAGATTCTTCTGGTGGGAGCTGGAAAAGAAGGATGATTGTGGCAAACGTCAATATTAGGTCAAGAACCAGAACTGGATTGAGCATTTTCACAATCTTTTGAATGTATTAATTGGGGAAGAAAGTAGGGATGGTGAAATTAATGAGACGGAAGAGGTCAATTTATAGCGAAATATCAGACATAGCAATCGAGGCAGATTACACATTTAATCAAAGAAAATCCTAATTTCCGCAAATTCCGAAGAATAAAAATCTTATTTAGATTATGAAGATTTTCTATTCCCTAAATTCCGGAAATCAACTCTGACTACGTCAAACGATAAGACGAAGCTTTAATTACCTCATTTCACTATTTTGTGATAACTTCACTCATACTATCCGTGTAATCGAATTGTTTTATCCATATTTACACATAGGTGAAAAACTTGTTTTTTATTTAACTCACACTATTCATAAACGAAACTCGACTAATTTAAGGTATACAAAACATTTTATTCTATTATATCCTTTTGATGAGGATTTTATGAACAAACGAATTCATGATGAGAATTCAAACTATATCATATTCTTTGATACAAGAATATCCTGATCTACGTTATTAAACTTTCCTTCACCAAATTTCGGGACGAAATTTCTTTAACGGGTAGGTACTGTAATGACCCGAAAATTTGCGACTAAATTTAAACTTAATCTTTAAAGGATTAATGATTTCGACACGATAAACAAAGTCTGTAAAACTGAATCTCAAAATTTTTGAACTATTCAAGTACCCTTCGATTTTCTCAAAGATTCGCGAACAATTATATGTAAATAGATACATATATATACTATAACTTGAAAACGTAACAAAGTTTTAATTGCATAATACCGTACATTAAACTTATTGGTTTATATATCTAATTAAATATATATGATTTCAAGTTATTTAGTAAACGATAGTAACATTCAATTATTGATTTGATTGATATTTAGATAAGTTAACTAAAACGTTTAAGATGAACCAGTAAAACACTAATTTGATAAAGTATTTTAACAAATAGTGAGACGATGATTTATAGAAGTAAATGACCAAAATACTCGAAAGTTTAAGATATACTTTGAGTGGTATAGTTTAGGAATAATTTAAGGCTATATTTTAACAAAGGTACGAGTCACGAAATGTAAAATGCAAGTTTTCTCAGCGTACGAAAGGACATTCGAGAAACCGGAACCGGGACATAAGTCAAGTAACAACGTACGACTTATCGGAACAAAAGTTACAAGTCAACTATGCATGTGAATTTAATATAATATATAATTAATTATTTAAATTATATATATTATATATTTATTTTATATTATGTCGACAAGCTAGGAGCCAAAACAATGTGAGCTGTCCCTGGTCCTCATGCGAGTCGCATGGCCAGAAGGCCATTTCCATGCGAGTCGCATGACTCCAGATTTCAGGCCAGGTTCTATAAATTGCAACATTTTCTGCCGAGTAAAGAAAAAAAAAACACACACATACATATTACTCCGTATTTATTTTATTTATTATTTATATTATTATTATTATTATTATTATTATTATTATTATTATTATTAATAAGATTATTATTAATCTTATTATTTTTTTTATTTAGTGTTATTATTTTTGCGATACAAAAATAATAATGTACATCAAATATTACGACGGGGTGCTGTCCAAGTAATTTTTAAAATGAGTTTTCGAGCAAGCTAGAGCTAAGGAAATTATGGGTTATTGCCAAGGAGGTTATGGGTAATGTTCGGGGGTATTTTTTTGTGAATCAAACCTCGTGTTTATCATCTCCGATGCGTCTACGTGCTTTCCTGCAATATTGTATATCAATATTAAACAGTGAGTTTCATTTGCTCCCATTTTAATTGCTTTTGCAATATATATTTTTGGGCTGAGAATACATGCGCAGTTTTATAAACTGTTTTACTAAATGGATACAAATACTAAAACTGATTTTGTGTGAGTTTCATATGATCCCTTTTACTCAATATATTTTTGGGCTGAGAATACATGCACTTTATTTTAAACGCAATGGATACAAGTACATACTAAATTCTACACTGAGTTTGAACCGAAAATCCCTTAGCTTTGGTAACTAGTAACTGCCGGTTATAAGAACTGGTGGGCGCGAGTAGTAGTATATGGATCCATAGGGCTTGATATCCCCGTCCGAGCTAGAGCGCTAGCCTTTTAACGGACGTATGCTATTTGAGAAGCGTACACGTTGGTTTGCGTGTATTATTAAGATGATTATACAAAGGGTACAAATTATATAAACGTTAAAGTTTAGTTACCAGGGTGCTCAATTTTGTAGAACCGATTGATAAACGTTTAGGATGAAACAACTAAAATCTTGTGATCCACCTTTTATTTAAAACATAATGATAAACGTTTTGAATAAAACAACTGAACTTTTGTAATCCACATTGATATACGGATTATGTGTAATATTAAAACTATGAACTCACCAACCTTTGTGTTGACACTTGAAGCATGTTTATTCTCAGGTTTCTAGAAGTCTTCCGCTGTTTGCTCATACGTGATACAAGTTATGTGCTTGGAGTCATACATACTATATACAAGAAACTTGCATTCATCAAACCATTACCATGTATCTTATTTTGACTGTATTGTCAACAGATGTATTATTGTAAACCATTTAAATGGTGATTGTCTATACGTAGGAATCATCAGATGTAAAAAAAACCTGGAATTTAAATATTCATTTATGAAATACCTTTTCAAACGAATGCAATGTTACAAAACGTATCACATAGAGGTCAAATACCTCGCAATGAAATCAATGAATGACGTGTTCGTCCATATGGATTTGGAGCGATCGTCACAGTTTGTGTTCTTGAGAGAAAACAAGGAAGTAGGAGAGAAAGAGGATGAGTGAATGAATGGATGAGGAAGGTGGGAGGTGGTTGACTAATTCAACAACTAGTCACCTTTTTATTTAAATGGCAAAACTAGTCCTTCGAGTTTGTAGTCGGGTGCGGAAATTATCCGAACGAATTATTTTAAATTGCAAGCGAGTACGGGAGATATTATAATCCGATAACGAAAATATTAAGAACGCTAGCTAACGGAGGGTACAAATCTAGATACGAAGGATATTAATAAAAATAAAAAAAGATGGACGTTAAAATAATTTAACGAAAAAATGCGGGATGTTACAACATATATATGGATATATATATAGTTAACATTATATTATGATAAGTTTGTATCTCATTATGTATTTTAACAATGAGTTATATACATAAAAATGAGACTATTGAGGTAAGAAACTCGAAAACGATATATATAACGATTATCGTTACATCAACATCTTACTAACTACATATGTAACATTTTAAGATATTGATACACTATATATAAACATGATAAATGATAAGTAAACATATCATTAAGTATATTAACAATGAACTACATATGTAAAAAAAACAAGACTACTAACTTAAGGATTTCGAAACGAGACATATATGTAGTGATTATCGTTGTAACGATATTTAAATGTATATATATCATATTAAGATATATTAATACATCATATTTTCATGATAATGTAATAATTTAACATATCATTAGATATAATAAACAATGGGTTAACAACATTTAATAAGATCGTTAACCTAAAGGTTTCAAAACAACACTTACATGTAACGACTAACGATGACTTAACGACTCAGTTAAAATGTATATACATGTAGTGTTTTACTATGTATTCATACACTTTTGAAAGACTTCAAGACACTTATCAAAGTACTTCTACTTAACAAAAATGCTTACAATTAGATCCTCATTCATTTTCATCAATAATTCTACGCGTATGCACTCGTATTTGTACTCGTACAATACACAGCTTCTAAATGTATTTACTATTGGTATATACACTCCAATGATCAGCTCTTAGCAGCCCATGTGAGTCACCTAACCATGTGGGAACCATCATTTAACATCTAGTATGAAATATCTCACAAAATAACAGACTAATGGAGCCTATATGACAAGCCAATATTCACGTGAACTTAGGTGTACACAAACACATTCACTTTGCAATTTTCTTGAATCAAATTACTCTCTCTCAAGTGTTCTTCCTTTTTTCTAAGTGTTCTTCATCATATTCAACAAAATCTAGCTCAATCTAGTTCATAAATCCATACATAAACCAAGATACAAAACAAATACTCAAGAATACACCAACAACACTTCCAAGTTTGCTAGCTTACTTCCAATCTTGCAAATCCACTTTAAGTGATCATCCAACCTTAAGAAATCTTTCTTATTTACAGCAATATATCTTTCTAATATAAGGTAATACTCATATTCAAACTTTGATTCAATTTCTATAACTTTAACAATCTTATTTCGAGTGGAAATCTTACTTGAACTTGTTTTTGTGTCATGATTTTGCTTCAAGAACTTTCAAGACATCCAAGGATCCTTTGAAGCTAGATCTATTTTTCTCATTTCCAGTAGGTTTATCCATAAAACCTGAGGTAGTAATGATGTTCTTAACATCATTCAATTTATATATATAAAACTACCTTATTCGAATGTTTAAACTTGAAATCACTAGAACATAGTTTAGTTAATTCTAAACTTGTTCGCAAACAAAAGTTAATCCTTCTAACTTGACTTTTAAAATCAACTCAACACATGTTCTATATCTATATGATATGCTAACTTAATGATTTAAAACCTGAAAATACGAAAAACACCGTAAAATCGGATATACGCCGTCGTAGTAACACCGCGGGCTGTTTTGGGTTAGTTAATTAAAAACTATGATAAACTTTGATTTAAAAGTTTTTCTTCTGGGAAAATAAATTTTATTATGAACATGAAACTATATCCAAAAATCATGGTTAAACTCAAAGTGGATGTATGTTTTCCAAAATGGTCATCTAGACGTCGTTCTTTCGAATGAAATGGCTACCTTTACAAAAATGACTTGTAATCTGTATTTCTGACTATAAAGTTATACATTTTCTGTTTAGATTCATAAAATTAAGTTCAATATGAAACCATAGCAACTTGAATCACTCAAAACGGATTTAAAACGAAGAAGTTATGGGTAAAATAATATTGGATATTTTTACTTGTTGTAGCTACGTGAAAATTGGTAACAAATTCTTATTAATCATATCCTAGCTAACTTATATTATATTATACATGTATTCTAATATATTATGTAATCTTAGGATACCATTGAAAGGACCCGTCCTAATCCATCCGGACGAAGTCCATATCGATTATAAACGATTCACAACAGTTGATTACATTGCGAGATACTTGACCTCTATATGATACATTTTACAAACATTGCATTCGTTTTTGAAAAGACAATCTTTCATTACATCGAAAGTTGATGACATGCATACCATTTCATAATATATCTATCTATAACTGACTTAATAATAATCTTGATGAACTCAACGACTTAATGCAACGTCTTTTGAAATATGTCATGAATGACTCCAAGTAATATCTCTAAAATGAGCAAATGCACAGCGGAAGATTTCTTTCATACCTGAGAATAAACATGCTTTAAAGTGTCAACCAAAAGGTTGGTGAGTTCATTAGTTTAACATAAATAATCATTTCCATCATTTTAATAGACCACAAGATTTTCATTTCTCATAAACATACGTCCCATGCATAGAAACAAAAATATCATTCATATGGATTGAACACCTGGTAATCGACATTCACAATATGCATATAAGAATATCCTCATCATTCCGGGATCCTCCTTCGGACATGATATAAATTTCGAAGTACTAAAGCATCCAGTACTTTGGATGGGGCTTGTTGGGCCCGATAGATCTATCTTTAGAGTTCGCGTCAATTAGGGTGTCTGTTCCCTAATTCTTAGATTACCAGACTTAATAAAAAAGGCATATTCGATTAGATAATTCAACCATAGAATGTAGTTTCGATTATTTGTGTCTATTTCGTGAAGCATTTATAAAAGCAGCGCATGTATTCTCAGTCCCAAAAATATATATTGCAAAAGCATTTAAAAGGGATTAATGAAACTCACGCATATAAATATTGTAAAACAGTTAATAAAGCATTTGCATGTATCCTCAGCCCAAAATGTATATAAAAAGGGAATAATGAAACTCACGCATATAAATATTGTAAAACAGTTAATAAAGCATTTACATGTATTCTCAGCCCAAAAATGTAATGAGTAAAAAAGGATTAAATGAAACTCACCTAATGTATTTTGTAGTAAAAATACATATGACTATATTGAACAACTGAACAATGCAGGGTTGGCCTCGGATTCACGAACCTATATCATTCATATATGTATTAAAACATATGCTCGTAATCGAATAATCTGTTTATTATTAGAAATGTATTTGTTATATTAATAATTTATAAATTTTTATCATTTATTTATATATTTTCATTTTGTACATAATAACATTAATATAGCTAAGTTATGTAATATATTATTGTATGCATAATCTTTATTTATATACATGTAATCTTAACAGCGTCATTAAAACGTTAATAATAATGATATAGATAATACAAATAATAATAATAATGTTAAAAATAATAGGATTGATAGTTTTTATAGAATCTTAATACTTATATGATAATACTAATATTTAATATCAAATATTCATTCTAATACTAACAATAATGATACTTAATAATGTTAATAATAAAAATGATAATATTTACAATAATGATTATGTTAATAATAATAATACAAATAATAAAAATAACATAAGTACTACCTTAATAAAAGGAGCTTCAAAAAGAATAAACACCCCAGCCCAGGCTCGAACCCGCGACCTCCCGCTAACCCTTCACACCTTTAACCATTCAGGCTATCGTGCTTTTCAGATACAATCCGCATCATAAATACATTTAACCCGCTTTCATCTTACAACTTGGCCCAACATGCACACGGCCCAACATGTTAATTATATGGACACCCATTTAAAAACCTAAATAACCCACTAAAAATCGGTGGCCTGTTTCTATTTCCATCCCGTGCTTGATCGATAGCAAAAGAAAAAAATAAATAAATAAAACGGTGGGTATTATGTAGGGTTTCTGTGTTTGGGTCATTTTCCTTTTTTTTTTTTTGTTCGACTTTAACAGCTCACAAAGCAAACTTTAACAGCTCACAAGGCACTCCCTGTTTTATTAATCAATTAATATCATCGTGACACCCTCATTAATCCTCATCATTCGTTGTTGTTTTCACATTCACAGAATCATCATCGAATCTTCCCATTGTCATCAAGCTTTGTTTTCATATCATTATCCTTCGTATCATCATGGTAGCAGGTACAGGAGAAGGTGTTCATGGTTGTTTGATCAGAATAGAAAACGGAACATAAAATTATAGTTGGTGTTGGGTGTGACTTCCGGACATACAGAAGCATCAAAGCAGCATCATCATCGGGAAAAAAAAAATAGAGGTGATCGTGGGTTTATGATCATCGTGATGTGGTGATGAATTGTTATGGTGGTTTATGGATTACGATGGTGGTAGTTTTGAAAGTGCTGCAGCAGCAGCAAAAGTAACACGATAGCAGCAGTAGCAGTAGAGTGAAACATCATCATAGCAATGGTTTTAATGATGGTGGCGGCTTTCACACAAAAACATAAACAAGAAATAAGTGGCAGTTGCAGTAAAGATGATGATGGTGATCGGTTTGGTTGAAAGCTCGAGGGTGTTGATGATTTTTAAGGTGTTCTTGATAGTATCCGGAAATAAGAGTAATATTCATGTTGTCTGGGATAGACCAAGAGTAACAGAGATGACGTTTTCAGATTTTCTAAACTTCTGTTTTTAATTCTTATGATAACCAGTATATAACAAAAATAAGGATGTTAATTTCAACAATTGGAGCAGTAATGTAGTTGTTGGTTTGTTAGATTAATTGATACGATCAAATAATTTGATTCAGAAGACAATTAAGAAAATTCCAATCACAGTAACATATTTTGTTTGTAACTAGGACTTATTTGGTTTAATCGTACCAGATTTGCTGTTAAGAAACACTTTACAGCATAGTTTGATAATGATATAAAACAGAATACGTAATCTTATTTGTATACATGTATTTATTTGTATTTACATATTTATATTTATATATATATATACTTGTATTTGTATTTGTATTTGTATATATATATGTATTTAATTGTAACCTGTATATATTACCATTTTATATAACTGTATTTATATCCATAATTATTTATCTCTTATTGTTATTTAATCATATTTATATATTATAATTAATCTTATTAAAAATATAAATATAATAATAATACTCTTTAGTAATTCAATTAATATTATTACTAATGATAATGATAACAGTTACTATAAAATGTATATTAATAATATTATTAATAACAATAATACTGATTATAATAATACCAATATTATTGGTACTACCCATATAATAATACTATATTAATTTATGTATATCAACTTTGTATCTATAAATTTTATATTCAAATATCACTAGTCTTAATATTAATATTGGAAGTAATAACGATATTATTATAACAACTATGTTTTAACTTGAAATCATATTTAATATATCAGTATCTTAATTTATCAATTATATTATAATTTATATATAATTGAATATTTCTACACTCTATATATGTATTACAATATACATATCATAATATTTATACGTATAATTCATTTAGGTTCATTTTGAATTACAACTTAACTATCTTGTAACTTATCTTACATTATTAATTCAAATATATATATAAATATAAGTATATCTATATTTAATTACATGTTTACTTACAGACAACTTGTTCGTGAATCGGCGGGCATGGTAAAAGGGTAATTGATTATCTAAGTATAGTTCCAAAATTTTTAAGATTCAATCTTGCAAACTTTGCTTATCGTGACGAGATCACATGAAGATTAAGTTTAAATTTGGTCGGAAATTTCCGGGTCGTCACAGTACCTACCCGTTAAAGAAATTTCGTCCCGAAATTTGAGTGAGGTGGTCATGGCTAACAATAAAAATGTTTTCATGACACATATGGGTTGATACATAGGGTTTTATCATTATTGCGAAATATGGATAAAGCAATTCGATTACGTGAAGCGTACGAGTGAAGCTATCACAAAAGAGTGAAATGAGATATAAAGATTCATCTTGACTTTTGATGTCGTCATTGTTGAATTCCGGAATTCAAGGGATTTAAAGAAAATCTTCGAAATCTAAAAGATTTGATTCTTCGGCGAATAAGGAAATTAAGATCTCTTCAATTTAATGCGATGATCTGTCTCGATTGCTTTGTCTGGTATTTTCGCTATAAATGAACTTCTTCCGTTCCATTATTTTCATCATTCCTATACTTTCTTTCTTAGTTCATACGTCCAAACGATTGTGAAAATGCTTAATCCAGTTCTGATCCTTGTCCTCATCCTTACTATCGCAACAATCATTCTCCTTTTCCAACTTCCACCAGAGGAATATGCTTTCTTCTACTTCACCCTTGGGGTTATAGTGTTTTTAATTCTCCCGTGTCTTTATGTTGTGATAAACGTTGATATACACGGTTTGTAATTTATGTGTTGTTATCGGGCTTTATATTCTCCCTTATATTTCGAAGCTCTATGTTTTTGTTTTCTATTCCTAACTTCAAGTCAAGCGAATAATGATCCAGAGTTTATAGATATAGAGTTTCGAATGATTATAATGTTCTAAGCAGGAAATAACGTGATAGCACGATTTGATTTTCAAATTTATCAACATCACGGAAAATAGAACCGTCAAGAATACATTTTCTTGATATGTTCAGAAGTTAAATAGAATGAAAGAGTTATGTAACATGGCACATGATGATGGTATGATCTACTGTGAACCATCATCACGTTTCATTAGAAACTCAGCATGACTTACTGTAATATAATCACGTTGGCCGAGCGTCATTATATTATCTTAACCCATGCTTCAATTTCCAACACTTCTCCACAATTCATTCATAATTTATACTTAGATTTTACAGAAGTTTCCTATATAATGGAATACAGAAAAACACGAAGAGGTAGATAATTTCGGACAAGAATATTTATGAAAATATCCTCAGAAATATCGAAGATATTTATGATGATATTTTGGAACTACTAAGTTCGATGGTTGATGAAAGAAGATTTTCCGCAAGATTTTAACATGAGTGAGGAGCAAGATATTCGCTGAAGATTTCACTGGATCCAGAATTACCTGGATTCTTTGAATATATGGTATTGTTCTTGTATTTAGCCTTGGTCTCTTTCATGGTTTGCTCAATCTGATTTTCAGTACCAAATTTTCTATCGATTGTTCCTAACACTCCCTTCTTTATCATCAAACTTTTGGCCGTTTAGACCATCTACAATTTTTTTCTGTTTCCTCTGCATTTAATGCTACGATATCTGAATCATCAGTTGTCAATCCAAGGTGGTTTCAGGAGAATTGTGTTTTAGATGATTAAACGCTGATGGTAATATGGTGGAATATAAAAGGTTTTCCAATAATAATGATGAAGGGGTAATCTTTATAATAAGGTTTATTCTATTGAAACATTGAAGTTGATTTGCTGGAGCTGTGACAAAATTGGCTAATTTTGGAAAGGAATTGTAAAGTTATTTTGGGTAATAATAACACTAAAGGAATTAGCACAGCTACGTGTTAAATGTTTACTCGGTTTTCGAGAGTTTTTCAGGTGCATAACTATATGTATCAACCTTTCCTTCCATAGATGAAATACGGTTGGTTCATTCTCTCAATCGAGGTGTTTTCAAGAATTATGAAAGGTTTGAATCGCAGATTGTAATCGTCAAGATACAAATGAGGTTTAAGACGAAATCAAGTGGCAAACTTGAAGAATTGTTTAGTTTCATATGTTATAATCAATATTTTAATTCATTTTAATTGTTCAATGTCGGCAGTCCACAGTTGATAGTCTACAGTTGACAGTCTAATATTTCATATATAGCTTAATATATAATATTCGAATTAATAATACGTATCGTGACCCGTGTACATGTCTCATACTCGATCACAACTCAAAGTATATATATTATTTGAGAATCAACCTCAACCTTGTATAGAGAACTCAATCATTACTGCATATAGAGTGTCTATGGAGATTCCAAATAATATATATAGATGCGTCAATATGATATGTCAAAACCTTGTATACGTGTCCCGATATTTAAAGTGCGTAAAATAAATAACAGAAATTAAATGACGATAAATAAAATTGTGATAATTAAATTGCGATAAATAAACTGCGATAAATAAAATGTAATCAGTTAGCTAGGAACAGTTAGCTAGGAACAGTTAGCGTGAATTCTTAACAAAATTCCTCATAGTTAAATTGTTTGTTTCTAACAAATTTTATCTTGTCAAATGTTTTTCTTCATTATGCCACTTGTTGGATTCTGATAATTCAAAATCCAAATATGAAATTGGATGAATATGGCTATTCTGTGGTGAACGGATTTGTATATTGGTGGATGTAAGTAGGATAGAACATGACTGTTGAATCAGCTTCGAAGAATGTACATTCTAACTTATTAATGTGAAATCTGAATATTCCTCGGGTATTACCTACCCGTTAAAATATTTTCACAATTAACACTTTGTACGAAAAAATTTTTAATTACAATCTTTATGAAAATATATACATATATATTTTCTTCAAATATAATCATGGATTTAATGAGTTAATGTGATATTAATCTCATTTAGTTTTCGGTTGGAATTAGAAATGAATAATCTCTAACATTAGAGATTACATAATCGTCATGAAGAACGAAGATAATTGATGTAGAACGATATGTAGAACGATGATTATACTTGAGGTACAGAATGAGATGTTGAGGTGTGCGATGCGGATGTTACTGTTGGTACTGTTGGTGCCGGTGATGTTGCTGAAGCTGGTACATTTTGCACCATATTCTCCAAATTTATTTTTCGAGCGCGAAGTTTGTTGACTTCTTCTATTATTCCGGGGTGATTGTCGGTTGGAACGAGCGAATGAATAAGGTTTAGAATTTTAGATAGAATATAATCTTGGCGAGATATTCGGGAAATGAGAGAAAAAATACTATTACAAACAGGTTCGCCGGTAAGTGTGTCAGGTTCATCGCCAAAAGGTAAATTCGGTTGGTGGAAAGGAAAGGATCGCTTTCTTCTTGTTTCTGTTGGTTTAGTCGACTACGAACCCATCGGATGAATTGGGGATGGCTGATTGATTGATTCATTCTGATGACACCGTTTTCGGAGCTTAGGTAAATATCCATGTCGGAATAGCTATCTGAATATCTACCGGAATAGCTATCGAAATCTGAGGGCTCGAACTGGTTGAGGGATTCATCTCGTACGATCAGATGAAGGATTTTCGATAATAAATAGATTATAGGATGTAGATTAGTACCCTGCAATACATAATTTACATATGCATATATAATACTAAAATCCCATAAGTTACGGAGGAATCTACGGGAGCTGTCAGGCAAAGGTAACAATAACAGATACGCTAAGAAATGAATTTATCTATACACAGTCTATGCAATAGAGGCAGTAAGACGTGTCTAGACTTTAAGGATGATAAGTAGGTAATTTCCTAAGGATGATAAGCAGATGATTTCCGACAAAGATGGTAAGCAAAACTTTTGACATGCAGACATGGTCGAAGTCCAGACTCATTAAGGCATCCTAACAACTATCAGTTAGACATACCAATGCAAGACCTGGTTCGCTAAGACCTCCGCTCTGATACCAACTGAAAGGACCCGTCCTAATCCATCCGGAAGAAGTCCATATCGATTATAAACGATTCACAACAGTTGATTACATTGCGAGATACTTGACCTCTATATGATACATTTTACAAACATTGCATTCGTTTTTGAAAAGACAATCTTTCATTACATCGAAAGTTGATGACATGCATACCATTTCATAATATATCTATCTATAACTGACTTAATAATAATCTTGATGAACTCAACGACTTGAATGCAACGTCTTTTGAAATATGTCATGAATGACTCCAAGTAATATCTCTAAAATGAGCAAATGCACAGCGGAAGATTTCTTTCATACCTGAGAATAAACATGCTTTAAAGTGTCAACCAAAAGGTTGGTGAGTTCATTAGTTTAACATAAATAATCATTTCCATCATTTTAATAGACCACAAGATTTTCATTTCTCATAAACATACGTCCCATGCATAGAGACAAAAATATCATTCATATGGATTGAACACCTGGTAATCGACATTCACAATATGCATATAAGAATATCCTCATCATTCCGGGATCCTCCTTCGGACATGATATAAATTTCGAAGTACTAAAGCATCCGGTACTTTGGATGGGGCTTGTTGGGCCCGATAGATCTATCTTTAGAGTTCGCGTCAATTAGGGTGTCTGTTCCCTAATTCTTAGATTACCATACTTAATAAAAAAAGGCATATTCGATTAGATAATTCAACCATAGAATGTAGTTTTGATTATTTGTGTCTATTTCGTGAAGCATTTATAAAAGCAGCGCTTGTATTCTCAGTCCCAAAAATATATATTGCAAAAGCATTTAAAAGGGATTAATGAAACTCACGCATATAAATATTGTAAAATAGTTAATAAAGCATTTGCATGTATCCTCAGCCCAAAATGTATATAAAAAGGGAATAATGAAACTCACGCATATAAATATTGTAAAACAGTTAATAAAGCATTTGCATGTATTCTCAGTCCAAAAATGTAATGAGTAAAAAAGGATTAAATAAAACTCACCTAATGTATTTTGTAGTAAAAATACATATGACTATATTGAACAACTGAACAATGCAGGGTTGGCCTCGAATTCACGAACCTATATCATTCATATATGTATTAAAACATATGCTCGTAATCCAATAATCTGTTTATTATTAGAAATGTATTTGTTATATTAATAATTTATAAATTTTTATCATTTATTTATATATTTTCATTTTGTACATGATAACATTAATATAGCTAAGTTATGTAATATATTATTGTATGCATAATCTTTATTTATATACATGTAATCTTAACAGCGTCATTAAAACGTTAATAATAATGATATAGATAATACAAATAATAATAATAATGTTAAAAATAATAGGATTGATAGTTTTTATAGAATCTTAATACTTATATGATAATACTAATATTTAATATCAAATATTCATTCTAATACTAACAATAATGATACTTAATAATGTTAATAATAAAAATGATAATATTTACAATAATGATTATGTTAATAATAATAATACAAATAATAAAAATAACATAAGTACTACCTTAATAAAAGGAGCTTCAAAAAGAATAAACACCCCAGCCCAGGCTCGAACCCGCGACCTCCCGCTAACCCTTCACACCCTTAACCATTCAGGCTATCGTGCTTTTCAGATACAATCCGCATCATAAATACATTTAACCCGCTTTCATCTTATAACTTGGCCCAACATGCACACGGCTCAACATGCTAATTATATGGACACCCATTTAACAACCTAAATAACCCACTAAAAATCGGTGGCCTGTTTCTATTTCCATCCCGTGCTCGATCGATAGCAAAAGAAAAAAATAAATAAATAAAACGGTGGGTATTATGTAGGGTTTCTGTGTTTGGGTCATTTTCCTTTTTTTTTTGTTCGACTTTAACAGCTCACAAAGCAAACTTTAACAGCTCACAAGGCACTCCCTGTTTTATTAATCAATTAATATCATCGTGACACCCTCATTAATCCTCATCATTCGTTGTTGTTTTCACATTCACAGAATCATCATCGAATCTTCCCATTGTCATCAAGCTTTGTTTTCATATCATTATCCTTCGTATCATCATGGTAGCAGGTACAGGAGAAGGTGTTCATGGTTGTTTGATCAGAATAGAAAACGGAACATAAAATTATAGTTGGTGTTGGGTGTGACTTCCGGACATACAGAAGCATCAAAGCAGCATCATCATCGGAAAAAAAAAATAGAGGTGATCGTGGGTTTATGATCATCGTGATGTGGTGATGAATTGTTATGGTGGTTTATGGATTACGATGGTGGTGGTTTTGAAAGTGCTGCAGCAGCAGCAAAAGTAACACGATAGCAGCAGTAGCAGTAGAGTGAAACATCATCATAGCAATGGTTTTAATGATGGTGGCGGCTTTCACACAAAAACATAAACAAGAAATAAGTGGCAGTTGCAGTAAAGATGATGATGGTGATCGGTTTGGTTGAAAGCTCGAGGGTGTTGATGATTTTTAAGGTGTTCTTGATAGTATCCGGAAATAAGAGTAATATTCATGTTGTCTGGGATAGACCAAGAGTAACAGAGATGACGTTTTCAGATTTTCTAAACTTCTGTTTTTAATTCTTATGATAACCAGTATATAACAAAAATAAGGATGTTAATTTCAACAATTGGAGCAGTAATGTAGTTGTTGGTTTGTTAGATTAATTGATACGATCAAATAATTTGATTCAGAAGACAATTAAGAAAATTCCAATCACAGTAACATATTTTGTTTGTAACTAGGACTTATTTGGTTTAATCGTACCAGATTTGCTGTTAAGAAACACTTTACAGCATAGTTTGATAATGATATAAAACAGAATACGTAATCTTATTTGTATACATGTATTTATTTGTATTTACATATTTATATTTATATATATATATACTTGTATTTGTATTTGTATTTGTATATATATATGTATTTAATTGTAACCTGTATATATTACCATTTTATATAACTGTATTTATATCCATAATTATTTATCTCTTATTGTTATTTAATCATATTTATATATTATAATTAATCTTATTAAAAATATAAATATAATAATAATACTCTTTAGTAATTCAATTAATATTATTACTAATGATAATGATAACAGTTACTATAAAATGTATATTAATAATATTATTAATAACAATAATACTGATTATAATAATACCAATATTATTGGTACTACCCATATAATAATACTATATTAATTTATGTATATCAACTTTGTATCTATAAATTTTATATTCAAATATCACTAGTCTTAATATTAATATTGGAAGTAATAACGATATTATTATAACAACTATGTTTTAACTTGAAATCATATTTAATATATCAGTATCTTAATTTATCAATTATATTATAATTTATATATAATTGAATATTTCTACACTCTATATATGTATTACAATATACATATCATAATATTTATACGTATAATTCATTTAGGTTCATTTTGAATTACAACTTAACTATCTTGTAACTTATCTTACATTATTAATTCAAATATATATATAAATATAAGTATATCTATATTTAATTACATGTTTACTTACAGACAACTTGTTCGTGAATCGGCGGGCATGGTAAAAGGGTAATTGATTATCTAAGTATAGTTCCAAAATTTTTAAGATTCAATCTTACAAACTTTGCTTATCGTGACGAGATCACATGAAGATTAAGTTTAAATTTGGTCGGAAATTTTCGGGTCGTCACAACCATAGACACGTATGCAAATGTTTTGACATATCATATCGACCCATCTATATATATTATTTGGAATAACCATAGACACTCTATATGCAGTAATGTTGGAGTTAGCTATACAGGGTTGAGGTTTATGACAACCCGGAAATTTCCAACCAAATTTAAACTTTAATCTTTATATGTTTTGTGACACGATAAGTAATATTTGTTAAGTTAAATTGCAAGAATTTTAAACTATGTTCATACATTCATTCAACCTCGACCAAGTTCCAACGATTCACGAACCATTAAACGAATATGATTATATATGTATATGTTTATATATATTATAACTTGAAATGTAAACAAAATATTAGATTAAATACTTTATATGATTGTATCTGTTTCAAAATGTTTATCAATGGAATTAGAAGATAAGTTCAAATGATTGAATTATCAGATATATTGAATTATGATTACAAGTCTCTGTTGAAAGGCCCACGTTGATTTGAGAAATCTTTCCATTTTAACAATATTCGGAAAATGGTAAAGTGATTTATAAATAAGAATAAATTGTCAATCATTGAGAACTAGACAAAGGATAGTGGAAGATTGAATCTCATAAAGACTCGATTGATCTATTTAGTTTCAAACGTACAAAAACGTTTTTAGTTTAAAAAGAACTTTATTATTAAAACGTATATAACTTTTATAAATATCTAGAACCACTTTTGACAACTCATTACTTAACTAGTATGATAAAGATAACGATATTTATATTTTATTTTATTAAATATATATAACGATTTAAATTAATATTATATATATTTATACGCGTATTATACGTACATAGTTTTATACTTTTACTATACTTAAACTTTACCTTTACTTTATTTTTACTTTACTTTAACTTTAATAATTCACTTTAATAATTCATACTTTAATAATTCACTTTAATAATTCAAAAATCTATTATATATAGAATTCAATAGGTTTCATTATTTCATAGAAACTTAAAAATATTTTTCTCTAAACTCTCTCAATCGATTTACATATATATTTACTCCGTATTATTTCAAGATATTATTAGTATACATAAAATATTACGACGGAGTGCTGTCCGAGTGATTTCGAAATTGTTTTTCGAGTAGGATAGGATTAAGGAAATTATGGGTTATAGCTATGAAGGTGATTGAGTATGGTTCATGGGTATGCTCGTGAGGTCAATATAGTGTTTATCATTTTCGTTGCGTCTACGTACCTTTCCTGCAATATTGAATCTCAATATTAATACGTGAGTACTCAGAATTTAACTTTTACATACTAATAGTGTATCCCCGACTAGTGCTCGAGTATTTAGGATTATGCATGTTTGTACTTTTGATATTGCCCTTAGATAGGTTAGGTTGAATATTGAATTAGTTACACTTGCGGTTGAGATAAGGTATAAGATATGCATGTCCTTGGAAAGCTAGCGAAAAATTAAGAACTTTTTCTTTAGATATCGAATGGTTTCGATGAACGGATTAGAAGTTATAATCAAATGAATTTTCGATATTTTTATTAAAATTGATTATTATTATCGTCGTTTTTATCGTCATTCTAGTTTTATCTTATTATTATCATTATCATTATCTTTATCAATAAAAGGGATTTATCATTAAAAATTATTATTTTTTTTATTATTACTATCATTATTATCGTTAAAGTTATAATTAGTATTATTATTATTATCCAATTATTATTATTATTATTATTATTATTATTATTATTATTATTATTATTATTATTATTATTATTATTATTATTATTATTATTATTATTATTATTAGTATTATTATTATTATTATCATTATTTATATATATATCATTATTTAAAAATGGTTATTGTTATTGTTATTATTATTATTACTATATTATCATTAAGATAATTATTAGTATTATCGTTAATAATGTTATAGTAACTATCATTATTAATATTAGTTAATTAAAATAAATATTTGTAACACCTAATTATTTTGATTACTATTATTATCATTATTATGAACACGATATAAAAGACGATTAAAAGCTATTAAACGAAACGATTAGGAAATAATGAGTAAGAGTATCATGATGAAATTAAAATATTATAAGATATTGATTTAGATAAAATTATCGTTCTTATTATTTTTATCATTACTATTATTATTAAAAGTATCGTTAGTATTAAAACTATCATTTTAACAAAAATTATCATTTTAATAGAAATGTCATTGTTACTATAAAATATTATTATTATTATTATTATTATTTTAAATAGAATTATTATTTTAAAGATAATATTAAAAATTATCGTAAATATTAAAGTTATCATAATTAGAATTATCGTTTTATCATAATGTAATCTTAGTAATTATAAATATTGATATTTTTATAATAATAATTATTATTACAAAATAATACAACTTTTACTTACTATCATTATAGATATTATTTTATCAAATAAATATGTGATACAAACATATTTTACTACGTGTAATAATTTACTTTAATAATACCTATCATATTATCTTTATGATATTAAATGAACCCTATAAATTTTATTACTTAATATATATAAAAGTATATTTTATTACATAAATTTAATATAAAATTTTATTTATTAATAAATAAATTATATTATTACTCTAATAAATCTTTTAAAAATATTTAAAAATATAAAACGACGATATTTAAACTATATATTAATCATGTATAGATTTTTTGGAAATTATTTTGAGTCAAATTTACTTTTGTTGACTTTTGCATATTAGTCTCGAGCATTAGGGTTGTGGTACACTATGACTTGACCTAATTTGTTAGACAAATATTGACCAACACATAATTATATATAATTAATTTAGGTTCATGAATCCGAGGCCAACCTTGCACTTGTTCAATGACGTTATATGTATTTTTACTACGAAATACAGTATGGTGAGTTTCATTTGCCTTTTTACCCTTTATATTTTTGGGCTGAGAATACATGCGCAATTTTTATAAATGTTTTACGAAATAGACACAAGTAATCGAAACTACATTATATGGTTGAATTATCGAAATCGAATATGCCCCTTTTTATTAAGTCTGGTAATCTAAGAATTAGGGAACAGACACCCTAATTGACGCGAATCCTAAAGATAGATCTATTGGGCCTAACAAACCCCATCCAAAGTACCGGATGCTTTAGTACTTCGAAATTTATATCATGTCCGAAGGAGGATCCCGGAATGATAGAGGATATTCTTATATGTATCTAGTTAATGTCGGTTACCAGGTGTTCACCATATGAATGATTATTTTTGTCTCTATGCATGGGACGTATATTTATGAGAACTGGAAATGAAATTCTTGTGGTCTATTAAAATGATGGAAATAAATGATTATGATAAACTAATGAACTCACCAACCTTTTGGTTGACACTTTAAAGCATGTTTATTCTCAGGTGTTAAAGAAATCTTCCGCTGTGCATTTGCTCATTTTAAAGATATTATTTGGAGTCTTTCATAGCATATTTCGAAGAACGTTGCATTCGAGTCATTGAGTTCATCAAAGATTATTATTAAATCAATTTATAGTTGGATAGTGGATATTATGAAATGGTATGCATGCCTGTCAATTTTCAATGTAAAGAAAGTTTGTCTTTTAAAAACGAATGCAATGTTTGTAAAATGTATCATACAGAGGTCAAATACCTCGCAATGTAATCAACTATTGTGAATCGTTTATAATGTATATGAACGGGTCCTTTCAGTTGGTATCAGAGCGGTGGTCTTAGCGAACCATGTCTACATTAGTGTGTCTAACTGATAAGTCGTTAGGATGCATTAGTGAGTCTGGACTTCGACCGTGTCTGCATGTCAAAAGTTTTGCTTATCATTTTTAGTCGGAAATCATCTGCTTATCATTCTTAGGAAATTACCTGCTTATCATTACTAGTCTAGACACGTCTTGCTACATTAATTGCATGAGTAGTGTATAGACAAAATTCATATCTTAGCGTATCTGCTAAATCATATCTTATCGTATCTGTTACTTTAAACTTTACCTGACATATCCCGCAAATTCCTCCGTTATCTACGAAATCTTTTGTTCTATATCTATGGATATTCTATGTAATTAGAATACCATCCGATAACCGAAAATCATTTCATATCGAAAAATCCTTATTCAATCGTACGAAATGGAATTCATCATTAATTCAAGTTCCTCGGATTCCGAAATGGAATCCCACTCCAGCTCTGAAAGCAGTGTGACCGGAATGGATCAACCAATCAGCCATCATCTATTCTGGATGAATTGGGTATGGGTTCGTAGCCTCCTCAATCATTGGAGACAAGAAGAAGGTGATCCCTTCCATCCACCCCATTGCCCTCTTAACGAAGAACCTGAAGCACTTACCGGCGAACCAATCCGAAACACCATTTTCTCTCTCATTTCCAGAGTATCTCATCACGATTATATACTACATCAAATTCTAGATTATATTTATCCGCTCGTCCGAACCGACAATCACGCCGGTATAATAGAAGAAGTCAACGAGCTTCGCGCTCAGGTAGTAGCTTTGGAGAATATGGTGCAAAGATTACAAACACCAGCAGCAGCACCAGCAGCATAACCAGTACCACCATCATCAACGCCAACAGTACCATTACCACCTCCAACCACAACCGCATCGTAAACCTTAACTTCACAATCTGTCCCACGAGCATCAACGTCATACGCACCATAGATACCAAGGAGTACCAACAACAATAACTAACGAAGTATTAATTCATAACTTCATTGGAGAAACATTCCGCGGCGATTATGTAATCTCTAAAGTCTTAGAGATTATCTAATCTAGCCCTAACCATAAATCAGTTAAACGAACCAAAATGATAGAAGGAAGAGTAGAAACCCTGAAAAAAATGGTGTGTGATTAACAAGCTAAACTTGCTTTACCAACAGCATCAACAGTACCGTCAGTGTTACCAGCATCGTCAGTACAGTCAACATTCGAATCAACAACACCGATAACATCACAAACTTCGTCAGTTCAAGAATCACTGTGGATATCATTACGAATCAATAACGTGTATATTGTACCAACGAGTTATGAAGAATTAACTCATTCCCTCTGAAGAAATTATATGTATATTATATATATAAATATATATATATATATATATATATATATATATATATATATATATATATATATATATATATATATATATATATATATATTTTGAAATAAATCTTTCCGTGCTAAGCTATTGTGTGTGAATCTTAACTACTCGGTTAATTCATATTACAAATATGCAATAATGTACGTCCTTCGGCCGCAACTTAACTAGTGTTAACTACAATCTCTGTCGCAATTCAACAAATTTCAATTCATAATAAATCAAGTATATATTTGATTTTACACTTTCATCATCGATGTACCCGAAACTTTTCAGATAACATCATTCGTACTTTGCGAAATTCACAAGAATTCCATGAACCGAACATCATACATCAACAAATAACGAAGTATTGATTCATAATTTCAATGTCATTAAAGAAATACTGCGTAAAAGTTATGTACTTTTTAAAGCCTTTAGGGATTATTCAATTCTAGTTTCAACCGTAAATCAAATGAGTTTAATTTAACATTAACTCATTAAATCTATGTTACATCTGAAGAAAATATACATATATATATATTTTCATAAAGACTGTAATAAAATTCTTTTGTACAAAATATTAATTGTGAAATTTTTTTTAACGGGTAGGTAATACCCGAGAGATATATAAATTCACAATTAATATGTTACATTCTTCGAATCTGATTCAGCAAATCATCCATTATACTCCCTACTTTCACAACAATATACATTCTTTTATAGAAATCAAAACAACCATACTCATTCAAAATTTAATTACATATTCTGATTTTGAAATCTCAAAATTCAACTTGAGATATGACCAAAATCATCACTCTTAGATCCTTACATCTTTCACAAGCTATATTTTGACTTCAAAACTGTGTTAGAACATCAAATGCATGTTAACGATTACAATCTGTGTTCAAACCCTTCGAAAATTTCTGAAGACACTTCGAATGATGAGCAATCGAGATGATGATCCAACCACATGTTACCCACAGTTATGTACCCGAAAAACTCTTGAAACCAAAGTAAAAGTTTAAACAATGTATCCGCGTCAGATTCTTTGGCATTTATTAGCAAAAATAACTTTGCGACTCCTATTCAAAGTAGCCAGTTTTGTAACAGCTCCAGCAAGTCAACTTCGACTTTTCAGTCAGACTAACCTTATTATAACCTTGAGATATACACCATCGTTACCATGGAACCTTTTACATTCCACCACATTATTAGCAGATGTACCAACAACTTCATTACCCTTTGACTTTAGCCTCTCCAAAAAGTCATTATAATTATTCATTGAAACCCCATCATTTACTCATTCGCATCTTTTAATGAGAATTGCCATACGAATCATTGGGAATTAGCAATCAGTATTTTGAAATCTCGCAGGATGTCTACGCCAACAGTTATATGTGTATATATAACGTCTATCTTCTGGACTTAATTTGAATGTGAAGTTTCTGAAAAACACTCCGAACTATGAATTGGTTCTCCAAAAAACAAATGCTGATGAAGTAGCAAAAACTATAAACGACTTTAAACGGTAAAATCTGGATTATAATGATGAAGTGTGCTGGTAAAGCGCAGAAAAAGAGAAGTTTTAGAACTGGAAAACGGATTGAGCAAAATAGGAAGGAGGCTGAGGACAAATTACAAAGACTGAACATGACTTCAAAGGATCCAAATAATTCAGTACCTGCTGAAGTCATTAACGAATACCTTGCTCCTGACTCTAAACCCCTGCGGACAATATTCTTCATCATCCTCTGATATTAGAAATTCTAAAATATCATCATATCTTTCATTATAAATATCCTCCATATTTCTGAAGATATTTTCTTAATTTTTCTTATTTGAAATCATTTACCTCTTCGCGCTATCTGTATTACATCATAAAAGAAACTATTTTAGTTTCTAAATTCTGAAACATTCAAGTTTAAAATAGGAATATTTTGAAGTAATGTTGGGAACTGAAGCATGAATTAGTATAATATAATGACACTTGATCAATGTGATTATATTACAGTAAGTCATGCTGAGTTCCTAAATGGAACGTGATGATTCACAGATCATAACATCATCATGTGCCATGTTATACGACTCTTGTATTCTATTTAACCTCTAAAATATTAAGAAAATATTTCTTGATGATTCGGCCTTTTCCAAGGTATTCTAGTAATTTGACAAGTCAAGATCGTGCCATCACAATTTCCTTCCTAGAACATTAACAATGTTCATTCCGAAATTCATATATGTGAATTCTGGACCATTACAAGCGGTGCTTAATCGCAAGAAGAAGAAACGAAAGGACAAAACTCCGAAATAGAAATTGGGGTATAAATTGCAGCAAATAAAAGAGAGCATTAACTGTGAATGATAATGATTATAGAAGACAGACGCAGAGACTTTGAAATATAAGGGAACATATAAATCCCAATGACAAACCAGAAATTATAAACCATATATATCGATGCATATAGCAATATAAAGACACGGGAGAACTAGAAACACTATAAACCCAAGAGTATAGTAGAAGTAAATAGATTCTTCCGGCGGTAGGTGAAAAAGAAGAATGACCGATATGAAAGTTAGAAGTATATCGAGAATCAGAACTGGATGGAGCATATTGATGAATACTTTAAAATATGAGTTGAGGGGGAAAGAATAGAAGGTGATGAAACATGACTAGGAACTTAGAAATCAACAGATTTAACTCACACAATGGCGGAATAAGTGAATCAAACCCTCTAGTGAATAGGTTAAGTTTTTTTTTTGATTAATTTAGTCAAACCACAACTAAATCAAGTGTGATTAGATCAACACCTAGAGCTATTATTCACCACCTGGGTGATTTGGACTGAGAGAGAATCGAAGGAACTCACTAGATCTGAGTGTGTGTAACAAATGAGAGGCTTAACCTAAAATGAAGAATATAAGACTTTATATACCCCTGCTGTTGACTCACCCATACGATTCATTCATCACACGTACGAGTTGGCTTCATCAGCCGTACGGGTGATCACTCACTCATGTTTTCTCATTTAGGTTGTAATTGTGACTTAGCTCAGCATCAACCGTGCGTATGAGCCTGTCAGCCGTACTAGTGAGGCTTCACTCGTACATCTGACTAAGTCTAACATAGTCAAACATCTAAATCTCGTTCCTGCAGTTCCTGTAACCACATACAAACACGGATAGGATAATAATGAGCAATCATGGTGGCCTGTAAACTGTTGTACCTGCAATGGACGTGGGTAGATGTATTGGGAGTTGCATAAAATGCATCAATAGAAGGAGTGAGTTGTAAGGAAACGAAGGAGGTGAATTTATAAGAAAATCTCCTACAGAACAATTAAAATGGACGATCGCATTTAAAGCAGATCCTAATTCCCTTGATTACCTGAGAGTCAAATCTTATTAAGAAGATTTTCTTCAAATCCCTTAAAATCTGAGAATCAATCATATCTACGTCAAATGATAAGATGAATCTACACTTACTCATTTCACTCTTCAATGTTAGCTTCATTCGTACTCTTCATATAAATGGATTGTTTATCCAAATTATTCGCTGATGATAAAACTCTAATTTTCAGCCCGTATGCATCATGAAAAATACTTATTATCATTCACGACCTTTCCACTCAAATTTCGGGACAAAATTTCTTTAACGGGTAGGTACTGTGACAACCCGGAAATTTCCAACCAAATTTAAACTTTAATCTTTATATGTTTCTGACACGATAAGTAATATTTGTTAAGTTAAATTGCAAGAATTTTAAACTATGTTCATACATTCATTCAACCTCGACCAAGTTCCAACGATTCACGAACCATTAAACGAATATGATTATATATGTATATGTGTATATATATTATAACTTGAAATGTAAACAAAATATTAGATTAAATACTTTATATGATTGTATCTGTTTCAAAATGTTTATCAATGGAATTAGAAGATAAGATCAAATGATTGAATTATCAGATATATTGAATTATGATTACAAGTCTCTGTTGAAAGGCCCACGTTGATTTGAGAAATCTTTCCATTTTAACAATATTCGGAAAATGGTAAAGTGATTTATAAATAAGAACAAATTGTCAATCATTGAGAACTAGACAAAGGATAGTGGAAGATTGAATCTCATAAAGACTCGATTGATCTATTTAGTTTCAAACGTACAAAAACGTTTTTAGTTTAAAAAGAACTTTATTATTAAAACGTATATAACTTTTATAAATATCTAGAACCACTTTTGACAACTCATTACTTAACTACTATGATAAAGATAACGATATTTATATTTTATTTTATTAAATATATATAACGATTTAAATTAATATTATATATATTTATACGCGTATTATACGTACATAGTTTTATACTTTTACTATACTTAAACTTTACCTTTACTTTATTTTTACTTTACTTTAACTTTAATAATTCACTTTAATAATTCATACTTTAATAATTCACTTTAATAATTCAAAAATCTATTATATATAGAATTCAATAGGTTTCATTATTTCATAGAAACTTAAAAATATTTTTCTCTAAACTCTCTCAATCGATTTACATATATATTTACTCCGTATTATTTCAAGATATTATTAGTATACATAAAATATTACGACGGAGTGCTGTCCGAGTGATTTCGAAATTGTTTTTCGAGTAGGATAGGATTAAGGAAATTATGGGTTATAGCTATGAAGGTGATTGAGTATGGTTCATGGGTATGCTCGTGAGGTCAATATAGTGTTTATCATTTTCGTTGCGTCTACGTACCTTTCCTGCAATATTGAATCTCAATATTGATACGTGAGTACTCAGAATTTAACTTTTACATACTAATAGTGTATCCCCGACTAGTGCTCGAGTATTTAGGATTATGCATGTTTGTACTTTTGATATTGCCCTTAGATAGGTTAGGTTGAATATTGAATTAGTTACACTTGCGGTTGAGATAAGGTATAAGATATGCATGTCCTTGGAAAGCTAGCGAAAAATTAAGAACTTTTTCTTTAGATATCGAATGGTTTCGATGAACGGATTAGAAGTTATAATCAATTGAATTTTCGATATTTTTATTAAAATTGATTATTATTATCATCGTTTTTATCGTCGTTCTAGTTTTATCTTATTATTATCATTATTATTATCTTTATCAATAAAAGGGATTTATCATTAAAATTTGTTATTTTTTTTATTATTACTATCATTATTATCGTTAAAGTTATAATTAGTATTATTATTATTATCCAATTATTATTATTATTATTATTATTATTATTATTATTATTATTATTATTATTATTATTATTATTATTATTATTATTATTATTATTATTATTATTAGTATTATTATTATTATTATCATTATTAATATATATATCATTATTTAAAAATGGTTATTGTTATTGTTATTATTATTATTACTATATTATCATTAAGATAATTATTAGTATTATCGTTAATAATGTTATAGTAACTATCATTATTAATATTAGTTAATTAAAACAAATATTTGTAACACCTAATTATTTTGATTACTATTATTATCATTATTATGAACACGATATAAAAGACGATTAAAAGCTATTAAACGAAACGATTAGGAAATAATGAGTAAGAGTATCATGATGAAATTAAAATATTATAAGATATTGATTTAGATAAAATTATCGTTCTTATTATTTTTATCATTACTATTATTATTAAAAGTATCGTTAGTATTAAAACTATCATTTTAACAAAAATTATCATTTTAATAGAAATGTCATTGTTACTATAAAATATTATTATTATTATTATTATTATTATTATTTTAAATAGAATTATTATTTTAAAGATAATATTAAAAATTATCGTAAATATTAAAGTTATCATAATTAGAATTATCGTTTTATCATAATGTCATCTTAGTAATTATAAATATTGATATTTTTATAATAATAATTATTATTACAAAATAATACAACTTTTACTTACTATCATTATAGATATTATTTTATCAAATAAATATGTGATACAAACATATTTTACTACGTGTAATAATTTACTTTAATAATACCTATCATATTATCTTTATGATATTAAATGAACCCTATAAATTTTATTACTTAATATATATAAAAGTATATTTTATTACATAAATTTAATATAAAATTTTATTTATTAATAAATAAATTATATTATTACTCTAATAAATCTTTTAAAAATATTTAAAAATATAAAACGACGATATTTAAACTATATATTAATCATGTATAGATTTTTTGGAAATTATTTTGAGTCAAATTTACTTTTGTTGACTTTTACATATTAGTCTCGAGCATTAGGATTGTGGTACACTATGACTTGACCTAATTTGTTAGACAAATATTGACCAACACATAATTATATATAATTAATTTAGGTTCGTGAATCCGAGGCCAACCTTGCACTTGTTCAATGACGTTATATGTATTTTTACTACGAAATACAGTATGGTGAGTTTCATTTGCCTTTTTACCCTTTATATTTTTGGGCTGAGAATACATGCGCAATTTTTATAAATGTTTTACGAAATAGACACAAGTAATCGAAACTACATTATATGGTTGAATTATCGAAATCGAATATGCCCCTTTTTATTAAGTCTGGTAATCTAAGAATTAGGGAACAGACACCCTAATTGACGCGAATCCTAAAGATAGATCTATTGGGCCTAACAAACCCCATCCAAAGTACCGGATGCTTTAGTACTTCGAAATTTATATCATGTCCGAAGGAGGATCCCGGAATGATAGGGGATATTCTTATATGTATCTAGTTAATGTCGGTTAAGAGGTGTTCACCATATGAATGATTATTTTTGTCTCTATGCATGGGACGTATATTTATGAGAACTGGAAATGAAATTCTTGTGGTCTATTAAAATGATGGAAATAAATGATTATGATAAACTAATGAACTTACCAACCTTTTGGTTGACACTTTAAAGCATGTTTATTCTCAGGTGTTAAAGAAATCTTCCGCTGTGCATTTGCTCATTTTAAAGATATTACTTGGAGTCTTTCATAGCATATTTCGAAGAACGTTGCATTCGAGTCATTGAGTTCATCAAGGATTATTATTAAATCAATTTATAGTTGGATAGTGGATATTATGAAATGGTATGCATGCCTGTCAATTTTCAATGTAAAGAAAGTTTGTCTTTTAAAAACGAATGCAATGTTTGTAAAATGTATCATATAGAGGTCAAATACCTTGTAATGTAATCAACTATTGTGAATCGTTTATAATGTATATAGACGGGTCCTTTCAAGGTTGATTCCAAAAATATATATACTTTGAGTTGTGATCTAACCTGAGACGTGTATACACTGGGTCGTGGATTGATTCAAGATAATATATATCGATTTATTTATGTACATCTAACTGTGGATAACTAGTTGTAGGTTGCTAACGAGGACAGCTGACTTAATAAACATAAAACATTAAAACGTATAAAAGATGTTGTAAATATATTTTGAACCTACTTTGATATATATGTACATATTTGTTATAGGTTCGTGAATCGACCAGTGGCCAAGTCTTACTTCCCGATGAAGTAAAATATGTGAAAGTGAGTTATAGTCCCACTTTTAAAATTTAATATTTTGGGATGAGAATACATGCAATTTTATAAATGTTTTACGAAATAGACACAAGTAAATGAAACTACATTATATGGGTGAATGATCGAAGCCGAATATGCCCCTTTTAGTTTGGTAGCCTAAGAATTTGGGAACAGATCCCCAAATTGACGTGAATCCTAAAGATAGATCTATCGGGCCCAACAAGCCCCATTCTGGAATTTGGAATGCTTTAGTACTTCGATTTTATCATGTCCGATGGGTGTCCCGGAATGATGGGGATATTCTATATGCATCTTGTTAATGTCGGTTACCAGGTGTTCACCATATAAATGAATTTTATCTCTATGTATGGGATGTATATTGAAATATAAAATCTTGTGGTCTATTATTATGATTTGATAATATATAGGTTAAACCAATAACTCACCAACATTTTTGTTGACGTTTTAAGCATGTTTATTCTCAGGTGATTATTAAGAGCTTCCGCTGTTGCATACTAAAATAAGGAAAAGATTTAAAGTCCATGCTTGTATGATATTGTGTAAAAACTGCATTCAAGAAACTTATTTTTTTGATGTAATATATTCTTATTGTAAACCATTATGTAATGGTCGTGTGTAAATGGTATATTTTAGATTATCATTATTTGATAATCTATGTAATGATTTTAAACCTTTATCGATAAAATAAAGGTTATGGTTGTTTTAAAAATGAATGCAGTCTTTGAAAAACGTCTCATATAGATGTCAAAACCTCACGACGAAATCAATTAATATGGAACGTTTATAATCAATATGAACGGGGCATTTCAGTTGGTATCAGAGCTTTGGTCTTAGAGAACCAGAAATTTGCATTAGTGTGTCTTATCGAGTTTGTTAGGATACATTAGTGAGTCTGGACTTCGACCGTGTTTTCTTTAAAAACGATTGCTTAACACTTTTGTTGGAAACTATATATTATTAACATGTAAATATTATGTGATATATTAACCTCTTAATGTGTTTGATATTGTGTGATAGATGTCTACCACTAGTACAAATCCCATCGACTCACCTAATAATAATGAAGAGTCGAATATACTTTGGGAAGATTCACAAATTCCCGAAGAGGAACCGGAAGAGGAGGAACCGGAAGAGGAGGAACCGGAAGAAGAAGAGGTTCCGGAGGAAGAAATATTGATACCTACTGTAAATTAATTAAATAAAAGAAAATTCTCAACCAACGGACCAAAGTCAATAATGGTCAATGGTATTTCTGTCGAGGAAGCAAAATATTGGGAAGATTACCAATTTTCCGATGAATCGGATCCCGATGAGGATTCCGATGATGTTATAGAAATTACCTCAACCCAATTTAATAAAGCAAAAGAAAATAATAAGGGAAAAAGGTATAAAAATAGAGAAACCTGATTCCAACCCCGATGAACTTTATATGTATCGGCAACGTCCGTATTTCCTAAATTGTAACAATAATCCGGGAACCTCTAAACCACCAGGTTTTTCTAAACCGTTGTGGAAAACGACAGCCCGTATTAGAGGAACACCATATATCCCTAGAAAATTAGGAAAATGAACCAAGTCCGAAGAAGAAGAAACCAGTGATTCAGATTAGGGAGTTGTAATCATGTTGTGTATTATATGTATTGTAGTGTGCTTGTACTTTTATGTTCTATGTAAAAATTTCTTGTATTGTTTGTTAATTATCTTTTACGAATATAATCCTTGTCTATTTTACAGTATAAAAACAAAATGGACGTTAAGGGTAGACAACCAAATATTTTAGAAGACCTACCAGAGGATATGATTGAGGAAATCTTGTCTAGAGTCGATCGGAATTCTTCAGCACATTTAGTTATGGCGAAATTAACTTGTCAAACATTTGAAAGACTTTCCAGAAATGCCTTAGTTTATAAAAGGCTTTCCTTTGATAGGTGGGGTATATCACATTGGGGAGACTGTAAGTTACGCCGTGTTTTCTTTAAAGCATTAAATGCGGGAAACCCAAATGCAATTTTACGCTACGGGTTAAGAACCTATTTTGACTCAACATATCCCAACATAGGATTTCGTGAGTTAGAAAGAGCTTCTAACATACAACATAAAGAAGCATGTTATACTTACGGGTTAGTAATGTTCGCTTCTTACCAAAGTGAGAAAAAGAATATCGGGTTACAACTTTTAAATAAAACTTTCCCTCAAGTGACGGATTCAGTAGTTGGGGTGAGAAACAAGGTTTTTAGATTATTGCGAGGCTGTTGGACATTACGAAACCCTCGTCCTTTTGATGACATTACAACATGTTGCCTAGCCAATGGTCATAACGGTTACTTTCCACAAGACCAAGGATGGGAAGTCGTCTTAGTAAAACCTGAATGCATGACTTGTTTATGGACTTATGAATTACGTGTCTTTATTTCTTTTGCTGAACAACTTGCGTATTAACTAGAATTGCCTTCATAGCTGCCGAGTAGCAAAGTTATTATGTGCTATATTTCATCCTATATGTATAATAGTGGTATTGTAAGTTTGTAATATATTGTATAAAGGTTTGAACGCGAAATATTATTGTAATAAGTTTTTCATATAGAAGTGTAGTAGTTGAGTTGTATAGTAGCTAGTAAGTATGAACTTAACGGGTAGGTACTACCCGAATTAAAACTATAAAATGCTAATATGAAGAAAAAGCTTTTATAAATAAGTTCATATAATGCTACGAGATGCTATTGACTACTCTTAAATTCTATATGATTAACTCAATTCTTTTGGCTATTTTTGAAGGAAATGGCACCGGCGACTCGTCAGAATTTGAAGATGAGCGAGGAAGACTTCCGTGTTTTCCTTGCAGCAAACATAGCCGCAGTACAGGCTGGATGCAAAATAACAATAACTCTGGATCTAGCAGTGGAACTAATTCCACAAGAAATCGTGTAGGATGCTCCTACAAAGAATTCACTGCCTGCAAACCTTTGGAATTTAATGGAACTGAAGGACCAATTGGATTGAAATGGTGCACCGAGAAAGTCGAATCGGTGTTTGCCATAAGTAAGTGTACTGAAGAGGACAAAGTTAAGTACGCTACGCATACCTTCACAGGTACTGCGTTAACGTGGTGGAACACCTATCTTGAACAGGTAGGACAAAATGCTGCTTACGCACTACCGTGGTCGGCATTCAAGCAATTGATGAACGAGCAGTACCGTCCTAGAAACGAAGTCAATAAGCTCAAAGTAGAGCTTAGAGAGTTATGAACATAAGGGTTCGACATTACCACATATGAACGATGATTCACAGAGTTGTGCCTATAATGTCCAGGAATGTTCGAAGATGAAGAAGAGAAGATCGATGCATTTATAAAAGGGTTACCAATAAGGATTCAAGAAGATGTGAGTTCACACGACCCCGCTTCCATACAAAAGGCAAGTCGAATGGCTCATAAACTCATAAATCAGATTGAGGGAAGAATTAAAGAGCAGGCGGCCGAAGAAGCCAACATGAAACAACTCAAGAGAAAGTGGGAAGAAACCAGTACTAAGGGTCACCAATACAACAACAACAAAAATTACAACCACAATCGCAACAACTATCCCAACAACCGCAACAACAACCGCAACAATAACCGCAATCCTAACAATAACTACAACAAATGTCCCAACAACAACAACAACAACTACAACAACCGTTCCAACAACAATAACAATCCCAACAACAACATCAATAACAACAACGGCAACAAAAACCAAAAATGCCAAAGGTGTGAAGAGTACCACCAGAATGGGTTATGCACGACATTTTGCACCAAGTGTAAAAGAACTGGCCATGGTGCAAAAAAAGTGTGAGGTCTACGGACCAAAGGTTAACAGAACTAAAGGGACAAATAGTTACGAAACAAGTAATGCAGCCTTTGTTTGTTATGGATGTGGAAAACCGGGTCACATTAGAAGTAATTGTCCAAATAAGGGGAATACTAATGGGCAGGGCCGCGGAAGAGTTTTCAATATTAATACGGCAGAAGCGGAGGAAGACCCAGAGCTTGTTACAGGTACGTTTCTTATTGACAATAAATCTACTTATGTTTTATTTGATTCGGGTGCGGATAAAAGCTATATGAGTAGAGATTTTTGTGCTAAATTAAGTTACCCATTGATGCCTTTGGATAATAAATTTTTACTCGAATTAGCAAATGGTAAATTAATTTCAGCAGATAATATATGTCGGGATAGAGAAATTAAACTGGGTGATGAAACGTTTAAGATTGATTTAATACCAGTCGAGTTAGGGAGTTTTGATGTAATAATTGGCATGGACTGGTTGAAGAAGGTAAGAGCAGAGGTCGTTTGTTACAAAAATGCGATTCGCATTATGCGTGAAAAAGGAAAACCTTTAATGGTGTACGGAGAAAAGAACAATGCGAAATTAAATCTTATAAGTAGTTTGAAGGCGCAAAACCTAATAAGAAAAGGTTGTTACGTCATTCTAGCACACATCAAGGAAGTTAAACCTGAAGAAAAGAACATCAGTGATGTTCCCGTCGCAAAAGAATTTCTCGATGTATTTCCGAAAGAATTACCGGGATTACCCCCACATCGATCCGTTGAATTTCAAATACACCTTGTACCAGGAGCTGCAGTAATAGCTCGTGCTCCATACAGACTCGCACCCAGCGAAATGAAAGAATTACAAAGTCAGTTACAGGAACTTTTAGAGTGTGGTTTCATTCGACCAAGCACATCACCATGGGGAGCTCCTATTTTGTTTGTCAAGAAGAAGGATGGTACATTTAGGTTGTGTATCGACTACCGAGAGTTGAACAAACTTACCATCAAGAACCGCTATCCACTACCGAGAATCGACGACTTATTTGATCAACTACAACGCTCGTCGGTTTATTCGAAGATTGATTTACGTTCTGGGTATCATCAAATGCGGGTGAAGGAGGATGATATTCCAAAGACTGCTTTTAGGATGTGTTATGGTCATTACGAGTTTATGGTTATGCCGTTTGGGTTGACTAATGCACCAGCTGTGTTCATGGACCTCATGAACCGAGTGTGTGGACCATACCTTCACAAGTTTGTCATTGTTTTCATCGATGACATACTTATTTACTCAAAGAATGACCAAGAGCATGAAGAACATTTGAGAAAAGTGGTAGAGTTGTTAAAGAAGGAAAAACTGTACGCTAAGTTTTCAAAGTGTGCATTTTGGTTGGAAGAAGTTCAATTCCTCGGTCACATAGTGAACAGAGAAGGTATTCAGGTGGATCCATCAAAGATTGAAACCGTTAAAAATGGGAAACCCCGAAAACTCCAAAACACATACGCCAATTTTTAGGGCTAGCTGGTTATTACAGGAGATTCATCCAAGATTTTTCCAAAATAGCAAAACCCTTGACTGCATTAACGTATAAAGGGAGGAAATTTGAATGGAAGGATGAACAAGAAAAAGCGTTTCAATTGTTGAAGAAAAAGTTAACTACAGCACCGATATTGTCATTACCTGAAGGGAATGATGATTTTGTGATATATTGTGACACCTCAAAGCAAAGTCTCGGTTGTGTATTAATGCAACGAACGAAAGTAATTGCTTATACGTCTAGACAATTGAAGATTCACGAGCAGAATTATACGACGCATGATTTGGAATTAGGCGCGGTTGTTTTTGCATTAAAGACTTGGAGGCACTACTTATATGGGGTCAAAAGTATTATATATACCGACCACAAAAGTCTTCAACACATATTTAATCAGAAACAACTGAACATGCGGCAGCGCAGATGGATTGAATTGTTAAATGATTACGACTTTGAAATTCATTACCACTCAGGGAAGGCAAATGTGGTAGCCGACGCCTTGAGCAAAAAGGACAGAGAACCTATTCGAGTAAAAGCTATGAATATAATGATTCACACTAACCTTACTACTCAAATAAAGGAGGCGCAACAAGGACTTGTAAAAGAGGGAAACTTAAGGGATGAAATACCCAAAGGATCAGAGAAGCATCTTAATATTCGGGAAGACGGAACTCGATATAGGGCTGAAAGAATTTGGGTACCAAAATTTGGAGATATGAGAGAAATGGTACTTAGAGAAGCTCATAAAACCAGATACTCCATACATCCTGTAACAGGGAAGATGTACAAGGATCTCAAGAAACATTTTTGGTGGCCGGGTATGAAAGCCGATGTTGCTAAATACGTAGGAGAATGTTTAACGTGTTCTAAGGTTAAAGCTGGGCATCAGAAACCATCAGATCTACTTCAACAACCCGAAATCCCAGAATGGAAATGGGAAAATATTACCATGGATTTCATCACTAAATTGCCAAGGACTGCAAGTGGTTTTGATACTATTTGGGTAATAGTTGATCGTCTCACCAAATCAGCACACTTCCTGCCAATAAGAGAAGATGACAAGATGGAGAAGTTAGCACGACTATATTTGAAGGAAGTAGTCTACAGACATGGAATACCAATCTCTATTATCTCTGATAGGGATGACAGATTTATTTCAAGATTCTGGCAGACATTACAGCAAGCATTAGGAACTCTTCTAGACATGAGTACTGCTTATCATCCACAAATTGATGGGCAGAGCGAAAGAATGATACAAACGCTTGAAGACATGCTACGATCATGTGTTATTGATTTCGGAAAAATTTGGGATCGACACCTTCCGTTAGCAGAATTTTCCTACAACAAAAGCTACCATTCAAGCATTGAGATGGCGCCGTTTGAAGCACTTTATGGTAGAAAGTGCAGATCTCCGATTTTTTGGAGTGAAGTGGGGGATAGACAGATTACGGGCCCTGAGATAATACAAGAAACTACAGAGAAGATCATCCAAATTTAACAACGATTGAAAACCGCCCAAAGTCGACAAAAGAGCTACGCTGATATTAAAAGAAAAGATATAGAATTTGAAATTGGAGAGATGGTCATGCTTAAAGTTGCATCTTGGAAAGGCGTTGTTCGATTTGGTAAACGGGAGAAATTAAATCCAAGGTATATTGGACCATTCAAGATTATTGATCGTGTTGGACCAGTTGCTTACCGACTTGAATTACCACAACAACTCGCTGCTGTACATAACACTTTCCACGTCTCAAATTTTAAGAAATGTTTTGCTAAAGAAGATCTCACTTTTCCGTTAGACGAAATCCAAATCAACGAAAAAATTCAATTCATTGAAGAACCCATCGAAATAATGGATCGTGAGGTTAAAAGACTTAAGCAAATCAAGATACCAATTATTAAGGTTCGATGGAATGATCGTAGAGGACCCGAGTTCGCCTGGGAACGAGAAGATCAGATGAAGAAGAAGTACCCGCACTTATTTCCAGAAGATACGTCAACACCTCCAACTGCTTAAAATTTCGGGATGAAATTTATTTAACGGGTAGGTACTGTAGTGACCCAAACTTTTCCATGTTTATATATATTAAATGAAATTGATATTTATATGATTAAGTGTTTCCAACATGTTAAGCAATCAAACTTGTTAAGACTTGATTAATTGAAATAGGTTTCATATAGACAATTGACCACCCAAGTTGACCGGCGATTCACGAACGTTAAAACTTGTAAAATCTATATGATGGCATATATATATATATATATATATATATATATATATATATATATATATATATATATATATATATATATATATATATATATATATATATATAGTTAACATGATATTATGATAAGTATGTATCTCATTAAATATTTTAACAATGAGTTATATACATAAAAATGAGACTATTGAGGTAAGAAACTCGAAAACGATATATATAACGATTATCGTTATATCGACATCTTACTAACTACATATGTATCATTTTAAGATATTGATACACTATATATAAACATGATAAATGATAAGTAAACATATCAATAAGTATATTAACAATGAACTACATATGTAAAAAAAACAAGACTACTAACTTAAGGATTTTGAAACGAGACATATATGTAACGATTATCGTTGTAACGATATTTAAATGTATATATATCATATTAAGATATATTAATACATTATATTATCATGATAATGTAATAATTTAACATATCATTAGATATAATAAACAATGGGTTAACAACATTTAATAAAATCATTAACCTAAAGGTTTCAAAACAACACTTACATGTAACGACTAACGATGACTTAACGACTCAGTTAAAATGTATATACATGTAGTGTTTTACTATGTATTCATACACTTATGAAAGACTTCAAGACACTTATCAAAGTACTTCTACTTAACAAAAATGCTTACAATTACATCCTCATTCATTTTTATCAACAATTCTACGCGTTTGCACTCGTATTTGTACTCGTACAATACACAGCTTCTAAATGTATTTACTATTAGTATATACACTCCAATGATCAGCTCTTAGCAGCCCATGTGAGTCACCTAACCATGTGGGAACCATCATTTAACATCTAGTATGAAATATCTCACAAAATAACAAACTAATGGAGCCTATATGACAAGCCAATATTCACGTGAACTTAGGTGTACACAAACACATTCACTTTGAAATTTTCTTGAATCAAATTACTCTCTCTCAAGTGTTCTTCTTTTGTTCTAAGTGTTCTTCATCATCTTCAACAAAATCTAGCTCAATCTAGTTCATAAATCCATTCATAAAATAAGATACAAAACAAATACTCAAGAACACACCAACAACACTTCCAAGTTTGCTAGCTTACTTCCAATCTTGCAAATCCACTTTAAGTGATCATTCAACCTCAAGAAATCTTTCTTATTTACACAAGATATCTTTCTAATATAAGGTAATACTCATATTCAAACTTTGATTCAATTTCTATAACTTTAACAATCTTATTTCGAGTGGAAATCTTACTTGAACTTGTTTTCATGTCATGATTTTGCTTCAAGAACGTTCAAGCCATCCAAGGATCCTTTGAAGCTAGATATATTTTTTTCATTTCCAGTAGGTTTATCCACAAAACCTAAGGTAGTAATGATGTTCTTAACATCATTCGATTCATATATATAAAACTACCTTATTCAAAGGTTTAAACTTGAAATCACTAGAACATAGTTTAGTTAATTCTAAATTTGTTCGCAAACAAAAGTTAATCTTTCTAACTTGACTTTTAAAATGAACTCAACACATGTTCTATATCTATATGATATTCTAACTTATTGATTTAAAACCTGAAAACACGAAAAATACCGTAAAACCGGATATACGCCGTCGTAGTAACACCGCGGGATATTTTTAACACCGCGGGATATTTTGGGTTAGTTAATTAAAAACTATGATAAACTTTGATTTAAAATTTATTCTTCTGGGAAAATGATTTTTATTATGAACATAAAACTATATCCAAAAATCATGGTTAAACTAAAAGTGGAAGTATGTTTTCCAAAATGGTCATCTAGACGTCGTTCTTTCGACTGAAATAACTACCTTTATAAAAACGACTTGTAATCTGTATTTCCGAATATAAACTTATATTTTTCTATTTAGATTCATAAACTTAAGTTCAATATGAAACCATAGCAACTTGAATCACTCAAAACGGATTTAAAACGAAGAAGTTATGGGTAATACAAGATTGTATATTTTTACTTATTGTAGCTACGTGAAAATTGGTAACAAATCTATATTAATCATATCCTAGCTAACTTATATTGTATTATACATGTATTCTAATATATTATGTAATCTTGGGATACCATAGATACGTATGCAAATGTTTTGAAATGTCATATTGACCCATCTATATATATTATTTGGAACAACCATAGACACTCTATATGCAGTAATGTTGGAGTTAGCTATACAGGGTTGATGTTGATTCCAAAAATATATATACTTTGAGTTGTTATCTAGCCTGAGACGTGTATACACTGGGTCGTGGATTGATTCAAGATAATATATATATCAATTTATTTCTGTACATCTAACAGTGGACAACTAGTTGTAGGTTACTAACGAGGACAGCTGACTTAATAAACTTAAAACATTAAAACGTATAAAAAATGTTGTAAATATATTTTGAACCTACTTTGATATATATGTACATATTTGTTATAGGTTCGTGAATCGACCAGTGGTCAAGTCTTACTTCCCGACGAAGTAAAATCTGTGAAAGTGAGTTATAGTCCCACTTTTAAAATCTAATATTTTGGGATGAGAATACATGCAATTTTATAAATGTTTTATGAAACCGACACAAGTAAATGAAACTACATTATATGGGTGAATGATCGAAGCCGAATATGCCCCTTTTAGCTTGGTAGCCTAAGAATTTGGGAACAGACCCCCAAATTGACGCGAATCCTAAGGATAGATCTATCGGGGCCAACAAGCCCCATTCTGGAATTTGGAATGCTTTAGTACTTCGATTTTATCATGTTCGATGGGTGTCCCGGAATGATGGGAATATTCTATATGCATCTTGTTAATGTCAGTTACCAGGTGTTCACCATATGAATGAATTTTATCCTTATGTATGGGATGTATATTGAAATATAAAATCTTGTGGTCTATTATTATGATTTGATAATATATAGGTTAAACCTATAACTCACCAACATTTTTATTGACGTTTTAAGCATGTTTATTCTCAGGTGATTATTAAGAGCTTCCGCTGTTGCATACTAAAATAAGGACAAGATTTTGGAGTCCATACTTGTATGATATTGTGTAAAAACTGCATTCAAGAAACTTATTTTTTTGATGTAATATATTCTTATTGTAAAAACTCGAAGTACTAAAGCATCCGCTACAACGGATGGGGTTTGTTGGGCCCAATAGATCTATCTTTAAGATTCGCGTCAATTAGGGGTGCACTAATTCTCAAAATTAGTGATGTTCCCTAATTCTTAGATTACCAGGCTAAAAGGGGCATATTCGGCTTCGATCCAATCAACCATATAATGTAGTTTCGATTACTTGTGTCTATTTTGTAAAACATTTATAAAAGCGCATGTATTCTCAGTCCCAAAAATATATATTGCAAAAGCATTTAAAAAGGGAGCAAATGAAACTCACTATAAGATATTTTGTAGTAAAAATATGCATACGACGGAACTGAACAATGCAAGGTTGGCCTCGGATTCACGAACCTATATTCAATTATGTATATTAACACATATAATTAACATGTAACAATAATCAAACTAGTTTATATATATTACTTATTTAATTTAGTAACATATTTGCTATTTCAAAGGTTATATACATTTATTTTGTATATTAATATTTATACATATAGTTATAGTAATACATATATATCTATATAATTATATTGTTAAATCAAAACTTTTTATGTGTAAATATTTATGTAAATAATGTTATTATGTTGGTAGTAATAATAATAATAATATCAATGATAATAATAATGATAATAAAAATAATGTAAATAAAATTATATATAAAAATCCTGTTAATGAACATAATAAATATGATAGTAATAATAGTAATAATATTAATACTAACAATAATAATAATAATAATGATAACAATAATAACAACAACAACAACAACAACAATAATAATAATAATAATAATAATAATAATAATAATAATAATAATAATGATAATAATAATTATAATAATTATAATTATAATAATAATAATAATAATAATAATAATAACTACAATTTTAATAATAATAACAATAATAATAATAATAATAATAATAATAATAATAATAATAATAATAATAATAATAATAGTAATAATAATAATAATAATAATAATAATAATAATAATAATAATAATAATAATAATAATAATAATAATAATAATAATAATAATAATAATAATAATAATAATATGAAACTACCTTATATCCCTTTTTTAAAAAAAACTGCACCAAGCTGGGATCGAACCCGAGACCTCTCGCTAACACACTCCTCCCCTTTACAAATCGACCGTCCATGTTTTTTCTGTTTTATATCCACTTTAATTAAATCTAACCCGTATTAATTTGTGTTCATCACCTCCTTATTCACATTGAGGTCGACCAGAGACAACCCAAACTATCAACTAATTATTTATTTAATTTTAGGACTTGGAATTTACACTGAAACGATTTAGTTTGATGTTTGGAATTAACAGAAAACATAAAGAATGGAAACTTGCTGTTTGCGAAGAAAAAGAAAGAAAAAAAAAATAAACAACTCAAACATTGATTCTTAGTTTAAAATCGTTTTAGCTCAAAGTTACAACACGAAATACATTTCAAATCATTTAGAAAAACTTTAGACATTATCAATTTCACCAGAAATTATCTCCAGATTGTAAATTCGAATTTTAAAGAAACATTTGACTTTTTGTTCTTATACTTTGACTCTCAAATTCATCTTTGATTTTTCAAATTAGGACTTGAAAAGTTGCAGATAGAATCACTACTTGATTTAGAACCTTTCTGCATATTTAGTTTTTGTAATGTGTTTCAAAATCAAGCTTTTCAAAAAGGTAAAACAAGAACAGGGGACCCGGTTGTGTTCTTCAATTTTTCTGTTTAATTTCGATGATTAAAAGCATTTGAAGGCAGTGTATGGTTGAATAAGATGGTATATATCGAATGAAGGACTTAACAACTGCAAGTGATTGACCTATATTGGTGAATTAGTCGACAGAATATTAGACAGAAAAATAAAATTAAATAAATATATGTGAAATATATGGGTAACAGATTTTGGCTCTGTATTGTTTATGGAGATCGACATGTATTGTAACGTCCTCCCAATATGGTCTGGAAGGAACGTCACTAATATCAAAACATACCAACATATTATAATAAACGAGAACAATACTAAATGATGAATTTAACTTTAATGAGTACGCAGCGGAAAATGAAATGTTGTTACAATGACAGGAATAACAATATCGTAAATGTTCACATGCAGAAGTAATAAATGCGATATCTCTTGATCCTATGTCCAAGTAGCATCACATAAGCGGTAAGTATAAGAGCTTGAATCAAACAGCACATGAGACAAAACATGCTAAAGTGTCAACCAAAAAGGTTGAGTGAAGTTCATAGGTTTAACAAAAAGCTTGTCGTTGTTTTAGACCACAAAATTTAGTTTGTAAAGTTGATCTCCCGCAGGATCAAAAAGTTATGCCAATGCGTGATATTTAGACTAAACGTTCAAGTTTTGCCCCATGACAAGTTGTGTCTGTCCTTGTCGGTTTAATTTCATTATTAAGTAATACAATGACTTGGTCAAATGTATCGGGGACGTTACTCCCGATAGGCCTACCCCCAATAATTAAGCATGCCGCAGCAATTAAAAATATCACTGTAGGGACTTAGTCGGACATAGCCGGGTATAGCATAGTTTAACAGTTTGGTACTTGTGTTTAAAGTATAAAAAGTAAAAACAGCATGTGTCTCACCCCAAGTAAAGTAAGTAAGTTTGCTAGCAATAAAGAGGGGCTATGAATTCACCTTAGTAAGTAGAGAGAGAGTTATTCCTCGGAATAAAGAGTTGAACGAGTGAGCAGGAAAGTCAACCTATTGACATTTAAGAGTAGTTAAGTGTTTTGTCCATGTTTAAGTTTAAGTATGTGTTTGTTTTACTAAGTTTCTATTCCTAGTAAGTTACTATTTTTATAAAGTTTCCATTTTTAGAAAGTTTCTTATTTTACTAAGTTTCTATGACTAGAGAGTTTCTACTTTTATCAGTGTTTTCCATTTTAGGATACTTGCCGTATTAGATAAGCTTTCAATCACCCCTTTCCCTTCGAATGGCTAATTTAGATCTAGGGGCTTGAGCCATAGGACCCTTTAAATCGGAAATCCAAACCCTCTGCCTAGAATCTCATAGAAACCATTCGTCAAGAAAGTTCGAAGATCTATACATCTCTAATACATATCCCAAAATGTTTTTATGTTGCAATATAAGTAGTAGGTTATAGGTGCTAGTAATAATAATAGTGTATATATGTTATTTATTTTATTTTTAATTGCATATAATTTATAACATTATTTACATGTTTCGGTAAAAATAATAACTGAAGTAAAAAGTAAAAAGTAAAAAGTAAAAAGTAAAAAAAATAAAAAGTAAGAAAAGAATACTTACTAGTAGTAATTCTTCAAAGAGAGAATGAGAGAAATTTTGGTGTGAGTTTGAATGAGAAATGAGGGGTATTTATACTTGAAAAAATTAGGTAAAAAGAATAAAATAATTAAAAGAAAAGGAAATATTTTAATTCTTAATGGGATTTTAAAATTAAAAATTATTAAATGTTAGGTCATGGGATAATGCACAAAATAAAATAATAAAATTAGTTTTTCCATTACAATTTTTAATTAAAAAGTAATTTATTTATTTATTTATTTTTTTTTCATTTATTTTAAGGATTTTTTTTATATAAATAAACAAATTGATTTAATGCTTTTCCAAGAATATTTGTCAATAATATTTTATTTTATTTTTATTTTTTTATTTAATTAATAAATAAAAATTTTGCATAAAAATAATAAATAATTCGGTATTTTGTATTTTTAATAATAATTATGGTTTTAATTATTAAACTATAGTTTTAGTAAGTTTGTAAATATTATTACATTTATATATAATTAGATTTATTATATAGTTAAATATATAATACATTAACTAAATAATAAAAGTGATACAAAGTTTATATACTTAGTTAAATTATGTCAAATTATATTAATTAATAATATATTATTTATTTAAGCGTACATTGTTGACTAAAAATTACTATTCGGTCAATATTTAATTGTATATAACAACCCTTAATACATATAGTCAGACATATAACCCTAGGGTTAATTCAGTAAATTTAGAAGTCGAAAAGTGAGGGTTGTTACAGTACCTCCCCGTTAATAAAAACTTCGTCCCGAAGTTTTAGGTAGACTTCTCGGATGCATCAGCGGTTGAGAAGAGATGGGGATATTTCTGTTTCATTTGGTCTTCACGTTCCCAGGTATACTCGAGGCCACGTCGTGAATTCCAATGGATCTTAACAATAGGTATGGTGCTTTGTTTTAAGCGTTTAGCAGATCGGTCCATGACTTCTACGGGTTCCTCTATGAAGTGCATTTTATCATCAATGTGAATTTCATCCAAAGGAATAACGAGAGTGTCATCAGCGAGACACTTTTTAAGATTCGAGACATGAAATACGTTGTGTACGCTGCTAAGTTCAGCAGGTAATTCTAATCGATAAGCCACGGGTCCGATCCTTTCAGTAATCTTGAAGGGTCCAGCAAAACGCGGACTTAGTTTGCTTCGTTTACCAAAACGAACGATGCCTTTCCAAGGGGATACTTTCAACATGACTTTGTCACCAACTTGGAATTCCAAATCTTTCTGACCTATATTAGCATAGCTCTTCTGTCGGCTGCGGGCAGTTTCTATTCGTTTCTTAATCTGAACTATCTTTTCGGTTGTCTCGTGTATGATTTTAGGACCAGTTAACTGTCTGTCCTCTAATTCATCCCAGCACAGTGGGGATCTACATTTTCGTCTGTATAAGGCCTCAAAAGGTGCAGCCTTAATACTTGAGTGGTAACTATTATTGTAAGAGAATTCAACCAAAGGCAAATATCTATCCCAGCCTTTGCCGAAGTCGATAACACAAGCGCGAAGCATATCTTCCAATGTTTGAATGGTTCGTTCACTTTGACCATCGGTTTGCGGATGATAAGCAGTACTCATGTCGAGTTGAGTTCCAAGAGCAGTTTGTAAGGATTTTCAGAATCTGGAAGTGAATCTACTGTCGCGATCGGATATGATTGATATAGGAACACCATGACGAGAGACAATTTCTTTGATATACAATTGTGACAATCTCTCCATCTTGTCGGTCTCCTTGATCGGTAAGAAATGAGCAGATTTAGTAAGACGATCTACTATGACCCATATAGTATCATTGCCACTAGAAGTCTTGGGCAATTTAGTAATAAATTCCATAGCGATACATTCCCACTTCCACTGCGGAATATCGGGTTGTGTCAACAGTCCAGAAGGCTTTTGATGTTCAGCCTTGACTTTCAAACAAGTGAGACACTTACTAACATAAGTAGCAATGTCGGCTTTCATATTAGGCCACCAGTAGAATTCCTTCACATCGTGGTACATCTTACTGGAACCCGGATGAATAGAATACCTAGTCTTATGCGCTTCATCCAAGACTAGTTCACGGAGATTACCGAAGCGAGGAACCCAAATTATGTTGCCAAAGTACCGTGTACCATTAGTTTTCACTTGGAGTTGGTTCTTGAAACCGATAGGTCCTTCACCTTCGATAAGTGTTGGTTTAATAGCTTCCAGTTGAGCTTTGCAGATTCGTGATATAAGATTTGATTTGATTTTCAGGTTTAAGGCACGAACACGTTTAACATCGTCTTTTCGACTAAGGGCATCAGCAACTACGTTTGCCTTGCCAGGATGATATTCCATCTTACAGTCATAATCGTTCAATAACTCGAGCCATCAGATTTGCCTCATATTCAGCTATTTTTGATCAAAGATGTGTCGAAGACTTTTATGGTCAGTGTACACCGTAAACTGGGTACCATATAGATAATGTCTCTATATCTTTAATGCAAATACCACGGCACCTAATTCAAGGTCGTGTGTGGTATAGTTCTCCTCGTGTTTCTTCAACTGTCTAGATGCGTAGGCAATAACCTTTTCACGTTGCATTAAAACACAACCAAAGCCTTGCTTTGAGGTATCTCAGTAAACAACAAAATCGTCAGTACCTTCATGTAAAGATAGAATCGGGGCTGTGGTCAACTTCTCTTTCAGAATCTTGAAAGCAGATTCCTGTTCTTCGGACCACTCAAACTTCTTCCCTTTTTGAGTTAGCTTCGTAAGAGGTTTGGCAAGAAGGGAAAAATCCTTTATGAATCTCCGATAATAACCGGCAAGTCCCAAAAATTGACGAATATGCTTCACAGTCTTTGGTATCTCCCAGTTCTGGATAGCGGTAATCTTAGCTGGATCGACATGTATTCCATTACTATCAACAACGTGTCCGAGGAATTGTACGGTTTTGAGCCAAAACTCGCACTTAGAAAACTTAGCGTAGAGTTGTTCCTTTCGTAAGAGTTCAAGAATCACGCGCAGATGTTGCTCTTGTTCCTTCTCACTCTTGGAGTAGATCAAAATGTCATCAATGAAAACAATGACGAATTTATTGAGATAAGGTTTGCAGACACGGTTCATGAGATCCATGAAAATGGCAGGAGCATTGGTCAAACCAAAAGGCATGACACAGAATTCATAGTGCCCATAAGGAGTGCGAAAAGCAGTCTTAGGAATATCAGATTCCTTGACTCTAAGTTGGTGATATCCGGACCTCAAATCAATCTTTGAATAAACACTTGACCCTTGAAGTTGGTGGAATAGATCATCAATACGTGGCAACGGATAACGGTTCTTGATAGTAAGCTTGTTAAGTTCACGGTAATCAATGCACATCCTTAACGTACCATCCTTCTTTTTAACAAATAGAATAGGAGCTCCCCATGGGGACGAGCTTGGACGAATGAAACCTTTATCCAATAGTTCTTGGAGCTGGTTGGAAAGTTCCTTCATTTCGAAAGGTGCTAAACGGTATGGTGCTTTAGCAATAGCAGCAGCACCGGGAGCTAAATCAATTTGAAATTCAACTTGTCGAGGAGGTGGAAGACCAGGAAGATCTTCGGGAAACACATCGGGATAGTCTCTAACCACTGGTACATTTTCAATACGCTTCTCTTCCGATTCAATCAGCTTAACGTGGGCTAGAATGGCTGGGTAACCTTTCATAAGGTATTTGCGGGTTTTGATATAGGAGATGATATTGAGATTAGAACCACTCTTTTCACCTTGGATGATGAGAGTATCTCCATTCCCCAATGGAACATTAACAGTTTTATCGTAACACATGATAGCAGCATGTAATGGACGTAACCAATCCATACCAACTATGACGTCAAAACTTCCGAGTTTGACCGGCAAAAGGTCTATCTTAAATTCTTTATCGGCTAAGATTAGGTTGCAGTTTTTATAGATTTTATCGACTTGCATGACCTTTCCATTGGCTACTTCTACTAATCTTTTAGTTTCTAAGGGTTGAGGCTTTTCAGCAAATAGGGTACAAAAATCACTAGACACGTAAATTCTGTCGGCACCAGTATCGAATAAAATAGTTGCATAGAAATTATTGACAAGATACGTACCCGTGATAACTTCATCTTCATCTCGGGCTTCAGCAGCAGTAATAACAAACGCACAACCCTTCGCAACAGTAGCATTAGCTCCAGTAGCGGGATTATCTTTCTTCTTAGAACAATTCGGACTAATGTGTCCCTTCTCTCCACAAGTATAGCATGTAGGAGGAGGTTTGGCCGGAACAATAGCCTTATCCTTCGGAGGAGTCTTACACGTCGTAGCAACGTGTCCCACTTTCTTACACAATGCACAAACCGCAGTACACTTCCCCAGGTGATGCCTCCCACAATGAATACAGAAAGGATAAGTACCGTTATAATTCGACCTTGTACGATCCGCAGGCTTCTTATTATCATTCTGAGCCGAACCTTGAGATGGCTCAAACTTTCTCTTACCATCATTACCCTTGGTTTCAACTTGCTTATTGGTCGACGCCCTTCTTCTCTTGGCCAACATGAGATTTTGTGCCATGAGAATCACAGCATCCAAAGTAACCTTCTCAGCAGCAATAACATTCCCTTGAACATCCTCGGGAAGACCTTCAATATACCGCTCAATTCTTCTAGCTTCAGTAGGAAACATTTCAGGACATAGAGTAGAAAGCTCCAGATAACGATTGGATAGTTCTCAATGTCAGTACCCTTGACCTTGAGTTCCCAGAACTCAGCTTCAAGTTTCTGAACTTGACTTCGAGGACAGAATTTGTTGACCATCATGCTTTTGAGTTCATCCCATGGAATTGCATTAGCATTATCAATTCCTACGGACTTGGCATGAGCAGTCCACCAAGTTAAAGCATTGCCACCCAATGAGCTAGTGGCATACTTTACTCGATTGTTATCACCACAGTTGCAAATACGGAAAATAGATTCCATCTTCTCGAACCAACGGACTAGTTCGACAGCTTCTTCAGTCCCCTTAAATGTAGGAGGATGACAGTTTGAAAAATCCTTGTAGGAACAAGGTTTTGGTTGTGGATTAGCATGGTTAGCTTGGGCGTTGCCTTGGGCGGTAGCGAGTAACTGTTGGAATTGCTCAGTAGTTAACACAACATTGTTAACGGTAGGTGCAGCTGAACGAACCATGATGTCACTACATAAAAGTGAACATAAGTCGGATAAGTTAACAAATTTGAGCAATTACAAGTAGGAATAAGATAAAGTATTAATATCACATGATATAAATAAAACACTTTATTTTATTAAGGAACTAGGCATTAAATAAGCCTTTTAATATATGATTCGGAAATAGAAATAGTTTTAAGGCATAGCCTTTACATAGATGGAAAATAGAAAGATAACTAAAGAATATTAAGATTCATATTCCTTCTTCTCGTCCTCAACCTTCTTCATAAACTTCTCAACTTTCTCATTCTTCGCCTTTTGTTTCTCATGCAGGAACTCGAGATTATCATAAAGGTTAGAAACTTCATTGTTGATTACAAGGTACTTGTGGTCCCTTATAGAAAGTTGATTATTCACGCGGTTTTCCTCCATCTTCAATCTAAGGTCAACATCTTCTCTTAGGTAGGAGAGAGATTGCTTCCCCCGTCGGGTATTTCTATCACCTTCATACTTCACCAACTTTATCTCTTTCTTTAGTTCAGCATTTTCCTCCATGAGCTTCTTGATCGCTAGGTCTTTTTCCTTCATTTGAAAATCGATCCTTGCAATATGGAGAATTAGGTCATCGGTAGTTTTTCGCAGATTCATGAGCTCGTACTTGGCATCAACTTCATCGTAGAAAGGAGATCGGGATCTTTTCTTTGACGGCCCAATTTCTTCAAGACATTTCCTCTTGTCTTTATTCCTCGGGGTTGGATTGTATTCTGTGGAAGACCTTTCAGTATCTTTTTCGGTTGGTTTAAAAAGATTCATTTTGGTCGTTTGATGATAATTAGATATCCTAACATTAGGAAGGATATTTAGATTAGAATCTTTAAGTCAAGTTTATTAAAACATAATCGTTAAGATTATGAGGCAATCCTAAGTGCTTTAATTCTAAGGCAGGAAAGGTTATAGTTTCCTAGATTGCTAAGGCACCCTAGCTAACAAGTAAGGCACACATAAAAATGCAATCCTGGTTCTCTATAATAGCCTGGTTATGCTCTGATACCAATCTGTAATATCCTCCCAATAGGGTCTGGAAGAAACGTCACTAATATCAAAACATACCAACATATTACAATAAACGAGAACAATACTAAATGATGAATTTAACTTTAATGAGTACGCATCGGAAAATGAAATGTCGTTACAATGACAGGAATAACAATATCGTAAATGTTCACATGCAGAAGTAATAAATGCGATATCTCTTGATCCTATGTCTAAGTAGCATCACATAAGCGGTAAGTATAAGAGCTTGAATCAAACAGCACCTGAGACAAAACATGCTAAAGTGTCAACCAAAAAGGTTGAGTGAAGTTCATAGGTTTAACAAAAAGTTTGTCGTTGTTTTAGACCACAAGATTTAGTTTGTAAAGTTGATCTCCCGCAGGATCAAAAAGTTATGCCAATGCGTGATATTTAGACTAAACATTCAAGTTTTGCCTCATGACAAGTTGTGTCTGTCCTTGTCGGTTTAATTTCATTATTAAGTAATACAATGACTTGGTCAAATGTATCGGGGACGTTACTCCCGATAGGCCTACCCCCAATAATTAAGCATGCCGCAGCAATTAAAAATATCACTGTAGGGACTTAGTCGGACATAGCCGGGTATAGCATAGTTTAACAGTTTGGTACTTGTGTCTAAAGTATAAAAAGTAAAAACAGCATGTGTCTCACCCCAAGTAAAGTAAGTAAGTTTGCTAGAAATAAAGAGGGGCTATGAATTCACCTTAGTAAGTAGAGAGAGAGTTATTCCTCGGAATAAAGAGTTGAACGAGTGAGCAGGAAAGTCAACCTATTGACATTTAAGAGTAGTTAAGTGTTTTGTCCATGTTTAAGTTTAAGTATGTGTTTGTTTTACTAAGTTTCTATTCCTAGTAAGTTACTATTTTTATAAAGTTTCAATTTTTAGAAAGTTTCTTATTTTACTAAGTTTCTATGACTAGAGAGTTTCTACTTTTATCAGTGTTTTTCATTTTAGGATACTTGCTGTATTAGATAAGCTTCCAATCACCCCTTTCCCTTCGAATGGCTAATTTAGATCTAGGGGCTTGAGCCATAGGACCCTTTAAATCTGAAATCCAAACCCTCTGCCTAGAATCTCATAGAAACCATTCGTCAAGAAAGTTCGAAGATCTATACATCTCTAATACATATCCCAAAATGTTTTTATGTTACAATATAAGTAGTAGGTTATAGGTGCTAGTAATAGTAATAGTGTATATATGTTATTTATTTTATTTTTAATTGCATATAATTTATAACATTATTTACATGTTTCGGTAAAAATAATAACCGAAGTAAAAAGTAAAAAGTAAAAAGTGAAAAAAATAAAAAGTAAGAAAAGAATACTTACTAGTAGTAATTCTTCAAAGAGAGAATAAGAGAAATTTTGGTGTGAGTTTGAATGAGAAATGAGGGGTATTTATACTTGAAAAAATTAGGTAAAAAGAATAAAATAATTAAAAGAAAAAGAAATATTTTAATTCTTAATGGGATTTTAAAATTAAAAAGTATTAAATGTTAGGTCATGGGATAATGCACAAAATAAAATAATAAAAGTAGTTTTTCCATTACAATTTTTAATTAAAAAGTAATTTATTTATTTATTTTTTTTTCATTTATTTTAAGGATTTTTTTATATAAATAAACAAATTGATTTAATGCTTTTCCAAGAATATTTGTCAATAATAATTTATTTTATTTTTTTTATTTTTTTATTTAATTAATAAATACAAATTTTTCATAAAAATAATAAATAATACGGTATTTTGTATTTTTAATGATAATTATTATTTTAATTATTAAACTATAGTTTTTGTAAGTTTGTAAATATTATTACATTTATATATAATTAGATTTATTATATAGTTAAATATATAATACATTAACTAAATAATAAAAGTGATACAAAGTTTATATACTTAGTTAAATTATGTCAAATTATATAAATTAATAATATATTATTTATTTAAGCGTACATTGTTGACTAAAAATTACTATTCGGTCAATATTTAATTGTATATAACAACCCTTAATACATATATTCAGACATATAACCCTAGGGTTATTTCAGTAAATTTAGAAGTCAAAAAGTGAGGGTTGTTACATGTATCAATCTAAGAGACAAATTCCAAAATCAGATACAGTCTGATTGGAGTGGTTAACCGAATCTAATCTGCATCTCAATTTTTATTCATAATACGATGTAATAGATATAGTTATAATTATAATTATAATTATATTATATTAATAATAATAAAAGTACTAATAATAATAATTAAATTAATATTATCAAATAATACTTAATAAAAATGATATTTATAATAATGATCATACTCCCTCCGTCCCTATATTATTGTCCACTATTCCATTTTGGGATGTCCCAAATTAATTGTCCACTTCCATAAATGGAAAGAAAAGAAATATTTCATTGGTGGATCTGGAGAGAGAAGATGTTTTATTGGTGTAGAAATGAAGTTAGTGAAATTTTCTTAAACTGTGTGTTTTTTGTCTGGTGACAATAAATATGGGACGGAGGGAGTAATATTGATTGATAATAATAATAATATGGTAATAACAATAAAGATAACGATAAACATACAACTCATACTTAATAGTGATATTACTAATAATAACTTTTAATCATAATAATTAAAATGATAATATTAATAATAATCATAGTATTATTAATAATCATGATAATTAATTGTATGTTAATAAAAATAATGATACAATAACATTAATAAAATAACTTACATGTATCCCATTTTATATTTATATATATATATATATATATATATATATATATATATATATATATATATATATATATATATATATATATATATTAAAAAATAATAATATTAATAATACTGATGTTAATATTAATATTAATATCAATGTTAGTAATACTAATAAAATTAATAATAATAACAACTTATATTATAGCTTATAATTAAATTTAATATATTAATATTATATATTATTAATTATGTATCATTTAATAATAACATATAATATTTTGACCCTTTTATGTATAATCTAATATATATATATATATATATATATATATATATATATATATATATATATATATATATATATATATATATATATATATATATATATATCATAGTAATTATTTATGGAGTTCATACACATTTATATATAGCTTTATTTTAATAACCAAATTATTATCTTGTATATTATTTTACATACTTAATCTTAATGGTCTATTGTATTTTATTATTTCTAATTATTATATACACTTACATTTATATATATATATATATATATATATATATATATATATATATATATATATATATATATATATATATATATATATATATATATATATATATATATATAATTATTTATTTATTTACAAATAATTGTTCGTGAATCGTCGGGAATAGTCAAAGGGTAATTGATTACATGAATATAGTTCCAAAATCTTCGAGACTCAACATTATAGACTTTGCTTATCTTGTCGAAGTTATATAAAGATTAAGTTTAAATTTAGTCGGAAATCTCCGGGTCGTCACAGTACCTACCCGTTAAAGAAATTTCGTCCCAAAATTTGATTGGAATAGTCATGGCTGACAATAAGTATGTTTTCATGACTCATATGAATTGGAAATTAGATTTTTATCATCAGTGAGTACTATGGATAAAATAATTTGATTATTCGAAGAGTACGAATGAAGCTATAGCATGAAGCTATCGCAAAAGAGTGAAATGAGTAAATGTAGATTCGTCATATCTTTTGACGTAGACAAGATTGATTTCCAGAATTCAAGGGATTTAGAGGAGATCTTCGTAATAAGATTTGATTCTTCGGTAATTAAGGAATTTAAGATCCTTTTTGATTAAATGTGATAATCTGTTTCGATTGCTCTGTCGGATATTTCACTATAAATCCGCCCTCACCATTTTCTTTATATTTTAGAGTTCCATACTTTTGTTTTCTCTTCCCGACTTTAAGTCAAGTGAATAATGGTCCAAAATTCGTATATATGAAGTTTCGAATGAACATAACTCATGTTATAAGAGAGAAATTGTAATAGCACGATCTTGATTGGTTAAATCACCAGAATTCAAGAGAAAAGATAGAACTATTAAGACAATATGTTCTTGATATGTTTAAAGATTAGATAGAATGTAAGAGTCGTGTAACATGGCACATGATGACATTATGGTCTTTGAATCATTATGTTTCATTAGAAACTCAGCATGACTTACTGTAATATAATCACGTTGATCAAGTGTCATTATATTATACTAACTCGTGCTTCATTTCTCAACACTACTTCAATATTATTCATATTTTAAATTTGAATCTTTCAGAATTTAGAAACTAAAACAGTTTCGTTTATGATATAACTTAGATAGCACGAGGAGATAGATAATTTCGGACAAAGATATTTATGAAGGTATCTTCAGAAATATCGAAGATATTTATAATGAAAGATACGATTATATCTTAGAATTTCTAATATCGAAGGATGATGAAGAAGATTTGTTCGTAAAGGTTTAGAGTCAGGAGTAAGGTATTCGTTAATGACTTTAGCAGATACTGAATTATTTGGATTCTTTGAAGGCAGGTTTAGTCTTTGTAATTTATCTACAGTCTCCTTCATGGTTTGCTCAATCCGTTTTCCAGTTTCAACTTTTCTGAGCTTTTCCAACATAATATTCTTTATCATCAAAGTTTTGACCGTTCAGGTCCTTTACAGTTCTTGTTGCTTCATTCGACTTTTCAAAATTCAGAGTATTGATTCGCAGACTGGGTGCTTTTTAGAATTTCAGAATGAAAGATCATAATTCTAAGAGATAAATGTTATATGTATACATATAACTGTTGATATAGAAACGTTGTGAAATTCAAAATACAGATTTGCTGATTCCCGGTAATTGGTATGGCAATTCTTGTTACAAGATGCGGATGAGTATATGATAAGGTTTTAATGAACAAATATAATGGTTTTTCGGAGAGATTTAAGCTAAAGAGTAATGAAGTTGCTGGTAAGTTTAATGCTAATGTGGTGGAATATAAACGGTTCCCCGGTAACAATGACAAAAGGCAAACTTATATATCAAGGTTATAATAGAGTTTATTCGAATGAAAAGTCAAAATTGATTTGCTGAAGCTGTGACTAAATTGGCTCCTTTGAAAAGGGATTGTAAAGTGATTTTCGGTAATAACAACGCCGAAGGAGCTAGCACAGATACGTGTTAAACATTTACTCAGGTTCCGAGTGTTTTCAGGTGCATAACTATATGCATCTATCTTTTCTTCCGTAGATGAAGTGCGGTTGGTTCATCTTCTCGATTGAGGTGTTTTCAAGAATCATGAAAGGTTTTAACACAGATTATAATCGTCGAGATACAAATGAGGTTTAAGATGAAATCAAGTGGCAAACTTGAAGAATTGTTTAGTTTCATATGTTATAATTAATATTTTAATTCATTTTAATTGTCCAATGTTAGCAGTCCACAGTTAGCAGTCCACAATTAGTAATTCAACAATTCATATATATAATATTTGAATTAATTAATACGTATCGTGACCCATTGTATACATGTCTCAGACTCGATCACAACTCAAAGTATATATATTATTTAAGAATCAACCTCAACCCTGTATAGAGAACTCGATCATTACTGCATATAGAGTGTATATGGTTATTCCAAATAATATATAGATGACGTCGATATGATATGTCAAAACATTGTATACGTGTCCCGATATTTAAAGTACATAAAAATAAATAACAGAAATTAAATGACAAAAAATAAAATTGCGAGAATTTAAATTGAGATAATTAAATTGCGATAAATAAAATGTAATCAGTTAACTAGGAACGGGTAGCTAGGAACAGTTAGCGTGGATTCTTAACAAAATTTCTCATAGTTAATTTGTTTGTTTCTAACATTTTTTATTTTTGTCCAGTGTTTTCTTCGTTATGCCACTTGTTGGATTCTGATAAGTCAAAATCCAAATATAAAATTGAATGAAAAAGGTTACTCTGCGGTGAACGGATTCGTATATCTGTGGATGTAAGTATGATAGTAAATGACTGTTGAATCAGCTTCGAATAATGTACAGTGTAATTTATTAATGTGAAATCTAAATATTCCTCGGGTATTACCTACCCGTTAAAATATTTTCACCATTAACAGTTTGTACAAAAGAATTTTTAATTACAATCTTTATGAAAACATATATACATATATATTTTCTTCAGATGTAATTATGGATTTAATGAGTTAATATAATATTAAACTCATTTGCTTTTCGGTTAGAATTAGAGTACATAATCTCTAAAACATTAGAGATTACATAATCATCATGTCGAATTAAGATAAATAATGTAGAACGTCACGTAGAACGATGATTATACTCGAGGTACAGAATGAGATGTTGAGGCATGGGATACGGATGCTGCTGTTGATGGTGGAGATGGTACTGTTGGTGTTGCTGATGGTGGTACTGTTTATGATGTTGGTGCTGGTGTTTGTAACCTTTGCACCATATTCTCCAAAGCCACCACCTGAGCGCGAAGCTCGTTAACTTCTTCTATTACACCGGGGTGATTGTCGGTTCGGACGAGCGGATAAATAAAATCTAGAATTTTATGTAGTATATAATCGTGACGAGATACTCTGAAAATGAGAGAGAAAATAGTGTTTCGGACAGGTTCGCCGGTAAGTGCTTCAGGTTCTTCGCCAAGAGATGAATTCGGTTGGTGGAAAAGAAAGCCTTCTTCTCGTCTCCATTGATTAAGACGACTACGAACCCATCCCCAATTCATCTAGAATTAGTGATGACTGATTTGTTGATCCATTCCGGTTATACTGCTTTCGGAGCTTGAGTGAGATTCCATTTCAGAATCCGAGGGAGTTGAACTAATGACGAATTCCATTTCGTATGATTGAGTAAAGGATTTTTCAATATGAAATGATTTTACGGCTATCGGTGGTATTCTAATTACATAGAACATTTATATATATAGAGCAAAAGATTTTGTAGATTACGGAGGAATTTACGGAATATGTCAGACAAAGTTTACAGTAATAGATACGCAAAGATATGAATTAGCAGATACGCTAAGATATGAATTTTGTCTATACACTATTTATGCAATCAATGCAATAAGATGTGTCTAGACTAAGAATGATAAGCAGGTAAACTTCCGACAAGAATGATAAGCAAAACTTTTGACATGCAGACACGGTCGAAGTCCAGACTCACTAATGCATCTAAACAAGTATCAGTTAGACACACTAATGCAAGACCTGGTTCGCTAAGACCACCGCTCTGATACCAACTCTAATGACCCGTCCTAATCCATCTAGACGAATACATTACATTTGGTTACATCGCGAGGTACTTGACCTCTATATGATACATTTTACAAACATTGCATTCATTTTTAAAAGACAAACTTTCATTACATTGACAGTTGACGGCATGCATACCATTTCATAATATATCCAACTATAATTGACTTAGGAATAATCTTGATGAACTCGACGACTCGAATGCAACGTCTTTTGAAATACGTCATGAATGACTCCAAGTAATATCTCTAATATGAGCAAATGCACAGCGGAAGATTTCTTTCATACCTGAGAATAAACATGCTTTAAAGTGTCAACCAAAAGGTTGGTGAGTTCATTTGTTTATCATAATCGATCATTTTCATCATTTTAATAGACCACAAGATTTTCATTTCCATTTCTCATAAATATACGTCCCATGCATAGAGACAAATATCATTCGTATGGATTGAACACCTGATAATCGACATTAACAAGATGCATATAAGAATATCCCCATCATTCCGGGACATCCATCGGACATGATATAAAAACTCGAAGTACTAAAGTTCCCGCTACAACGGATGGGGTTTGTTGGGCCCAATAGATCTATCTTTAGGATTCGCGTCAATTAGGGGTGCACTAATTCTCAAAATTAGTGATGTTCCCTAATTCTTAGATTACCAGGCTAAAAGGGGCATATTCGGCTTCGATCCATTCAACCATATAATGTAGTTTCGATTACTTGTGTCTATTTCATATAACATTTATAAAAGCGCATGTATTCTCAGTCTCAAAAATATATATTGCAAAAGCATTTAAAAAGGGAGCAAATGAAACTCACTATACGATATTTTGTAGTAAAATTATGCATACGACGGAACTGAACAATGCAAGGTTGGCCTCGAATTCACGAACCTATATTCAATTATGTATATTAACACATATAATTAACATGTAACAATAATCAAACTAGTTTATATATATTACTTATTTAATTTAGTAACATATTTGCTATTTCAAAGGTTATATACATTTATTTTGTATATTAATATTTATACATATAGGTATAGTAATACATATATATGTATATAATTATATTGTTAAATCAAAACTTTTTATGTGTAAATATTTATGTAAATAATGTTATTATGTTGGTAGCAATAATAATACTGTAATAATAATAATCACAATGATAATAATAATGATAATAAAAATAATGTAAATAAAATTATATATAAAAATCCTGTTAATGAAAATAATAAATATGATAGTAATAATAGTAATAATATTAATACTAACTATAATAATAATAATGATAACAATAATAACAACAACAACAACAACAATAATAATAATAATAATAATAATAATAATAATAATAATAATAATAATAATAATAATAATAATAATAATAATAGTAATAATAATAATAATAATAATAACTACAATTTTAATAATAATAATAACAATAATAATAATAATAATAATAATAATAATAATAATAATAATAATAATAATAATAATAATAATAATAATAATAATAATAATAATAATAATAATAATATGAAACTACCTTATATCCCTTTTTAAAAAAAAAACTGCACCAAGCTGGGATCGAACCCGAGACCTCTCGCTAACACACTCCTCCCTTTTACAAATCGACCGTCCATGCTTTTTCTGTTTTATATCCACTTTAATTAAATCTAACCCGTATTAATTTGTGTTCATCATCTCCTTCTTCACATTGAGGTCGACCAGAGACAACCCAAACTATCAACAAATTATTTATTTAATTTTAGGACTTAGAATTTACACTGAAACGATTTAGTTTGATGTTTGGAATTAATAGAAAACATAAAGAATGGAAACTTGCTGTTTGCGAAGAAAAAGAAAGAAAAAAAAAACATACAACTCAAACATTGATTCTTAGTTTAAAATCGTTTTAGCTCAAAGTTACAACACGAAATACATTTTAAATCATTTAGAAAAACTTTAGACATTATCAATTTCACCAGAAATTATCTCCAGATTGTAAATTCGAATTTTAAAGAAACATTTGACTTTTTGTTCTTATACTTTGACTCTCAAATTCATCTTTGATTTTTTAAATTAGGACTTGAAAAGTTGCAGATAGAATCACTACTTGATTTAGAACCTTTCTGCATATTTAGTTTTTGTAATGTGTTTCAAAATCAAGCTTTTCAAAAAGGTAAAACAAGAACAGGGGACCCGGTTGTGTTCTTCGATTTTTCTGTTTAATTTCGATGATTAAAAGCATTTGAAGGCAATGTATGGTTGAATAAGATGGTATATATCGAATGAAGGACTTAACAACTACAAGTGATTGACCTACATTGGTGAATTAGTCGACAGAATATTAGACAGAAAAATAAAATTAAATAAATATATGTGAAATAGATGGGTAACAGATTTTGGCTCTGTATTGTTTATGGAGAACGACATGTATCAATCTAAGAGACAAATTCCAAAATCAGATACAGTCTGATTGGAGTGGTTAACCGAATCTAATCTGCATCTCAATTTTTATTCATAATATGATGTAATAGATATAATTATAATTATAATTGTATTAATAATAATAAAAGTACTAATAATAATAATAATAGAATTAATAATAAATAAATTAATATTATCAAATAATACTTAATAAAAATGATATTTATAATAATGATCATAATATTGATTGATAATAATAATAATATGGTAATAACAATAAAGATAACGATAAACATACAACTAATACTTAATAGTGATATTACTAATAATAACTGTTAATCATAATAATTAAAATGATAATATTAATAATAATCATAGTATTATTAATAATCATGATAATTAATTGGATGTTAATAAAAATAATGATACAATAACATTAATAAAATAACTTACATGTATCCCATTTTATATTTAAAAAATAATAATATTAATAATACTGATGTTAATATTAATATTAATATCAATGTTAGTAATACTAATAAAATTAATAATAATAACAACTTATATTATAGCTTATAATTAAATTTAATATATTAATATTATTAATTATGTATCATTTAATAATAACATATAATATTTGGACCCTTTTATGTATAATCTAATATATATATCATAGTAATTATTTATGGAGTTCATACACATTTATATATAGCTTTATTTTAATAACCAAATTATTATCTTTTATATTATTTTACATACTTAATCTTAATGGTCTATTGTATTTTATTATTTCTAATTAGTATATACACTTACATTTATACATACATATATATATATATATATATATATATATATATATATATATATATATATATATATATATATATATATATATATATATTTATTTACAAATAATTGTTCGTGAATCGTCGGGAATAGTTAAAGGGTAATTGATTACATGAATATAGTTCCAAAATCTTCGAGACTCAACATTACAGACTTTGCTTATCTTGTTGAAGTTATATAAAGATTAAGTTTAAATTTAGTCGGAAATCTCCGGATCATCACAGTTTTTATTCCGATGTATTGTAAGTTCAACATTGCTTGAGGACAAGCAACGTTTAAGTGTGGGGATATTTGATATTGCTAAAAACGTACACATTTCTAGTCGCAATATCAGTCCGAAATAATATGTTTTTAATTGTAATTGTTTCATTTTCAAGTTGTAATTGTATAAATAATTCGAGAATGTAAACGGAGCTTCGAGGTGAAAATTATGTCAAGAAATCAAGACGAAGATTACACACAAACACATTACACACTCACTAGACACAAAACACACACTATACACACACAGAAAACACTCTCTAATATATCTATATATGTACTCCGTATATTCACAAGAAAGAGGGGGAGACAAGTGTGGTAGTCAACACACAAACCCAATTTTCATATATCAGTTCAATTCCTTAAGAACATTTTAATTTACTCCGTAAATTTAAGTTAGCTTTCAAGTATTGTTGTAATTTAGCACTGTACGAGTATTTTAAGTTCTAGTTTCAACCGTTTGAAGATAATGAAAGTGAAGATTATTGTAAGTCGCATCATTTAAATTATTTCTATCGTTATTATTATTGTCATTATTGTACCTATGTCCACTTTATATAATTTATATTTTTATACTACCGTTATAATGTTCAACTAAATACCATAGTAGTTACTAAAATGTAGAACCTCTGGACAAATGGACCGAATCATTTATAATATTACGATGTAACTTTGACTATTTTTAACATTGAGTTTAATCACCGATCCATTGTTATATAATTTAATATTTTCCCCTATCACATAATTTATTAAATTGATAACGAAAGTTAATTAAATTTATATAAATTGTGCTTCAACACTTTAGTGATCTAGACGGACATATGGACAAATTATTGACAACAATTTAGAAATATGATTCGGTGATTTGAGTAATATTATAGTATATATAATCGTGTAATTATAAAAAGGGAAAACGTTATAATTTTTGTTTTAACTTAAGTTAAAACTGGATTAAATCTCAATTTGAATCGTTGGGGTATAGTTTAATTCGCTAAAACGAGATCTGACGAAAGTTAGATTTAATTTTAGTTAGTTAAAACTTTTAAAAAATCGAAAGATAAAATATAAAGTTATATATAATAACATCAAAATTGGACTTAAAAACGATACATAATCCAGAGGGGACATATTTTAGTAACCACTACTTTATTTTCTTATAAATCTCATCAATTTCACTTTTCACTATGTAGATAAACTTTAATTACTTTTCACTTTTCACTTCTCACTTTTTACCACTTTACAATTTTTTACATGCAACCTTTAATTACAATAAGTTTAATATATAGTGTGAATAGTTTGTTTTTAATTTATATTTTTACGAAATTTAGTTTTAATTAGTTTATTTGCATTTGATTAATATAGTGTAGTTTTAATATCGATAGCATTTAATTTTATAATTTTATTTAGTTTCGTTAATTTAGTTATTTCGTTTTAGTTACATTTAAATTTCGTTTAGTTAAAATTAATACCTCATCTAAAACGCCCTTTTAATAGTATAACTTTTAGCGATTATAAATTCTCAAAAACTCCATCTCCCTGTGCAACGAATCGGATTTACCAACGAACTATTACTACACGAATAGGACTAGTTGTCTATATGTGTGAAATCATTTCGAAATCATAAAAACACCATATAAACATATTCGAATTCGTGTAATAAATTCAATCCAAATCCGTTCATCATAAAAGGTATCATTTCAACACGCATCAATGATCTATCTATATATAAATAATAAAGGGTCATACGAATTATACGCATTAAACTGAAAGGAAATTGGGTCGAAAATATTTGGAAGTGTATCTAAATGACTAAAATAAAAGGCATTTTACCTAACATAGTCACAATCTACATTGAAGTCCTTGTCATTCTTTATTTTTTATTTAAGAATAAAAACAACGATAACTTCCAACAAAGTGAAAGAGCTCGAGAAACCGGATGATACAACAATAGAAATGACAAGGCTCGACATTACAACGAAAACTAACACAGACTAAAAGCGAGCCTCGCTAAAACTAGACCAAAACGCACCACAAACTACCTACACAAAATACCATAAGAACCAAACAAACATGAAACTAACACAACAAAACGGCATTTCTCAAAGGAGACTTGGTGGAATCGATTAAAATGGCATTTCTAAATTGCTCTATGCCTAAAGGTGCGTGTTCGGCTTTTATTACCCATATTCCAAAAATTTCGAACCCTATGTGTATAAAAGACTACCGCCCTATTTCATTGATTAGTGTTCAATATAAAATTAACTCTAAAATCTTGGCTAATCGTCTAGCTGGGGTTATTGATAATGTTATATCGAATGAACAATCCGCTTTTATTAAAGGTAGACAGATTTTGGATGGTCCGCTTATTGTTAGTGAATTGGTATAAAGTCAAGAAAAAAACGACTCATGTTATTTAAAGTTGATTTTGAAAAAGCATACGATACGGTTAATTGGGAGTTTCTTGATTATATGTTCGGTGTGTTAGGTTTCGGTGATAGATGGCGAAATTGGATAAGAATTGTAACATCCCTAAAAATTTGGTCCCAGACACGAGCCGCGCCGTGGGCCCTCGAGCCGCGCCGCGACCTAACACATAAACTGATGGGTAGTTTCCTTAAAAAGCTCGACCTTGAAATTTAGCTTTAAGCCGCGCCGCGGGCTCTGCAGCCGCGCCGCGGCCTATAACGGGGAAAAGTGCCGGTCAGCATTTTTAAATGATGGTTTTCAAGGGCATTTTGGTCTTTTCGCGTATTGGACAGATCATATCTATGAGATCTGGTCCATCTACCTCATTTATTCATTTCTTTTCCTTTTCTTTTCTTTTTTCTCTCAAAACTCAAACACCCCAATTGATTCAAAGGGATTTTTGAAAAGGAAGAAGCGGGTTTTGATCTTTGGCGTAGTAGGCAAGTTTGTTCTCCTCGTTCTTAGCTACAAGGTGATACTAGCGGTAAGCTCTAACTTCGAATTTCATTTTTGGTGTTCATCATCTAAATTTGAGGCTTTTGGCTTGTATGTTCATAGATGGAACCCATTTAGTTGTTAATTGAAGAGTAACACCAAGATTCGGGTTTATGGTTGTTATTGGCGAGTTTTGGGTTTGGTGTGCAAGTTTATACTTATGAGGCTTGCAAAGAGTGAATAATCACTAGTATTAGTGTTTATTGGTATTTTGGAGACCATTAGGGATTCATGTGGTTGACTAATTTTGACTAGAGTCAAAATTAGGGTTTGGTGGTGATTATGACCCAATTGTCGATTTAATAGGGTTTATAAACTTAAAATGAATTAGGTTGAAGTATAAAACTGAGTTAAATATGTTTTGGTGTCAAAACTTGTAAATGGTGGGATTTTGACTATTAAGGGTCAAAATTAGGGTTAATGGGCGATTTTGAGAATGATAAGTGTTTAACACTTGTGTTTGGGTTTAATTGGCACAATAGGACCATTGTCACTCGTGTTAGTGGTTATTGGTTAGTTTGGGCGCGGTTGTGCTTGGAAGTGCTTTTGGGTCGAAATTGCACTAGTTGTCAATTTGGGTTGATTTGCATATCCACCATAATGGTGTTGTTTGTTATATGATTTATGATGAGTCTTGGCCATTAATGGGCGGTTTTGGTGTAAGTGAGTTATTTAATGCATTCGGGTCATTAAATGCTCAAGTGTAAGTATTGTGGTTAGTTCCACAAGTTGTGTATTGAATGTGTACTTAATGTATTAGGTACCTTGCTCGAAGCATACGGGAATAATTAATCGCCACCGACGTGATAAGGTGAGTGGAGTAATTATATACGTGCATATATAATGTATTTATTTGTGTAGTATGAGTTGTGAAGTGCCGACGTGCTAAGACACCACATCTCACGCGATGAGTGAAGTGTCGACGTGTTAAGACACCACTCGGGGGTGAAGTATCGATGTGTTAAGATACCACGCCAAATAGTATGAAGAGTGAAGTGTCGACGTGTTAAGACACCACTCGGAGTGAAGTATCGATGTGTTAAGATGCCACTCCAAGAAATGTAACGAGTGAAGTGTCGACGTGTTAAGACACCACTCGGGGTGAAGTGTCGACGTGTTAAGACACCACCCGGGGTGAAGTATCGACGTGTTAAGATGCCACCCGAGGGGTTAGTGTACGATGTGTTAAGTGCACTAACGGTTGTTATGAACACCGATGGGAAATTCAAGTACCATTCCTTGTACAATTGGTTAACCATGGTTGTGTGTTGTATTGTAGCATATTATATTGTTCTTGTTATATGCTATGTTATGCTAGCTTGTGTAGTAGGAGGTTTAGTTATTAAACTTGTGATGGTATGATTATTTATGTTGCTAGCATGTATGCGGTAAATGCGTAAGTGATTGCAAGTAAGTAGGTTGTATATATAATCGTATAATTATTGCACTCACTAAGCATTAGCTTACCCCTCTCGTTGTTTATATTTTTAGATGCAGGTGCGGAGAAGGGGAAGGGGGTTGTTGGGCACTAGTTACCCCTTGTTGGATGCTTGTTGAAGCTTTTGGAAGTCGACCTATTGTTTTGGGTAGTGTAACCCCAAACCATGCTCGGGTGACGTTTGGTCAAAAATTTATATTAAGGTCGAACTTGTATTTCATTTGGTTAATGGCCTTCGCGACAAGGATGTAAACTTTGGATGTTTAAATGTTTTGTAAGAAACGGTTCATTTCATGTAACCATCTAAACGGCGCACTTATGGTTAATGATTATGTATTTAAAAAAAATATATATTGTCGGTTGTGTACGGGTTGGGTTGTGTACGGGTTGGGTTGTTTCAAGTGGTATTAGAGCATGGTCTAAGGGATTTAGGCGACTTGAGATAGGTGCCTAGACTTAGACTTTATTGTGTGTGCGCTTTATGTGGGACTTGTAGAACTTCGGGTCGGATCGGGTTTGGTTAGTGCATAGGTTTATGTGAACTAAGCTTGCGCTATTTGTTTTGTGTGGTGTTGGAAATCATCAAGCGAGATAGACGCTGTACTAGCAAGTTGACACAGCGTGCTCGCGTAACAATGATTAGCTACCATTGTTACGGGTTCAAATCGTGTCAAACGAGCGATGTACGACGATTTTTGAGCAAGATGGGGCGTTGTAGTGTGAGTGAATTATATGCGTGCTTGGTTTAATCATTTTTGCATTCCTTAGAATGAAGACGGAAGATGGATATGGAACGGACGAGCCTATTCATGAAGGGAAGGATGAGTTAACGTTAAGGATTGAGGCCGAGTTCGAACGCTATATTTCAATTTTCGCCGATAAGGTTAAACAAGTTCTCCAAGAGTCATTTGAGGGAATGGTAACCGAGATGGTCCGAGACGAAGTGTCTAAGGCCGTAAGGGAAGAGTTTGAAAAGAGGTTTCTTAAACCTCGAGGTGGTGGTGATGAAGAAGTACTTGCGAGGTTGGAGTTGCATGGTGCTCCTGTTAAAAGGGCAAGAAGTATGCCCGAAGATGTCGGGAACGTGAGTAAGAGGAGTAAAGGAGGTTACGGACCTACGTGCTATAATTGTGGACAATGGGGTCATTTGTCGCGTGATTGCACAAATGCACCTTCTAACAACGACGCATGTTTTAAGTGTAAAAAGGAGGGACACCGAAAGGCGGAGTGTCCTGAGTTGTTTAATGAGCAAGGAAGAGGTATAGTCGAGAGCACGGGTGGTATGGTAAAGGAAGTTTCAGGATCCAGTGTGTCAAAATGTTACAATTGTGGGCAAGGGGGACATAAGTCTTGCGAGTGTCCGTCGGGCAAGACGGTATGTTTTTACGGTCGAAAAGAAGGGCACCAGAAGTCAGGTGTCCTGTATTGGTTGTTAAACAAAATTGCAAGTTGGGAGATTTCGCGCCTACGTGTTATGATAGTCTACAACGAGGTCATTTGGCACGGGATAGTGCAAGTATACCTTTAAGCACGATCAAGTGCTTTATTTGCCAGAGGGAGGGACACCGAAAGTCAGAATGTTCTGAATAGTTTGCCGATCGGGTTAAGAGGTTAGAGCGTGAGTATTCGATGGATAGTGAAGCACGGAAGTCCAACGATGATGCTTCAGGTACTTTCGTTTTCGGTACAAATATGCCTTGATATTATTTGTTGTGTGCCGATAGATTCGGTTATGAATTGGAGACTTAACTCTTGTTTCGAGATCTACCTAGTCTCGAGTGAACGTGTATGTAATTAGTACCAATAGGGATCCGGGGTTAGTAAACTCGGTGATGATTTGATTTGTTAGTAAGTTCAGTGGCGGTGCACCGGGGTGATGCTTGAGTCGTTGACTCGTGATAGTGTGACCTGGGTCAGATGCATTAGTGTAAATACGTGGTATTGTTATGGGCAGCATTCCTAATGGAATTACCCTACGTCGGAATTGGATTGACGATTTCAGGGCATAAGACTTGGTGCAACCAAGCATTCCTTAGTGTGTGGGAAAATGTTTCTACCAAGCCATGGAGACAGGCTTTGGTTCTCGGATGTTAGAGCGTGTTCGCTTTCGTGTGGAAGTTGATGACACCATTAAGACAAAGTGTTTGATCTAGATGAACGTTGGTAATGGAGTCTACGGGACGTAACGTTAAGTGTCTCCTTCATACCTACTAGCGTGGTATTCAACTCTGATGGTGTTATAGTTACATTGAACATAGGGTACCTACAAGAAACCCTTAGGTGTTCTAGTGACGGTGTGAGAGTTATAATCAATAGCAATTTGATGATTGCTAGAGTAATACTCGTGCGGTTAGGTAAATGCTTTGGTTAAAGTAGCAGAGGATAAACTTAGGTGTATTGTTGGTCTGATAATTTCGGGTACAATGGGTCGAATGAACCCACTGGTTGGAAAAGTCTACCCTGCGGGTAGCGGTGTTCTTGATATACGAGGTACGAGTTATGTTGGCGTTAGGTCGTTGCTTAGTTGATGCCAACGGAGGAAAGTGAGCGTCGGTATTATGGTGAAATGAATTCGCAAGAGATCATGAGCTATGATCGATGAGGAGATTGGTCGTATAGGTCGTTGTGTTGTGCCTTGACTTTGTTTTTTGGGTCTTTGGTTGTTTAGGCTTTCTACGTCGTGGCTTTTGGGTCGTTAAACTCGTTCGAGTTAGACCCGTAGGATTTTTCGATTGTGTCAGGCATTATGGTGAAACCGATTAGGGTGTAGCCGGAGTGTAGTTGTACGTTTGACGATATTAACATGCTAGGAGGTATATAGATGTTAATTGGTGGTTCGAATTCGTTGACTTGGATACGATGTGGCGAGCGTGGTACACTCTTTACACTCTTGACGGCCACTCTTTTCTTCTATTATTATCCGGTGTATACGTGGTATGCCAATAGAGAGGCATTTTTTTAACCACGATTGTGGTTCGATGCGGTACGTGTAGCGGGTGTTCGTAGAATCTATGTAAGAAGGTAACCTTAATGATGTTTATGACGGAGTTGAAAGAATATAAGCCTTGGTGTTTCCAAGCATCTCTTTAGTGATGGTGTGATTACTTTATGTTTGAGTGCCGGTGAGGAACACGAAGATACAACTTTGGTATAGTACGGTGTTTAGCGGGCGTTAGCGTTGACCGAATTGAAGGATCGGGGTTCGAATGCATTGTTATAGGTTCGCGTAGAATCGTTGAGTATGACCATCGTCGAGACCGGTCATGTGGGTTTGTATAACGTCAGGATTTCTCGAAATGTTATCACTTTGGCGGTGGGTATATGGGGTTAGAACCCTAAGTGGGGGAGTAAGTACTAGAGATTTCGGAATAATCCCCATCTAGTAGATGTGATGAGCGAACGGGTGTCGCTTATTTAGAAAAGGAAGACTTCGATGGTCTTCGGAGAAGTCCCAAGTTGGACTTTGGAATGAATTATGAATGAATTTTTAGCGACATGAGCTAATATGGCGAAGTTCCCGAATGGCGAATACGAGAAATTTTCGGAAGGTGTAGGGATGAATCCCTAATACACCATGATTGAAAGGCGCGATGACGATGATTGCCACAAATTGTTGTACTTTAAGACGAGTGTGAAGTGTATGGTACGAGTTTGGATACTCGGCGCAGGATCGACGGTTGTGGTTGTTACTAGCAAAGTACGTGGCGACTTCGTATATTCTAAGTGATCGTTATAGACTTCGGATGTTGTATGTATCGCACATCTCGAGACGCGTGCAAACGTGTGTTTAATTAATGGATTAGCCTTCGGGTTAGTGGGAATGTGTCGGGAGTTGGATTGAAACGTTTGTTTGAGGACCGCGGAGTGCAGGTCCGGATGGTTAGGAGACTGAGGTCACGAGGACGTGATCAAATTTAAGTGGGGGAGAGTTGTAACATTCCTAAAAATTTAGCCCCAGACACGAGCCGCCCCGCGGGCCCTCGAGCCGCGCCGCGGCCTAACACATAAACTGATGGGTAGTTTCCTTAAAAAGCTCGACCTTGAAATTTAGCTTTAAGCCGCGTCGCGGGCTCTGCAGCTGCGCCGCAGCCTATAACGAGGAAAAGTGCTGGTCAACATTTTTAAATGAGGGTTTTCAAGGGCTTTTTGGTCTTTTCGCGTATTGGACAGATCATATCTATGAGATCTGGTCCATCCACCTCATTTATTCATTTCTTTTCCTTGTCTTTTCTTTTTTCTCTCAAAACTCAAACACCCCAATTGATTCAAAGGGATTTTTGGAAAGAAAGAAGCGGGTTTTGATCTTTGGTGTAGTAGGCAAGTTTGTTCTTCTCGTTCTTAGCTACAAGGTGATACTAGCGGTAAGCTCTAACTCCGAATTTCATTTTTGGTGTTCATCATCTAAATTTGGGGCTTTTGGCTTGTATATTCATAGATGGAACCCATTTAGTTGTTAATTGAAGAGTAACACCAAGATTCGGGTTTATGGTTGTTATTGGCGGGTTCTGGGTTTGGTGTGCAAGTTTATACTTGTGAGGCTTGCAAAGAGTAAATAATCACTAGTATTAGGGTTTATTGGTGTTTTGGAGACCATTAGGGATTCATGTGGCTGACTAATTTTGACTAGAGTCAAAATTAGGGTTTGGTGGTGATTATGACCCAATTGTCTATTTAATAGGGTTTATAAACTTAAAATGGATTAGGTTGAAGTATAAAACCGAGTTAAATATGTTTTGGTGTCAAAACTTGTAAATGGTGGGATTTTGACTATTAAGGGTCAAAATTAGGGTTAATAGGCGATTTTGAGAATGATAAGTGTTTAACACTTGTGTTTGGGTTTAATTGGCACAATAGGACCATTGTCACTCGTGTTAGTGGTTATTGGTTAGTTTGGGCGCGGTTGTGCTTGGAAGTGCATTTGGGTCGAAATTGCACTAGTTGTCAATTTGGGTTGATTTGCATATCCACCCTAATGGTGTTGTTTGTTATATGATTTATGATGAGTCTTGGCCATTAATGGGCGGTTTTGGTGTAAGTGAGTTATTTAATACATGCGGGTCATTAAATGCTCAAGTGTAAGTATTGTGGTTAGTTCCACAAGATGTGTATTGAATGTGTACTTAATGTATTAGGTACCTTGCTCGAAGCATACGGGAAGTAATTAATCGCCACCGACGTGATAAGGTGAGTGGAGTAATTATATGCGTGCATATATAATGTATTTATTTGTGTAGCATGAGTTGTGAAGTGTCGACGTGCTAAGACACCACATCTCACGCGATGAGTGAAGTGTCGACGTGTTAAGACACCACTCGGGAGTGATGATCCGGAAATTTCCGACCAAATTTAAACTTAATCTCATTATAAATCCGACACAATAAGCAAAGTCTGTATTGTTAAAGTCTCATGATTTTGAACTCTTTTATATATTAAAATACCCTGTGACTATTCTCGACGATTCACGAACAACTAATTGTAAATAGATACATGTATATTTAAATATATATATATATGTATTAATTTGAAATATTAATTGAGATAATATATGAGTTAATTGTTGGAAATAAATATGTAAAATAATATGCGATATATACAATAATATTAAAGCTATTTGTTTAAAAATATATAATATATATTTATGTGATAAAACTTGTTATTTAAAACTGATTATATTTAGAGAGAGAGAGTAAATGGAAAATTATTGATTTCGAGCTTAATTAGTAATAGTCAGTAACACTCGGTTGATGTTTTGTTAGTTCTAATATAAATATTGTACATGTTCATGAAGGATTGAAATAAAAGTTGGACTGTAAATTGATTACGAAGATTTTAGATTTGTCAAAAATATTTTTACCTTTTTAAGATTAAATATTAGTATTCCATACCTATAAATTGGAACAGAAAATAAAAAATTATCAAACCTTTTTGATCAGGTTTCAAACAGTTAAAGAGTGAAATAATTAATTATATTTAATCTAAAAGTTTGGGATTTTTAGGAACACTTTTATATTCTAACTGTTTAGCAATGAACCATATTATAGCACAGTCCGTGAAAACTGTCGGTAGATTTAATTGGTTGCTTTATAATATGCACTGCTACTTTAATCATTCTTAGATTATTATATTATAATATATTATTATTATTATTCACGGATTTATATCTATATACATATATAGATAATAGATGAGAGATAGGAACATAACCATCCAATATTCTTCTTCTCCTTTCTTGTTTCTTTGATCACTGCAACCACCACCGACTTCCATCATCACCACGAACCATCATCATCAAATACCACCACCTTTGACCATCATCTCCAATTAATCACCACCTTTAATTTTCCACTGTAGAACTACACCATCACCACCACTAACTGTCTCCAACACCTTCACCATCCTCCACCATCCCATCGTGAATGCCACCACCACCTTGTGGTTACTGTTTCAATCGTAAACCCACTCCATCACATACGAGCTTTCACTTGCACCATCATCATCACCCTTCTCAACCTACGACACACACCTACTAATTCTGTTTATGTTCCAATCATCACCATTAAAAAAAAACAATAGCTACTACAAATCGTTATTCTGTTTTCTGTTTTGTTCAGCCTGAAAACCAACCCATCGCCATCCTTTTCAGCCCATTACTACTGTAGCTGTAGCTATATTGCTACTACAAATATGGTGTGTTGATCAATTGTTGCACGCTAATAATTAATGTAAGCGTTTCATGTTTTTATTCCCAATCCAAACACCACACACAAACTACTGCTGTGTCTTTATTTTTCTCACGAAACCCATGATGAACGATGATGGTATAGATGATATACGGATCGAATTATGCAGATGAAGAGGAACCGAAGCATTTTTGTTGGTTACTGCTGCAACTTTTGGCCACCAAACACCACACTTGTTACGTGTATTACTTGTCATTATAATCCTTTCTGTCCAAACGCCTGCTACTGCTGCAGTACACTTTCCCTATCTATTGTTATTTAAGGATAAAGCATGATGAAGATGTTAAAATGATGATGATTTAGATAGTGGTGAAGAGGTAAAAAGGTAACGATAGTGATGATGAAGATAATTCGATTAAGATTATGATTTTAATTAGGATTATGATTATGATGGTATTAGTGATGGTACGGTGGTTGATCGATGACGGGTTAATGTTGAAAGATAGGACTATGTTTAAGAAGAAAGAAACAGAAACGTACAGGTCAATAAAATATAGAGTAGTAATGTAAACAAGAAATAATGAGTAGACGAGTGGTTAGAGTGGAGGTTGGGTGATCGAGAGGTCCTAGGTTCAATACTAGGCCACAACATTTTTATTTTACAATAAAAGTTGTTGTTGGGCCAGGTACATGTATGTTTCATTGGGCCGAGATCAAATTACTTGTTGGGCCTAATAAACAAGCTTATCAAACTTAAACAATGAGTCTATCGGGCTTATGTTGTTCGGCCGTTATTAATTGAGTGGATTGTAAATGGGAACCAGAAAACATACGAGTTATATTATGTGCGGGTACTACATATTTAGAAAGACAGAAGTGGAGGGATGGTTGGGACCGTGTGTGTGTGACCGAGAGGTTGCAGGTTCAAGTCCAAGCAGTGGCAGTTTATTCTTTTTAAAGCTTGTTTACTAATTTGAGGTAGAATTATTAATATCCTTATAATTAGTATTATTATTAATTATTAATTATTGTTATTGTTATTATTATTATTATTAGTATTATATTATTTATTATCTATGATTGATTGTTATTAAGTAAAATAAATATTATTATTATTATTTATTATCATTATTATTATTCTACCATTAAGATTAATACTACAATTAAACCAGTATCATAATTACCATTTGCAATAAAATTATTAGTTTTATAGTTATTATAATTATCATTATTATTATCATTATTAAAAATAATTATTTTTGCTAAAACTATCATCTTTACTTTATCATTATTAGTAAAACTATCATTTTTATTAAAATTACTACTATTAGTATCATTATTATTATTATTATTCTTAATCTAGAAATTCTAAAATTATTAATTTTACAAGAACTAAAGATGTATATATATATATATATATATATATATATATATATATATATATATATATATATATATATATATATATAATATATTTACCACATAAAGTATATTAATATTACATAAAATTATGTTTAACTAATATTATTGATATAACATTAACTAAATATCAAATAAGTATCATAACGTATTATAATTATTAATAAGATTATATATAAGAATATTGATCTTAATACATAACAAAATATATAAACTTAATTGATTTATATTATATTGTGTTAATATATATACTTAATATAGGTTCGTGAATCCGAGGCCAACCCTACATTGTTTAATGTCGTCATATATATTTTTACTACAAAATACAATACGGTGAGTTTCATTTGCTCCCTTTTTAAATGCTTTTGCAATATATATTTTTGGGACTGAGAATACATGCGCTGCTTTTATAACTGTTTTACGGAATAGATACAAGTAATCGAAACTACATTCTATGGTTGAATTATTAAACCGAATATGCCCCTTTTTAGTTTGGTAATCTAAGAATTAGGGAACATACACCCTAATTGACGCGAATCCTAAAGATAGATCTATTGGGCCCAACAAGCCCCATCCAAAGTACCAGATGCTTTAGTACTTCGAAATTTATATCATGTCCGAAGGAGGATCCCGGAATGATGGGGATATTCTTATATGTATATTGTGAATGTCGGTTACCAGGTGTTCAATCCATATGAATAATTTTGTCTCTATGCATGGGACGTATTTATGAGAACTGGAAATGAAATTCTTGTGGTCTATTAAAATGATGAAAATGATTATTTATGCTAAACTAATGAACTCACCAACCTTTTAGTTGACACTTTAAAGCATGTTTATTCTCAGGTGTTAAAGAAATCTTCCACTGTGTAATTGCTCATTTTAAAGATATTACTTGGAGTCATTCATGAAATATTTCAAAAGACGTTGCATTCGAGTCGTTGAGTTCATCAAGATTATTATTAAGTCAATTATAGTTAGATATATTATAAAATGGTATGCATGTCGTCAACTTTCTATGTAATGAAAGATTTTCTTTTCAAAAACGAATGCAATGTTTGTAAAATGTATCATATAGAGGTCAAGTACCTCACGATGTAATCAACTGTTGTGAATCGTTTATAATCGACATGGACTCCGTCCGGATGGATTAGGACGGGGTATGACAGTTGGTATCAGAGCGGAGGTCTTAGCGAACCAGGTCTTGCATTAGTGAGTCTAACTGATAGTCGTTAGGATGCATTAGTGAGTCTGGACTTCGACCGTGTCTGCATGTCAAAAGTTTTGCTTATCATTTCTAGTCGAAAATCATCTGCTTATCCTCCTTAGGAAATTACCTGCTTATCATTCTTAGTCTAGACACATCTTACTGCATTGATTGCATAAATAGTGTATAGACAAATCTCATATCATAGCGTATCCGCTAATTCATATCTTAGCATATCTATTACTGTAAACTCTGCCTGACTTACTCCGTATATTCCTCTGTAACTTATGGGATTTTAGTATTATATATGCATATGTAACTTATGTATTGCAGGGTACTAATCTACATCTTATAATCTGTTTCTTATCGAAAATCCTTCAGCTAATCGTACGAGATGAATCCCTCAACCAGTTCGAGTCCCTCAGATTCCGATAGCTATTCCGATAGTTATTCCGACAACTATTCCGATATGGATTTCCACTCGAACTCCGAAAGCAGTATAACCAGAATGAATCAACCAATCATCCATCCTCAATTCATCTGATGGGTTCATAGTCGACTTAATCCATGGAGACACGAAGAAGACAATCCTTTCCATCAACCAAATTCACCTCTTGGTGAAGAACCTGAAGCACTTACCGGCGAACCTGTCCGAAACACCATTTTCACACTCATTTCCAGGATACCATGCAATGATATTATTATATCAAAAATTTTAAAACTTTATTCATTCGCTCATTCCTACTGATAATTATTCTGGAGTAATAAGTCAACGAGCTTCGAGCCCGAGTTGTAGCCTTGGAAAATATGGTGCAAAACTTACCAGCTTCAGCAACATCATCGACACCAACAGTACCATCAGTAACAACACCTGTATCACCAACAATCCTTGCCTCAATATCACATTCTGTACCACGAGCATAATCATCGTTCTACGTATCATTCTATCTATTTTATCTTCGTTCGACATGGCGATTATGTAATCTCTAATGTTTTATAGATTATGTATCTTAGTTCTAATGGTAAATCAAATGAGATTAATACTATATTAACACATTAAATCTATAATTACATCTGAAGAAAATATATATTTAAGTATGTTTTCATAAAGATTGTAATTAAAAATTCTTTTGTACAAACTGTTAATGGTGAAAATATTTTAACGGGTAGGTAATACCCTAGAAATATTTGGATTTCGCATTAATAAGTTACACTGTACATTCTTCGAATTTTATTCAACGATCATTTACTATCCTATTTACAACCATCGATATACGTATCCGTTCACCAAAGAATAACTATTTTCATTCAAATTCAATTTCATATTGGGATTTTGATTTATCAGAATCTAACAAGTGGCATAATGAAGAAAACATTTGACAAAATAAAATTTGTTAGAAACAAACAAATTAACTATGAGAAATTTTGTTAAGAACCCACGCTAACTATTCCTAACTAATTGTTCCTAGCTAACTGATTACATTCTATTTATCGCAATTTAATTATCACAATTTACATTCTCGCAATTTTATTTATCATCATTTAATTTCTGTTATTTACTTTACGCACTTTATTTATTGTTATTTAATTACTGTTATTTATTTTTATGCACTTTAAATATCGGGACACGTATACAAGGTTTTGACATATCATATCGACGCATCTATATATATTATTTGGAATAACCATAGACACTCTATATGCAGTAATGCGGGAGTTAGCTATACAGGGTTGAGGTTGATTCTACAATAATATATATAGTTTGAGTTGTGACCGAGTCTGAGACATGTACACGGGTCACGATACGTATTAATTAATTCGAATATTATATATTAAACTATAAATGAATTATTGGACTCTTACTGTGGACTATCGACTGTGGACTAATAATATTGGACAATTAAAATGAATTAAAATATTGATTATAACATATGAAACTAAATAATTCTTCAATTTTGCCACTTGATTTCATCTTAAACCTCATTTGTATCTTGACAATTACAATCTGCGTTCAAACATTTCATGATTCTTGAAAATACCTCAAACGAGAGAATGAACCCACCGCACTTCATCTACGGGAGAAAAGATTTATGCATATAGTTAAGCACCTGAAAAACTCCCGGAAACTGAGTAAACGTTTAGCGCGTAGCTGTGCTAATTCCTCTAGTGTTGTTATTACCGAAAACAACTTTGCAATTTTTTTTAAAGTAGCAAATTTTGTCACAGCTCCAACAAGTCAACTTCGACTTTTCGTTCGAAATAATCTTATTATAACCTTGATATATATGCGTGCTCTTTTATTGCTACCAGAGAACCTTTTATATTCCACCATATTACCAGCAGATGTACCAGCAACCTCGTTGCTTCTTGGCTTAAATCTCTCTGATAAATCATTATATTTATTCATTGAAACCCTATCATATACTCATTCGCATCTTGTAATGAGAATAGCCATATCAATTACCGAGAATCGGCAACCAGTATTTCAAAAACTCACAGCATATCTACGTCAACAGTTATATGTATAAAATTTATCTCTTAGTATTATGATCTTTCATTCTGAAATACTAAAAAGCACTCAGTCTACAAATCAATACCCTGAATGTTGAAAAAGCTGAATGAAGCAGCAAAAAAAAAAAATCGTAGACAACCGTAAACGACCTTAATCATCGGAAGTTTGATGATAAAGAATAGTATGTTGGAAAAGCTCAAAAAAGTTGGAACTGGAAAACGAATTGAGCTAACCACGTAGGAGACCAAGGACAAATACAAGGACCAAACCCTATATTCAAAGAATCCAGTTAATTCTGGATCCGATGAAATCTTTAGAGAATACCTTGCTCCGAAGTCATGATAAAATCTTGCGGAAAATTTTCCTTTACCAACCATCGAACTTAGAAATTCTAAAATATCATCATAAATATCTTCGATATTTCTGAGGATATTTTCATAATTATTCTTGTCCGAAATTACCTACCTCTTCGTGTTTTCTGTATTCTATTATATTGAAAACTTCTGTAAAAATCTAAGTATAAATTATGAATGAATTGTGGAGGAGTGTTGGGAATTGAAGCATGGGTTAGTATAATATAATGACGCTTGGCCAAAGTGATTATATTACAGTAAGTCATGCTGAGTTTCTAATGAAACGTGATGATGGTTCACAGTAGATCATACCATCATCATGTGTCATGTTACATAACTCTTTCATTATGCTTAATCTCTGAATGTATCAAGAAATTATATTCTTGATAGTTCCATTCTTAGTGATTTTGGTAGTTTACCAAATCAAATCGTGCTATTACGTTCCTTCTTGCTTCGAACGTTATAATCATTCGAAACTCAATATCTACGAAACTCTGGATCATTATTCGCTTGACTTAAAGTCGGAAAGAGAAAACAAAAGCATAGAGCTCTGAAATATAATGGAGGATATAAAGCCAGATAACAACACGTAAATTACAAACCGTGTATGTCAATGTTTATCACAACATAAAGACACGGGAGAATTAAAAACACTATAACCCTAAGGTAATAGTAGAAGTAAACAAATTACTCTGTTGGCAATTGGAAGAGAACAATTATTGATACAATAATCAGAATAATATTCAGAATTAGAATGAGATTAAGCATTTTCACAATCTTTTGGATGTATGAACTAAGAAAGAAGGTATAGGAATGGTGGGAATAATGGAACGGAAGAGTTTAATTCATAATGGAAATGCCAGACAGAGTAATCGAGGCAGATTATCGTATTTAATTATAGAGATCTTAATTTCCTTATTCGCCGAAGAATCAAATCTTATAGATTTCGAAGATTTTCTTTATATCTCTTGAATTCCGGAATTCAACCCTCTACGTCAAAATTTAAGACGCACCTTATTTTCTAAATTCAACCACGTATACGTCGAAAGTTATTACGAACTTTATTTTCTCAGTTCACTCTTTTACGATAACTTCACTCGTACGCTTCACAATAATCGGATCGTTTTATCTATATTAATCAATAATGATAAAACTCTATTTATGAGCTCATATTCGTCATGAAGACATTTTTATTGTTAGCCATGACCAACTTGCTCAAATTTCGGGACGAAATTTCTTTAACGGGTAGGTACTGTGATGACCCGGAAATTTCCGACCAAATTTAAACTTAATCTCATTATAAATCCGACACAATAAGCAAAGTCTGTATTGTTAAAGTCTCATGATTTTGAACTCTTTTATATTTTAAAATACCCTGTGACTATTCCCGACGATTCACGAACAACTAATTGTAAATAGATACATGTATATTTAAATAAATAAATATATATATATATATATATATATATATATATATATATATATATATATATATATATATATATATATATATATATATATATATATATATATATATATATATATATATGTATTAATTTGAAATATTAATTGAAATAATATATGAGTTAATTGTTGGAAATAAATATGTAAAATAATATGCGATATATTGAAAACTATTATTACAAATGTATGTATGTATGTATATATATATATATATATATATATATATATATATATATATATAAATATGTATAAATATGTATATAAATACTACTTGTAAATATATACAATAATATTAAAGCTATTTGTTTAAAAATATATAATATATATTTATGTGATAAAACTTGTTATTTAAAACTGATTATATTTAGAGAGAGAGTAAATGGAAAATGATTGATTTCGAGCTTAATTAGTAATAGTCAGTAACAGTCGGTTGATGTTTTGTTAGTTCTAATATAGATATTGTACATGTTCATGAAGGATTGAAATAAAAGTTGGCCTGTAAATTGATTACGAAGATTTTAGATTTGTCAAAAATATTTTTACCTTTTTAAGATTAAATATTAGTATTCCGTACCTATAAATTGGAGCAGAAAATAAAAAATTATCAAACCTTTTTGATCAGGTTTCAAACAGTTAATGAGTAAAATAATTAATTATATTTAATCTAAAAGTTTGGGATTTTTAGGAACACTTTTATATTCTAACTGTTTAGCAATGAACCATATTATAGCACAGTCCGTGAAAACTGTCGGTAGATTTAATAGGTTGCTTTATAATATGCACTGCTACTTTAATCATTCTTAGATTATTATATTATAATATATTATTATTATTATTCACGGATTTATATCAATATACATATATAGATAATAGATGAGAGATAGGAACATAACCATCCAATATTCTTCTTCTCCTTTCTTGTTTCTTTGATCACTGCAACCACCACCGACTTCCATCATCACCACGAACCATCATCATCAAATACCACCACCTTTGACCATCATCTCCAATTAATCACCACCTTTCATTTTCCACCGTAGAACTACACCATCACCACCACTAACCGTCTCCAACACCTTCACCATCCTCCACCATCCCATCGTGAATGCCACCACCACCTTGTGGTTACTGTTTCAATCGTAAACCCACTCCATCACATACGAGCTTTCACTTGCACCATCATCATCACCCTTCTCAACCTACGACACACACCTACTAATTCTGTTTATGTTCCAATCGTCACCATTAAAAATAAACAATAGCTACTACAAATCGTTATTCTGTTTTCTGTTTTGTTCAGCCTGAAAACCAACCCATCGCCATCCTTTTCAGCCCATTACTACTGTATCTGCAGCTATATTGCTACTACAAATATGGTGTGTTGATCGATTGCTGCACGCTAATAATTAATGTAAGTGTTTCATGTTTTTGTTCCCAATCCAAACACCACACACAAACTACTGCCGTGTCTTTATTTTTCTCACGAAACCCATGATGAACGATGATGGTATAGATGATAGACGGATCGAATTATGCAGATGAAGAGGAACCGAAGCATTTTTGTTGGTTACTGCTGCAACTTTTGGCCACCAAACACCACACTTGTTACGTGTATTACTTGTCGTTATAATCCTTTCTGTCCAAACGCCTGCTACTGCTGCAGTACACTTTCCCTATCTATTGTTATTTAAGGATAAAGCATGATGAAGATGTTAAAATGATGATGATTTAGATAGTGGTGAAGAGGTAAAAAGGTAACGATAGTGATGATGAAGATAATTCGATTAAGATTACGATTTTAATTAGGATTATGATTATGATGGTATTAGTGATGGTACGGTTGTTGATCGATGGCGGGTTAATGTTGAAAGATAGGACGATGTGGAAGAAGAAAGAAACAGAAACGTACGGGTCAATAAAATATAGAGTAGTAATGTAAACAAGAAATAACAAGTAGATGAGTGGTTAGAGTGGAGGTTGGGTGATCGAGAGGTCCTAGGTTCAATACTAGGCCACAACATTTTTATTTTACAATAGAAATTGTTGTTGGGCCAGGTACATGTATGTTTCATTGGGCCGAGATCAAATTACTTGTTGGGCCTAATAAACAAGCTTATCAAACTTAAACAATGAGTCTATCGGGCTTATGTTGTTGGGCCGTTATTAATTGAGTGGATTGTAAATGGGAACCAGAAAACATACGAGTTATATTATGTGCGGGTACTACATATTCAGAAAGACAGAAGTGGAGGGATGGTTGGGAACGTGTGTGTGTGACCGAGAGGTTGCAGGTTCGAGTCCAAGTAGTGGCAGTTTATTCTTTTTAAATCTTGTTTACTAATTTGAGGTAGAATTATTAATATCCTTATTATTAGTATTATTATTATTATTAATTATTGTTATTATTATTATTAGTATTATATTATTTATTATCTATGATTGATTGTTATTAAGTAAAATAAATATTATTGTTATTATTTATTATCATTATTATTATTCTACCATTAGGATTAATACTACAATTAAACCAGTATCATAATTACCATTAGCAATAAAATTATTAGTTTTATAGTTATTATAATTATCATTATTATTATCATTATTAAAATAATTATTTTTGCTAAAACTATCATCTTTACTTTTATCATTATTAGTAAAACTATCATTTTTATTAAAATTACTACTATTAGTATCATTATTATTATTATTCTTAATCTAGAAATTCTAAAATTATTAATTTTACAAGAACTAAAGATGTATATATATATATATATATATATATATATATATATATATATATATATATATATATATATATATATATATATATAATATATTTACCACATAAAGTATATTAATATTACAAAAATTATGTTTTAACTAATATTATTGATATAACATTAACTAAATATCAAATAAGTATCATAATGTATTATAATTATTAATAAGATTATATATAAGAATATTGATCTTAATACATAACAAAATATATAAACTTAATTGATTTATATTATATTTTGTTAATATATATACTTAATATAGGTTCGTGAATCCGAGGCCAACCCTACATTGTTTAATGTCGTCATATGTATTTTTACTACAAAATACAGTACGGTGAGTTTCATTTGCTCCCTTTTTAAATGCTTTTGCAATATATATTTTTGGGACTGAGAATACATGCGCTGTTTTTATAACTGTTTTAATAAATAGACACAAGTAATCGAAACTACATTCTATGGTTGAATTATTAAACCGAATATGCCCCTTTTTAGTCTGGTAATCTAAGAATTAGGGAACAGACACCCTAATTGACGCGAATCTTAAAGATAGATCTATTGGTCCCAACAAGCCCCATCCAAAGTACCAGATGCTTTAGTACTTCTAAATTTATATCATGTCCGAAGGAGGATCCCAGAATGATGGGGATATTCTTATATGTATATTGTGAATGTCGGTTACCAGTTGTTTAATCCATATGAATGATTTTTGTCTTTATGCATGGGACGTATTTATGAGAACTGGAAATGAAATTCTTGTGGTCTATTAAAATGATGGAAATGATTATTTATGCTAAACTAATGAACTCGCCGACCTTTTGGTTGACACTTTAAAACATGTTTATTCTCAGGTGTTAAAGAAATCTTCCACTGTGTAATTGCTCATTTTAAAGATATTACTTGGAGTCATTCATGATGTATTTCAAAAGACATTGCATTCGAGTCGTTGAGTTCATCAAGATTATTATTAAGTCAATTATAGTTAGATATATTATAAAATGGTATGCATGTCGTCAACTTTCTATGTAACGAAAATTTTCTTTTCCAAAACGAATGCAATGTTTGTAAAATGTATCATATAGAGGTCAAGTACCTCGCGATGTAATCAACTTTTATGAATCGTTTATAATCGATATGGACTCCGTCCGGATGGATTAGGACGGGGTATGACATCGGGGGTGAAGTATCGACGTGTTAAGATGCCACCCCAAGTAGTATGAAGAGTGAAGTGTCGACGTGTTAAGACACCACTCGGAGTGAAGTATCGACGTGTTAAGATGCCACTCCAAGAAATGTAACGAGTGAAGTGTCGACGTGTTAAGACACCACTCGGGGTGAAGTGTCGACGTGTTAAGACACCACCCTGGGTGAAGTATCGACGTGTTAAGATGCCACCCGAGGGGTTAGTGTATGACGTGTTAAGTGTACTAACGGTTGTTATGAACACCAATGGGAAATTCAAGTACCATTCCTTGTACGATTGGTTAACCATGGTTGTGTGTTGTATTGTAGCATATTATATTGTTCATGTTATATGCTATGTTATGCTAGCTTGTGTAGTTGGAGGTTTAGTTATTATACTTGTGATGGTATGATTATTTATGTTGCTAGCATGTATGCGGTAAATGCGTAAGTGATTGCAAGTAAGTAGGTTGTATACGTAATCGTATAATTATTGCACTCCCTAAGCATTAGCTTACCCCTCTCGTTGTTTATCTTTTTAGATGCAGGTGCGGAGAAGGGGAAGGGGGTTGTTGGGCACTAGTTACCCCTTGTTGGATGCTTGTTGAAGCTTTTGGAAGTCGACCTATTGTTTTGGGTAGTGTAACCCCAAACCATGCTCGGGTGTCGTTTGGTCAAAAATTTATATTAAGGTCGAACTTGTATTTCATTTGGTTAATGGCCTTCGCGCCAAGGATGTAAACTTTGGATGTTTAAACGTTTTGTAAGAAACGGTTCATTTCATGTAACCATCTAAATGGCGCACTTATGGTTAATGATTATGTATTTAAAAATATATATATATTGTCGGTTGTGTATGGGTTGGGTTGTTTCATAATGTGTTTGTATAATACGCGAACATCGATATTTGTTAACGGGAGTCCTACAGGTGAGTTTCGTCTACATCGTGGTCTTCGTCAAGGGGACGCGATTAGCCCGTTTTTATTCTTGATTGTAATGGAAGGTCTTCATCTTCTCTTGAAATCAAAAGTGGAGGCGGGTCTGATTCAAGGGGTTAGGGTGGGAAATTCGGATGTTAATATTTCACACCTTTTTTACGCGGATGATGTAATTATTCTTTCGGAATGGAACCGGATGAGTTTTTTGAATACAATAGCGATGTATACGGAGTTTTACAATTTATCGGGGCTGAAAATTAATGTGGCTAAGTCTCACCTTTATGGCATCGGGGTAGCTGACACTGAAGTTGACGTATTTGTTCATGATATGGGGTGCTCAAAAGGTAGATTTCCATTTACTTATCTAGGTTTACCTATTGGAGTTAATATGAACTATATTGTGAATTGGAAAGCATTAGTTAATCGGTTTGTCAAAAAGTTATCAGATTGGAATGCTAAACTATTATCGATTGGGGGTAGATTAACTCTAATAAAATCGGTGTTGGGTAGTCTAGGGGTTTATTACCTCTCTTTGTTTAAATGCCCGGAAACTATTTTAGATAAGTTGGAAAGTTTAAGAGCCGGATTTTTTTGGGGTAGTACCGAGATTCATAAGAAAATTCATTGGATCGCATGGGATCAAGTACTAGCTTCCTTTGATAAAGGGGGTATGAACATTGGTAGCCTACGGGCATATAATTATGGGCTATTATTTAAATGGTTGTGGCATTTTATAAATTACCCGAACTCGATGTGGGTGATGGTGTTGAAGGCGCTACATGGTATGAAAGTGGGTTTAGATGGGACTTATATTCAAAGTAAAGGGGTGTGTTCAATATTCTAAATGATTTTAAAAAGTTTAAAGACAAAGGCTACCTCCCGAATAACGTCATTAGAGCTAAGGTTGGTAATGGTCAGTCTATTCATTTTTGGAAAGATAATTGGTTAGGTATTGGCCCGTTAAAGGATAAGCATGGGAGATTATTTCATTTGGATCAAGATGAAGATTGTTCACTTGCGGATCGGGTTGACAACGAAAATTGGAGGTGGGTTTGGAGACGTGATATAGGGTCTCGAAACTCCCGGTTACTTGACGAGTTGGTGATGGTTCTGGGAAATCCAGAACTGAGCAATTCGAGTGATAAGTGGCAATGGGCCATGGACGAGGATAATGAGTATACGGTTCATAATACACATTCGTACATCGATGATTCTACCTTTCCTACTAACGATTGTCATGCGAGATGGTGTAAGTTCATCCCGAGAAAGATCAATGTGTTTATGTGGCGGGTGGCGTTAGATAGGCTCCCGTCACGTGACATGCTTAGTCGTCGTGGAGTTCCGATCGACTACATTGGGTGTGAAATTTGCACGTGTGGCTTAGAATCCGTGAATCATGTGATGTTTGGGTGTGATTTAGCTATGGAATTATGGCGTAAGTGTAGGGTATGTTGTAACGTGCAAATGTCGGTGTTTTCATGTTGGTCCGAGTTCGCGAGTTGGTTCGATGGGTGGATAGAAAAGGAAGACACGAAGAACATATTGTATACGATTGTTTCAGCCCTTCTTTGGAATATTTGGCGGTTCAGGAATAGTGTTATGTTCCCCGGAGACACTTTGAAGAAATCTGCTTGTTTGATTCTATTCGTAGTACTTCCTTTTTATGGTTTTGTAGTAGAAGAAAATGTAATTTAGTTTAGAACGCCTGGCTTTTAAAGCCATTATAATCGTGGTGTTTTATGGCCCTCTAGCTGCTTGCTAGAGGGTTCCTTTATTAATAAAAATTTTGATGTTAAAAAAAAACAAAACACAAACATAACCAAGTAAATAACATCTCAAGACCGCAACAGACAAAACCGAACGGCCTCCTCAATCAACTCCAATTTTATTTGTCACACGAGAACCTTTCTTAGTCTTTATTATACGCCTAATAATTTTACCTTCACCTTCTTATATGACTGGTTTACCGGAGACGGATTTGAAAAAGAATGACAATGGATCATCAAACGAGGAAGAACTCACTTTGCGATCATCCGGAGCTAAACCAATTGGGCAACGGAGGTGATCCTCAAGTCGTCAACAGGAGCTTCTTTGAAGAGATTTCGAAATGCCTCCTCAAAGTTAAGATCATAAGCGTTATCTTCAAACAAAACTAGTCGGTCGACTCTAATTTAACTTTACATCTAGCCGAATTTAAAACACCGGCATCTAGCGCAACCTTCGCACCTGCAACCTTAGAAAATTTCAAGGACCCCTGGAGATTCTTATAGTTTTCTCCCAATATGTATCTTGATTTCAGTATATTTGTGTATTGCGCATACAAAAAGTATGAACATTTGGGATTTTTGGTAGTTTATGTGAGGGACATCAGCCTAGATTATTAATTGGTAACTTAGAATATTAGTTAAGAAATTGTGAGAATCGATGGATAATTGCAATGTTACTACAAAATCAATTATTATAATGGTTTTAATTAAAGTAATCCAAATCCTTGGGAATCGATTCTAAGTGGATACCCGTATCTCCTATTGTCTTTTACTTTATGTTAATTAAGTTAATTAATTTAAAATCAAAACTCCTCAATTTACTTAGGATAATTACTAGTTTGAAATTCTTAATCACATCTACTCTCTGTGAAATGAACTGGATTTACAGTTATTCTATTGCTGCATGATTAGGATAGTTTCCTATTTATATGTTAATTGATAATAACATTTTTAGTTTAATTAATAAGTTAGATTTAGCACATCACTTCTTTAACCTCATATAATGGAAGTTGCGTTGAACTACCGATATGTTAGTAAAAATCACGAAGTACTAAGTTATTAGGACTTTATGTTTAACAAAGAACATCATATATATGTAACTCATTTATTAGGACTTATGTTCAACAGAAACATGAATTATATGAGTATGGAATATGTGGTGTTGTGTTATTTGTTGATGAAGTTAATGATGTGCATACCTTCATAAATCATACTTCGTATCTGTAACTCATTTATTAGGACTTATGTTCAATAGATCTAATCCCTTAGACAAATTTATGCTTGATTAATTTGCCCTTAATAAAAAATTCTCAAAATGTTCTCAAAAGACGATCATAAGGTCCCAAAAACGTTATCAACACCACCATATACCCCTTATTGCACTCAATTCCTAGATCAGATCTTGCATCTAATCTTGGATTGATCAATTGGCGCCATCCGTGGGAATATTCGCGGAACCAATGTTCGCGCACACTTTATTAACCGCAGTGTTTATGCGGCACATCTTCGCAATCTCAATATTTGCGGGCTTCCGCAGTGTGATAATGCAGTATGCAGTTGTTGTTTGCTTCTGCGGTTCTGTTTGCACTTGCATCTGGATTGCCTTTTGCACTTAAAATATACATATACATGCCTATGTATATGATCAAGTCCTCCAGTTTATTGTGTTACACTTACGCAAAAAATATAACATAATAAACTCTAAAAAAATGCAGTTAAAGATGCTTTTGAATTGATCCGCAAAAATAAGCCCGCAATTGGAATTTTCACAGCAATTATGTTATCGTTAGACTGCAGCAGAATAACGGCTATATCTATTCCCGAAGTATTTCCATGCGTATTATGACCGTTAAATTGAACCGTTGCATTCTTAATCCACCTATAAATATCAGTGAATGTAATTTGACGAAGCTCACATTGCCAATTCGCTTTCTTTTATATTCTTAACATATTAGCCTTCAATTTATATTTTCTTCAATCCCATCAAATCGAATATAAAAATTCAAGAAATCGGGCAGAAAGAGAATCCAGAAAGCTTCATAGCTTCGGCTTAGAAGCCCGGAAGCAAAACCCCCCTCCTTGTCATCTAAAAAAGATGCGGCGACATGAACTGCCGCGGAGGCTGAGAGAAACAAACGCAAACTCGTTTCTCCCGTTGCTTTTCAACAGAAAAGAACTAGATCAAGTACTAAAGACTTGGTCGAAAATACAATTGTTTCAGACTATTCTTCTGAAACTAAAACTAGTAAGTTTACTTTCATGAATTTTCCAATAGCAAACTCGCAATGTATCAATTGTATCATATTACTGCGTGTTTTCAATGCTAATTAATTTATTTGCTATTTATGCGCGTTTTGCAGCTGATCAAGCTACCACGCCTCCTGAACCAAACCCGCTAACACTCACCAAATATGAGGAGATGTTTCGCACTCTCCCAAATCCAGTTAGCTCAGTACGGATCGATGGTCTTCCTGGATATTTATGCACCTCTTCATCTGCTGCAACGGAGCAGTATGAGAAAATTAAGCTGGCCATACCAGAGGATTTGCGTCATGAGTTTGCAAAAGTCAACTCCGCTGACGCTCATAACTGCTTCGTGCAGAATTCTTTCATGGCCTTTAACTCGGCCTTTGACATGATTACTCGCGAAGAGCAATTTTATGATTTGCTCAAGGCTAAAAGGTGCAAGGTTGAGGATGAGCGCGCCAAAACTGCCCAAGCCCTGCAACAATGCTCAATACTTTCCGCAGACCACAAGACTGCCAACGAGGCTGCGGAAAACTTGAAGAATCAATTGTCTGCAAAGACAATTGATGAGAAGAATTTGTTAGCGGCCAACGAGGTCATGAAAAAAGAGCTTGAAGCGCATGTATATGCATATTTCAAGTGCAAAAGGCAATCCAAATGTAAGTGCGAACAGAACCGCAGAAACAACAACAACTGCGTACTGCGTACTGCGGAAGCCCACATAAATTGAGATTGCTAAGATGTCCCGCATAAACACTGCGGATTAATAAAGTGTGCGCGAACATTGGTTTCGCGAATATTCCAAACCTATAAATAGAGAGCTTGGCCTCTCATTTTAGGTTGTTTATTCTGTGTAATTGCTCTGGTCTTTTGTGATTCACTTGTGACCAAGCCCAAGTATCAATCATAATCGAGGTAAGGTAATGCAATCAAGATCGGGACACGGTGATTGATCACTTGAATCTAAGTGAAAGACGATCATAAGGTCCCAAAAACATTATCAACTCCACCATCCACACCTCATTGCACTCAATTCCTTGATTAGATCTTGCATCTAATCTAGGATTGATCAATTGGCACCATGCGCGGGACAAGAATTAGAATTGAATTCGATAGATTTATTTCGTAAAATCGAATGATTTAATTCAAAATTCAATTTTAATCGTGTTCTTGTTTAATGAATTGCAGATTTACACGTCTGATTCAAGATATTAAATTCAAATGACGAAGCATAATAAGAAGAAGAGCAATAACACAGCAGATGCCTATGATTGTAGAAATTCGACGGCGTTCGATTTTCAAACAAGTCCTGAGATAAGCAAGCAAACGAAAGATTTTCTCGCTAAATCATCTGAAAATGTTACCCCTAATGAAGAAACACAGCAAAATGCTACGACTGAAAAGATGATTGCGGCTCGACGCAATCTTCAACAGAATACAATAAACTGCGAAAACTATTTCTGCAAATTCACTAGGGAACGCAGAAAAAAATCCAGCGAATTAAAGCGTTGCAAATGTTGTTAACAAAAACGCAGAAAAAGACGCAGCAGCTAAAACTACAAAGCGTGTAATAATGCCCCTAGAAGCAAGGAAATTGCTTCAAGAAAAAGGCCTTGATCTTCATATACCGCATAATTATGAATGGCCGCTTAATGATACCCTGATGAATACACAGCGATTAGTGATTAGTCATTGCGAAGATATGAATGATGATACGCGCGAACGCATTGCGTTTGGATCGCCTGTTTTAATTCTAAAAAATGCAAAACATTCAAAAGTGCAGCGCCAACTTTCTGAAAATTCGAAAAGTGATCCTGAAATTATGGAGGTCACAAGTGTTAAACGCAAAAGGCCTGGAACACCAATTCCACGCTATATGGAAGAAGGCGAAACTTCACAAGCTGCAGAAAAAGAAAACGCGCAGTTGTTTCTTGGTGATATGTTTCGAAAAATTGCGCCAAAAGATATGAAGCATAAGTTTGAAGAGCCTCATGTCATTCAAAAGATGATTGAAAAGTATTGCGCAGATACAAAAGAAACGCGCACTAAAACAACAACAAAAATCACTTCCGTTACTGACAAGTTTGTTTCGCATGTTTAAAACTATTCAATCACGACGCCGCCAATTGTACCTGCAACATTGGGTGTGTACTCAGGCTTTACTGATCCACTAGATTTTTTACAGAGGTTTGAAGGAGTTGCAAGTACATACAATTGGGACGAGCCAGTAGCGTGTCGTGTTTTCCCATAGTCCTACAAGGACTTGCGCGAGAGTAATTTCACAACTTGAACGTAAGAAGCATTGTTGGTTTTATTGATCTCCGCGAAAAATACCTCATGTAGTTTCAAAACCTATTGTCGAAAAAGAAAACGCACATTGAGTGCCATGATATAAAGAAAGGTTTTAAAGAAATGCTTGGTGGTTTGCTCACACGTTATATCTATGAGTGTCAAAAGATACCTAGTCTGCATGAAGACCAAAAGATTTCTGGATTTGTCCACACAATCAATCCTTAGAAACATCCTACATTAGTGTGGCGATTGCGCAGAGATGTACCGCGAACCTTTGCAAAGGTTATGCAGGAAACATATGATTATATCTATTGCGGTGAAGATAGCAACATTACCCAGAATTGCAATTGGGGTAAGGAGAAAAGTTGGTGCGATGATTATGATTCTTACCGCGATGGTAACCAAGATAATTATCACGATAACAACCATGGATCAGGGTACCAAAGAAGAAATAACAATGGAGGTTACCCGCGCAATGATCGACAACGAAATAATGGTGATAATGGCAACCATGGATATAACAATCGTGACCGCATTTCTTCAAGAAAGTGGAGTAATGACTCATTTAACATAATCCAAGTGTTGTCCAAAACACCAAAAGAGATCTTGATGCAAGAGCAGATTGCCAAAACTTTCCCAGATCCGCCATCGCTATCAGAAAACAATAGACGTGATAAATCTAAGTTTTGTGTCTTTCATGATGATTATGGTCATGACACAACTCGCAATTTAGTTGAGCTGATTGCTGAAGCAACAACACAAGCAAGATGGATCATTTGTTAATTAACAAAACAACGAGCACAGCAGACGTAATGATTGCGCCCAATTTATCCAACACTCCTAAAAACGCCAAATGTCAGTGCAACTGTGCAGCAGGAGCGAAAGGCTCCCGCAGTAAAAAAAAATTGGGCGCAAAGGTAGTTGGAAAGAAGGAAAATTTTCAAGAAATTAAAGTAATAAATATGGTTCAAGTCAACAATGTTGCGCAGAAGAGGAAGGCTGAAGATGTTGTGGAAAAATGGAAGTTTACGCCAATAATGTAACACCGGCCATTTTTTTATAACACATCGGAAGTCTTATTTAATAAAATCACAACCTAATTACATTAGTACAAAATCACTAAATTAAGTTTACTTTATCAAACGGTGTTACGTTATTACAGACACGGTTAAAAAAGTTCACATCAGAGTTTCAAGTCAAACATGTCTTCTACATCAATGCCCGATCCCATCAGCAGTAGCTAAACCTGCAGGGAAGGAATGTAGGGGATTGGCGCACCGCTAAGTGAATGGAATCTATCTACAGATTAAGCTTAAGCAATCCATCATACAACAGTCAACTAACATGCTTACAACCATCAAGCATATAAATAACAAAAATATGAGGATCGACGGCTTGTGCAGGCACACGAACCTAGTTGATCGGGCTAGGATCTACCGATAGTCCTTCTTACCAGTCTCTGCATAACTATCCAAACGCAACACATACGTTCTTCTATGCTATACTAAACAGACTGTAGGACTTGGACTCAACCTCCCTTGGAATGGTTGACCTCACACGGACTTCAACTGCCCTAGGAATGGATGAAAGTCCCCAACCGCCCTAGGAATGGCTGGTGTCAAACACAGTGCACATATACAACATATATAGATCACATAGCATGCAACTATCCATCTAGCATGACAATTACTATGCTACATAAAGTAATCAGAGTAATCCACAGTAGCATGATTTTCTACTTAAACTCTATCCGAAGATAGACCCACTCACCAATTACCAGCAACTGAAGATTCTCAGAGTTCTAATCTTTCTGAGTCTTCTCTTTCTCTTTTCCACCTGAGAATAGACATAACACAGTCAGTAATCATGTCTTGATATTAAATCAACAACAAGACAACAACGCTATAGATCAACACTTAAACACTTAAAACTGGTCTGCCAACCATACAAGTAACACCCTCACTCCCACGTTTGAAAACACTCAACCGTGCGGTTGACAACTCACTCGTACATTTGGTCTATGACTAAATATCCATCCATGAATCACCTGATCCGTAAAGTTCGCCACACGAGTGACCAGTGACTCGCACGAGTCACATCTTAACTATAAGTATCATCTTAACCAAAACAATAGCTCTCCTTAACCACGTACTCGCACGGTTCATAACACGGTTGACCACCCCAACTGTACGAGTGAAGGCTCACTCGTGTGAGTGATGAAGAACACTAGCAGCAATTGTTTAGACGGGTTTTAACCCCAACATGCACACATGAAACATCAATAGATACTGTAATTTAACACATACAATCATGCATTCACTATATGATAAGTCTACATCACAATTTAATCAATAACGACACTCACACGCGTGCAAAACAAGGCATACACCCTAAAAACACTTTTCCTGACAAAAATAAATTTTGATCCAAATTCTTAAAACCTTATCATTGGAATCTACACCTCAAGACAATTCCAACGATAGTTTATTCATCGAAAATGGAGTTACGGTTTGAAAGTTACGCCCTTTTCAAATTTACCAAAAGCTGACCAGTGCTCAACCGCGTGGCTGAGACCTCAAACGTGCGGTTGAGCCCTCAACCATGTGGTTGAGCCCTCAAATACGTGCTCAACCGTGTGGTTGAGCCCTCAAACGCATGGGAGCTGATGAAAAGCTCTAGCTCACTGTTTTTCGCGTTTTTGACTCTAATTCTTGATTTTAGCAAGTTCTAACACCAAAGGCACTTGAAAAACATCATATAAACTATATATCAACTATTTCTAACATCAATTAAGCATAACAAACACAAATCATGAAGATTCAAGCTCATATTCATCAAAAACCCATTTTACACCCAAAACCCAATTCTTAAGAATTAAACCACGAATTCAACCATGCTAACCTGGAAAAATACTTAAAAGGATGATATGATGCAGTTCCTAAAGCTTCTTGATTCAATTTATCACTTGGATTCAATTTAGGGTTTTAAGGTGGTGAAGAGTTTAGGTACGGGACTAGTTTGAGAATGTTTAAGAAATGAAAAGAGTGAAGCAGATTACACTCTAAATGGGTTATTAAAACCCATACCCCACAACACACTGGTATTTATCAGTTATCTAATATCTTTCGTACATTCTTAAGTCATCCTAACGGAGTCTAAATTTAACAAACGAACCATTTATGTGACCCTCGTCAACTGGTCTTAACCACATATTCAATTAATAATAAACATATTATTAAATTAAAAGCATATATAAACGCAAATATAAACACAAATATAAATCTAAGGGCAATTAAGTAATCTTACTTCTAACCCCGGTTTCAGTCTGTTACAAATCCACCCCCTTAAAGTGATTCCGTCCTCGGAATCTGGTCATGGTCAAACAGATGGGGGTAACGGGTCTTCATCAACTCTTCTGTCTCCCATGTCAAATTAGACCCTAAACTGTGTTTCCATTCTACTAAAATCATCGGGATTTCTTTCTTTCTTAACTTAGTAACCTTTCTATCGACTACTCGAATTGGTTCCTCAACCAACTTGTTACTCAAATCAACTTTCAAATCTACTAGCGGTACGATTTGTATCTCGTCATCGACTTTACACTCACGCAAATAACACATGTTGAAGGTATTATGAATACTAGCTGACTCAGAAGGAAGATCTAACACAACCGTCTGGTCATTCAGAATTTCCCTAATTGGAAACTGCCCAATGTACCTTGGCGCAAGCTTAACACATTTACCAAATCGGATAACCCCGTTCCACGGTGAAACCTTAAGATACACACGATCACCCACATGAAAATTTACTGGACTTCTATGCGGATCTGCATACATCTTTTGTCTATCTCTGGCAGCTTTCAACTTTTTCCGCGCAATAGCAACTTTTTCGGCTGTCATTTGAACAATTTCAGGACCCACAAACTGTTTCTCTCCAGCTTCTAACCAACAAGTCGGAGTTCTGCAATGACGACTGTACAACATTTCGTAAGGCGACATTCCTATGCTCGAATGATAAGAATTATTATACGTGAATTCAACCAATGGAAAATGTGTATCCCACGATCCACCATATTCTAATACTCACGATCTCAACATATCCTCTAACATTTGTATCGTTCATTCACTCTGACCATCTATCTGAGGATGATAAGCCGTACTCAAATTCACACGCGTACCTAAATTCTGTTGTAGACTGTTCCAGAAGTTCGATACAAATCTAGAATCCCTGTATGACACAATCGATAATGGCACACCATGACGACTAATGTAACAACCCGACTTTTTTGACTTATATTTTTGTGCTCTATACTTTCACGAATCTACGTATATGTGCGTACTGAGCTAGTTTATGCTCTGGGATCTTACTTAATGTTAATTACTTTCGTTAATATCTTACAGCATGTTATTAAGTGTTTAATCAATTAACTTGATCCTCGAATGCTTTTATGACCGTTAGTGTCACTTGATGCTTAGAATGAGCTATGTACTTTATACACGTTAAACTTTGGTCATAATTGGAATATTATGACTACATAATACTAATTGTTATTTTCTAATGACAATTACTTAGCTTATTGGTTGCTTAATTACGCTTAGTAATTTACTAATGCACACTAGTTAGTCTTGTTAGACTTTCTACCTTATTGGACTTAAGCCCACCCTACTCTAGCTAATGGACTTTTAAGTTAGCCCAATTTTAATGGAATTATGACCCATTAAGAAGTAGGACAAAAACCCATTAAGATGAGCCAACATACTAGCATTTTTGTTAACCATTATTACACATGTTGCATGGGATCCCAACAATAAGCACCACCTTTAGACCACCACCATGCAAAAAGCAAAAAAGTTGTCCCCTTGTCCCCTCCCCATACCTACGGCCTAGATACCCCCACCACCACTATAACTATCAAGCCTCATTCACCCATTTCACACTTGATCTCATTCTCATTTTACACACACTTACTCTCTAATATTCTCTCTAGTCTTTCTCATACTAAAATTGTAAGTTTTAAATTTTCTTCTTCTTCTTCTCTTCATAATCATGACATCATCATCATCTTAAGATCAAGTTTTTTAGCTTTTTGATCTTGTTATATCTTATAGATTCAAACTTTTATTTGAATCCTTCAAGAACATGAAAGATTCAAGCTTTCTAGCTTTGAATCTTCATTACTTTATTAGATCTAAGTTTTCTAGCTTATGATCTCTTTATTTTTGTTAAAAGATCAAAACTTGTATTTATGATCTTCATGAAACTTAAAGATCTAACCTTTTGCTTTAGGGATCTTCAAGAACATAAAATATTCAAGCTTTCTAGCTTTGGATCTTCATTACTTTGATGAATCTAAGTTTTATAGCTTAAGATCACTTTGTTTTTGTTAAAAGATCAAAACTTGTGTTTATGATCTTCATGGAACTTGAAGATCTAGCTTCTTGCTTTAAAGATCTTCAAGAACATAAAAGATTCAAGTTTTCTAGCTTTGAAATCTCATAATTATTGTTAAGGGATCCAAGCTTTCTAGCTTAGGATTTCATTACCTTGTTTGATCTAAGTTATGTGACTTAAGGTCTTGCTTGATTTGAATCAAAGTTTGTAGCTTTGCTTTTGAATAGAACTTGTATTTGTGTTAAGACTAGGAACATGATGTAACCTTGGTTCATCATCCTTCTAAAACTCTTAAGTGAGTTGTATTTCTTCTTAGTCTTGACATTGTGTGTTTATGGTTGAAACTTGGTCAAAGTGATGCTAAAACATTAAGAGTTGTACACTTGAGGCTTATACGCATCAAGGATGAGAACCGTGATGAGCATCAAACACCAAGAAACCCACCGGAGCACTTGTTTCTATTTATCAGGGTCTGATCAGACTCCAGGGGCTTCTAGAAACTTGATTTCCAGATATTTCGGTTTGATTAGATGACTTTTTGTTTAAGACTCACCTAAATACGATATACGGTTTAGGATTTATAGCCTTCCGAAAATCACTACGCCTTCGTAACGACGTGCTGAAATTTCTGACCTACTCGCGCTTGAACCGTCGCCACGGTCAAATGACATCGAGTTAGGATCTGAAAATTGGAAAGCGGTAAGAGGACTCACAAACGAAGCCTTGGCCACTTTCCGCGGGTCATTTCAGTTTGTATAAATGTCGTAGCAGCTGCCCGAAGTCAGCCCTTTGTTTCGATCTCTATTCTTGTTGAAAACTTACTTTATCTTTTACGAATGATGATGATGATGATGATACTTAAGACTTAATTTATTTACTTTTAGACTTTTGGGGACAATATACTGACTTAGTAACCTTTGACTTAGGTTGAGGACCTTTCGAACCGACTCACTACTTGCATACTTTTCATATCGACTTTTACCGCATTGTTCACTGTGAGTTATAGCTCCCTTTCTACTTTACTATTTTTGGGACTAAGAATACATGCGCTTTTAATGTTTTACATACTAGACACGAGTACTTAAACTTTATATTTGTGTAGGTGATATAACGGCACAAATTTTTCCCTTAGCTCGGTAATGTTTAACTATTGGTTTTGAACCGGTAGACGTGAATATTAGATATGGATCCATAGGGTTTGACATTATAACAACCCTCACTTTTCCATTCTGAATTTACTAAATTGCCCTTAAGGTTTCATTGTCATATTCCGTTAGGGTTGTTATTCAGACATAATAAGTACACGAGTAATTAAATGCTCTGTAAATTAATGCTTGTAATTAATAATCTGAAACCTCAACCTCTTCTATTAATTAAAACCCTAATCTTATAAACCCTAACCTTAATACTAAATTAATAATATAAACTATATGTATTAAATAAATTATGACATTATAAAAATTAAACTATTAGGAAATAAGTAAAAATTTATAAAAAGGCATGGACAAATAAATACATGATTAAATAAAATATACTTTAAATAAATGTAACTTTAAAAAGAAAAATATATAAAATATATATATATATATATATATATATATATATATATATATATATATATATATATATATATATATATATATAATACAAAATGCCAAAAAAGAATAAAATAAATATGAATATTAATAATAAATCAGTTTTTATAAATAAATAAAAAAGAAAATACTTGATCATTAAGTAAACAACAATCCTAATTAACTTCAAACTATTCCATCCTAATCCAATTCAAGTACTTGATCATCAAGTAAACCTAAGATGATTAGGACTCTAATCCACACCCTATAAAAAGGATCTCTTGGCTCATTCTCTCCATTCACAAAATCAATCAAAAACCTCCTCCTTTCTCTCCTTGTTGGCGATGCAAGAACACACCACCACCACCACCACCTCCCACCTTCAGTTTTCAACAACCAAACCATACCACCACCTACTGCAATCGTTGCAGCCTAACACCACCACGAAATCATCTCTTTTGTTGCTGTAAAACCCCACGAAAATAGCCCCTCTGCTGCTACTGTTGAACCAAACCCCCACCAAACAGACCCAAATTGCCACCTCTTTTTACTGCTCTTCAGCCTCTTTTTCGAGCCACAACAGCTCCTATTTGCAGCTGTAAAACCACCACCCAAATAGCCCTTTAGTCGACATCTTGCTCCTGTTTTTCTGCTGCAAACTCGTACTCAAAACATCCCTCCAAGTGCTCATTGTTGCTTGGTATCCTGCTGCAGGTTTCGTCGAGCAAAACAGACCCAAAAAACACTTAGTTTGGGTCGTGATATCCTGCTGGATATCTGCTACTGTTTCAGTCCACTTTCATCATCTTCTTGTTCTTGATATTAATCTCTAAAGGTATCATTAAAACCCTATCTTAATCTTGCTTTTAAATCAATTACTTTTAAACTTATATTCAAGTATTATGTTAAGTATATTGATCTAAGTATGATCATGATGGTAGATGATAATGAATATGATTATAAATAAGTTAATGATGAAGTTAAAAGTATGATTATGAAGTATTATGAATCATAGTAATGATATGAACATGGTTAAGATGAAAGAATGATCATGATTATTAAGATTAAGTTGTGAAGTTATAAGTAATATAATCAAGTATGAATTATGAAAGTAGATTATGAATAAGTTATAAAATTAGATTAAGAATGCATGTTGAATTGTAGGTATTATGAATAAGTTAATAAGAATGTTAAAAAGTTATGGTTAATAAGAATATGTATTAAGGTATGGTGCATGAATGATCAAGGAGATAAAGCTAGGTAATAGATAAAGATTATGATTATGAATCGATTATGATTAATGTTATTAGCTTATGATTATGATAAAAAGTTATGATGTGATAATAATGCATGCATGCATACGTATGTATGTACATGTATACATTATAGATATATGTGTGTGTGTGTGTGTGTTTGTATATGTAAGTATATACATACGTGTATATGTATGTGTATATATGTATGTATATGTACGTGTGTATGTATGTATGAGTGTGTATGTATAAGTATATAAACTTAGTAAACATAAAAAGATAAGTAATTATATATATATATATATATATATATATATATATATATATATATATATATATATATATATATATATATGTATATATATATATATGTATATATATATATAATGTTAATGAGATTACTTAATAATTGATTAATTAAAGAATAATACTACTACTACTATTATTATTATTATTATTATTATTATTATTATTATTATTATTATTATTATTATTATTATTATTATTATAACTTATAAACTTATCTATATAGTAACACTTAATTACACTAAGTATATTATCACCTATATATATATATATATATATATATATATATATATATATATATATATATATATATATATATATATATATATATATATATATATATATATATATATATATATATATATATATATATATAATTAATAACTACATTAACAATTCGTTATGTGTATACACCTATAACGTGAAGCTTATAATTAAAGATAACGTACAAAGTCTACAAACATCACCGCTACATGTGGCCTAGGGTGATCCTTGTTGCCTTATGGGGACCGCTTGTGGATTTCGAATGCCAGGACTTAGATTCTGGTCAAGAATCCTGGGCGCCCGGTAAGAACAGATCATTCGAGTGACTTGCATGATAGTAACGAAGTTTGGGCGAGATTGTACAACATCTTTATTAAGAATTATAAACCGAACATTCTTAAACTAGAAGCTTACTATAAGTGGAAGCTTTCTATAAATAGTAGGTTTCCAAAAATAGAAACTTTTGAGAAATAGGAACTTTTCAGAAAAACCGTCACTGTTAATATATAGTTTGCTATATTAATAAACAAACTTTATGTCTGTTAGACATTAACTAATCAAATGTTATATCTCTAGGTTGAGATCTCCGATTACATACTCCGTTCATACTTTCTTGCGAGGAATATCTTACTTGCTACTAAGGTGAACTTCATAGCCCCGTTTTTACATATTTTATTAAATTTTATAAATCTTGGGGTAAGACACATGCCTGCTTTTAAATGATTTACAATTTAGACACAAGTGCCTAAACTTTTTGATATGCAACTTCGTGAGACATTTGTTAACTTGTATTGATTATATCTTTACATGCAAATCCCCGCCATAATATCGTTAATTGCTGGAATTGAAATATTGCAAGCTTAATTATTGTGCGTAGGCCTATTGAGAGTGACGTCTCTACCCATTGGTGTGATCGTCAAGGGGGTACATAATAATGATTACCGACACCCGTACAGTGTCAGGGGTTAATGTTTAGTTCGATATTATAACTCATGGCATATTGAATATTTTGATGTTTTGACCTAAATCTTGTGGTCTGAAACTTATTATAATTGTTAAACCTATGATGTTTACTCAACCATTGTGTTGACATTTTAAGCATGTTTGTCTCAGGTGAAGATTAGTTTGTGTGCTGCCCTATGATGCTTACTTAGCTGTTGCATTGGAGTCCACATATTAGACTTATCAGTTGTTATTTACATATGAATTTCATTATGTAAAACATTATTATGTTTCCGCTGCAAATTTAAATTTTGTTATAAAACGTCTCATTTAGAGTCGTTCTCGTTTATATATACTTGTGTTGTGATATTGTGAAGTCATATTTCCCCGGCCCTATTTGGGGGTATGACAGACATCCCCACTCGGACTAGTCGCGCTAGCATTTAACGGGTGTTTAATACTTCGAGAACATACGCACTCGCCAAGTGTACTTTTAGGGGTGATATTTATTTTACGTTAAGTTAGTTACCGGGTGCCCACGGATAAGCATATACTTTATCATATGGATTTGAGATACTGTTTTGAATACGAAATCTCGTGGTCTACATTACATTATTGTTTACAATCAAACTATAGCTCACCAACATTCGTGTTGACTTTTTAAAGCATGTATTTCTTAGGTGCTTAGGCATTGTTGCTTTCGCTGTTAGACTTGCTGTTATAGTCTTGGTGTTATAGACTTGCTGTTACAGACTCGCTGTGTTAGACTTCCGCTGCATTGTTTAGAGATGTCTCAATCATGGAACTTTTACTTTGCATTCACAACTTATGTTAAATTTGAACAATGGTTTTGTAATGACCTTTGTGTTACGTACTTATGTTAATGCTTTCTGTAATGACCCGGAAAATTTCAACTAATTTTAAATCAAACTCTCGATACGATATTATATTTTTGACACGATAAGTAAAGTCTGATAAGGTTGAGTCTAAAAATTTTTGAACTGTTTCATATATTCATTTGACCTTCGACTATTCCCGACGATTCACGAACCACTATCTGTAAATAAATACATATATATTTAAATATATATATATATATATATATTAATTTGAAATAGAACTTATATGATTTAATTCATTTATGTAAATAAAATAATATATGATATTACTATATATATATATATATATATATATATATATATATATATATATATATATATATATATATATATATATATATATATTGTAGTGACCCGAACTTTTTTATGTTTATATATATTAAATGAAATTGTTATTTACATGATTAAGTGTTTCCAACATGTTAAGCAATCAAACTTGTTAATACTTGATTAATTGAAATAGGTTTCATATAGACAATTGACCACCCAAGTTGACCGGTGATTCACGAATGTTAAAAATTGTAAAAACTATATGATGACATATATATGGTTATATATATAGTTAACATGATATTATGATAAGTAAACATATCATTAAGTATATTAACAATGAACTACATATGTAAAAACAAGACTACTAACTTAATGATTTTGAAACGAGACATATATGTAACGATTATCGTTGTAACGACATTTAATGTATATATATATCATATTAAGAGATATTCATACATCATAATATCATAATAATATAATAATTTAAAATCTCTTTTGATATTATAAACATTGGGTTAACAACATTTAACAAGATCGTTAACCTAACTGTTTCAAAACAACACTTACATGTAACGACTAACAATGACTTAACGACTCAGTTAAAATGTATATACATGTAGTGTTTTAATATGTATTCATACACTTTTGAAAGACTTCAAGACACTTATCAAAATACTTCTACTTAACAAAAATGCTTACAATTACATCCTCGTTCAGTTTCATCAACAATTCTACTCGTATGCACCCGTATTCGTACTCGTACAATACACAGCTTTTAGATGTATGTACTATTGGTATATACACTCCAATGATCAGCTCTTAGCAGCCCATGTGAGTCACCTAACACATGTGGGAACCATCATTTGGCAACTAGCATGAAATATCTCATAAAATTACAAAAATATGAGTAATCATTCATGACTTATTTACATGAAAACAAAATTACATATCCTTTATATCTAATCCATACACCAACGACCAAAAATACCTACAAACACTTTAATTCTTCAATTTTCTTCATCTAATTGATCTCTCTCAAGTTCTATCTTCAAGTTCTAAGTGTTCCTCATAAATTCCAAAAGTTCTAGTTTCATAAAATCAAGAATACTTCCAAGATTGCAAGTTTACTTCCAAGTTTTCTAAATCCATTCCAAGTAATCATCCAAGATCAAGAAACCTTTGTTACTTACAGTAGGTTATCTTTCTAATACAAGTTAATAATCATATTCAAACTTTAATTCAATTTCTATAACTATAACAATCTTATTTCGAGTGGAAATCTTACTTGAAATTGTTTTCGTGTCATGATTCTGCTTCAAGAACTTTCAAGCCATCCAAGGATCCTTTGAAGCTAGATCCATTTTTTCTCATTTCCAGTAGGTTTATCCAAGGAACTTGAGGTAGTTATAATGTTCATAACATCATTCGATTCATACATAAAAAGCTGTCTTATTCAACGTTATAAACTGGTAATCACTAGAACATAGTTTAGTTAATTCTAAACTTGTTCGCAAATAAAGTTAATCCTTCTAACTAGACTTTTAAAATCAACTAAATACATGTTCTATATCTATATGATATGCTAACTTAATGATTTAAAATCCGGAAACACGATAAACACCATAAAACTGGATATACGCTGTCGTAGTAAAACCGGGGGCTGTTTTGGTTGGGATAATTAAAAGCTAAGAAGAACTTTGATTTAAAAGCTATACTTCTGGAAAAATGATTTTTCTTATGAACATGAAACTATATCCAAAAATCATGGTTAAACTCAAAGTGAAAGTATGTTTTTCAAAATGGTCATCAAGATGTCGTTCTTTCGACGGAAATGACTACCTCTTTCAAAAAAGACTTGTAACTTGTATTTCTGACTATAAACTTATACTTTTTCTATTTAGATTCATAAATTTAAGTTCAATACGAAACCGTGGCCACTGGAATCACTCAAAACGGATTAGAAACGAAGAAATGGCGAGTAAAACAAGATTGATAAAAAACTACTCATTTTACCTACGTGAAAGTTAGTAATAAATCTATTCCAACCATAACCTAATCAACTTATATTGTATATTATGTAATCTTGAGATACCATAGACACGTATACAATGTTTCGACCTATCATGTCGACCCATCTATATATATATTGCGGAACAACCATAGACACTCTATATGTGAATGTTGGAGTTAGCTATACAGGGTTGAGGTTGATTACAAAATATATATATAGTTTGAGTTGTGATCAACACTGAGATACGTATACACTGGGTCGTGGATTGATTCAAGATAATATTTATCGATTTATTTCTGTACATCTAACTGTGGACAACTAGTTGTAGGTTACTAACGAGGACAGCTGACTTAATAAACTTAAAACATCAAAATGTATTAAAAGTTTTGTAAATATATTTTGAACATACTTTGATATATATGTATATATTGTTATAGGTTTGTGAATCAACCAGTGGCCAAGTCTTACTTCCCAACGAAGTAAAAATCTGTGAAAGTGAGTTATAGTCCCACTTTTAAAATCTAATATTTTTGGGATGAGAATACATGCAGGTTTTATAAATGATTTACAAAATAGACACAAGTACGTGAAACTACATTCTATGGTTGAATTATCGAAATCGAATATGCCCCTTTTTATTAAGTCTGGTAATCTAAGAATTAGGGAACAGACACCCTAATTGACGCGAATCCTAAAGATAGATCTATTGGGCCTAACAAACCCCATCCAAAGTACCGGATGCTTTAGTACTTCGAAATTTATATCATATCCGAAGGGTGTCCCAGAATGATGGGGATTTTCTTAAATATGCATCTTGTTAATGTCGGTTACCAGGTGTTCACCATATGAATGATTTTTATCTCTATGTATGGGATGTGTATTGAAATATGAAATTTTGTGGTCTATTGTTACGATTTGATATATATTGGTTAAACCTATAACTCACCAACATTTTTGTTGACGTTTAAAGCATGTTTATTCTCGGGTGAATACTAAGAGCTTTCGCTGTTGCATACTAAAATAAGGACAAGATTTGGAGTCCATGTTTGTATGATTTGTATTGTAAACCATTATGTAATGGTCGTGTGTAAACAGGATATTTTAGATTATCATTATTTGATAATCTACGTAAAGCTTTTAAACCTTTATTTATGAAATAAAGGTTATGGTTTGTTTTAAAAATGAATGCAGTCTTTGAAAAACGTCTCATATAGAGGTCAAAACCTCGCAACGAAATCAATTAATATGGAACGTTTTTAATCAATAAGAATGAAACGCCCGATCCTAATCCATCCGGACGAAGTCCGCATCGATTATAAACGAATCACAATAGTTGGTTACATCGCGAGGTACTTGACCTCTATATGATACATTTTACAAACATTGCATTCGTTTTTAAAATATAAACTTTCATTTACATCGAAGGTTGACAGATATGCATACCATTTCATAATATCCAAACTATAAATGACTTAATCTGTCGTTTACTTAATAATTATCTCTAATGAACTTCAATGACTCGAATGCAACGTCTTTTGAAATATGTCATGAATGACTCCAAGTAATATCCTTAAAATGAGCTAATGCACAGCGGAAGATTTCTTTCAAACCTGAGAATAAACATGCTTTAAAGTGTCAACCAAAAGGTTGGTGAGTTCATTAGTTTATAGTAATCATTTCATTTTCATCATTTAAATAGACCACAAGATTTCATATTTCCATTTCTGATAAACATACGTCCCATGCATAGAGACAAAAATATCATTCATATGGATTGAACACCTGGTAACCGACATTCACAATATGCATATAAGAATATCCCCATCATTCCGGGATCCTCCTTCGGACATGATATAAATTTCGAAGTACTAAAGCATCTGGTACTTTGGATGGGGCTTGTTGGGCTCGATAGATCTATCTTTAGGATTCGCGTCAATTAGGGTGTCTGTTCCCTAATTCTTAGATTACCAGACTTAATAAAAAGGGGCATATTCGATTTCGATAATTCAACCATAGAATGTAGTTTCACGTACTTGTGTGTATTTTGTAAATCATTTATAAAAATTACGCATGTATTCTCAGCCCAAAAATATAAAGGGTAAAAAAGGCAAATGAAACTCACCATACTGTATTTTGTAGTAAAAATACATATAACATCATTGAACAAGTGTAAGGTTGGCCTTGGATTCACGAACCTAAATTAATTATTAATTATATATATTTATATGATGGTCAATATTTGTCTAATAATTTAAGTAAGGTCATAGTGTACCACAATCCTAATGCTCGAGACTAATATGCAAAAGTTAACAAAAGTTAATTTGACGCAAAAATGATTTCCAAAATTTATACATGATTATTATATAGTCTTAAATATCGTCGTTTTATATTTTTAAAATATTTTTAAAAGATTTATTAGAGTAGATAATATAATTTATTTATTAATAAATAAAACTTTATATAAAAATATACATTTATATATCTTAGATAATAAAATTTATAAAGTTTATTGAATATCATAAAAATGTTATGATAGGTTTTATTAAGATAATTATATTATTTGTATTACATTTTTATTTGATAAAATAACATTGATAATAATAATAAGTAAAAGTTGTATTATTTTGTATTAATAATTATTATTATTCTACTAATAATAATAACAATATTTATATTTATGAAAATGGTATTATAACAATATGATAATTCTTATTAATAATGAAATTTTATATTAACAATGGCATTCCTATTAAAAATAATAATCTTTGTAAAGATACCATTTTTAATATTAACTATAATACTTTTAATAATAATTGTGATATAAATAATGAAAAATGATAGCTTTATCTAAATCAATATCTTTAAATTTCATCATGATACTCATACTCATTATTTCCTAATCAATTTGTTAATAGTTTTTAAATCGTCTTTTATATCGCGTTCATTTTAATGATAGTAATAGTAATCATACTAATTAAGTGTTACTAATATTAGTTTTAATAATACTAATAATAATAAATATTATGATAAGGATAACACTAATAACTATTTTAATGATAATAATAATAATAATAATAATAATAATAATAATAATAATAATAATAATAATAATAATAATAATAATAATAATAATAATAATAATAATAGTAATTGGATAAAAGTTAGAACGACGATAATAACGACGATAATAATAATAATTTTTACAAAAAATTCAATTGACGATAACTTCTAATCCGTTCATCGAATCCATTCGATATCTAAAGGAAAAGTTCTTAATTTTTCGCTAGCTTTCCAAGGACATGCATATCTTATACCTTATCTCAATCGCAGGTGTAACTAGTTTAAGATTCAACATAACCTATCTAATGGCAATATCAAAAGTACAAGCATGCATAATCCTATATACTCGAGCACTAGTCAGGGATACACTATTAGTATGTAAAAATTAAATTATGAGTATTCACGTATCAATATTGAGATTCAATATCGCAGAAAAGGTACGTAAACGCGACGGAGATGATAAACACTAGATTGGCCTTATGAGCATACCCATGAATCATACTCATCACCTCCATAGCTATAACCCATAATTTCCTTAGCCCTATCCTACTCGAAACCCAGTTTTTAAAAAAAAACACGCGTATGACCTCGTCGTAGTATTTTATTTATATTACTAATAATATCACTCCTACTAAGAATAATAATAAGTTTAATAATAATAATAATAATAATAATAATAATAATAATAATAATAATAATAATAATAAATAATAAATAAGTATGTATATGTATATTTAGAGAAAATGAGATCGAGCTAGATAAAAAAAAAATGGTACGCTCGATATTTATAGAGATTTTTAATCTCACCTACTACCTAAACTTCCATAATTTGTGGCTTTACTACGTTTACCTATCACATGAAAAAAAAAAACGTGGAAGTGATTAATTTATATAATATTTAATATAATATATTTAATCTTCAGAATTAATTAAATATTATATTATATTTACGCTCATGGTAAAAATATAATTTTTACAAAAATGACACGGTCGTGGTCTCATGACTCATGTACCGCTTTCTATTTTTTGAGCGCACTTTCGTACGTTTAGAAAACTAGCCTTTTACGTTACGCGACATGTACCTTTTACAAAAATTAGACTTACTCATCAATAAATTTCCTTTATAAAAATATAACTTATAAAATTGAGCGTTGTGGTCATTTACTTCTATAAATCAGTGACTCGTTGTTTATCAAAATATATTATTTTAAATCAGGACGTTTTATGACTCGTACCTTTATCAAAATATAGACTTAAATAAATGAAAAATTAACCCACTCAAAGTGTAACTTAATCTTTTAAGTAATTTGGTTATTTACTTTTATAAACCATAATCTCGTTATTTATCAAAATTTTTTTAATGATATTAGTTTAGATCAAAACGTTTGTTGACTAATTATAATATAATAATTCATCATCTCGTAAAATATATATATATTTTCAATAAAAAAAATAAACTTGTATATATAGTATATAATGGAAATATTAACGTAATAATATTATATTTAGTTTTTCAAACTAATAATAGTTCAAAGTCTATTTTAAAAACATAAAACACGTAACGTTTACACTCTAAACCTATAATTCCTTTATACGCTAACATTTATTTTAGTTCCCTTAAACTTTCTAAATATAATAACTTAGTATCGATCGAATCAAATAACAAGGGTTATGAAATTCAATCCTCCACCAACTTTTTGTCTAATCCTCAATAATTAACACTTTTGTTCCTATATACAATCACTTTTCCAAATATTCCGAATACCATTAAAAATAAGGGTTTCCTAATTCAAAGTGGACCTCATAACAGAGACTCTTCATCCTAATTCAATGTATCTTATAAATCAATCATTTTATATTTTCATCTAAATCCATCGATAAGCATATTAAACTTATATTGAAATAAAATGCATTCTTGTAAAGTATTATATATCTAATACCTTGTTAACGCCTTCACTTAATAAGTACTATATACACACATCTATATACACATAAATGTTTGTGAATCGTCAGACATGGTCAAATGGTAACTTGATTACATGAATATAGATTTCAAACTTTTGAGACTTTAACATTATAGATTTTTGCTTATCGTGTCGGACACATATAAAGACTAAAGTTTAAATTTGGTTGGAAATTTCCGGGTCATCACAGTACCTACCCGTTAAAGAAATTTCGTCCCCGAAATTTGATAGGGGTCGTCATGGATAACAATAAGAACGTTTTCATGGCAAATTTGAGTTGATAAAAAGAGTTTTATCATTATTGTGTAATATGGATAAAACAATTTGTTTTTGCGAAGAGCACGAATGAAGCTATCATTTAAAAGTGAAAATGAATAAATGCAGGTTTGACTTAACCGGTGGCGTAGTCAAGATTGATTTCCGGAATTTAAGGAATTTAGAAGAAGATCTTCATAATAAGATTTGATACGTCGGTAATTAAGGAGATTAGGATCCTCTTTAGTTATACGCGATAATCTGCTTCGATTGCTCTGTCTATAAATCCACCCTCTCCATTTCCTTATAACTCACATCTTCTATTCTTTCTTCCTCAATTCATACCTTAAAGTATTTATCAATATGCTCCATCCTATTTTGATCCTTGATATACTCTTAATTTTTACATCTGTCATCCTTCTCTTTCATCTACCACCGGAGGATTTTATTTACTTCTACTATTATCTTGGGGATATAGTGTTGTTAATTTTCCCGTATCTTTATGTTGCAATACATATTGATATGCACGGTTTGTAGTTTCTGGGTGGTTGTGGGTTTTATATCTTCCCTTATATTTCGAAGTCCCTGCTTCTATCTTCTATAATCATTGTCATCCATAGTTAATGCTCTCTCCTATTTGCTGCGATTTATACTCCAATTTTCTATTTTGGAGTTTTATTCTTTCGTTTCCTATTCTTGCGACTAAGCATCTCTTGTAATGGTCCGGAATTCACACCTATGGATTTCGGAATGAACATAGTTAACATTCTAAGAAAGAAATGGTAATGGCAAAATTTTGATTTGGTAAATTACCAGAATACCCTGGAAAAGACCGAATCATCAAGAAAAATTTTCTTGATATGTTTAGAGATTAAATAGAATACAAGAGCCGTGTAGCATGGCACATGATGATGGTATGGTCTGTGAATCATCACGTTTCATTTAGAAACTCAACATAACTTACTGTAATATAATGGTGTTGATCAAGTGTCATTATATTATACTAATTTATGCTTCAGTTCTCAACACTACTTCAAAATATTCCTATTTTAAACTTGAATGTTTCAGAATTTAGAAACTAAAATAGTTTCTTTTATGATGTAATACAGATAGCGCGAAGAGGTAAATGATTTCAAATAAGAAAAATTAAGAAAATATCTTCAGAAATATGGAGGATATTTATAATGAAAGATATGATGATATTTTAGAATTTCTAATATCAGAGGATGATGAAGAATATTATCTGCAGGGGTTTAGAGTCAGGAGCAAGGTATTCGTTAATGACTTCAGCAGGTACTGAATCATTTGGATCCTTTGAAGTCAGGTTCAGTCTTTGTAATTTATCCACAGCCTCCTTCCTACTTTGCTCAATCCGTTTTCCAGTTCCAAAACTTCTCTTTTTCTGCGCTTTGCCAGCACACTTCATCATTATCATCCATCTTTTACCGTTTAAAGTCGTTTATAGTTTTTGCTGCTTCATCAGCATTTTTTTTTCCATTTTCGGCGAACCAATTCGTAGTTCGGAGTGTTTTTCAGAAACTTCATATTCAAATTAAGTCCAGAAGATAGACGTTATATATACACATATAACTGTTGGTGTAGACATGCTGCGAGATTTCAAAATACTGATTGCTAAATCCCAATGATTCGTATGGCAATTCTCATTACAAGATGTGAATGAGTAAATGATGGGGTTTCAATGAATAATTATAATAACATTTTGGAGAGGCTAAAGTCAAAGTGTAATGAAGTTGTTGGTACATCTGCTAATAATGTGGTGGAATGTAAAAGGTTCCCTGGTAACGATGGTGTATATCTCAAGGTTATAATAAGGTTAGTCTGACTGAAAAATCAAGGTTGACTTGCTGGAGCTGTGACAAAACTGGCTACTTTGAATAGGAGTCGCAAAGTTATTTTTGCTAATAAATGCCAAAGAATCTGACGCGGATACGTTGTTTAAACTTTTACTTTGGTTTCAAGAGTTTTTCGGGTACATAACTGTGGGTAACATGTGGTTGGATCATCATCTCGATTGCTCATCATTCGAAGTGTCTTCAGAAATTTTCGAAGGATTTGAACACAGATTGTAATCGTTAACATACATTTGATGTTCTAACACAGTTTTGAAGTCAAAATATAGCTTGTGAAAGATGTAAGGATCTAAGAGTGATGATTTTGGTCATATCTCAAGTTGAATTTTGAGATTTCAAAATCAGAATATGTAATTAAATTTTGAATGAGTATGGTTGTTTTGATTTCTATAAAAGAATGTATATTGTTGTGAAAGTAGGGAGTATAATGGATGATTTGCTGAATCAGATTCGAAGAATGTAACATATTAATTGTGAATTTATATATCTCTCTGGTATTACGTACCCGTTAAAAAAAATTTCACAATTAATATTTTGTACAAAAGAATTTTATTACAGTCTTTATGAAAATATATATATGTATATTTTCTTCAGATGTAACATAGATTTAAAGAGTTAATGTTAAATTAAACTCATTTGATTTACGATTGAAACTAGAATTGAATAATCCCTAAAGGCTTTAAAAAGTACATAACTTTTACGCAGTATTTCTTTAATGACATTGAAATTATGAATCAATACTTCGTTATTTGTTGATGTATGATGTTCGGTTCGTGGAATTCTTGTGAATTTCGCAAAGTACGAATGATGTTATCTGAAAAGTTTCGGGTACATCGATGATGAAAGTGTAAAATCAAATATATACTTGATTTATTATGAATTGGAATTTGTTGAATTGTGTAGTTAACACTGGTTAAGTTGCGGCCGAAGGACGTACATTATTGCATATTTGTAATATGAATTAACCGAGTAGTTAAGATTCACACACAATAGCTTAGCACGGAAAGATTTATTTCAATATATATATATATATATATATATATATATATATATATATATATATATATATATATATATATATATATATATATATAATATACATATAATTTCTTCTGAGGGAATGAGTTAATTCTTCATAACTCGTTGATACAATATACATGTTATTGATTCGTAATGATGTCCACAGTGATTCTTGAACTGACGGAGTTTGTGATGTTATCGGTGTTGTTGATTCGAATGTTGACTGTACTGACGATGCTGGTAACGCTGACGGTACTGTCGATGCTGCTGGTAAAACAAGTTTAGCTTGTTAATCACACACCATTTTTGTCAGGGTTTCTACTCTTCCTTCTATCATTTTGGTTCGCTTAACTGATTTATGGTTAGGGCTAGATTAGATAATCTCTAAGACTTTAGAGATTATATAATCACCGCGGAATGTTTCTCCAATGAAGTTATGAATTAATACTTCGTCAGTTATTGTTTTTGGTACTCCTTGGTATCTATGGTGCGTATGACGTTGATGCTTGTGGGACAGATTGTGAAGTTGAGGTTTACGACGCGGTTGTGGTTGGAGGTGGTAATACTACTGTTGGCGTTGATAATGGTGGTAATGGTTATGCTGCTGATGCTGCTGCTGGTGTTTGTAATCTCTGCACCATATTCTCCAAAGCCACTACCCGAGCGCGAAGTTCGTTGACTTCTTCTATTACACCGGGGTGATCGGTAGTTCGGACGAGCGGATAAATATAATCTAGAATTTGGTGTAATATATAATCGTGATGAGATACTCTGGAAATGAGCGATAAAATGGTGTTTCGGACAGGTTCGCCGGTAAGTGCTTCAGGTTCTTCGTCTAGAGGACAATGTGGTGGATGGAAGGGATCACCTTATTCTTGTCTCCAATGATTGAGGAGGCTACGAACCCATCCCCAATTCATACAGAATAGGTGATGACTGATTGGTTGATCTATTCCGGTCACACTGCTTTCAGAGCTTGAATGGGATTCCATTTCGGAATCTGAGTGACTTGAACTGATGACGAATTCCATTTCGTACGATTGGATAAAGGATTTTTTTTTTCGTTATGAAATGATTTTGGCTAACGGATGGTATTCTAATTACATAGAATATATATATATATATATATAGATCAAAAGATTTCGTAGATTACGGAGGACTTTGCGGGATATGTCAGGCAAAGTTTAAAGTAACAGATACGATAAGATATGATTTAGCAGATATGCTAAGATATGAATTTTTGTCTATACACTATTCATGCAATCAATGCAGCAAGACATGTCTTGACTTAAGAATAATAATCAGGTAATTCTCTAAGGATGGTAAGTAGATGATTTCCGACTAAAAATGATAAGCAAAACTTTTGGCATGCCGACACGGTCAAAGTCCAGACTCACTAATGCATCCTAACGACTTATCAGTTAGACACACTAATGCAGACCTGGTTCGCTAAGACCACCGCTCTGATACCAACTGAAATGCCCGATCCTAATCCATCCGAACGAAGTCCGCATCGATTATAAACGAATCACAATAGATTGTTACATCGCGAGGTACTTGACCTCTATATGATACATTTTACAAACATTGCATTCGTTTTTAAAATATAAACTTTCATTTACATCGAAGGTTGACAGATATGCATACCATTTCATAATATCCAAACTATAAATGACTTAATCTGTCGTTTACTTAATAATAATCTCTAATGAACTTCAATGACTCGAATGCAACGTCTTTTGAAATATGTCATGAATGACTCCAAGTAATATCCTTAAAATGAGCTAATGCACAGCGGAAGATTTCTTTCAAACCTGAGAATAAACATGCTTTAAAGTGTCAACCAAAAGGTTGGTGAGTTCATTAGTTTATAGTAATCATTTCATTTTCATCATTTAAATAGACCACAAGATTTCATATTTCCATTTCTCATAAACATACCTCCCATGCATAGAGACAAAAATATCATTCAAATGGATTGAACACCTGGTAACCGACATTCACAATATGCATATAAGAATATCCCCATCATTCCGGGATCCTCCTTCGGACATGATATAAATTTCGAAGTACTAAAGCATCCGGTACTTTGGATGGGGCTTGTTGGGCCCGATAGATCTATCTTTAGGATTCGCGTCAATTAGGGTGTCTGTTCCCTAATTCTTAGATTACCAGACTTAATAAAAAGGGGCATATTCGATTTCGATAATTCAACCATAAAATGTAGTTTCACGTACTTGTGTCTATTTTGTAAATCATTTATAAAAATTACGCATGTATTCTCAGCCCAAAAATATAAAGGGTAAAAAAGGCAAATGAAACTCACCATACTGTATTTTGTAGTAAAAATACATATAACATCATTGAACAAGTGTAAGGTTGGCCTTGGATTCACGAACCTAAATTAATTATTAATTATATATATTTATATGATGGTCAATATTTGTCTAATAATTTAAGTAAGGTCATAGTGTACCACAATCCTAATGCTCGAGACTAATATGCAAAACTTAACAAAAGTCAATTTGACGCAAAAATGATTTCCAAAATTTATACATGATTATTAGTCTTAAATATCGTCGTTTTATATTTTTAAAATATTTTTAAAAGATTTATTAGAGTAGATAATATAATTTATTTATTAATAAATAAAACTTTATATAAAAATATACTTTTATATATCTTAGATAATAAAATTTATAAAGTTTATTGAATATCATAAAAATGTTATGATAGGTTTTATTAAGATAATTATATTATATGTATTGCATTTTTATTTGATAAAATAACATTGATAATAATAATAAGTAAAAGTTGTATTATTTTGTATTAATAATTATTATTATTCTACTAATAATAATAACAATATTTATATTTATGAAAATGGTATTATTACAATATGATAATTCTTATTAATAATGAAATTTTATATTAACAATGGCATTCCTATTAAAAATAATAATCTTTGTAAAGATACCATTTTTAATATTAACTATAATACTTTTAATAATAATTGTGATATAAATAATGAAAAATGACAGCTTTATCTAAATCAATATCTTTAAATTTCATCATGATACTCATACTCATTATTTCCTAATCAATTTGTTAATAGTTTTTAAATCGTCTTTTATATCGCGTTCATTTTAATGATAGTAATAGTAATCATACTAATTAAGTGTTACTAATATTAGTTTTAATAATACTAATAATAATAAATATTATGATAAGGATAACACTAATAACTATTTTAATGATAATAATAATAATAATAATAATAATAATAATAATAATAATAATAATAATAATAATAATAATAATAATAATAATAATAATAGTAGTAGTAATTGGATAAAAGTTAGAACGACGATAATAACGACGATAATAATAATAATATTTACAAAAAATTCAATTGACGATAACTTCTAATCCGTTCATCGAATCCATTCGATATCTAAAGGAAAAGTTCTTAATTTTTCGCTAGCTTTCCAAGGACATGCATATCTTATACCTTATCTCAACCGCAGGTGTAACTAGTTTAAGATTCAACATAACCTATCTAATGGCAATATCAAAAGTACAAGCATGCATAATCCTATATACTCGAGCACTAGTCAGGGATACACTATTAGTATGTAAAAATTAAATTATGAGTACTCACGTATCAATATTGAGATTCAATATCGCAGAAAAGGTACGTAAACGCGACGGAGATGATAAACACTAGATTGGCCTTATGAGCATACCCATGAATCATACTCATCACCTCCATATCTATAACCCATAATTTCCTTAGCCCTATCCTACTCGAAACCCAGTTTTTTAAAAAAAAAAACACGCTTATGACCTCGTCGTAGTATTTTATTTATATTACTAATAATATCGCTCCTACTAATAATAATAATAAGTTTAATAATAATAATAATAATAATAAATAATAAATAAGTATGTATATGTATATTTAGAGAAAATGAGATCGAGCTAGATAAAAAAAAAATGGTACGCTCGATATTTATAGAGATTTTTAATCTCACCTACTACCTAAACTTCCATAATTTGTGGCTTTACTACGTTTACCTATCACATGAAAAAAAAAACGTGGAAGTGATTAATTTATATAATATTTAATATAATATATTTAATCTTCAGAATTAATTAAATATTATATTATATTTACGCTCATGGTAAAAATATAATTTTTACAAAAATGACACGGTCGTGGTCTCACGACTCATGTACCGCTTTCTATTTTTCGAGCGCACTTTCGTACGTTTAGAAAACTAGTCTTTTACGTTACGCGACATGTACCTTTTACAAAAATTATACTTACTCATCAATAAATTTCCTTTATAAAAATATAACTTATAAAATTGAGCGTTGTGGTCATTTACTTCTATAAATCAGTGACTCGTTGTTTATCAAAATATATTATTTAAAATCAGGACGTTTTATGACTCGTACCTTTATCAAAATATAGACTTAAATAAATGAAAAATTAACCCACTCAAAGTGTAACTTAATCTTTTAAGTAATTTGGTTATTTACTTTTATAAACCATAATCTCGTTATTTATCAAAACAATTTTAATGATATTAGTTTAGATCAAAACGTTTGTTGACTAATTATAATATAATAATTCATCATCTCGTAAAATATATATATATTTTCAATAAAAAAAATAAACTCGTATATATCGTATATAATGGAAATATTAACGTAATAATATTATATTTAGTTTTTCAAACTAATAATAGTTCAAAGTCTATTTTAAAAACATAAAACACGTAACGTTTACACTCTAAACCTATAATTCCTTTATACACTAACATTTATTTTAGTTCCCTTAAACTTTCTAATTATAATAACTTAGTATCGATCGAATCAAATAACAAGGGTTATGAAATTCAATCCTCCACCAACTTTTTGTCTAATCCTCAATAATTAACACTTTTGTTCCTATATACAATCACTTTTCCAAATATTCCGAATACCGTTAAAAATAAGGGTTTCCTAATTCAAAGTGGACCTCATAACAGAGACTCTTCATCCTAATTCAATGTATCTTATAAATCAATCATTTTATATTTTCATCTAAATCCATCGATAAGCATATTAAACTTATATTGAAATAAAATACATTCTTGTAAAGTATTATATATCTAATACCTTGTTAACGCCTTCACTTAATAAGTACTATATACACACATCTATATACACATAAATGTTTGTGAATCGTCAGGCATGGTCAAATGGTAACTTGATTACATGAATATAGATTTCAAACTTTCGAGACTTTAACATTATAGATTTTTGCTTATCGTGTCGGACACATATAAAGACTAAAGTTTAAATTTAGTTGGAAATTTCTGGGTCATCACAAAGAACGGGACATTTCAGTTGGTATCCGAGCGTTGGTCTTAGAGAACCAGAATTTTGCATTAGTGTGTCTTATCGCGTTTGTTAGGATGCATTAGTGAGTCTGGACTTCGACCGTGTTTACTTGAAAAATGATTGCTTAACAAATTTTATTGGAAACTATATATTTTTAACATGTGAATATTATGTGATATATTAATCTCTTAATTTGTTTGATATTATGTGATAGATGTCTACCTCTAGAACAAGTCCCATTGACTCACCTAATAATAATGAAGAGTCAAATGTAAATTGGAATGATTCGTGGACTGATTCACAAGTTCCCGAAGAGGAACCGGAAGAAGAGTCGAAACCTGAAGAAGAATCGGAACCGGAAGAAGAATCGGAACCGGAAGAAGAAGTAGAACCAGTGGGGGAAATAATAAAACGGTTAAGTAGAAGAAAATCCTCAACCAACCGACCAAAGTTAATTATGGTCAATGGTGTTTCCGCCAAGGAAGCAAAGTATTGGGAGGATTACCAATTCTCTGATGAATCGGATCCCGACAAGGATTCCGATGATGTTATAGAAATTACCCCAACACAATTAAATAAGGCAAAAGAGAACAATAAGGGAAAGGGCATAAAAATAGAGAAATTTGATTCCAAACCAGATGAACTTTATATGTATCGTCAACACCCGTATTTCTTAAGTTGTGACAATAACCCGGGAACCTCTAAACCACCAGGCTTTTCTAAACCAATGTGGAAAACGACGGCTCGTATTAGGGGAACATCATATATCCCTAGAAACTTGGCAAAACGAACCAAAACCGAAGAAGAAGAAACGAGCGAGTCGGAATAAGATAGTTGTATTCGTGTGGTGTAATATATGTAATATAGTGTGCTTATGCTTTATGATATATGTAAAAATTGCTTGTATTAATAAGTAATTTTTTTATGAATCTAACTCTTGTCTATTTTTACAGTTTAAAAACACAAAATAGATAGACAACCCAATATTTTAAGAGACCTACCCGGAGACATGATTGATGAAATCTTGTCTAGAGTCGGTCAGAATTCCTTGGCACAACTATTTAAGGCGAGATCAGTTTGTAAGACATTCGAAGAACGTTCTAAGAATGCCTTGGTTTATAAAAGGCTTTCGTTTGAAAGATGGGGGATATCACATTGGGAAACCCATAAGTTACGATGTGTTTACTTTGACGCATATATTGCGGAGAACCCAAATGCTATTTTACGCAACGGGTTAAGAAATTATTTTGACTCAATGTATCCGAATATAGGACTTCATGATTTAGAAAAAGCGGCTAACATGCAACATAAAGAAGCATGTTATGCTTATGGGTTAGTAATATTCGCTTCTCACCAAAGTGAGAAAAAGAACATCTGGCTACAACTATTAAACAAAACGTTCCCACAAGTGACGGAGTCGGTAATTGGGGGTAAGAAATGAGGTTTTTAGGTTATTACGAGACTGTTGGTCATTACGTAACCTTCGCCCTTTTGACGACGTTACAACACGTTGTCATACTATCGGTCACAACGGTTACGTTCCGCAAGACCAAGGATGGGAAGTGGTATTAGTAAAACCAGAATGCATGACTTGTTTCTAGACGTATGAATTACGTGTCTTTGTTGCCTTTGCTGAACGCCTTATTTATTAACTAGAATTATCTTCGCAACTACTTTGTATCAAAGTTTTATGTGCTATATTTCATGCTATATGTAAAATAGCAGTATTGTAAGTTTGCAAGTTATTGTATAAAGGTTTGAATATGATATATTTTTTTTGTTGTGATTAGTTTTTCATATAGAATTGTAGTAGTTGAAATGGTATGTTAGCTACTAAGTATGAACTTAACGGGTAGGTACTACCCGAATTAAAGAGTATAAAATGCTAATATGAAGAAAGAGCTTTTATAAATAAGTTCATATTACGCTACGAAATACTATTGGCTACTCTTGATATTCTATATGATTAACTCGTTTCATTTGACTATTTTGAAGGAAATGGCACCGACTACTCGACACACCTTGAATATGAGTGAAGAGGAATTTCGTGCCTTTCTTGCTTCAAACATAGCAGCAGTACAGGCTGCGCTACACACCAATAATAACCTTGGATCTAGCAGTACAGGAAATCGTGTAGGATGCACCTACAAAGAATTCACTGCCTGCAAACCTTTGGAATTTGATGGAACCGAAGGACCGATCGGATTGAAACGGTGGACCGAGAAGGTTGAATCGGTGTTTGCCATAAGTAAGTGTACTGAAGAGGACAAAGTGAAGTACGCTACGCATACCTTTACATGTTCTGCGTTAACATGGTGGAATACCTATCTAGAACAAGTGGGACAAGATGATGCTTACGCACTACCGTGGTCAGCATTCAAGCACTTGATGAACGAGAAGTACCGTCCCAAAACTGAGGTCAATAAGCTCAAGACAGAACTTAGAGGGTTACGAACCCAAGGATTTGATATTACCACGTACGAAAGACGATTCACAGAATTATGCCTATTGTGTCCGGGAGCGTTCGAAGATGAGGAAGAGAAGATCGACGCGTTTGTGAAAGGATTACCGGAAAGAATCCAAGAAGATATAAGTTCACACGAGCCCGCCTCCATACAACAGGCATGTAGAATGGCTCACAAACTAGTGAACCAGATTGAAGAAAGAATTAAAGAACAGACTGCTGAAGAGGCCAATGTGAAGCAAGTCAAAAGAAAGTGGGAGGAAAACGGTGATAAGAATCACCAATACAACAATAACAGCAATTACAACAATAATCGCAACAACTATCCCAACAATCGCAACATCAATCGCAACTACAACAAACGGCCCAACAACAACAACAACAACAACAACAACAACAACAACAGCAGCAGCAACTACAACAATCATCCCAACAACAATAATAACCGCAACAACAACAACAATCAGAAGCAATTATGCAAAGGTGTGAAAAGTATCACTCGGGGTTCTGCACCAAATTTTGCGACAAGTGTAAAAGAAATGGTCATAGCGCGGTGAAGTGTGAGGTCTACGAACCAGGGGTTAACAGAACGAAAGGAACAAATGGTGTCGAAACGAGTAATGGCGGAGCAAGTAGTGTCGGAGCAAGTTATGCCAATGTAGTTTGTTATAAATGTGGAAAACCGGGCCACATTATTATAAATTGCCCGAACCAGGAGAACACGAATGGACAAGTCCGCGAAAGAGTTTTCAATATTAATGCGGCAGAGGCACAGGAAGACCCGGAGCTTGTTACGGGTACGTTTCTTATTGACAATAAATCTGCTTACGTTTTATTTGATTCGGGTGCGGATAGAAGCTATATGAGTAGAGATTTTTGTGCTAAATTAAATTGTCCATTGACACCATTGGATAGTAAATTTTTACTCGAATTAGCAAACGGTAAATTAATTTCAGCAGATAATATATGCCGGAATCGAGAAATTAAAATGGGTAGCGAAATATTTAAGATTGAATTGATACCAGTAGAGTTAGGGAGTTTTGATGTGATAATCGGTATGGACTGGTTGAAAGAAATGAAAGCAGAGATCGTTTGTTACAAAAATGCAATTCTCATTATACGAGAAAAAGGAAAACCCTTAATGGTGTACGGAGAAAAGGGCAACACGAAGCTACATCTTATTAGTAATTTGAAGGCACAAAAACTAATAAGAAAAGGTTGCTATGCTGTTCTAGCACACGTCGAGAAAGTACAAACTGAAGAAAAGAGCATCAATGATGTTCCCGTCGCAAAAGAATTTCCCGATGTATTTCCGAAAGAATTACCGGGATTACCCCCACATCGATCCGTTCAATTTCAAATAGATCTTGTACCAGGAGCTACACCAATAGCTCATGCTCCTTACAGACTCGCACCCAGTGAGATGAAAGAACTACAAAGTCAATTACAAGAACTTTTAGAACGCGGTTTCATTCGACCAAGCACATCACCATGGGGAGCTCCTGTTTTGTTTGTCAAGAAGAAAGATGGTACATTCAGGTTGTGTATCGACTACCGAGAGTTGAACAAACTTACCATCAAGAACCGCTACCCACTACCGAGAATCGACGACTTATTTGATCAACTACAAGGCTCGTCTGTTTATTCAAAGATTAACTTACGTTCCGGGTATCATCAAATGCGGGTGAAAGAAGATGATATTCCAAAGACTGCTTTCAGAACACGTTACGGTCATTACGAGTTTATGGTCATGCCGTTTGGTTTAACTAATGCACCAGCTGTGTTCATGGACCTTATGAACCGAGTGTGTGGACCATACCTTGACAAGTTTGTCATTGTTTTCATTGATGACATACTTATTTACTCAAAGAATGACCAAGAACACGGTGAACATTTGAGAAAGGTGTTAGAAGTATTGAGGAAGGAAGAATTGTACGCTAAGTTTTCAAAGTGTGCATTTTGGTTGGAAGAAGTTCAATTCCTCGGTCACATAGTGAACAAAGAAGGTATTAAGGTGGATCCGACAAAGATAGAAACTGTTGAAAAGTGGGAATTCCCGAAAACTCCGAAACACATACGCCAGTTTTTAGGACTAGCTGGTTACTACAGAAGGTTTATCCAAGACTTTTCCAGAATAGCAAAACCCTTGACTGCATTAACGCATAAAGGGAAGAAATTTGAATGGAAGGATGAACAAGAGAAAGCGTTTCAGTTATTGAAGAAAAAGCTAACTACGGCACCTATATTGTCATTGCCTGAAGGTAATGATGATTTTGTGATTTATTGTGACGCATCAAAGCAAGGTCTCGGTTGTGTATTAATGCAACGAACGAAGGTGATTGCTTATGCGTCTAGACAATTGAAGATTCACGAACAAAATTATACGACGCATGATTTGGAATTAGGCGCGGTTGTTTTTGCATTAAAGACTTGGAGGCACTACTTATATGGGGTCAAAAGTATTATATATACCGACCATAAAAGTCTTCAGAACATATTTAATCAGAAACAACTTAATATGGGGCAGCGTAGGTGGATTGAATTATTGAATGATTACGACTTTGAGATTCGTTACCACCCGGGGAAGGCAAATGTGGTAGCCGACGCCTTGAGCAGGAAGGACAGAGAACCCATTCGAGTAAAATCTATGAATATAATGATTCACAATAACCTTACTACTCAAATAAAGGAGGCACAACAAGGAGTTTTAAAAGAGGGAAATTTAAAGGATGAAATACCCAAAGGATCGGAGAAGCATCTTAATATTCGGGAAGACGAAACCCAGTATAGGGCTGAAAGGATTTGGGTACCAAAATTTGGAGATATGAGAGAAATGGTAGTTAGTGAAGCTCATAAAACCAAATACTCAATACATCCTGGAACGGGGAAGATGTACAAGGATCTCAAGAAACATTTTTGGTGGCCGGGTATGAAAGCCGATGTTGCCAAATACGTAGGAGAATGTTTGACGTGTTCTAAGGTCAAAGCTGAGCATCAGAAACCATCAGGTCTACTTCAACAACCCAAAATCTCGGAATGGAAATGGGAAAACATTACCATGGATTTCATCACTAAATTGCCAAGGACTGCAAGTGGTTTTGATACTATTTGGGTAATAGTTGATCGTCTCACCAAATCAGCACACTTCCTGCCAATAAGAGAAGATGAAAAGATGGAGAAGTTAGCACGACTGTATTTGAAGGAAGTCGTCTCCAGACATGGAATACCAATCTCTATTATCTCTGATAGGGATGGCAGATTTATTTCAAGATTCTGGCAGACATTACAGCAAGCATTAGGAACTCGTCTAGACATGAGTACTGCCTATCATCCACAAACTGATGGGCAGAGCGAAAGGACGATACAAACGCTTGAAGACATGCTACGAGCATTTGTTATTGATTTTGGAAATAGTTGGGATCGACATCTACCGTTAGCAGAATTTTCCTACAACAACAGCTACCATTCAAGCATTGAGATGGCGCCGTTTGAAGCACTTTATGGTAGAAAGTGCATGTCTTCGATTTGTTGGAGTGAATTGGGGGATAGACAGATTACGGGTCCGGAGATAATACAAGAAACTACCGAGAAGATCATCCAAATTCAACAACGGTTGAAAACCGCCCAAAGTCGACAAAAGAGCTACACTGACATTAAAAGAAAAGATATAGAATTTGAAATTGGAGAGATGGTCATGCTTAAAGTTGCACCTTGGAAAGGCGTTGTTCGATTTGGTAAACGAGGGAAATTAAATCCAAGGTATATTGGACCATTCAAGATTATTGATCGTGTCGGACCAGTAGCTTACCCACTTGAGTTAGCTCAACAACTCGCGGCTGTACATAACACTTTCCACGTCTAGAATTTGAAGATATGTTTTGCTAAAGAAGATCTCACTATTCCGTTAGATGAAATCCAAATCAACGAAAAACTTCAATTTATCGAAGAACCCGTCGAAATAATGGATCATGAGGTTAAAAGACTTAAGGAAATCAAGATACCAATTGTTAAGGTTCGATGGAATGCTCGTAGAGGACCCGAGTTCACCTGGAAATGAGAAGATCAGATAAAGAAGAAATACCCGCACTTATTTCCAGAAGATACGTCAACACCTCCAACTGCTTAAAATTTCGGGACGAAATTTATTTAACGGGTAGGTACTGTAGTGACCCGAACTTTTCCATGTTTATATATATTAAATGAAATTGTTATTTACATGATTAAGTGTTTCTAACATTTTAAGCAATCAAACTTGTTAAGACTTGATTAATTGAAATAGGTTTCATATAGACAATTGACCACCCAAGTTGACTGGTGATTCACGAACGTTAAAACTTGTAAAAACTATATGATGACATATATATGGTTATATATGTAGTTAACATGATATTATGATAAGTAAACATATCATTAAGTATATTAACAATGAACTACATATGTAAAAACAAGACTACTAACTTAATGATTTTGAAACGAGACATATATGTAACGATTATCGTTGTAACGACATTTAATTTATATATATCATATTAAGAGATATTATTACATCATAATATCATAATAATATAATAATTTAAAATATCTTTTGATATTATAAACATTGGGTTAACAACATTTAACAAGATCGTTAACCTAAAGGTTTCAAAACAACACTTACATGTAACGACTAACGATGACTTAACGACTCAGTTAAAATGTATATACATGTAGTGTTTTAATATGTATTCATACCCTTTTGAAAGACTTCAAGACACTTATCAAAATACTTCTACTTAACAAAAATGCTTACAATTACATCCTCGTTCAGTTTCATCAACAATTCTACTCGTATGCACCCGTATTCGTACTCGTACAATACACAGCTTTTAGATGTATGTACTATTGGTATATACACTCCAATGATCAGCTCTTAGCAGCACATGTGAGTCACCTAACATATGTGGGAACCATCATTTGGCAACTAGCATGAAATATCTCATAAAATTACAAAAATATGAGTAATCATTCATGACTTATTTACATGAAAATAAAATTACATATCCTTTATATCTAATCCATACACCAACGACCAAAAACACCTACAAACACTTTCATTCTTAAATTTTATTCATCTAATTGATCTCTCTCAAGTTCTATCTTCAAGTTCTAAGTGTTCTTCATAAATTCCAAAAGTTCTAGTTTCATAAAATCAAGAATACTTCCAAGATTGCAAGTTTACTTCCAAGTTTTCTAAATCCATTCCAAGTAATCATCCAAGATCAAGAAACCTTTGTTAATTATAGTAGGTTATCTTTCTAATACAAAGTAATAATCATATTCAAACTTTAATTCAATTTCTATAACTATAACAATCTTATTTCGAGTGGAAATCTTACTTGAAATTGTTTTAGCGTCATGATTCTGCTTCAAGAACTTTCAAGCCATCCAAGGATCCTTTGAAGCTAGATCCATTTTTTCTCATTTCCAGTAGGTTTATCCAAGGAACTTGAGGTAGTAATGATGTTCATAACATCATTCGATTCATACTTAAAAAGCTATCTTATTCAACGTTATAAACTGGTAATCACTAGAACATAGTTTAGTTAATTCTAAACTTGTTCGCAAATAAAGTTAATCCTTCTAACTAGACTTTTAAAATCAACTAAACACATGTTCTATATCTATATGATATGCTAACTTAATGATTTAAAACCCGGAAACACACCATAAAACTGGATATACGCCGTCGTAGTAAAACCGGGGGCTGTTTTGGTTGGGATAATTAAAAGCTAAGAAGAACTTTGATTTAAAAGCTATACTTCTGGAAAAATGATTTTTCTTATGAACATGAAACTATATCCAAAAATTATGGTTAAACTCAAAGTGAAAGTATGTTTTTCAAAATGGTCATCAAGATGTCGTTCTTTCGACGGAAATGACTACCTCTTTCAAAAACGACTTGTAACTTGTATTTCCGACTATAAACTTATACTTTTTCTATTTAGATTCATAAAGTTAAGTTCAATACGAAACCGTGGCCAATGGAATCACTCAAAACGGATTAGAAACGAAGAAATGGCGAGTAAAACAAGATTGATAAAAAACTACTCATTTTACCTACGTGAAAGTTAGTAATAAATCTATTCCAACCATAACCTAATCAACTTATATTGTATATTATGTAATCTTGAGATACCATAGACACGTATACAATATTTCGACATATCTTGTCGACACATCTATATATATATATTGCGGAATAACCATAGACACTCTATATGTGAATGTTGGAGTTAGCTATACAGAGTTGAGGTTGATTCCAAAATATATATATAGTTTGAGTTCTGATCAATACTGAGATACGTATACACTGGGTCGTGGATTGATTTAAGATAATATTTATCGATTTATTTCTGTTCATCTAACTGTGGACAACAAGTTGTAGGTTACTAACTAGGACAGCTGACTTAATAAACTTAAAACATCAAAATGTATTAAAAGTTTTGTAAATATATTTTGAACATACTTTGATATATATGTATATATTGTTATAGATTTGTGAATCAACCAGTGGCCAAGTCTTACTTCCCGACGAAGTAAAAATCTGTGAAAGTGAGTTATAGTCCCACTTTTAAAATCTAATATTTTTGGGATGAGAATACATGCAGGTTTTATAAATGATTTACAAAATAGACACAAGTACGTGAAACTACATTCTATGGTTGAATTATCGAAATCGAATATGCCCCTTTTTATTAAGTCTGGTAATCTAAGAATTAGGGAACAGACACCCTAATTGACGCGAATCCTAAAGATAGATCTATTGGGCCTAACAAACCCCATCCAAAGTACCGGATGCCTTTGTACATCGAAATTTATATCATATCCGAAGAGTGTCCTGGATGTTGGGATTTAACAAGTTTGAAACTCTTAAAACCATTTAAGAATCATTATAAAACAGAAGCGTGAAATTACCAATTTAACTTGTTATCTTTAAACCAATTAAAGCTAAATCCCATCTTGGATCAAGTTGTGAAATGATGCTTACTAATTAACAAGAAAGGAAGAGTTTTATACCTCCTTAAAACAAGTTTAAGGGCTGCTGTAAGTCGTGAATGATGATGAAGAAGATGACCAAACAAAACACCAAAACACCCTTGAGTCTTGCTTGACCTTGATCACCTTAAAACCTAAGCTTGAAACCCACCTTTCTGCCTTGAAATACTTCGAACAGCAGCTCCCAAAATGAGCAGAATGTTTGATGAAATTGATGAGTTTATAGCTTCTAACTTGAAGCCTCAAGTGTGTAATACCCCAAGCTTTTGATGCACCAACACCTTCCTTTGTTTTGTTAGGATTTTAGACAATTGTATGCATTAAAATAGCAAGGAAAACTCTCTTCTTTTCTCCCTAAACAGTTCGGCCAGCACCCTTGAAGAATGCAGAATTTTCTTGCTCTTTTTAATGTGTATTCATAGTATTACTTGAGTCAAAGCGTGGGTTAACTTGTTAAGCATGTGCTTTTGGAGTTGTGCAATCTTGAAAGCTACAAAACAAAGCATGGGGTGTCTCTCTTGGAGACCCAAAACCGTCCCCCATTTTTTTTATATAACAAGATTTGTAATTTAATAAAACATGTTATAAAATAACTTGTAGATATACATATATAATACTTGTTATATAAAACATGCATTTGTTAAGTTACTTACATTTTATAAACCAATTTATAAAATATAACACAACATAATTATTTAAACCTATAAATAATTAAATATAAATTATCCAAATAATTTATCTCAAGTGATAATATTTTAGAAACCCGATTTTCTAAAATCCAAGTGTCGCGTATTTATTTAATGATCCAATCGTTAAGATTAAATACATATAAGGTGTCGGTAAGCTTGTTATTGGGTATGGCCCGACTTGGATCATAACATATTAGCCACATTAATTAAATATGTCTCTCGGGCATACGAAAAACCTACAATCTCCCACTTGCACGAGAATCATAAGAAATTAATGCAAGTGACGGATACCACCTAATGTAACGACCCGCACTTTTTCGATCATACTATACTTATAAGATTAATATTTACATAAATTAAACCTTACCAACATGATAAGCAATCCAAATTGTCGAGACTTATATTTCCGAAAAGAGTTTTACACAACGTTTGACCGTCTAGTTTGACCGATGATATCACGAACTATACAATATATGATAATTATACGTTTGTGTATATATATGTATATATACATATTTAACATGATTAATGAATGTTTTAATACCTCATTTTATATTAATAACAACAAGTTATGAGTATATTTTGAAACTACTAACTTAAGTTTTCAAAATGATAACAATACGTAACGTTACTTGATTTAAATACTTAAGACATATAATGTTTATACATATATTGTATATGTAATGTATTTAATCACTTTTAAAGACTTAAATACATAAAACCATGTAAGTGTATTCACAAAAGATAGCTATATTTGAATCCTCTTTTCATTTTTCACAAAATTTCCATACGTATACCTAGAGTATTTGTACTCGTATCATACCAAGCTTCTATACGTATTTACTAATAGTAAATACACATCAAGTCACACCTAATCAGCTGCTATTGTTGCCCTCATCAAGAGGGAATTCCTTTTTGACATTTACCATCAATAATTACACAAGATTACAAGTAAGAATTTTGTTTTTGTCCATCCTTGGCCACGTTTTTAAGGAGGGATATGGATCCTCACTTTCATTCATTTTAACTTCAAATTTCCTAAGATAAACACACACTCTCTCTTTACTCTTAAACTCCATAAACATTCAGCAACTTACCTAGAAGATCTAGCTTCAAAAACCATACTAAAACACCATAAGAAAACCATACAAAAACACTTCAAGAAAACCCTCCAAGAACACCAACTTACTTCCAATCTTTCATCCACCTCTAGTACCCTTTTGATTCTAGCTTCTTACTTCTCTTTTACAGCAACTTCATCCAAGGAACTTGAGGTAGAATCTATGTTCATAACCTTATTCGATTCATATATATATAGCTATCATATTTTGTGGAATACAAGTTTAACAACAAGAACATAGTTTGAATGTTTTCAAACTTGTTTGCAAACTAAATAGATCCTTCTAACTTAACTTTTAAAATACTTCAAGACATGTAACATAACTTATTTATATGTTAATTTAACAAGGTAAAACTTGGTTTTTCAAAGTATAAGTATTTTTGGAAAAATGGTCATTAAATGATTTTGTTGTAACAAAAATGTTTAACTTCATATGTTTCACTAAACTTTCACCTATGCCGTATGATTTTGAATACAAACCAAGGTATTTACAGTCCATAGTCTTAAAGAAGAACTCGATCCAAGAAGATGGCAATTTGAATCAACGAAAACGGACTTGTAACGAAGAAACTATGACCGAAACAAAATTGGTTATCCAAGACTTAATTGACTTCGGGATTCATTGGAAAAATTTACATAAAATCACATCTTTATAAGATAACATGATATTTTATATATATGTACTCATAATTCAATTTCATATTGTTCAGGATCACCCGTAAGCAACACGAGAAGATTAATCATAGGATCCCATGTTTGTACGCAACACGTCATTTGACAACACCGGTACTTTATGTACGCAACACGTCATTTGACAACACCGGTACCGTGGGTCAAGATTAATCTCGACCAATACATATACGTTGGGGTTTTATTTATTTCGTTGGGGGTTTTATTTATTGCGGGTATATTAAACATCTAAAAATGAACCATTAAAAATTGAATTGCTAACCTCGGACAGCTAACTACGGACTAAGGAAATATTCAAAATATTAAAAGTATAACAAGTATATATATATATAATGTTTGTTTTAAAATGAAAACATATTGATATATTATATATGGATAGGTTCGTGATATCAACCGGAAGACCGAGTCAAATTATTTATATCATCAAGACAAGAGTGAGTATATAGTCCCACTTTTAAACTCTAAATATTTCGGGATGAGAATACATGTATTTTATGTTTTACGATATGGACACAAGTAACTGAAAACTATATTCTACGTTGAGTTGTACCACTGGCATACTTCCCTGTAGCTTGGTAACTAATATTTACAGCGGTATTGTAAACGCGAATCCTGTTGATAGATCTATCGGGCCTGACAACCCCAACCGGACTGGACGACCAGTATTCAACGGTTGCACAGTACTTCGTTTTGTGACTACACTTGGTACGGTGTAGTAAGATTTCATATTAAAGGGAATATGCGACGTGAAAATGTTAAGTATGGTTACCAAGTGCTCAACCACTTAGAATACTTTTATTAAACTGATTATATACGAAATCTTGTGGTCTATATATATATTGCAGCCGGCATTAAACCTATATCTCACCAACTTTATGTTGACCTTTTAAAACATGTCTATTCTCAGGTGATTTCTAAAGCTTCCGCTGCATCATGTTGGATCTAACCAGGATCTTGCGTACGCATGTTTGTGTCAAAAATAAAACTGCATATCCGAGATGTTGTATTGTAAAATATGCTAGAAACCGTGTTGTTGTCATCATTTGTAAAGTTTGTAAGTCGAAGATTATCGCTAAACGTTAATCTTCTTTTTATTGTCTTAAGCTTGTAACAAAAATAATGGTTGTGGTTTGTAATGTATAATATATGCAGTTTTTCTTTTAAAAATGTCTCATATAGAGGTCAATACCTCGCAATGAAATCATACATTATCTAACGCGTTCTTATGGTTAAGGACGGGTTATGACATGTGGTATCAGAGCCAGGTTTTAGCGAACCAGGTTTGCATTAGTGTGTCTAACCGAGAAGTCGTTAGGATACATTAGTAAAGTCTGGACTTTGACCGGGTCTGATTTTAAAAACCATTGCTTATCACTGTTGGTTAAAAATTTATATGTAAATATTATGTAAGTACTAATGGGTTAGTTGTTATGTGATAGATGTCGGGCTCGAAACTTATTATCACATTCAGCGACTCCGAATCAGAACCTTCAGATTGTGTTTCAGTCATTAACATATCCGATGACGAAAGTGGTATTTTTGGGGAAGACTCACAATTTTCGGATGAACCAACTACAGAAATATCGGAAAGTGAACCCGAGGAGGAAAGTGAACCCGAAGAGGAAAGTGAACCCGAAGAAGAAAGTGAACCCGAGGAAGAAATACTAGAAATTACGAAAGAAAAATTCGATCAAGGAAAGAAACGAAAAGCGAATGAATTAGAAAATTCAAATCCCGAACTTAGTGAGAATGACGTGGCACCAATTCCACTCAACACTACCACCCCTATTCCCGCTATTCCTATTAGTGCTATCCCCGCATCTAGTTCTTCGGCTCCTCAGCCAAAACGTAGGGTGACAGCTAGGATTCGCGTTGGGGGATTCCCTGGACATAAATGTTTTGGGAAATAGACCAAATGATGCGCTACCGTATTAAACCATGGAATCACATAATGTTTTGTATAATATTATTAGTGTGGTTTGTTTAAAGTTTGATGTAAGCATATGTAAAATAGCGAAGTATGAAATGCAATAATTTTCCATGGTTAAGTATTATTTAGATTGTAGTAATTGATTCTGTACTAAGCTATTAAGTATGAACATTAACGGGTAGGTACTACCCAAGATATAATTATAAAACGCTAATAAGAAGAAAAGGCTTTTATAATAATACCTGGTTCATATTATTAACAAGCTATAAATGTACTATAAATACACACTACATCTATAATAATCCATGTGAATAATTATTTTCTTTCATTAGGAAATGGCGCGATTGAACCGAATGACGGAACAAGAAGTCGAGAACTTCATCAACCAGCGAGTCAACGATAGAATGCTATGGGTCGAAGCTGCAAGAGCTACTGCAGTTAATCCAAATCCTCGTGTAGGATGCTCCTACAAGACGTTTCAAGCTTGCAAACCTTCATCATTCAGTGGAACGGAAGGACCTATCGGTTTAACCCGATGGATAGAAAAGATGGAGACGGTGTTCAAAATCAGCGGTTGTGATGAAAAAGACATGACCAAGTATGCATCGTGCACTTTACAAGATAGTGCACTCACATGGTGGAAGAATTATGTGAAGGCGGTAGGAGGAGATGTAGCTTATGATACTCCATGGGAAGAATTCAAAGCGATGATAATCACCGAGTATTGTCCAAGGAATGAGGTTATTAAGTTAGAAGATGAGTTACGAAGTTTGAAGGTGGTTGGTACTGAAATCACCAACTACAATCAGCGATTCATGGAATTGGTTTTACTATGTCCTGAATTGGTTCCAACCGAAGCACGGAAGATTGAAATGTACAAAGGTGGTTTGCCCAAGAAGGTCAAGGCAAACGTTACGGCGTCGAAACCTAAGACAATTCATGAAGCTATAACCATGGCGAACGAGCTAATGGATCAGGTCATTTTGGACAAGAAAGCATTCAATACTGAGGTGAAGGTATTGGGGAACAAGAAAAAGTGGAATGGAGGTTATGATCGAGGTAACCAACAACAACCTTATAAGAAACAAGAAACCACGAAAGGTGCGGGTAGCGGTTCAGGCTTTGGTTACAAAGGACAAAGTCCTTTATGCAACCGTTGTCACAAACATCACTTTGGTTACTGTAGTGTGTTGTGCACCAAATGCAATAGACAGGGACATCTTGCTGAAGATTGTAAGGCTCTCGTTACAAATGCAAATGGTAACAAGACTCCTGCCACCAACGCAAATAGAACTGCTTTGGCTAACATTACTTGTTTTGGGTGTGGAAAACAAGGTCACTATAAGAGTCAGTGCCCGAATCCAGAAAAGAATGGCGGACCTGCACGTGGAAGAGCATTTGTTATTAATGCTAGAGAGGCACGAGAAGACCCGGAGCTTGTTACGGGTATGTTTACCATTAATAACTTATCAGCATCTATTTTATTTGATACTGGCGCCGATAGAAGTTACGTGTGTATAAATTTTTACACTAAATTGAATTGTTCATCATTACCTCTAGATGCTAAGTACTTGATTGAGTTAGCTAATGGTAAACTAATTAAAGCCGATAAAATTTGTCGTGATTGTGAAATAAATCTAGCCGGAGAAACGTTTAAAATCGACTTAATACCCGTGGAATTAGGAGGTTTTGATGTAATAGTCGGCATGGACTGGATGTCCAAAATAGGAGCGGAAATTGTTTGTGCCAAGAAGGCAATTCGTATTCCTGGTAAGGATAAAATACCGGTGATGATTTATGGAGAGAAGAGTAAGTCAAAGCTAAAACTCATTAGCTGTTTGAAAGCCAAGAAGTGTTTAGAAAAGGGGTGTTACGCTATTTTAGCACATGTTAATAAAGTCGAAAAGAAAGAAAAGTGCATCAACGACGTGCCTGTGGCAAGAGATTTTCCTGAAGTTTTTCCGGAAGAATTGCCGGGATTACCTCCATTTAGATCGGTAGAATTTCAAATAGATTTAGTACCAGGAGCTGCACCAGTGGCTCGTGCTCCATATAGACTTGCACCGTCCGAGTTAAAAGAACTTCAAAGTCAGTTAAAAGAATTACTGGACCGTGGATTCATACGACCGAGTACTTCACCGTGGGGAGCTCCAATTTTGTTTGTTAAGAAGAAAGATGGATCTTTTAGGATGTGTATAGACTATCGTGAATTAAATAAGTTAACTATCAAGAATCGGTATCCACTACCGAGAATTGATGACTTATTTGATCAATTGCAAGGATCATGTGTTTATTCGAAAATCGACTTAAGATCGGGCTATCATCAACTACGCGTCAAAGAAGAGGATATTCCGAAAACTGCTTTTCGGACACGTTATGGTCATTACGAATTTTTGGTTATGCCGTTTGGATTGACGTATGCGCCAGCTGTATTCATGGACCTCATGAATCGAGTTTGTAGTCCGTATTTAGATAAGTTTGTTATCGTTTTCATTGATGATATTCTTATCTATTCCAAGAGTGAGCAAGAGCATGAAGAGCATTTAAGGTTGATACTGGAGTTGTTGAGAAAAGAACAACTTTATGCTAAATTTTCTAAGTGTGCTTTCTGGTTGAAAGAAGTGCAATTTCTTGGTCACGTTGTTAATAGCGAAGGAATTCAGGTTGATCCAGCAAAAACTGAAGCTATTGAAAAATGGGAGACTCCTAAGACACCAACACAGATACGCCAATTTTTGGGTTTAGCCGGTTATTATAGAAGGTTTATTCAAGATTTTTCCCGAATAGCTAAGCCGTTGACAGCATTAACGCAAAAATGGAAGAAATACGAATGGACCTCGGAGCAGGAGAACGCATTTCAATTACTGAAGAAGAAGTTAACTACGGCGCCTATTTTATCGTTACCAGAAGGGAACAATGATTTTGAAATATATTGTGACGCTTCGCGACAAGGTTTTGGTTGTGTTCTTATGCAACGGAAGAAAGTTATTGCATTTGCATCCCGACAATTGAAGATTCACGAGCGAAATTATACGACGCATGATCTAGAATTGGGAGCAGTCGTGTTTGCATTGAAGATGTGGAGACACTACTTGTATGGGGTTAAATTCACTGTGTTTACTGATCATAAAAACCTTCAACATATTTTTGATCAGAAACAATTGAACATGAGGCAACGTAGGTGGGTCGAGTTAATAAACGACTATGATTGTGAAATTCGTTATCATCCCGGAAAGGCGAACGTGGTGGCCGATGCTTTAAGCAGAAAGGAACGAGAACCAATTCGAGTGCGAGCAATGAATATAAAAATTCGCATGAATCTCAACTCACAAATCAAAGAAGTTCAACGAGAAGCACTTACTAAAGAAAATAAAGGAAATGAAATAATGAAAAAGTATGAGAAGCAACTCGTTATGCGGGAAGATGGAATTCGATATTTTGCAAATCGTATTTGGGTACCGAAGTTGGGTGGATTAAGGAAGTTGATATTGAACGAGGCACATAAGACAAGATATTCGATACATCCTGGAGTTGGAAAGATGTACCAAGATCTTAAGACGCATTATTGGTGGCCTAATTTGAAGACAGACGTTGCAACATATGTTGGGGAATGTTTAACTTGTTCCAAAGTCAAAGCAGAACACCAGAAGCCGTCAGGGTTACTTCAACAACCAGAAATTCCAGAATGGAAATGGGACGGTATTACCATGGATTTCATCACGAAGTTACCAAAGACTGCCTGGGGATACGACACCATTTGGGTGATTGTTGATCGTCTCACCAAGTCTGCACATTTCTTACCTATAAAGGAAACGGATAGAATGGAGAAACTATTACGATTGTATATAAAGGAAGTTGTTTCAAGGCATGGAATACCTATTTCCATTATATCCGATCGTGATAGTAGATTTACCTCAAAATTCTGGCAATCACTACAGGAGGCACTAGGAACTCGTTTGGATATGAGTACCGCATATCATCCACAAACCGATGGACAGAGTGAGAGAACGATTCAGACTCTCGAATACATGCTCAGGGCATGTGTGATCGATTTTGGAAACGGATGGGATAAATATCTACCGTTAGCAGAATTCTCGTATAATAATAGTTATCATGCGAGCATTGGAGCTGCGCCATTTGAAGCATTGTACGGAAGGAAGTGTAGATCTCCTATCTGTTGGAATGAAGTAGGAGATCGACATTTAACTGGTCCCGAGATCATACACGAAACGACCGAGAAGATAGTACAAATCAAGGAGAGATTGAAAACAGCCCGTAGTCGCCAAAAGAGCTACGCCGATGTCCGAAGGAAACCATTAGAGTTTCAGGTCGGGGACATGGTTATGCTAAAGGTGTCACCTTGGAAAGGTGTGATACGTTTCGGCAAAAGGGGTAAACTAAACCCAAGGTACGTAGGCCCGTTCAAGATCATCGAACGCATTGGACCGGTAGCTTATCGACTCGAGTTACCGCAACAACTCGCTGGAGTACATAATACCTTTCACGTCTCAAACCTTAAGAAGTGTCTTGCAAAGGAAGACCTCACCATTCCTCTTGAAGAAATCCATGTCGACGAGAAACTACAATTCGTCGAAGAACCAATCGAAATCATGGACCGTGAAGTTAAACAGCTCAAACAGAGTAATATACCGATTGTTAAGGTTCGTTGGAATGCTAGAAGAGGTCCCGAGTTTACTTGGGAACGCGAGGATCAGATGAAAAGAAAGTATCCGCACTTGTTTCTCGATGACGCAAAATAGGTACAATTTTAAAATTTCGGGACGAAATTTATTTAACGGGGAGGTAATGTAACGACCCGCACTTTTTCGATCATACTATACTTATAAGATTAATATTTACATAAATTAAACCTTACCAACATGATAAGCAATCCAAATTGTCGAGACTTATATTTCCGAAAAGAGTTTTACACAACGTTTGACCGTCTAGTTTGACCGATGATATCACGAACTATACAATATATGATAATTATACGTTTGTGTATATATATGTATATATACATATTTAACATGATTAATGAATGTTTTAATACCTCATTTTATATTAATAACAACAAGTTATGAGTATATTTTGAAACTACTAACTTAAGTTTTCAAAATGATAACAATACGTAACGTTACTTGATTTAAATACTTAAGACATATAATGTTTATACATATATTGTATATGTAATGTATTTAATCACTTTTAAAGACTTAAATACATAAAACCATGTAAGTGTATTCACAAAAGATAGCTATATTTGAATCCTCTTTTCATTTTTCACAAAATTTCCATACGTATACCTAGAGTATTTGTACTCGTATCATACCAAGCTTCTATACGTATTTACTAATAGTAAATACACATCAAGTCACACCTAATCAGCTGCTATTGTTGCCCTCATCAAGAGGGAATTCCTTTTTGACATTTACCATCAATAATTACACAAGATTACAAGTAAGAATTTTGTTTTTGTCCATCCTTGGCCACGTTTTTAAGGAGGGATATGGATCCTCACTTTCATTCATTTTAACTTCAAATTTCCTAAGATAAACACACACTCTCTCTTTACTCTTAAACTCCATAAACATTCAGCAACTTACCTAGAAGATCTAGCTTCAAAAACCATACTAAAACACCATAAGAAAACCATACAAAAACACTTCAAGAAAACCCTCCAAGAACACCAACTTACTTCCAATCTTTCATCCACCTCTAGTACCCTTTTGATTCTAGCTTCTTACTTCTATTTTACAGCAACTTCATCCAAGGAACTTGAGGTAGAATCTATGTTCATAACCTTATTCGATTCATATATATATAGCTATCATATTTTGTGGAATACAAGTTTAACAACAAGAACATAGTTTGAATGTTTTCAAACTTGTTTGCAAACTAAATAGATCCTTCTAACTTAACTTTTAAAATACTTCAAGACATGTAACATAACTTATTTATATGTTAATTTAACAAGGTAAAACTTGGTTTTTCAAAGTATAAGTATTTTTGGAAAAATGGTCATTAAATGATTTTGTTGTAACAAAAATGTTTAACTTCATATGTTTCACTAAACTTTCACCTATGCCGTATGATTTTGAATACAAACCAAGGTATTTACAGTCCATAGTCTTAAAGAAGAACTCGATCCAAGAAGATGGCAATTTGAATCAACGAAAACGGACTTGTAACGAAGAAACTATGACCGAAACAAAATTGGTTATCCAAGACTTAATTGACTTCGGGATTCATTGGAAAAATTTACATAAAATCACATCTTTATAAGATAACATGATATTTTATATATATGTACTCATAATTCAATTTCATATGGTTCAGGATCACCCGTAAGCAACACGAGAAGATTAATCATAGGATCCCATGTTTGTACGCAACACGTCATTTGACAACACCGGTACTTTATGTACGCAACACGTCATTTGACAACACCGGTACCGTGGGTCAAGATTAATCTCGACCAATACATATACGTTGGGGTTTTATTTATTTCGTTGGGGGTTTTATTTATTGCGGGTATATTAAACATCTAAAAATGAACCATTAAAAATTGAATTGCTAACCTCGGACAGCTAACTACGGACTAAGGAAATATTCAAAATATTAAAAGTATAACAAGTATATATATATATAACGTTTGTTTTAAAATGAAAACATATTGATATATTATATATGGATAGGTTCGTGATATCAACCGGAAGACCGAGTCAAATTATTTATATCATCAAGACAAGAGTGAGTATATAGTCCCACTTTTAAACTCTAAATATTTCGGGATGAGAATACATGTATTTTATGTTTTACGATATGGACACAAGTAACTGAAAACTATATTCTACGTTGAGTTGTACCACTGGCATACTTCCCTGTAGCTTGGTAACTAATATTTACAGCGGTATTGTAAACGCGAATCCTGTTGATAGATCTATCGGGCCTGACAACCCCAACCGGACTGGACGACCAGTATTCAACGGTTGCACAGTACTTCGTTTTGTGACTACACTTGGTACGGTGTAGTAAGATTTCATATTAAAGGGAATATGCGACGTGAAAATGTTAAGTATGGTTACCAAGTGCTCAACCACTTAGAATACTTTTATTAAACTGATTATATACGAAATCTTGTGGTCTATATATATATTGCAGCCGGCATTAAACCTATATCTCACCAACTTTATGTTGACCTTTTAAAACATGTCTATTCTCAGGTGATTTCTAAAGCTTCCGCTGCATCATGTTGGATCTAACCAGGATCTTGCGTACGCATGTTTGTGTCAAAAATAAAACTGCATATCCGAGATGTTGTATTGTAAAATATGCTAGAAACCGTGTTGTTGTCATCATTTGTAAAGTTTGTAAGTCGAAGATTATCGCTAAATGTTAATCTTCTTTTTATTGTCTTAAGCTTGTAACAAAAATAATGGTTGTGGTTTGTAATGTATAATATATGCAGTTTTTCTTTTAAAAATGTCTCATATAGAGGTCAATACCTCGCAATGAAATCATACGTTATCTAACGCGTTCTTATGGTTAAGGACGGGTTATGACACCTAACGACCGTCCATCACCCCCAATATGTTATGACTATGTGCCATTCAATAACATCATCCCTTTCGAGTTTCCATCTCAAATATGAATAGGTGAATCTTTCATCACATCCTTTCGTCCTAGATGTCATGTTAAATCCAAGAGATACAGAGTGATCACTCTCTTTTAGATTTAACTTTATCAGGCCTTAGACATCTGACTCTCAACGAATAAGAGGGACAAATTCCATCTTGACTACATACGTCCCAAATATATATACCTTGCATTATACCTGAGCTTTTCCTTATGAGCTACCATATTTCAGAATAGCGAAGGAAAGAATCAAGGCACAATACTTGGTAAATATCCGAACCCAATATGTATCTCAGGTCAGAGGATACAATAATATTCACCTTTACTCAAGATTACATGTGATCAACCACAAAGGCTCCATTTAGTAAATCTTGAGGGCGGGTCTTCCAATATTTGCATCCCACAAATATCTATGAACCTTGGTAGCAACCTTGCCCCACATTCAGTCCGTGAATGTATACCAATCCAAGTTCATAATAGTCTAAACCTCACACTTGTTCCCACGAATGTGATCGACTACGGAATTTAGAATAATTACTTATTCATGGATAAAAATATGCAAAATAGGAACATGACTCAAAATAAATTAATACCATAATTATATTAATGAGTTTGAACAAATTTCTTTCCGTTACAATACTTAAAACAGATCATGACCAATCACTAGAATATCGAAGCCCTAATGCACAAACATGTCCAGTATGTTTTGATCCATGTAAGAGCTTCGTGAGAGGATCCGCTATATTAAGATCTGTGTGAACTTTGCGAATACATATCTTTCCCTTTTCAACTTCATCCCTTATGTAGTTGAATCTCCGCTCAATGTGACGGGTCTTTTGGTGAGCACGAGGTTCTTTGATTTGAGCAATCGCACCCTCGTTGTCACAAAAGATCTCAAGAGGGTCCTGAATGGAAGGGACTACTCCTAAGTCATCGATAAATTTCTTCATCCATGCAGCTTCCTGAGCTGCCAATGATGCGGCGATGTACTCCGACTCTGTAGTGGATAATGCAACAACATCCTGTTTTGAACTCTTCCAAGAGCTCCATTTAATGTGAAGACATAACCGGATTGTGATCGAGAATCATCTCGATCAGTTTGAAAACTCGCATCCACGTAACCTTTTACAGCGAGTTCCTCCTTACCAGACCCATATATTAGAAACATATCCTTAGTCCTCCTAAGGTATTTCAATATACTTTTGACAGCAATCCAATGACTATTTCCTGGGTTATTCTGGTATCTACTTGTCAAGCTTAGGGCGCATGACACATCCGGTCTAGTGCATATCATTGCATATATGATTGACCCAATAGCAGATGCATAAGGGACTCTCTTCATTCTCTCGTTCATATTTCGTGGTAGGGCACTGAGATGAACTGAGAGGCGTTCCTCTTTGAATAGGTACTAAACCACTCTTAGAGTTCTCCATCTTGAACCTTTTCAAGAACTTTTCAATGTATGCACTTTGATTCAAACCTATTAGTTTCTTAGATCTATTCCTGTAGATCCCAATCCCCAAAACGTATTGTGTTTCTCCAAGATCCTTAATAGAGAAGCATTTACTTAGCCAAGTTTTAACTCCTTGCATTGCCGGAATATCATTTCCAAATAACAATATATCATCCACATATAGTACAAGGAACATGATAGTGCTCCCACTAGTTTTCTTGTATACACAAGCTTCATCACCATTTTTTATGAAGCCAAATTTCTCGGCCTCCTCATTAAAACGATGATTCCACATTCTAGATGCTTGTTTCAATCCGTAGATTGACTTCTTTAACTTGCATACCTTTTTAGGATATTTCGGATCAACAAAACCTTCAGGCTGAACTATATAGACATCTTCCACAAGATATCCATTTAGGAAAGCGGTCTTGACATCCATTTTCCATATTTCATAATCATAATGAGCAGCAATGGCAAATAATATCCTAATAGACTTTAGCATTGCCACAGGCGAAAAAGTTTCATCATAGTCAACCCCTTTGAGTTTGAGTGAAATCTTTTGCTACAAGTCTAGCTTTATATGTATCCAAGTTTCCATGTATGTCGGTTTTCATTTTGAAAAGCCATTTACAATCAACTAGCCTAGAGCCAGCAGGTTATGCAACAAGTTCCCAAACTTGGTTGTTATACATGGATTGCATCTCAGCGTTCATGGCTTCCTGCCATTTATCCTTATCAATCCTTGATAAAGTATCTTGGTAGTTTGCTGGTTCATCCAAATCAACCATATAGCAACCATCCATGAGAAACCCATATCTCTCAGGAGGATTACTAATTCTACCAGATCTGCGAACGTCTTGTGTATTTTGATCATCCATTTGATCATTCTCAACATTTTCATGTTGAGTGCTAGTGTCAACCAATTGTGTATCATCTACTTGATCTCGAACATTCTTCAAGATCTATCTTCCTTTCACTATCGCCTTCCATTAGGAACTTAGTCTCAAGGAATTCTGCCTTTCGAGCAACAAATACATTCTGCTCGGAAGGATCATAGAAATAATATCCCATATCATCCTTGGGATATCCTATGAAGATACACTTCGTGGATCGAGCATCCAACTTATTAGGGACATAACGCTTAGGATAAGCTTCACATCCCCATACCTTTAAGTATGATAGAGATGGAGGTTTTCCAAACCACATCTCATGAGGAGTTCGTTCCACTTTCTTGGTTGGGGCCATATTTAAAATACGAGCCGCGGAGCATAGACAATAACCCCAAAATGATAGCGGTAACGAGCTTCTAGCCATCATAGATCGAACCATATCCATTAGGGTTCGATTCCTCCTTTCGGAAACTCCATTTAGTTGGGGTGTTCCAGGAGGAGTGAGCTGCGAGATAATCCCACAACTTTTAAGATGATCTTGGAAAGCATCGCTTAGGTATTCACCTCCTCTATCGGTACGAAGTACCTTGATTGTCTTATTGAGTTGATTTTGTACTTCATTTTGATACTCTTTGAATGCTTCAAAAGTTTCGTCCTTATGTCTTAACAAGTAGACTTATCCGAAATGACTGAAGTCATCAATGAAAGTAACGAAGTATCTTTCACCATTCCGAGTTATGGGCTTAAAGGGTCCACATACATCCGAATGTATTAATCCCAATAAGTCCTTAGCCCTTTCGTAGGTCCCTTTGAAAGGTGCTTTAGTCATTTTGCCTTGTAAACAAAATTCACATACATCAAACGAGTCTAGTTCATTTGATTTCAAAAGGCCATTCTTTTGAAGTGTATGCATTCGATTCTTGTTTAGGTGACCAAGGTGACAATGCCATAAGTAGGAATCACTCAAATCCCTTTTGAGTTTCTTGGTGCTAGTATGGTATATTGAGCTACTAGATGATGTGTCATCATGAACCAATTCATAAATTCCATTTGAAGGCGAAGCCTTAAAATAGAATACATTATCTAAATAAACGTGGATATCATCATTAACAAAATTAAGATAAAAACCACATTGTTTTAAAAGGGAAACTGAAATAATGTTTCGACATAAATCCGGTGCATACAAAACATTGTTCAAAATAAGTTCCAAACCACTTGGAAGCTTTAATACAAAGTCTCCTTGAGCCTTCACTTGCACTTTGGCTCCATTACCCATAAAGAGACTTGATGTTCCCGTTTGCTTGCTACTTCTTTTGAACCCCTGCAAAGAATTGCAAATGTGAGTTCCACATCCAGTGTCTAATACCCATGTATTAGAAGAAGTAATACTAAGCTCTATATATACCATATATATATTACCTGAGGTTTTCCCCGCATCCCTCTTTTCCTTCAACTCCTTAAGGTAGACCGGGCAGTTGTGTTTCCAGTGACCCATTTCACCGCAACCGAAGCACGGGTCTTCCTTGGGGTTTGCTTGTCCGGCAACCTTTTGCTTCTTGTTCTTGTTTTTGGTTGGGGTAACCGTCCTCCCTTTTCCCTTGCCTTGATGGGCGGGTCCTTTCCTCTTAGCCGTCTTTGGCTTAGAGGTGTTATTACCTTTGGACCCACCATCATTGATCATTAGCACGGGTGAAGCCATCTTACCCATGCTAGTTTCCGCCGTCCTAAGCATGCCATGAAGTTCGCTAATGGTCTTATCCATCCCATTCATATTGTAATTAATCACAAATTGGTCAAACCTCTTTAACAAGGAGTTTAGAATAAGATCCGTGGCTAGCTCATTAGATATGTTGAGATTAAGACGGTTTGCGTGATCAATGAGGCTTTTCATCTTAAGGACATAAGATGAAACGGATTGGGAGTCGTCCATACGACATGCATGAAGCACTCGAACGGTCTCGAAGCGCTAGACACGTGCTTGTTGAAGGAACATCTCCTTCAATTGCATGATCATGTCGTATGCAGTATGATGCTCGAAATCCTTTTGGAGTTCGGGTATCATAGTCCTAAGCATTAGGTAAGCGACTTGCACCGAATCGGCGCAATACTTATCCCAATAAGCCATGCCTTCCATATCATCCTCGTCGGGTTGATCGGGAATAGGGTCTTCCAACACATACGCCTTATCCTCAAGTTTGAGGACAATCCTAAGATTGCGGAACCAATCCATAAAGTTCGTATGGTTGAGTTTGTCTTTCTCGAGGAGAGACCTTAACGATAGGTTGTTCAAGTTAATATATGCGTTTTGCATGTTCTTGTTATTGGCGGCCATCTACAAAATTTAACAAAGTTCATTTAAGTATCGATTTTAAATTTAATAAACAATACCCTTTTAAATTTTAATTGACTTATTAAATATTAGAATCCAACGGTAAATCAAATTTCGGTTAGGTGACCTTTATCCCGTTATTTGATTTAGCTTTGTAGTCATTTATATGACAATTGCAATCCTTTTGCAACTTCTAAATTATGGGATCATGCAATCCTTTTACATGGCATATTTATCCCATCAACGCCTATTTGTTCCTCATGCTTCGGTGACCCTAAGTTCATGATTCCCAAATCAAGTCGTCCTACTTGTGTAAACATGTAAAATTAACATACAGGTGGTTAGGTGACCTTTATCCCACAAGCATGCAAATTTTACCTTAACCATATTAGTTAGCTCATAACGGTTAGGTGACCTTTATCCCATTATGAGTTCCCTACTATGTTCAAGTGTCCCACAAAAGGATGGCATAAAAACGTGTTTACCTTGTATTAGTTTTAAAGGGATTTTAGGCTTTCTTAATTCTAGTTTAAGAAAACATTTATGCCATACACCAACATGCATTTAGTGTATGGTTCATTTGAAATCCATTTTCAAGTCTTGTAATTTTAGCCAATTACTTGATATAAACCATTTTATATATACGATCCTTATCATGTTCTTAATAACCGTTTATTAAGGTCTTTAGTTGCTTTTAATTTAACCAATTAAATTGTCATTTTGCTTGTTGTTATCTTGTAATTAATTGTATCAACCAAACATACAAACACAATAAACATACAAACAACCACACATGCAAAACAAGTTTGTTCACAATCTAGCCATTTTGGTGGACATTTGTTTAGCCGAAAACAAATGTCACCGAGTTAAGGGGTAATAATACAAAGTAGGAGATTTCAAATCTCCCACTTAACCTTGCATCCATATGCTCCTTGTGTTCTTCAAGTCTTCATCATCTTGTATCTTCATTTTTACAAAATATGTATCCTAATACATTTTTATCTAGAAAATGAAAATACAACCTATTCTATTTTACATACCAAATGTAAAAAAAATTACATAGCCAAAATAAATATTACATGCCATATGAATGAATAATATTACAAGCCATATGAATCATACAATTCATTCAAACATTCAACCAAACACAAGGTCAAGGCATAGATTGTGAACATCAACATGCAACCAAATATGACCAAATGGAAGCAACCCAAAACCCACTTTTGGGTCTATACCATTCGGCACTATGAATACACCCACCCAAACCCTTTTATTTTTGCATTCTACATTCATGCATGTTTATAGATTGCAAATATAGTGGGTTTAAAACAACAATTCGAAGCATATTTCAACAACTTCGACTCTGATACCATTGATGGGATTTAACAAGTTTGAAACTCTTAAAAACATTTAAGAATCATTATAAAATGGAAGCGTGAAATTACCAATTTAACTTGTTATCTTTAAACCAATTAAAGCTAAATCCCATCTTGGATCAAGTTGTGAAATGATGCTTACTAATTAACAAGAAAGGAAGAGTTTTATACCTCCTTAAAACAAGTTTAAGGGCTGCTGTAAGTCGTGAATGATGATGAAGAAGATGACCAAACAAAACACCAAAACACCCTTGAGTCTTGCTTGACCTTGATCACCTTAAAACCTAAGCTTGAAACCCACCTTTCTGCCTTGAAATACTTCGAACAGTAGCTCCCAAAATGAACAGAATGTTTGATGAAATTGATGAGTTTATAGCTTCTAACTTGAAGCCTCAAGTGTGTAATACCCCAAGCTTTTGATGCACCAACACCTTCCTTTGTTTTGTTAGAATTTTAGACACTTGTATGCATTAAAATAGCAAGGAAAACTCTCTTCTTTTCTCCCTAAACAGTTCGGCCAGCACCCTTAAAGAATGCAGAATTTTCTTGCTCTTTTTAATGTGTATTCATAGTATTACTTGAGTCAAAGCATGGGTTAACTTGTTAAGCATGTGCTTTTGGAGTTGTGCAATCTTGAAAGCTACAAAACAAAGCATGGGGTGTCTCTCTTGGAGACCCAAAAACGTCCCCCATTTTTTTTATATAACAAGATTTGTAATTTAATAAAACATGTTATAAAATAACTTGTAGATATACATATATAATACTTGTTATATAAAACATGCATTTGTTAAGTTACTTACATTTTATAAACCAATTTATAAAATATAACACAACATAATTATTTAAACCTATAAATAATTAAATATAAATTATCCAAATAATTTATCTCAAGTGATAATATTTTAGAAACCCGATTTTCTAAAATCCAAGTGTCGCGTATTTATTTAATGATCCAATCGTTAAGATTAAATACGTATAAGGTGTCGGTAAGCTTGTTATTGGGTATGACCCGACTTGGATCATAACATATTAGCCACATTAATTAAATATGTCTCTCGGGCATACGAAAAACCTACACCGGAATGATGGGGATATTCTTAAATATGCATCTTGTTAATGTCGGTTACCAGGTGTTCACCATATAAATGATTTTTATCTCTATGTATGGGATGTGTATTGAAATATGAAATCTTGTGGTCTATTGTTACGATTTGATATATATAGGTTAAACCTATAACTCACCAACATTTTTGTTGACGTTTAAAGCATGTTTATTCTCAGGTGAATACTAAGAGCTTCCGCTGTTGCATACTAAAATAAGGACAAGATTTGGAGTCTATGTTTGTATGATATTGTGTAAAAACTGCATTCAAGAAACTGATTTCGATGTAACATATTTGTATTGTAAACCATTATGTAATGGTCGTGTGTAAACAGGATATTTTAGATTATCATTATTTGATAATCTACGTAAAGCTTTGAAACCATTATTTATGAAATAAAGGTTATGGTTTGTTTTAAAAATGAATGCAGTCTTTGAAAAACGTCTCATATAGAGGTCAAAACCTCGCAACGAAATCAATTAATATGGAACGTTTTTAATCAATAAGAACGGGACATTTCATATATATATATATATATATATATATATATATATATATATATATATATATATATATATATATATATATATATATATATATATATATATATATATATATATATGATTTAGAATTTTTAATAAACGCTCGTAGCACTCTTTGTCATCTTGATAGTTATTAATCAAGTTAAAAACGAACTTATGTGATTTTAAAATAAACGGTGATCCAAAAATGAGTTATATAAATTTTAGGCTTATTAAAAATATATTTAGAAGCTAATTAATAAATTTCAACACTTTTTATATTTTACCCAGGATTGGGCGTGGACAGTGAGTTAATGTTTGTTTAATAATTTATGATCGAATTCTATACCATAATGACTGAAATAAATAAAGCTATTTAATGTAAAAATTTGGGATTTTTCTGAATACTTTTATCCGCCACTGATTAACAACGGAGTACGAAATCCAGTCAGTAGAATATTTTCGGTAGAGTGAGGACAAAATGAAGGTTGCTAAATCATTTGTTAGTGCTTACAGGTTTTTAATTTTTCTTTGATTTCTATTATTATTATTATTCTTTATATTAATATACTACTTGCATGATTAACTCCCACCACCGAGTCATCACATTCAGCAAACTAGCAAAGTACATCGCTATTTTTTTGTTTCTTCTTTTCTACCTCTAACTCATTGAACTCAAATCATCACTATTGCTAATTGATACTTTTTGGATTATTGTTTCAATTCAGTTCTCAATCACTATTGATCAATCCTAAATCAAGTTATCACTTAATTAAGGATTGAGTGCAATAATAAGATGGAGGATGGGATGTTTGATGATTATTTTGGGCCTCGATGATCGTCTTTCACTTTAACAATCAAGTGATCAACCACCCCGACCCGGTCTTGATTATCCATTAGCATAATTCACCTTAGCACAATGTAGATATCCCTTGGGCAAAATCACAAGTGAAAATCACAAAGGCTAGAGCAAATGGCAGAGAATCAACATCCTATAAATGAGAGGCCATGCTCTCTATTTATAGTATTTGAAATATCCGCGGTCTGTGGATTGCTTAACTATCCGCGAAAACTTGGCGGATTAAACCGCAGTCTTTTATTAAGGCGGAAACAAAACCGCTATACTTATTTTCAGCGGATATTCCACACCTTTTCATTATAGTTCGCGTAACTTCTGCTTTTGACCTTTAGCCACTAAAATATACATATACATATACAATGCTATGTATATGATCAACTATCACTATATTAATTATGTATAACAATCATCACATCCCACACCAACTGGTTACTACTGTTTACTTTTTCAATTGAATGGAACATGTTACTGTTTTTGCCTAACTTTAATTCTATATATATCTGCAATCATACGTACATGATTAATCACACTCACATAACCCATCTCTCCTTTCTTTCTTATTTCATCAAACTATAACCATCAAATTTTTTTACCATCTTATGTTTTATTTTTCTTCCAACGATCAAACACCTACATGCTATGCATTTCTTGTTTGATCACCATCACTACAAACAACCACACCATTCAACTTGTTTCTGCATGATACTGGTATTCGACTCCTTCTGTCTCTACTTCGCATGAAACAACCAAATCTTACCATCACCATATGAAAGATTGCTACTATACTTCTTTTCTACTTTCACCCGATAACAAACACACTCAAAAACCTCACCCATTTCTTCCCTGCAAATCACCATCCAAGAACCACCCTCCCACCTTGGAATATTCGGACCACCATCACAGCCTAATCACCACTCTTATTAAAATACTCGATCATTGTTTCGTTAACCCACGACCACCTCTGCAACTATGATCCGCCACCACCTCCATCACTAACCACCATTGTTACCGGCTTCCACTGCCACCTTCGAACACCCAACGAAAACCCACTTCTATATATATAATATATAGATATTCCATATAGATATAACATTTACATATACATACGCATCACCCTACAACCGCCACCATCGATCAATCACCCATATAACATTTACATATACATACGCATCACCACAACTCCAACACCATCTTCACTTTTCTGTTTGTATCTACCAAACCACGATTGCTACTGCATTCGAATTTTGTTTCCTGTTTCAGTTTGTTGAACCAGAATCAAGACCACCATAACCACCTTCTTATTTTGCACTAGCTCGACCATGATAGATGAAGATCACCTTCATCCAACCCACAACTATCGAAACCACCTGCAACCCTTCGAGAACCATGGCTTTTGTTGGGATTTTGTCGACACAAACAACCAATGGTCACCATCAACACCCATTACCACCCCCACCTTCTTTTGTTTTATGTTCAAACAGTCACCACCATTTTAACCGCTACTATTGCTTTCCGTTTCTATTTCGATGACCAACACAAAACACCACATAACCCATCGAACAACTGCTGCTGTCTGCTATCAGAACAGTGAAAGCACGATGAGAGAGATGAGGCTACAGTAATGATAAAACGAAGAAGATGTTACTGTTAAACGATTTCAAATAACAGTGATAATGAACTATAAAAGACGAGTGGTGTGTAGTGACCCGAACTTTTCCATGTTTATATATATTAATTGAGATTGATATTTACATGATTAAATGTTTCCAACATGTTAAGCAATCAAACTTGTTAAGACTTGATTAATTGAAATATGTTTCATATAGACAATTGACCACCCAAGTTGACCGGTGATTCACGAACGTTAAAACTTGTAAAAACTATACGATGACATATATATGGTTATATATATAGTTAACATGTTTTTATTATAAGTATGTATCTCATTAGGTATTTTAACAATGAGTTATATACATAAAAATGAGACTATTAATTTAAGAAACTCGAAAACGATATATATAACGATTATCGTTATAACAACGTCTTACTAGGTACATATGAATCATATTAAGATATTGATACACTTGGTTAATTATGTTAAATGATAAGTAAATATATTATTAAGTGTATTAACAATGAAATACATATGTAAAAATAAGACTACTAACTTAATGATTTCGAAACGAGACATATATGTAACGATTATCGTTGTAACGACATTTAACTGTATATACATCATACTAAGATATATTATAAATCATAATATCATGATAATATAATAATTTAACATCTCATTTGTTATAATAAACAATGGGTTAACAACATTCAACAAGATCGTTAACCTAAAGGTTTCAAAACAACATTTACATGTAACGACTAACGATGACTTAACGACTCAGTTAAAATGTATATACATGTAGTGTTTTAATATGTATTCATACAATTTTGAAAGACTTCAAGACACTTATCAAAATACTTCTACTTAACAAAAATTTTTACAATTACATCCTCGTTCAGTTTCATCAACAATTCTACTCGTATGCACCCGTATTCGTACTCGTACAATACACAGCTTTTAGATGTATGTACTATTGGTATATACACTCCAATGATCAGCTCTTAGCAGACCATTTGAGTCACCTAACACATGTGGGAACCATCATTTGGCAACTAGCATGAAATATCTCATAAAATTACAAAAATATGAGTAATCATTCATGACTTATTTACATGAAAACAAAATTACATATCCTTTATATCTAATCCATACACCAACGACCAAAAACACCTACAAACACTTTCATTCTTCAATTTTCTTCATCTAATTGATCTCTCTCAAGTTCTATCTTCAAGTTCTAAGTGTTCTTCATATATTTTACAAGTTCTAGTTACATAAAATCAAGAATACTTTCAAGTTTGCTAGCTCACTTCCAATCTTGTAAGGTGATCATCCAACCTCAAGAAATCTTTGTTTATTACAGTAGGTTATCATTCTAATACAAGGTAATAATCATATTCAAACTTTGGTTCAATTTCTATAACTATAACAATCTTATTTCAAGTGATGATCTTACTTGAACTTGTTTTCGTGTCATGATTCTGCTTCAAGAACTTCGAGCCATCCAAGGATCCGTTGAAGCTAGATCCATTTTTCTCTTTTCCAGTAGGTTTATCCAAGGAACTTAAGGTAGTAATGATGTTCATAACATCATTTGATTCATACATCTAAAGCTATCTTATTTGAAGGTTTAAACTTGTAATCACTAGAACATAGTTTAGTTAATTCTAAACTTGTTCGCAAACAAAAGTTAATCCTTCTAACTTGACTTTTAAAATCAACTAAACACATGTTATATATCTATATGATATGCTAACTTAATGATTTAAAACCTGGAAACACGAAAAACACCGTAAAACCGGATTTACGCCGTCGTAGTAACACCGCGGGCTGTTTTGGGTTAGTTAATTAAAAACTATGATAAACTTTGATTTAAAAGTTGTTATTTTGAGAAAATGATTTTTATTATGAACATGAAACTATATCCAAAAATTATGGTTAAACTCAAAGTGGAAGTATGTTTTCTAAAATGGTTATCTAGACGTCGTTCTTTTGACTGAAATGACTACCTTTACAAAAACAACTTGTAACTTATTTTTCTGACTATAAACCTATACTTTTTCTGTTTAGATTCATAAAATAGAGTTCAATATGAAACCATAGCAATTTGATTCACTCAAAACGGATTTAAAATGAAGAAGTTATGGGTAAAACAAGATTGGATAATTTTTCTCATTTTAGCTACGTGAAAATTGGTAACAAATCTATTCCAACCATAACTTAATCAACTTGTATTGTATATTATGTAATCTTGAGATACCATAGACACGTATACAATGTTTCGACCTATCATGTCGACACATCTATATATATTTCGGAACAACCATAGACACTCTATATGTGAATGTTGGAGTTAGCTATACAGGGTTGAGGTTGATTCCAAAATATATATAGTTTGAGTTGTGATCAATACTGAGATACGTATACACTGGGTCGTGGATTGATTCAAGATAATATTTATCGATTTATTTATGTACATCTAATTGTGGACAACTAGTTGTAGGTTACTAACGAGGACAGCTGACTTAATAAACTTAAAACATCAAAATATATTAAAAGTGTTGTAAATATATTTTGAACATACTTTGATATATATGTATATATTGTTATAGGTTCGTGAATCAACCAGTGGCCAAGTCTTACTTCCCGACGAAGTAAAAATCTGTGAAAGTGAGTTATAGTCCCACTTTTAAAATCTAATATTTTTGGGATGAGAATACATGCAGGTTTTATAAATGATTTACAAAATAGACACAAGTACGTGAAACTACATTGTATGGTTGAAATATCGAAATCGAATATGCCCCTTTTTTTATTAAGTCTGGTAATCTAAGAATTAGGGAATAGACACCCTAATTGACGCGAATCCTAAAGATAGATCTATTGGGCTTAACAAACCCCATCCAAAGTACCGGATGCTTTAGTACTTCGAAATTTATATCATATCCGAAGGGTGTCCCGGAATGATGGGGATATTCTTATATATGCATCTTGTTAATGTCGGTTACCAGGTGTTCACCATATGAATGATTTTTATCTCTATGTATGGGATGTGTATTGAAATATGAAATCTTGTGGTCTATTATTATGATTTGATATATATAAGTTAAACCTATAACTCACCAACATTTTTGTTGACGTTTTAAGCATGTTTATTCTCAGGAGATTATTAAGAGCTTCCGCTGTCGCATACTTAAATAAGGACGAGATTTGGAGTCCATGCTTGTATGATATTGTGTAAAAACTGCATTCAAGAAACTTATTTTGTTGTAACATATTTGTATTGTAAACCATTATGTAATGGTCGTGTGTAAACAGGATATTTTAGATTATCATTATTTGATAATCTACGTAAAGCTTTTTAAACCTTTATTGATGAAATAAAGGTTATGGTTTGTTTTAAAATGAATGCAGTCTTTGAAAAATGTCTCATATAGAGGTCAAAACCTCGCAACGAAATCAATTAATATGGAACGTTTTTAATCAATAAGAACGGGACATTTCAGTTGGTATCCGAGCGTTGGTCTTAGAGAACTAGAAAATTTGCATTAGTGTGTCTTATCGAGTTTGTTAGAATGCATTAGTGAGTCTGGACTTCGACCGTGTTTTCTTTAAAAATGATTGCTTAACATTTTTGTTGGAAACTATATATTTTTAACATATGAATATTATGTGATATATTAATCTCTTAACGTGTTTGATATTATGTGATAGATTTCTACCTCTAGAACAAGTCCCATTGACTCACCTAATAATAATGAAGAGTCAAATGTAATTTGGAATGATTCGTGGACTGATTCACAAGTTCCCGAAGAGCAACCGGAAGAAGAGTCGGAACCGGAAGAAGAATCGGAACCGGAAGAAGAATCGGAACCGGAAGAAGAAATAGAACCGGTGGGGGAAATAATAAAACGGTTAAGTAAAAGAGAATCCTCAACCAACCGACCAAGGTTAATTATGGTCAATGGTGTTTCCGCCAAGGAAGCAAAATATTGGGAGGATTACCAATTCTCCGATGAATCGGATTCCGACGAGAATTCCGATGATGTTATAGAAATTACCCCAACTGAATTTAAAAAGACAAAAGAAAATAATAAGGGAAAGGGCATAAAAATAGAGAAATCTAATTCCAACCCCGATGAACTTTATATGTATCGTCAACCCCCGAAGTCCTTAAGTTGTAACAATGACCCGGGAACCTCTAAACCACCAGGTTTTTCTAAACCAATGTGGACAACGACGGCTCGTATTAGGGGAACATCATATATCCCTAGAAACTTGGCAAAACGAACCAAAACCGAACAAGAAGAAACGAGCGAGTCGGAATAAGATAGTTGTATTCGTGTGGTGTAATATATGTAATATAGTGTGCTTATGCTTTATGATATATGTAAAAATTGCTTGTATTAATAAGTATTTTTTTTTATGAATCTAACTCTTGTCTATTTTACAGTATAAAAACACAAAATGGATAGACAACCCAATATTTTAAGAGACCTACCCGGAGACATGATTGATGAAATCTTGTCTAGAGTCGGTCAGAAATCCTCGGCACAACTATTTAAGGCGAGATCAGTTTGTAAGACATTCGAAGAACATTCCAAGAATGTCTTGGTTTATAAGAGACTTTCGTTTGAAAGATGGGGGATATCACATTGGGAAACCCATAAGTTACGATGTGTTTACTTTGACGCATATATTGCGGGGAACCCAAATGCTATTTTACGCAACGGGTTAAGAAATTATTTTGACTCAATATATCCGAATATTGGACTTCGTGATTTAGAAAAAGCGGCTAACATGCAACATAAAGAAGCATGTTATGCTTACGGATTAGTAATGTTCGCTTCTCACCAAAGTGAGAACAAGAACATCGGGCTACAACTATTAAACAAAACGTTTCCACAAGTGACGGAGTCAGTAATTGGGGTAAGAAATGAGGTTTTTAGATTGTTACGGGACTGTTGGACATTACGTAACCCTCGTCCCTTTGACGACGTTACAACACGCTGTCTTATCAACGGCCATAACGGTTATGTTCCACAAGACCAAGGATGGGAAGTAATCCTAGTAAAACCAGAATGCATGACTTGTTTCTGGACGTATGAATTACGTGTCTTTATTGCCTTTGCTGAACGACTTGTGTACTAGCTAGAATTATCTTCACAACTATCTTGTATCAAAGTTATTGTGTGCTATATTTCATGCTTTATGTAAAATAAGCGGTATTGTAAGTTTGTAAAATATTGTATAAAAGTTTGAACGCGAAATATTATTATAATCAGTTTTTCATATAGAATTGTAGTAGTTGAATTGTATATTAGCTACTAAGTATGAACTTAACGGGTAGGTACTACCCGAATTTAAACTTATAAAACGCTAATATGAAGAAAAAGCTTTTATAAATGAGTTCATATTATGCTACGAAATACTATTAACTACTCTTAATATTCTGTATGATTAACTTGTTCCATTTGACTATTTTGAAGGAAATGGCACCGACTACTCGACACACTGTGAATATGAATGAAGAGGAATTTCGTACTTTTCTAGCTTCAAACATAGCCGCAGTACAGGCTGCACTACATACCAACAATAACCTTGGATCTAGCAGTATAGGAAATCGTGTAGGATGCACCTATAAAGAATTCACTGCCTGCAAACCTTTGGAATTTGATGGAACCGAAGGACCGATCGGATTGAAACGGTGGACCGAGAAGGTCGAATCGGTGTTTGCCATAAGTAAGTGTACTGAAGAGGACAAAGTGAAGTACGCTACGCATACCTTCACAGGTTCTGCGTTAACATGGTGGAATACCTATCTAGAGCAAGTGGGACAAGACGATGCGTACGCACTACCGTGGTCAGCATTCAAGCACTTGATGAACGAGAAGTACCGTCCCAGAACCGAGGTCAATAAGCTCAAGACAGAACTTAGAGGGTTACGAACCCAAGGATTTGATATTACCACGTACGAAAGACGATTCACAGAATTGTGCCTATTGTGTCCGGGAGCATTCGAAGATGAGGAAGAGAAGATCGACGCGTTTGTGAAAGGATTACCGGAAAGAATCCAAGAAGATATAAGTTCACACGAGCCCGCCTCCATACAACAGGCATGTAGAATGGCTCACAAACTAGTGAACCAGATTGAAGAAAGAATTAAAGAACAGACTGCTGAAGAGGCCAATGTGAAGCAAGTCAAAAGAAAGTGGGAGGAAAACGGTTATAAGAATCACCAATACAACAACAACAGCAATTACAACAATAATCGCAACAATTATCCCAACAATCGCAACATCAATCGCAACTACAACAAATGGCCCAACAACAACAACAACAACAACAACAATAGCAACTACAACAATCATCCCAACAACAATAATAACCGCAACAACAACAACAATCAGAAGCAGCTATGCCAAAGGTGTGAAAAGTATCACTCGGGGTTCTGCACCAAATTTTGCAACAAGTGTAAAAGAAATGGTCATAGCGCGGCGAAGTGTGAGGTCTACAGACCAGGGGTTAATAGAACGAAAGGAACAAATGGTGTCGGAACGAGTAATGGCGGAGCAAGTAGTGTCGGATCAAGTTATGCCAATGTAGTTTGTTATAAATGTGGAAAACCGGGCCACATTATTAGAAATTGCCCAAACCAGGAGAACACGAATGGACAAGGCCGCGGAAGAGTTTTCAATATTAATGCGGCAGAGGCACAGGAAGACCCAGAGCTTGTTACGGGTACGTTTCTTATTGACAATAAATCTGCTTACGTTTTATTTGATTCGGGTGCGGATAGAAGCTATATGAGTAGAGATTTTTGTGCTAAATTAAGTTGCCCATTGAAGCCTTTGGATAGTAAATTTTTACTCGAATTAGCAAATGGTAAATTAATTTCAACAGATAATATATGTCGGAATCGAGAAATTAAACTGGTTAGCGAAACATTTAAGATTGATTTGATACCAGTAGAGTTAGGGAGTTTTGATGTGATAATCGGTATGGACTGGTTGAAAGAAGTGAAAGCAGAGATCGTTTGTTATAAAAATGCAATTCGCATTATACGAGAAAAAGGAAAACCCTTAATGGTGTACGGAGAAAAGGGCAACACGAAGCTACATCTTATTAGTAATTTGAAGGCATAAAAACTAATAAGAAAAGGTTGCTATGCTGTCCTAGCACACGTTGAGAAAGTACAAACTGAAGAAAAGAGCATCAATGATGTTCCCATTGCAAAAGAATTTCCCGATGTATTTCCGAAAGAATTACCGGGATTACCCCCACATCGATCCGTTGAATTTCAAATAGATCTTGTACCAGGAGCTGCACCAATAGCTCGTGCTCCTTACAGACTCGCACCCAGCGAGATGAAAGAATTGCAAAGCCAATTACAAGAACTTTTAGAGCGTGGTTTCATTCGACCAAGCACATCACCGTGGGGAGCTCCTGTTTTGTTTGTCAAGAAGAAAGATGGTACATTCAGGTTGTGTATCGACTACCGAGAGTTGAACAAACTTACCATCAAGAACCGCTACCCACTACCAAGAATCGACGACTTATTTGATCAACTACAAGGCTCGTCTGTTTATTCAAAGATTGACTTACGTTCCGGGTATCATCAAATGCGGGTGAAAGAAGATGATATTCCAAAGACTGCTTTCAGAACACGTTACGGTCATTACGAGTTTATGGTCATGCCTTTTGGTTTAACTAATGCACCAGCTGTGTTCATGGACCTTATGAACCGAGTGTGTGGACCATACCTTGACAAGTTTGTCATTGTTTTCATTGATGACATACTTATTTACTCAAAGAATGACCAAGAACACGGTGAACATTTGAGAAAGGTGTTAGAAGTATTGAGGAAGGAAGAATTGTACGCTAAGTTTTCAAAGTGTGCATTTTGGTTGGAAGAAGTTCAATTCCTCGGTCACATAGTGAACAAAGAAGGTATTAAGGTGGATCCGGCAAAGATAGAAACTGTTGAAAAGTGGGAAACCCCGAAAACTCCGAAACACATACGCCAGTTTTTAGGACTAGCTGGTTACTACAGAAGGTTCATCCAAGACTTTTCTAGAATAGCAAAACCCTTGACTGCATTAACGCATAAAGGGAAGAAATTTGAATGGAATGATGAACAAGAGAAAGCGTTTCAGTTATTGAAGAAAAAGCTAACTACGGCACCTATATTGTCATTGCCTGAAGGGAATGATGATTTTGTGATTTATTGTGACGCATCAAAGCAAGGTCTCGGTTGTGTATTAATGCAACGAACGAAGGTGATTGCTTATGCGTCTAGACAATTGAAGATTCACGAACAAAATTATACGACGCATGATTTGGAATTAGGAGCGGTTGTTTTTGCATTAAAGACTTGGAGGCACTACTTATATGGGGTCAAAAGTATTATATATACCGACCACAAAAGTCTTCAACACATATTTAATCAGAAACAACTGAATATGAGGCAGCGTAGGTGGATTGAATTGTTGAATGATTACGACTTTGAGATTCGTTACCACCCGGGGAAGGCAAATGTGGTAGCCGATGCCTTGAGCAGGAAGGACAGAGAACCCATTCGAGTAAAATCTATGAATATAATGATTCATAATAACCTTACTACTCAAATAAAGGAGGCGCAACAAGGAGTTTTAAAAGAGGGAAATTTAAAGGATGAAATACCCAAAGGATCGGAGAAGCATCTTAATATTCAGGAAGACGGAACCCGGTATAGGGCTGAAAAGATTTGAGTACCAAAATTTGGAAATATGAGAGAAATGGTACTTAGAGAAGCTCATAAAACCAGATACTCAATACATCCTGTAACGGGGAAGATGTACAAGGATCTCAAGAAACATTTTTGGTGGCCGGGTATGAAAGTCGATGTCGCTATATACGTAGGAGAATGTTTGACATGCTCTAAGGTCAAAGCTGAGCATCAGAAACCATCAGGTCTACTTCAACAACCCAAAATCCCGGAATGGAAATGGGAAAACATTACCATGGATTTCATCACTAAATTGCCAAGGAATGCAAGTGGTTTTGATACTATTTGGGTATTAGTTGATCGTCTCACCAAATCAGCACACTTCCTGCCAATAAGAGAAGATGACAAGATGGAGAAGTTAGCACGACTGTATTTGAAGGAAGTCGTCTCCAGACATGGAATACCAATCTCTATTATCTCTGATAGGGATGGCAGATTTATTTCAAGATTCTGGCAGACATTACAGCAAGCATTAGGAACTCGTCTAGACATGAGTACTGCCTATCATCCACAAACTGATGGGCAGAGCGAAAGGACGATACAAACGCTTGAAGACATGCTACGAGCATGTGTTATTGATTTCGGAAACAGTTGGGATCGACATCTACCGTTAGCAGAATTTTCCTACAACAACAGCTACCATTCAAGCATTGAGATGGCGCCGTTTGAAGCACTTTATGGTAGAAAGTGCAGGTCTCCGATTTGTTGGAGTGAAGTGGGGGATAGACAGATTACGGGTCCGGAGATTATACAAGAAACTACCGAGAAGATCATCCAAATTCAACAACGGTTGAAAACCGCCCAAAGTCGACAAAAGAGCTACGCTGACATTAAAAGAAAAGATATAGAATTTGAAATTGGAGAGATGGTCATGCTTAAAGTTGCACCTTGGAAAGGCGTTGTTCGATTTGGTAAACGAGGGAAATTAAATCCAAGGTATATTGGACCATTCAAGATTATTGATCGTGTCAGACCGGTAGCTTACCGACTTGAGTTACCTCAGCAACTCGCGGCTGTACATAACACTTTCCACGTCTCGAATTTGAAGAAATGTTTTGCTAAAGAAGATCTCACTATTCCGTTAGATGAAATCCAAATCAACGAAAAACTTCAATTCATCGAAGAACCCGTCGAAATAATGGATCGTGAGGTTAAAAGACTTAAGCAAAACAAGATACCAATTGTTAAGGTTCGATGGAATGCTCGTAGAGGACCCGAGTTCACCTGGGAGCGTGAAGATCAGATGAAGAAGAAATACCCGCATCTATTTCCAGAAGATTCGTCAACACCTTCAACAGCTTAAAATTTCGGGACGAAATTTATTTAACGGGTAGGTACTGTAGTGACCCGAACTTTTCCATGTTTATATATATTAATTGAGATTGATATTTACATGATTAAATGTTTCCAACATGTTAAGCAATCAAACTTGTTAAGACTTGATTAATTGAAATATGTTTCATATAGACAATTGACCACTCAAGTTGACCGGTGATTCACGAACGTTAAAACTTGTAAAAACTATACGATGACATATATATGGTTATATATATAGTTAACATGTTTTTATTATAAGTATGTATCTCATTAGGTATTTTAACAATGAGTTATATACATAAAAATGAGACTATTAATTTAAGAAACTCGAAAACGATATATATAACGATTATCGTTATAACAACGTCTTACTAGGTACATATGAATCATATTAAGATATTGATACACTTGGTTAATTATGTTAAATGATAAGTAAATATATTATTAAGTGTATTAACAATGAAATACATATGTAAAAATAAGACTACTAACTTAATGATTTCGAAACGAGACATATATGTAACGATTATCGTTGTAACGACATTTAACTGTATATACATCATACTAAGATATATTATATATCATAATATCATGATAATATAATAATTTAACATCTCATTTGTTATAATAATCAATGGGTTAACAACATTCAACAAGATCGTTAACCTAAAGGTTTCAAAACAACATTTACATGTAACGACTAACGATGACTTAACGACTCAGTTAAAATGTATATACATGTAGTGTTTTAATATGTATTCAAACACTTTTGAAAGACTTCAAGACACTTATCAAAATACTTCTACTTAATAAAAATTCTTACAATTACATCCTCGTTCAGTTTCATCAACAATTCTACTCGTATGCACCCGTATTCGTACTCGTACAATACACATCTTTTAGATGTATGTACTATTGGTATATACACTCCAATGATCAGCACTTAGCAGCCTATGTGAGTCACCTAACACATGTGGGAACCATCATTTGGCAACTAGCATGAAATATCTCATAAAATTACAAAAATATGAGTAATCATTCATGACTTATTTACATGAAAACAAAATTACATATCCTTTATATCTAATCCGTACACCAACGACCAAAAACACCTACAAACACTTTCATTCTTCAATTTTCTTCATCTAATTGATCTCTCTCAAGTTCTATCTTCAAGTTCTAAGTGTTCTTCATATATTTTACAAGTTCTAGTTACATAAAATCAAGAATACTTTCAAGTTTGCTAGCTCACTTCCAATCTTGTAAGGTGATCATCCAACCTCAAGAAATCTTTGTTTCTTACAGTAGGTTATCATTCTAATACAAGGTAATAATCATATTCAAACTTTGGTTCAATTTCTATAACTATAACAATCTTATTTCAAGTGATGATCTTACTTGAACTTGTTTTCGTGTCATGATTCTGCTTCAAGAACTTCGAGCCATCCAAGGATCCGTTGAAGCTAGATCCATTTTTCTCTTTTCCAGTAGGTTTATCCAAGGAACTTAAGGTAGTAATGATGTTCATAACATCATTTGATTCATACATATAAAGCTATCTTATTCGAAGGTTTAAACTTGTAATCACTAGAACATAGTTTAGTTAATTCTAAACTTGTTCGCAAACAAAAGTTAATCCTTCTAACTTGACTTTTAAAATCAACTAAACACATGTTCTATATCTATATTATATGCTAACTTAATGATTTAAAACCTGGAAACACGAAAAACACCGTAAAACCGGATTTACGCCGTCGTAGTAACACCGCAGGCTGTTTTGGGTTAGTTAATTAAAAACTATGATAAACTTTGATTTAAAAGTTGTTATTCTGAGAAAATGATTTTTATTATGAACATGAAACTATATCCAAAAATTATGGTTAAACTCAAAGTGGAAGTATGTTTTCTAAAATGGTCATCTAGACGTCGTTCTTTCGACTGAAATGACTACCTTTACAAAAACGACTTGTAACTTATTTTTCCGACTATAAACCTATACTTTTTCTGTTTAGATTCATAAAATAGAGTTCAATATGAAACCATAGCAATTTGATTCACTCAAAACGGATTTAAAATGAAGAAGTTGTGGGTAAAACAAGATTGGATAATTTTTCTCATTTTAGCTACGTGAAAATTGGTAACAAATCTATTCCAACCATAACTTAATCAACTTGTATTGTATATTATGTAATCTTGAGATACCATAGACACGTATACAATGTTTCGACCTATCATGTCGACACATCTATATATATTTCGGAACAACCATAGACACTCTATATGTGAATGTTGGAGTTAGCTATACAGGGTTGAGGTTGATTCCAAAATATATATAGTTTGAGTTGTGATCAATACTGAGATACGTATACACTGGGTCGTGGATTGATTCAAGATAATATTTATCGATTTATTTCTGTACATCTAATTGTGGACAACTAGTTGTAGGTTACTAACGAGGACAGCTGACTTAATAAACTTAAAACATCAAAATATATTAAAAGTGTTGTAAATATATTTTGAACATACTTTGATATATATGTATATATTGTTATAGGTTCGTGAATCAACCAGTGGCCAAGTCTTACTTCCCGAAGAAGTAAAAATCTGTGAAAGTGAGTTATAGTCCCACTTTTAAAATCTAATATTTTTGGGATGAGAATACATGCAGGTTTTATAAATGATTTACAAAATAGAAACAAGTACGTGAAACTACATTCTATGGTTGAATTATCGAAATCGAATATGCCCCTTTTTTTATTAAGTCTGGTAATCTAAGAATTAGGGAACAGACACCCTAATTGACGCGAATCCTAAAGATAGATCTATTGGGCTTAACAAACCCCATCCAAAGTACCAGATGCTTTAGTACTTCGAAATTTATATCATATCCGAAGGGTGTCCCGGAATGATGGGGATATTCTTATATATGCATCTTGTTAATGTCGGTTACCAGGTGTTCACCATATGAATGATTTTTATCTCTATGTATGGGATGTGTATTGAAATATGAAATCTTGTGGTCTATTATTATGATTTGATATATATAGGTTAAACCTATAACTCACCAACATTTTTGTTGACGTTTTAAGCATGTTTATTCTCAGGAGATTATTAAGAGCTTCCGCTGTCGCATACTTAAATAAGGATGAGATTTGGAGTCCATGCTTGTATGATATTGTGTAAAAACTGCATTCAAGAAACTTATTTTGTTGTAACATATTTGTATTGTAAACCATTATGTAATGGTCGTGTGTAAACAGGATATTTTAGATTATCATTATTTGATAATCTACGTAAAGCTTTTTAAACCTTTATTGATGAAATAAAGGTTATGGTTTGTTTTAAAATGAATGCAGTCTTTGAAAAACGTCTCATATAGAGGTCAAAACCTCGCAACGAAATCAATTAATATGGAACGTTTTTAATCAATAAGAACGGGACATTTCATGGTGTGCAGTTGTGGTTGCAAAAGTTCAATTTGTTTTCTCTTCGATCAAACCCCAATCAAACCATTGAACCCATATAACCTGCTACAGTGACTGCTTTTGTTTCTGTTTTCTAAGATGATTTACGACTAGGAAGTAATATGATAATGATGATCAAACAGCTATCCTTCTGTTGTGATTTCGATTACAGCTAATTAAAGTAAAAGGCGTCTGTTTCTAATTATATCTAAAGGTTACAAACTCAGTGTTTCTAACGGGCCATTTAAAACAACCTAATCTATATGGGCTTATCGTATTGGGCTGTGATTAGTGATTGGGCCAAGCTTTGGTGGGAAGGATACTGGACTAGAAACACAAAACGAGTTAAATGAATTTAAGGAGTAAATTAAATCATAAAAACAGCAGGTGGATTAATGGTTAGGGTCGTTTGGGATGGGGAACGTGAGGTCACGGGTTCGAGCCCTGTCTGGGACATTTTGTTTTTGGAAAAGCTTTTTAAGGTGGTATTTCATTATTATTATTATTATTATTATTATTATTATTATTATTATTATTATTATTATTATTATTATTATTATTATTATTATTATTATTATTATTATTATTATTATTATTATTATTATTATTATTATTATTATTATTACTACTATCATTATTATTTTTATTAAAACTACCTTTATATCAAAAATTAATATTTTTACTAAAGATTATTTAAATCTCAGTTAGGTTTGTATTATTATTATGAACATTATTTATATAAATACTTACATATAACAAATTATTGGTTTTTAATATAATACTAAACATATATTTATATATATAGATATATTAATATGACTAAATGAATAAATATTAATTATTTTAAAAGTATATATACAGAATAGATATATATATATATATATATAATTATATATATATATATATATATATATATATATATATATATATATATATATATATATATATATATATATATATATATATATATATATATATATATATATATATATATATATATATAACATATAACTTAAGATATAATACATATAAAGAAAGTATATGTATTAAATAAAATTTAATATAAAAATAAATATAACTACAAACACATAAAAATTATATAATTAATAAATGAAATTATGAGATTTCCATTATATGTTTTAATATATATATAAATGATATAGGTTAGTGAATCCGAGGCCAAACCCTACACTTGTTCAAAGACGTCATATGTATTTTTACTACGAAATACAGTATAGTGAGTTCATTTGCTCCCTTTTACTCTTAACATTTTTGGGACTGAGAATACATGCACTGATTTTATAACTGCTCTATTAAATGCTTTTGAAATATATTTTGAACTGAGAATACATGAAATGCTTTTATAAATGTTTGACACAATATGACACAAGCAAAACATTCCTCGAATGAATTATTATGCAGACAGAAGTTCTGTGGATTATTATTGAATTAGTTGGACGTTATAATTGCCACTAATTGTTGTGAATATTTCCCCTGATTATTATTGCTTGGTAACTTAAGAATTAGGTGTGACGACCCGGAAATTTTCGACCAAATTTAAACTTAATCTTTATGTGATCTCGACACGATAAGCAAAGTCTATTAAACCGAGTCTCAAAATGTTTGAACTATTTTTCATGAATGCATTTGACCTTCGATTGCTCTCGACAATTCACGAACAATTAATTGTAAATATATATGTGTGTATGTATATATAAATAATAATTCGAAATATAATTTGAAGTATTATATGTTGTTGTTATTAAAAGTTAATAAAATAAAAATAGGATATTATAATAATTATTATTTAAAATATATCTCTATATATAAATAAAGTATATTAAAAATAAATATCAAATTATTGTAATACTCGTTTGATGTTTCGATTGATATTAAGCAAGTTAAATTTAAACTTATATGATTTTAAAATAAACGGTGATCAAAAAATGAATTTTATAAATTTTAGGCTTATTAATAATATATTTAGAATTTGTTTGTTAAATTTTAAAACTTTTTATATTTTACTTGGGGGTTGGGAGTGAATAATTAATGTAATTTTTATTTAATAATTTATGATTGAATTTTATACCATAATGACCAAAATAAATAAATATAGTTAATTTAAAAATATGGGATTTTTCTGAACACTTTTATCCGCCACTGATTTCGCACGATACACAGTCCGTGGAAACTGTCGGTAATAAGAATCCAATATTCATGGTTGCTACTGTTTCTCATGCACGTTCTTTACAATATATTGATTACTTAATTATTATTATATTATTATTAATTTGTTTTTGCTGACTTTCTAATACAACACACATGCATAATATATTGTACATATAATTGATGACCCACTCTTCTTTTCACATTCAGAATAACCATCGATCAACATTCTTTCTTTTTGATGTTTTCATGAATTCACCCAACCAAGCCAAACTATATTAATGATATTTTTTTTATCCGTTAGTTCATATAACACAAACACACCTAGATCATCAAACTACTTCTACTTCTTTTATGCTTCATGTTACTGTTTTTATGTTGTTAAATTAACCACCACTTTTCACGATTATAAAACATCATTTTAAAACCCAATAAAAAATGCTCGATCAACCCACCCTCCACCACTATACTCGACAATCACCACCAACCGATACCTTCTCCACGCCACCATCTTGTCACCTTTACAAACCACCATGATCAACCACTACTTCATCTTGAATCATCATTTGAATCATTAGTTCTTGTTTGTTACAGTAAATCGAAAACTCACTTGCAGTTACTATTTATCATCATCATCATTCGAGAATTTCTATTTACATGCTCACTATATTCGATTCCTATTTTCATTCAAACCAAGACCTCCGTTAAACCACATCTCCGGTCACCATCTCCAATCACCACTACCACCATCTACGGTGCATCATCACCAACTTTGTACCATCATCACCAACGTAACCTATCACCACTGCATGTTGTTGCTAAACCGTTTATGTTACTATTTTCTTTACAGTTGAACAGACCCACAACCACTTTTGTTCTAGTTTTAAAGTTACAAAACCGCCATCTATTCTGTTTTATGGAGCTTCGGTCAAACACCCAAGAACACCATCTTTATCGGTTGGTTACAGCCCATATATTCCGGTTATCAACACCACAAAACCACCGTAAACATCACTGTAAAACCCTTTTATAACTACTACTGTAGCTACGCTTATGTTTCATTCTGAACTGCTGCAAACTTGCTATTTTTTTCTGTTTTGATTAAACACGCGAAGATGATGAGGCATGATGATGAAGAAGATGAATAGTGAATATTTTTCTCCTTTTCCTGTTTCCGGTTCTAGCTTTAATCGATAACATACATTATAATTTTTGGACTGCTATGTATGGATTAAATGTTGTGGGCTTTTAGGAATTGTGATGCTGCAGCCCATTTAGAATAGTGGACTCTTAATTAGGCTAGTTTTATGATTGGGCCGATGGGTATTGCTTGTTGGGTCTAAAAGATAAAGATAGAAATAGGAAAATGATAAATGAATATGAAGATCAAAATGAAATGGTGTTACAGTGAAGAGAATTGATGGTGAGATTAATGATGATTCCGGTGAGTTAGGATAATAATAAAGGTGTTGATTATGATTACATGGATTTATGATCGAATAAATAAAGAAGAGGAAGAAGATCAGTTAAAAATAGGATATGTATGTATTATTACGTGTAATATTAGAAAGAAAACGGATGGAAGAGTGGTTAAGTGTGTTGCGGGTATGCGAGAGGTCACGGGTTCGAGTCCCGTCGTGGGCAATTCTTTTTAGAAAAGCTTTTAAGGTAGTTTTAATTATTATTACTAATTATTGTTATTAATATGATAATTGTTATTATTTCCTAACATTTAGAAGTATAATTATTATTATTATTAATCTAATTAATAGTATTATCATTAAGTATTATTATTATAGTTATTATTATTATTACCAGTATTAGTATTAGTATTATTATTATTATTATTATTATTATTATTATTATTATTATTATTATTATTATTATTATTATTATTATTATTATTATTATTATTATTATTATTATTATTATTATTATTATTAGTATTATGAATAATAAGATGTTAATAATTTTGTTAAGATTATAATTGTAAAAAAATAAAAATTTTAAATATATATATTAAAATGAGAATGATTAAAATTATAATTAAGTTACTTAGTAAGTATTATTATTATTATCATTAATATTATTACTAATATTAATAAGATTATTAGTATTATCATTTAAATTATTATTAGTATTGTTTTTATTATTAAAATAATAATAATAATTATTATTATTATTATAATTATTATTATTATTATTATTATTTTTAATGTAAGTAGTATTATTATTGAAACTAAATTTTTTTATAAAAATTATCATTTTTATTATTAAAACTATCATTATTATTATTACTATTAGAATTATCATTATGTTTATCATTATTATTTTTATTATCATTTTTATTATTATTTCTACCACTAATATTATTATTTTTATCATTATTATTATTAGTATTATTAATATATCAAATAAAGATTTTCTATATAAAAATATATTGTGTACATAAAACATAACTATATTAATATGTTTGTAATAAATATTAATTATCTATTTAATGTATATAAAAATAAATATAGTTAATTTAGTTATTAATGAAACGTACAGGTTACTAAAATAACAATTAATAATAATACCTAAATTTGTTCGATTACCATTATATGTGTTAATATACATATAAATGATATAGGTTCGTGAATCGGAGGCCAACCTTGCATTGTTCAGTTTCGTCATATGTATTTTTACTACAAAATAAAGTATAATGAGTTTCATTTACTCCCTTTTTAAATGCTTTTGTAATATATATTTTTGGGACTGAGAATACATGCGCTGCTTTATAAATGTTTGATGAAATAGACACAAGTACTTAAAACTACATTCTATGGCTGGATTATTAAACCGAATATGCCCCTTTTTAGTCTGGTAATCTAAGAATTAGGGAACAGACACCCTAATTAACGTGAATCCTAAAGATAGATCTATTAGGCCCAACAAGCCCCATCCAAAGTACCGGATGCTTTAGTACTTCGAATTTATCATGTCCGAAGGGAGTCCCAGAATGATGGGGATATTCTATATGCATCTTGTTAAGGTCGGTTACTAGGTGTTCACCATATGAATGATTTTTATCTCTATGCAGTTTGCGAAATGCCTGATATGAGAATGATGTTTATGAAAATATGAAATCTTGTGGTCTATTAAAAATGATGGAAATGAATATTGATGATAAACCAATGAACTCACCAACCTTTTGGTTGACACTTTAAAGCATGTTTATTCTCTAGTATGAAAGAAATCTTCCGCTGTGCATTTGCTTATTTTAAAGATATTACTTGGAGTCATTCATGACATATTTCAAAAGACGTTGCATTCAAGTCGTTGAGTTCAATTAAGATTATTATTAAGTAAATGACAGATTAGGTCATTTATAGTTTAAATATTATGAAATGGTATGCATGCCTGTCAACTTTCGATGTAATGAAAGTTTGTCTTTTAAAAACGAATGCAATGTTTGTAAAATGTATCATATAGAGGTTAAATACCTCGTGATGTAATCATATGTTATTGTATTAGTCCTTATGGATTAGGACGAGTCGCTTCATGTGGTATCAGAGCGGTGGTCTTAGGGAACCAGATCTTACATTAGTGTGTCTAACTGATAGTTGCTTAGATGCATTAGTGAGTCTGGACTTCGACCGTGTCTGCATGTCAAAAGTTTTGCTTATCATTATTGTCGAAAATCACTTGCTTATCATTCTTAGTCTAGACACATCTTACTGCTTTGATTACATGAATAGTGTATAGACAAAAATTCATATCTTAGCGTATCTGATAATTCATATCTTATCGCATCTGTTACTGTAGACTTTGCTTGACATATTCTACAAATTCCTCTATAATCTACGAAATCTTTTAGAATATCATCTGGAGTCCGAAAATCATTTCATATCGAAAAATCCTTTACTCAATCATACGAAATGGAACTCGCTACTAGTTCAAGTTCTTCGGAATCCGACAGCTATTCCGACATGGATGTTCACCTAAGCTCCAGAAGCAGCGTCAACAGAATGAATCAACCAATCAGCCATCCCCAATTCATCTGATTGGTTCGTAATCGACTTAATCAATGGAGACGAGAAGAAGGCGATTCTTTCCACCAACCGAATTCACCTCTTGGTGATGAACCTGAAGCACTTATCGGCGAACCTATCTGAAACACCATTTTCAGCCTCATTTCCAGGGTAGCTCGACACGATTATATTCTATCCACAATTCTAGACCTTATTCATCCGCTCGTCTGAACCGACAATCATTCCAGAATAATGGAAGAAGTCAACGAACTTCGCGCTCGAGTAATCAATTTGGAGAATATGGTGCAAAACATACCCGCTTCAGCAACATCACCGGTACCAACAGTACCACCAACAACCCAAGTTTCAACATCACATGCCTCAACATCTTATTCTATACCTCAATGTAACGACCCGCACTTTTCCGATCGTTCTATACTTATGAGATTAATATTTACATAAATTAAACCTTACCAACATGATAAGCAATCCAAATTGTTGAGACTTATGTTTTTGAAAAGAGTTTTACACAACGTTTGACCGTCTAGTTTGACCGATGATATCACGAACTATACAATATATGATAATTATACATACATATTTAACATGATCTAAGGATGTTTTAATATCTCATTTTGTATTAATAACAAAAAGTCATAAGTATATTTTGAAACTACTAACTTAAGTTTTCAAAACAATAACCTACGTAACGTTATTTGACATAAATACTGATGATTTATAATGTTTATACATATATCGTATAAGTAATGTATTTAATCATTTTTAAAGGGCTTTTATACATAAAACAATATAAGTATATTTACAAAAGATAGTTATATTTGAATTCTCGTTCCGTTTCCTCAATAATCCTATACGTATATCTAGGGTACTATACACAGCTTCTAGAAGTATTTACTATTGGTATATACCAATAGAAATCTTCAATTATTGGAATAATATGTCATTCATGACATAATAAATTTTAACTTATCTTAGATATTTTCACTAAAAACCAAATTTTCAAGCCTATAAATAAGCACCATTTCTAACTCATTTTTACACATTCATTTTCCAAATTTTACTTCCAATTTTCACACACACTTGCAAGAACTCTCTCAACTTTTATTTTACTACTTCTTTCCAGCAACTTTACATTTTAAACTTGAGGTAAAAACTCTACTTCAACTCTTTTTCAATTCATATATTTAAAGCTATATATATAAGAGTTTATAAACTAGAACATAGTTTGAATGATTTCAAACTTGTTCGCAAACTAAATAGATCCTTCTAACTTAACTTTTAAAATACTTCAAGACCTGTAACATATCTTAATTATATGCTAACTTAACAAGGTATAACTTGGTTTTTCAAAGAACACCTTAAAAACTGAATTTACGACGTCGGAGTGCAACCGGGGGCTGTTTTGGGTTGGATAATTAAAAACCATCTTAAACTTTGAATTGGAGGTTTATTTTCTGGAAAAATGATTTTTACTATGAATATGATAACACATAAAAATTTCATGATTTAACTCAAAGTATAAGTATTTTTAGAAAAATAATCATTTGAGGTTGTTTACATGATGGAAAATGATTAACTTCATAAGTTTCACTAAAGTTTGACCTATGCCGTGTGATTTTGAATACAAACTAAGGTATTTACAGTTCATAGTCTTAAAGAGGGACTCGATCCAAGGAGATGGCAAGTTGAATCAACGAAAACGGAGTTGTAACGAAGAAACTATGACCGAAACAAAATCGGATATCCAAGACTAAGTTTAGCCACGAAAATAATTGGGAAAAAATTAAATAAATCACATCTTTTTAAGTTAACATGACATTTTATATATATGTACTTATAATTCAATTTTATATGGTTCAGGATCACCCGTAAACAACACGAGAAGATTAATCATAAGATCCCATGATTGTACGCAACACGTCATTTGACAACACCGGTACTTTATGTACGCAACACGTCATTTGACAACACCGGTACCATGGGTCAAGATTAATCTCGACCAATACATATACGATGGGGTTTTATTTATTTCGTTGGGGGTTTTATTTATTTCATTGCGGGTATATTAAACATCTAAAAATGAACCATTAAAATTGAATTACTAACAACGAACTGCTAACTACGGACTAAGGAATTATTCAAAGTATTAAAAGTATAACAAGTATATATATGTGACGTTTGTTTAAAAAGAAAAGGTATTGATATATTATATATGGATAGGTTCGTGATATCAACCAGAGACCAAGTCAAATTATATATATATCTTCAAGACGAAAGTGAGTATATAGTCCCACTTTTAAACTCTAAATATTTCGGGATGAGAATACATGTATTTTATGTTTTACGTTATGGACACAAGTAACTGAAAAATATATTCTACGTTGAGTTGTACCACTGGCATACTTCCCTGTAGCTTGGTAACTGTTATTTACAGCAGTATTGTAAACGCGAATCCTGTTGATAGATCTATCGGGCCTGACAACCCCAACCGGACTGGACGACCAGTATTCAACGGTTGCACAGTACTTCGTTTCGTGACTACACTTGGTACGGTGTAGTAAGATTTCATAATAAAGGGAATATGCGACGTGATTAAATGTTAAGTATGGTTACCAAGTGCTCAACCACTTAGAATATTTTTATTAAACTGTTTATATACGAAATCTTGTGGTCTATATATATATATTGCTGCCGGCATTAAACCTATATCTCACCAACTTTATGTTGACCTTTTAAAACATGTCTATTCTCAGGTGATTACTAAAGCTTCCGCTGCATTATGTTGAATTTGAGCAGGATCTTGCGTACGCATATTTGTGTCAAAAATAAAACTGCATACCCAAGGATTTGTGTTGTAAAATATGCTCGAAATCGTGTTGTTATCATTATATGTAAAGTTTGTAAGTCGAAGATTATCGCTAAACGATAATCATCTTTTTATTGTCTAAAGCTTGTAACAAAAATAATGGTTATGGTTTGTAATGTATAATATATGCAGTTTCTCTTTTAAAAATGTCGCATATAGAGGTCAATACCTCGCAATGAAATCATACGTTATCTAACACGTTCTTATGGTTAAGGACGGGTTATGACATGTGGTATCAGAGCGGTGGTCTTAGCGAACCAGGTTTGCATTAGTGTGTCTAACCGATAAGTCGTTAGGATACATTAGTAAGTCTGGACTTTGACCGGGTCTGATTTAAAAACCATTGCTTATCATTGTTGGTTAAAATTTATATGTAAATATTATGTAGTACTAATGGGATTGTTGTTGTATGATAGATGTCGGGCTCAAAACTTGTTATCATATTCAGCGACTCCGAACCAGAATCTTCAGATGGTGTTCCAGTCATTAACCTATCCGATGACGAAAATAATATCTTTGGGGAAGACTCACAAATTCCGGATGAACCGACTATAGAGAACCCGGAAAGTGAACCCGAGGAGGAAAGTGAACCCGAGGAGGAAAGTGAACCCGAGGAGGAAAGTGAACCCGAGGAAGAAATACAGGAAATTACAAAAGACGAGTTCGAACTAGGAAAGAAACGAAAGGCTAATGAATTAGAAAATTCAAATCCCGAGTTTAGTAAGGATGATGTGGCACCAACTCCACTAGACACTACCACCCCTATTCCCGCTATTCCTATTCGTGCTGTCCCGGCATCCAGTTCTTCAGCCCCACAGCCAAAATATAGGCAGACAGCTAGGATAAGCGTTAGGCCATTCCTTGAACCTAAACGTCCTAGAAAATAGACCAAACGATGCGCTGCCGTATTAAACCATGGGATCATATAATGTTTTGTATAATATTATTAGTGTGGTTTGCTTAATGTTCGATGTAAGATAAGCATATGTAAAATAGTGAAGTGTGAAATGCAATAATTTTCCATGGTTAAGTATTATTTAGATGGTAGTAATTGATTCTGTACTAAGCTATTAAGTATGGACATTAACGGGTAGGTACTACCCTAGATATAATTATAAAACGCTAATAAGAAGAAAAGGCTTTTATAATAATACCTGGTTCATATTATTAACAAGCTATAATGTACTATAAATACACACTACATCTATAATAATCCATGTGAATAATTATTTTCTTTCATTAGGAAATGGCGCGATTGAATCGAATGACGGAACAAGAAATCCAGGAACTCATCAATCAGCGAGTGAACGACAGAATGTTATGGGTCGAGGCTGCAAGAGGTGCTGCAGTTAACCCAAATCCTCGTGTGGGGTGCACTTACAAAACTTTTCAAGCTTGCAAGCCCTCATCATTCAGTGGAACAGAAGGACCAATCGGTTTAACCCGGTGGATAGAAAAGATGGAGACTGTGTTTAAAATCAGTGGTTGTGTTGAAAAGGACATGACCAAGTATGCATCGTGCACTTTACAAGATAGTGCACTCACGTGGTGGAAAAATTATGTGAAGGCTGTAGGAGGAGATGTAGCTTATGATACTCCGTGGGAAGAATTCAAAACAATGTTAATCAACGAATATTATCCAAGGAACGAGGTTAGGAAGTTGGAAGATGAGTTACGAAGTCTGAAGGTTATTGGTACTGAAATCACCAACTACAATCAGCGATTCATGGAATTAGTTTTGCTATGTCCTGAATTGGTTCCAACCGAAGAACGGAAGATTGAAATGTACAAAGATGGTTTGCCCAAAAAGGTCAAGGCAAACGTTACAGCATCGAAACCTAAGACAATTCATGAAGCTATAACCATGGCAAACGAGCTAATGGATCAGGTCATCATGGATAAGAAAGCATCCAATACTGATGTGAAGGTATCAGGTAACAAAAGAAAGTGGAATGGAAATTATGATCGAGGTAACCAACAACAATCTTTTAAGAAACAAGAAACCATACAAGGTGCAGGTGGTGGTTCAAGCTTTGGTTACAAAGGACAAAATCCTTTATGCGACCGATGCCACAAACATCACTCTGGTTACTGTAATGTGGTATGCAACAAATGTAATCGAAAGGGTCATCTTGCTGAAGATTGTAGGGCTCTCGTTACAAATACAAATGGTACCAAGACTCCTGCCACCAATGCAAATAGAACTGCTTTGGCTACCATTACTTGTTTTGGGTGTGGAAAACAAGGTCACTATAAGAGCCAGTGCCCGAATCCAGAGAAGAATATCGGACCTGCACGTGGGAGAGCATTTGTTATTAATGCTAGAGAGGCATGTGAAGACCCGGAGCTTGTTACGGGTACGTTTACCATTAATAACTTATCCGCATCTATTATATTTGATACTGGTGCCGATAGAAGTTACGTGAGTAGAGGCTTTTACGCTAAATTGAATTGTTCATCATTACCTCTAGATGCTAAGTACATGATTGAGTTAGCTAATGGTAAACTAATTAAAGCCGATAAAATTTGCCGTGATTGTAAAATAAATTTAGCCGGAGAAACATTTAAAATTGACTTAATACCCGTAGAATTAGGAAGTTTTGATGTAATAGTCGGCATGGACTGGATGTCCAAAGTAGGAGCTGAAGTTGTGTGTGCCAAGAAGGCAATTCGCATTCCTTGTAAGGATAAAATGCCGGTGATGATTTATGGAGAGAAGGGTAACTCAAAGTTAAAACTCATTAGCTATTTGAAAGCCAAGAAGTGTTTAGAAAAGGGATGTTATGCTATTCTAGCACATGTTAATAAAGTCGAAAAGAAAGAAAAAGAGAAGTGCATCAATGACGTGCCTGTGGCAAGAGATTATCCTGAAGTTTTTCCGGAAGAGTTGCCAGGATTACCTCCATTTAGATCTGTAGAATTTCAAATAGATTTAGTACCAGGAGCTGCACCAGTGGCTCGTGCGCCATATAGACTTGCACCGTCCGAATTAAAAGAACTTCAAAGTCAGTTAAAAGAATTACTAGACCGTGGATTCATACGACCAAGTACTTCACCGTGGGGAGCTCCAATTTTGTTCGTCAAGAAGAAAGACGGATCTTTCCGAATGTGTATAGATTATCGTGAATTAAATAAGTTAACTATCAAGAATCGGTATCCACTACCGAGAATTGACGACTTATTTGATCAACTCCAAGGATCATGTGTGTACTCGAAAATTGACCTAAGATCGGGCTATCATCAATTACGTGTCAAAGAAGAAGATATACCGAAAACTGCTTTTCGGACACGCTACGGTCATTACGAATTTTTGGTCATGCCGTTTGGATTGACGAATGCGCCAGCTGTATTCATGGACCTCATGAATCGAGTTTGTAGTCCATATTTAGATAAGTTTGTTATCGTTTTCATTGATGATATTCTTATCTATTCCAAGAGTGAGCAAGAGCATGAGCAGCATTTAAGGTTGATATTAGAGTTGTTGAGAAAAGAACAGCTATATGCTAAATTTTCTAAATGTGCTTTCTGGTTGAAAGAAGTGCAATTTCTTGGCCACGTTGTTAGTAGCAAAGGAATTCAGGTTGATCCAGCAAAAATTGAAGCCATTGAAAAATGGGAGACTCCTAAGACACCAATGCAGATACGCCAATTTTTGGGTTTAGCCGGTTATTATAGAAGGTTTATTCAAGATTTTTCCCGAATAGCTAAGCCGTTGACAGCGTTAACGCAAAAAGGGAAGAAATATGAATGGACTTCTGAGCAGGAGAGTGCATTTCAATTACTGAAAAAGAAGTTGACTACGGCGCCTATTTTATCGTTACCAGAAGGGAACGATGATTTTGAAATATATTGTGACGCTTCGCGACAAGGTTTTGGTTGCGTTCTTATGCAACGGAAGAAAGTTATTGCATACGCATCCCGACAATTAAAGATTCACGAGCGGAATTATACGACGCATGATCTAGAACTGGGAGCAGTCATGTTTGCATTGAAGATATGGAGACACTACTTGTATGGGGTTAAATGCACTGTGTTTACTGATCATAAAAGCCTTCAACATATTTTCGATCAAAAACAGCTGAACATGAGGCAACGTAGGTGGGTTGAGTTAATAAATGACTATGATTGTGAAATTCGTTATCATCCCGGGAAAGCGAACGTGGTGGCCGACGCTCTAAGCAGAAAGGAACGAGAACCAATTCGAGTACGAGCGATGAACATAAAAATTCGCATGAATCTCAACTCACAAATCAAAGAAGTTCAACGAGAAGCACTTACTAAAGAAAATATAGGAAATGAAATAATGAAGAAGTATGAGAAGCAACTCGTTATGCGGGAAGATGGAATTCGATATTTTGCAAATCGTATTTGGGTACCGAAGTTGGGTGGATTAAGGAAGTTGATATTGAACGAGGCACATAAGACAAGATACTCGATACATCCTGGAGTTGGAAAGATGTATCAAGATCTTAAGACGCATTATTGGTGGCCTAATTTGAAGACAGACGTTGCAACATATGTTGGGGAATGTTTAACTTGTTCCAAGGTCAAGGCAGAACACCAGAAACCATCAGGGTTACTTCAACAACCAGAAATCCCAGAATGGAAATGGGATGGTATTACCATGGATTTCATCACGAAGTTACCAAAGACTGCCTGGGGATACGACACCATTTGGGTGATTGTTGATCGTCTTACCAAATCTGCCCATTTCTTGCCTATAAAGGAAACGGATAGAATGGAGAAACTATTACGATTGTATATAAAGGAAATTGTTTCAAGGCATGGAATACCTATTTCCATTATATCCGATCGTGATAGTAGATTTACCTCAAAGTTCTGGCAATCACTGCAGGAGGCACTAGGAACTCGTTTAGATATGAGTACCGCATATCATCCGCAAACCGACGGGCAGAGTGAAAGAACGATTCAGACTCTTGAAGACATGCTCAGGGCATGTGTGATCGATTTTGGAAACGGATGGGATAAGTATCTACCGTTAGCAGAATTTTCGTATAATAATAGTTATCATGCAAGCATTAAAGCTGCACCATTCGAAGCATTGTATGGAAGGAAGTGTAGATCTCCTATCTGTTGGAATGAAGTAGGAGATCGACAATTAACTGGTCCCGAGATCATACACGAAACGACTGAGAAGATAGTACAAATCAAGGAGAGATTGAAAACAGCCCGAAGTCGCCAAAAGAGCTACGCCGATGTCCGAAGGAAACCATTAGAGTTTCAGATTGGGGACATGGTTATGCTAAAGGTGTCACCTTGGAAAGGTGTAATACGTTTCGGTAAAAGAGGTAAACTGAACCCAAGATATGTAGGCCCGTTCAAGATCATCGAACGCATTGGACCGGTAGCTTATCGACTCGAGTTACCGCAACAACTCGCCGGAGTACACAATACCTTTCACGTCTCAAACCTTAAGAAGTGTCTTGCAAAGGAAGACCTCACCATTCCTCTTGAAGAAATCCATGTCGATGAGAAACTACAATTCATCGAAGAACCAATCGAAATCATGGATCGTGAAGTTAAACAGCTCAAGCAGAGCAACATACCAATCGTTAAGGTTCGTTGGAATGCTCGAAGAGGTCCTGAGTTTACTTGGGAACGAGAGGATCAGATGAAACAAAAGTATCCACACTTGTTTCTCGATGACGCAAAATAGGTACAATTTTAAAATTTCGGGACGAAATTTATTTAACGGGTAGGTACTGTAACGACCCGCACTTTTCCGATCGTTCTATACTTATGAGATTAATATTTACATAAATTAAACCTTACCAACATGATAAGCAATCCAAATTGTTGAGACTTATGTTTTTGAAAAGAGTTTTACACAACGTTTGACCGTCTAGTTTGACCGATGATATCACGAACTATACAATATATGATAATTATACATACATATTTAACATGATCTAAGGATGTTTTAATATCTCATTTTGTATTAATAACAAAAAGTCATAAGTATATTTTGAAACTACTAACTTAAGTTTTCAAAACAATAACCTACGTAACGTTATTTGACATAAATACTGATGATTTATAATGTTTATACATATATCGTATAAGTAATGTATTTAATCATTTTTAAAGGGCTTTTATACATAAAACAATATAAGTATATTTACAAAAGATAGTTATATTTGAATTCTCGTTCCGTTTCCTCAATAATCCTATACGTATATCTAGGGTACTATACACAGCTTCTAGAAGTATTTACTATTGGTATATACCAATAGAAATCTTCAATTATTGGAATAATATGTCATTCATGACATAATAAATTTTAACTTATCTTAGATATTTTCACTAAAAACCAAATTTTCAAGCCTATAAATAAGCACCATTTCTAACTCATTTTTACACATTCATTTTCCAAATTTTACTTCCAATTTTCACACACACTTGCAAGAACTCTCTCAACTTTTATTTTACTACTTCTTTCCAGCAACTTTACATTTTAAACTTGAGGTAAAAACTCTACTTCAACTCTTTTTCAATTCATATATTTAAAGCTATATATATAAGAGTTTATAAACTAGAACATAGTTTGAATGATTTCAAACTTGTTCGCAAACTAAATAGATCCTTCTAACTTAACTTTTAAAATACTTCAAGACCTGTAACATATCTTAATTATATGCTAACTTAACAAGGTATAACTTGGTTTTTCAAAGAACACCTTAAAAACTGAATTTACGACGTCGGAGTGCAACCGGGGGCTGTTTTGGGTTGGATAATTAAAAACCATCTTAAACTTTGAATTGGAGGTTTATTTTCTGGAAAAATGATTTTTACTATGAATATGATAACACATAAAAATTTCATGATTTAACTCAAAGTATAAGTATTTTTAGAAAAATAATCATTTGAGGTTGTTTACATGATGGAAAATGATTAACTTCATAAGTTTCACTAAAGTTTGACCTATGCCGTGTGATTTTGAATACAAACTAAGGTATTTACAGTTCATAGTCTTAAAGAGGGACTCGATCCAAGGAGATGGCAAGTTGAATCAACGAAAACGGAGTTGTAACGAAGAAACTATGACCGAAACAAAATCGGATATCCAAGACTAAGTTTAGCCACGAAAATAATTGGGAAAAAATTAAATAAATCACATCTTTTTAAGTTAACATGACATTTTATATATATGTACTTATAATTCAATTTTATATGGTTCAGGATCACCCGTAAACAACACGAGAAGATTAATCATAAGATCCCATGATTGTACGCAACACGTCATTTGACAACACCGGTACTTTATGTACGCAACACGTCATTTGACAACACCGGTACCATGGGTCAAGATTAATCTCGACCAATACATATACGATGGGGTTTTATTTATTTCGTTGGGGGTTTTATTTATTTCATTGCGGGTATATTAAACATCTAAAAATGAACCATTAAAATTGAATTACTAACAACGAACTGCTAACTACGGACTAAGGAATTATTCAAAGTATTAAAAGTATAACAAGTATATATATGTGACGTTTGTTTAAAAAGAAAAGGTATTGATATATTATATATGGATAGGTTCGTGATATCAACCAGAGACCAAGTCAAATTATATATATATCTTCAAGACGAAAGTGAGTATATAGTCCCACTTTTAAACTCTAAATATTTCGGGATGAGAATACATGTATTTTATGTTTTACGTTATGGACACAAGTAACTGAAAAATATATTCTACGTTGAGTTGTACCACTGGCATACTTCCCTGTAGCTTGGTAACTGTTATTTACAGCAGTATTGTAAACGCGAATCCTGTTGATAGATCTATCGGGCCTGACAACCCCAACCGGACTGGACGACCAGTATTCAACGGTTGCACAGTACTTCGTTTCGTGACTACACTTGGTACGGTGTAGTAAGATTTCATAATAAAGGGAATATGCGACGTGATTAAATGTTAAGTATGGTTACCAAGTGCTCAACCACTTAGAATATTTTTATTAAACTGTTTATATACGAAATCTTGTGGTCTATATATATATATTGCTGCCGGCATTAAACCTATATCTCACCAACTTTATGTTGACCTTTTAAAACATGTCTATTCTCAGGTGATTACTAAAGCTTCCGCTGCATTATGTTGAATTTGAGCAGGATCTTGCGTACGCATATTTGTGTCAAAAATAAAACTGCATACCCAAGGATTTGTGTTGTAAAATATGCTCGAAATCGTGTTGTTATCATTATATGTAAAGTTTGTAAGTCGAAGATTATCGCTAAACGATAATCATCTTTTTATTGTCTAAAGCTTGTAACAAAAATAATGGTTATGGTTTGTAATGTATAATATATGCAGTTTCTCTTTTAAAAATGTCGCATATAGAGGTCAATACCTCGCAATGAAATCATACGTTATCTAACACGTTCTTATGGTTAAGGACGGGTTATGACACTCAAGTATAATCATTGTTCTACATAATCATTCTATATCATTTATCTTCAGTGAACATGGCAATTATTTAATCTCTAAAGTCGTAGAGACTATTTATTCTTGCTCAAACCAAAAAGCAAATGAGATTAATATCACATTAACTCATTAAATCCATGATTACCTCTGAAGAAAATATATATGTTTATATGTTTTCATAAAGATTGTAATTAAAAATTCTTTTGTACAAACTGTTAATGGTGAAAATATTTTAACGGGTAGGTAATATTTTAGGAATATTTATATTTCTCATTAATAAGTTACACTGTACATTATTCGAATCTGATTCAACGGACATTTACTATCCTACTTACATCCACAGATATACGAATCCGATCGCCGCAGAATAACCATTTTCATTCAATTTCATATTTGGAGTTTAACTTATCAGAATCCAACAAGTGGCATAATGAAGAAAACATTGGACAAAAAATAAAATTTGTTAGAAACAAACAAATTAACTATGAGAAATTTTGTTAAGAATCCACGCTAACAAAAACCTACCTAACTGTTCCTAGCTAACTGTTAATTCCTTATTGCAATTTAATTATCGCAATTTAATTATCGCAATTTATTTGTCGCAATTTTAATTTTCATAATTTTATTTATCGTCATTTAATTTCTGTTATTTATTTTACGCACTTTATTTATCGACATTTAATTACTGTTATTTATGCATTTTAAATATTGGGACACGTATACAATGTTTTGACATATCATATCGACGCATCTATATATATTATTTGGAATAACCATAGACACTCTATATGCAGTAATACTTGAGTTAGCTATACAGGGTTGAGGTTGATTCTCAAATAATATATATACTTTGAGTTGTGATCGAGTCTGAGACATGTATATAATGGGTCACGACACGTATTAATTAATTCGAATATTAATTTATTAAACTATATATGAATTGTTGAACTCCTAATTGTGGACTGCTAACTGCGGACTAATAACATTGGACAATTAAAATGAATTAAAATATTGATCATAACATATGAAACTAAACATTTCTTCAAGTTGCCACTTGATTTCATCCTAAACCTCATTTGTATCTTGACGATTATAATCTGCGTTCAAACCTTTCATGATTCTTAAAAACATCTCGATCGAGAGGATGAAGCAACTGTACTTTATCTACGAAAGAAAAGATTGATGCATATAGTTATGCATCTGAAAACACTCGGAACCTGAGTAAACGTTTAAAACGTATATGTGCTAGCTCCTTTGGTGTTGTTATTATCGAAAATAACTTTGCAATCCCTTTCCAAAGTAGCCAATTTTGTCACAGCTCCAGCAAGTCAACTTCGACTTTTTATTCGGATTAGCCTTATTATAACCTTGATATATAAGTTTGCTTTTCGTCATCATTAACAGGGAACCGTTTATATTCCACCACATTAGCAGTAAACTTACCAGCAACTTCATTACTCATCGATTTAAGTCTCTCCGAAGAACCATTGTATTTGTTCATTTAAAACCCTATCATATACTCATCCGAATCTTGTAATGAGAATTGCCATACCAATTACCGGGAATTAGCAATCAGTATTTTGAAATCTCGCAGCATGTCTACATCAACTGTTATATGTATACATATAACATTTATCTCTTAAAATTATGATCTTCCATTCTGAATTTCTGAACAGCACCCAATCTACGAATCAATACTCCAAATTTTGAAAATTTCTGATGAAGCAGCAAAAACTGTAAACGACCTTAACAGCAAAAAATTTGATGATAAAGAATTGTATGTTGGCAAAACTCAGAAATGTTGGGAACTGAAGCATGCGTTAGTATAATATAATGACACTTGATCAACGTGATTGAAATTTCCTGTTCATATTGATTATAAATGTTCCATACTAATTGATTTCGTTGCGAGGTTTTGACCTCTATATGAGATGTTTTTCAAAGACTACATTCATTTTTAAAACAACCATAACCTTTATTTTATCAATAAAGGTTTTAAAACATTACGTAGATTATCAAATAATGATAATCTAAAATATACTGTTTACACACGACCATTACATAATGGTTTACAATAGAAATATATTACATCGACATATATTTCTTGAATGCAGTTTTTACACAATATCATACAAACATGGACTCCAAATCTTGTCCTTATTTTAGTATACAACAGCGGAAGCTCTTAGTATTCACCTGAGAATAAACATACTTTAAACGTCAACAAAAATGTTAGTGAGTTATAGGTTTAACCTATATATATCAAATCGTAACAATAGACCACAAGATTTCATATTTCAATACACATCCCATACATAGAGATAAAAATCATTCATATGGTGAACACCTGGTAACCGACATTAACAAGATGCATATATAAGAATATCCCCATCATTCCGGGATACCCTTCGGATATGATATAAATTTCGAAGTACTAAAGCATCCGGTACTTTGGATGGGGTTTGTTAGGCCCAATAGATCTATCTTTAGGATTCGCGTCAATTAGGGTGTCTGTTCCCTAATTGTTAGATTACCAGACTTAATAAAAGGGGCATATTCAATTTCGATAATTCAACCATAGAATGTAGTTTCACGTACTTGTGTCTATTTTGTAAATCATTTATAAAACCTGCATGTATTCTCATCCCAAAAATATTAGATTTTAAAAGTGGGACTATAACTCACTTTCACAGATATTTCCTTCCTCGGAAATAAGACTTGGCCACGGATCGATTAACGAACCTATACAAATATGTACATATATATATCAAAGTATGATCAAAATATAATTACAACCATTTTTATTATGTTTTAAAGATTTGAGTGTATTAAGTCAGCTGTCCTCGTTAATAACCTACAACTAGTTGTCCACAGTTAGATGTACAGAAATAAATTGATATATATATATATATATATATATATATATATATATATATATATATATATATATATATATATATATATATATATATATATATATATATATATATATATATATATATATATATTATCTTGAATCAATCCACGACCCAGTGTATACACGTCTCAGGCTAGATCACAACTCAAAGTATATATATTTTTGGAATCAACCTCAACCCTGTATAGCTAACTCCAACATTACTGCATATAGAGTGTCTATGGTTGTTCCAAATAATATATATACATGGGTCGATATGATATGTCAAAACATTTGCATACGTGTCTATGGTATCCCAAGATTACATAATATATTAGAATACATGTATAATACAATATAAGTTAGCTAAGATATGATTTGTATAGATTTGTTAAACATTACCTGTAGCTAAAAAGATCAAAAATATCCAATCTTGTTTTACCCATAACTTCTTCATTTTAAATCCATTTTGAGTGAATCAAATTGCTATGGTTTCATATTGAACTCTATTTTATGAATCTAAACAGAAAAAGTATAGGTTTATAGTCAGAAATATAAGTTACAAATCGTTTTTGTAAAGGTAGTCATTTCAGTCGAAAGAACGACGTCTAGATGACCATTTTAGAAAACATACTTCCACTTTGAGTTTAACCTTCATTTTTGGATATAGTTTCATGTTCATATGAAAAATTATTTTCCCAGAAGAACAACTTTTAAATCATAGTTTATCATAGTTTTTAATTATCCAAACCAAAACATCCTCCGTTTTCACTAGGACGGCGTATATCCGATTTTATGGTGTTCATCGTGTTTCCAGGTTTTAAATCATTAAGTTAGCATATCATATAGATATAGAAAATGTGTTTAGTTGATTTTAAAAGTTAAGTTAGAAGGATTAACTTTTGTTAGCGAACAAGTTTAGAATTAACTAAACTATGTTCTAGTGATTACAAGTTTAAACCTTTGAATAAGATAGCTTTATATGTATGAATCGAATGATGTTATGAACATCATTACTACCTCAAGTTTTCTGAATAAAACTACTAGAAATGAGAAAAATGGATCTAGCTTCAAAGGATGCTTGGATGGCTTGAAAGTTCTTGAAGCAGAATCATGACACGAAAACAGTTCAAGTAAGATTTTCACTCGAAATAAGATTGTTATAGTTGTAGAAATTGAATCAAAGTTTGAATATGAATATTACCTTGAATTAGAAAGATAACCTACTGTAAATAACAAAGGTTCCTTGATCTTAGATGATTACTTGGAATGGATTAGAAAGCTTGGAAGTAGATTTGCAAACTTGGAAGTATTCTTGATTTTTATGAAACTATACTTATGGAATTTATGAAGAACACTTAGAACTTGAAGATAGATCTTGAGAGAGATCATTTAGATGAAGAAAATTGAAGAATGAAAGTGTTTGTAGGTATTTTTGGTCGTTGGTATATGGATTAGATATAAAGGATATGTAATTTTGTTTTCATGTAAATAAGTCATGAATGATTACTCATATTTTTGTAATTTTATGAGATATTTCATCCTAGTTGCCAAATGATGGTTCCCACATGTGTTAGGTGACTCACATGGGCTGCTAAGAGCTAATTATTGGAGTGTATATACCAATAGTACATACATCTAAAAGCTGTATATTGTACGAGTACGAATACGAGTGCATACGAGTAGAATTGTTGATGAAACTGAACGAGGATGTAATTGTAAGAATTTTTGTTAAGTAGAAGTACTTTGATATGTGTCTTGAAGTCTTTCAAAAGTGTAAGAATACATATCAAAACACAACATGTATATACATTTTAACTGAGTCGTTAAGTAATCGTTAGTCGTTACATGTAAATGTTGTTTTGAAACCTTTAGGTTAACGATCTTGTTAAATGTTGTTAACCCAATGTTTATTATATCTATTGAGATGTTAAATTATTATATTATCATGATATTTTGATATATTAATATATCTTAATATGATATATATACATTTAAATGTCGTTACAATGATAATCGTTACATATATGTCTCGTTTCGAAATCCTTAGGTTAGTAGTCTTGTTTTACATATGTAGTTTATTGTTAATATACATAATGACATGTTTACTTATCATTTATCATGATTAAACATAGTGTAACAATATCTTAATATGATTCATATGTAATTAGTAAGACGTTGTTATAACGATAATCGTTATATATATCGTTTCGAGTTTCTTAATTCAATAAACACAATTTTATTATATATAAATCATTGTTAAAATACCTAATGAGATACTTACTTATTATAATATCATGTTAACTATATATATAATCATATATATGTCATCATATAGTTTTTACAAGTTTTAACGTTATTGAATCACCGGTCAACTTGGGTGGTCAATTGTCTATATGAAACCTATTTCAATTAATCAAGTCTTAACAAGTTTGATTGCTTAACACATTGGAAATATTTAGTCATGTAAATATCAATCTCAATTAATATATATAAACATGAAAAAGTTCGGGTCACTACAGTACCTACCCGTTAAATAAATTTCGTCCCGAAATTTTAAGCTGTTGAAGGTGTTGACGAATCTTCTGGAAATAGATGCGGGTATTTCTTCTTCATCTGATCTTCACGCTCCCAGGTGAACTCGGGTCCTCTACGAGCATTCCATCGAACCTTAACAATCGGTATCTTGTTTTGCTTAAGTCTCTTAACCTCACGATCCATTATTTCGACGGGTTCTTCAATGAATTGAAGTTTTTCATTGATTTGGATTTTGTCCAACGGAATAGTGTGATCTTCTTTAGTAAAACATTTCTTCAAATTCGAGACGTGGAAAGTGTTATGTACAGCCTCGAGTTGTTGAGGTAGCTCCAGTTGGTAAGCTACTGGTCCGACACGATCTATAATCTTGAATGGTCCAATGTACCTTGGATTTAGTTTCCCCCATTTACCAAATCGAACAACGCCTTTCCAAGGTGAAACCTTAAGCATGACCATTTCTCCAATTTCAAACTCTATATCTTTTCTTTTACTGTCCGCGTAGCTCTTTTGTCGACTCTGGGCAGTTTTCAATCGTTGTTGAATTTGGATAATTTTCTCGGTAGTTTCTTATATTATCTCCGGACCCGTAATCTGTCTATCCCCCACTTCATTCCAATAAATCGGAGACCTGCACTTTCTACAATAAAGTGCCTCAAAAAGCGTCATCTCAATACTAGAATGATAACTGTTGTTGTAGGAAAATTCTGCTAACGGTAGGTGTCGATCCCAACTGTTTCCGAAATCAATAGCACATTCTCGTAGCATGTCTTCAAGCGTTTGTATCGTTCTTTTGCTCTGCCCATCAGTTTGTGGATGATAGGCAGTACTCATGTCTAGACGAGTCCCCAATGCTTGTTGCAATGTCTGCCAGAACCTTGAAACAAATCTACCATCCCTATCAGAGATAATAGAGATGGGTATTCCATGTCTGGAGAAAACCTCCTTCAAATACAATCGCGCCAACTTCTCCATTTTGTCATCTTCTCTCATTGGCAGGAAGTGTGCTGACTTGGTGAGACGATCAACTATTACCCAAATAGTATCATAACCACTTGCAGTCCTTGGCAATTTAGTAATGAAATCCATGGTAATGTTTTCCCATTTCCATTCCGGGATTTCAGGTTGTTGTAGTAGACCTGATAGTTTCTGATGTTTAGCTTTGACCTTAGAACACGTCAAACATTCTCTTACATATTTAGCAATATCGGCTTTCATACCCGGCCACCAAAAGTGTTTCTTGAGATCTTTATACATCTTCCCCGCTCCGGGTTGTATTGAATATCTGGTTTTATGTGCTTCTTTAAGTACCATTTCTCTCACATCTCCAAACCTTGGTACCCAAATTCTATAAGCCCTATATCGGGTTCCGTCTTCCCGAATATTAAGATGTTTCTCTGATCCTTTGGGTATCTCATTCTTCAACTTTCCTTCTTTTATAACCCCCTGTTGCGCCTCCTTTATTTAGGTAGTAAGGTTAGTACGAATAATTATATTCATAACTTTTACCCGTATAGGTTCTCCGTCCTTTCTACTCAAAGCGTCGGCTACCACATTCGCCTTCCCCAAGTGGTATTAAATCTTAAAATCATAATCATTCAACAGTTCAATCCACCTGCGTTGTCTCATATTCAGTTGCTTCTGATTAAATATGTGTTGGAGACTTTTGTGGTCGGTATATATAATACTTTTGACCCCATATAAATAATGCCTCCAAGTCTTTAATTCAAAAACAACAGCACCCAATTCCAAATCATGAGTTGTATAATTTTGCTCGTGAATCTTCAATTGTCTAGACGCATAAGCAATCACCTTCATTCGTTGCATTAATACACAACCGAGACCTTGCTTTGAGGCGTCACAATAAATCACAAAATCATCATTCCCTTCAGGCAATGACAATATAGGTGCCGTAGTTAGCTTTTTCTTCAATAACTGAAATGCCTTCTCTTGTTCATCCTTCCATTCAAATTTCTTCCCTTTATGTGTTAATGCAGTCATGGGTTTTTCTATATTGGAGAAATCTTGGATGAATCTTCTGTAGTAACCAGCCAATCCTAAAAATTGACGTATATGCTTCGGAGTTTTTAGGGTTTCCCACTTTTCAACGATTTCGATCTTTGCCGGATCCACCTGGATACCTTCTTTGTTTACTATGTGACCGAGGAATTAAACTTCTTCCAACCAAAATGCACACTTTGAAAACTTAGCATACAGTTTTTCTTTCCTCAATACTTCTAGCACTTTTCTCAAATGTTCTTCGTGCTCTTGATCATTCTTTGAGTAAATAAGTATGTCATCGATGAAAACAATGAAAAACTTGTCAAGATATAGCCCACACACTCGGTTCATAAGGTCCATGAACACAGCTGGTGCGTTAGTCAATCCAAACGGCATAACCATAAACTCGTAATGACCATAACGCGTCCTAAAAGCACTTTTTGGAATATCATCCTCCTTTACTTGCATTTGATGATATCCAGAACGTAAATCGATTTTCGAATAAACAGACGAGCCTTGTAGTTGATCAAATAAGTCGTCAATTCTCGTCCGTGGATATCAGTTTTTGATGGTAAGTTTATTCAACTCTCTGTAGTCAATACACAACCTAAATGTACCATCCTTCTTCTTGACAAACAAAACAGGAGCTCCCCATGGTGATATGCTTGGTCGAATGAAACCACGTTCTAATAGTTCTTGCAGTTGGCTTTGCAGTTCTTTCATCTCGCTGGGTGCGAGTCTGTAAGGAGCACGAGCTATTGGTGCAGCTCTTGGTACAAGATCTATTTGAAATTGAACAGATCAATGTGGAGGTAGTCCCGGTAATTCTTTCGGAAATACATCGGGAAATTCTTTTGCGACGGGAACATCATTGATGCTCTTTTCTTCAGTTTGTACTTTCTTGACGTGTGCTAGAATAGCATAGCAACCTTTTCTTATTAGTTTTTATACCTTCAAATTACTAATAAGATGTAGCTTCGTGTTGCCCTTTTCTCCGTACACCATTAAGGGTTCTCCTTCTTCTCGTACAATGCGAATTGCATTTTTGTAATATACGATCTCTGCTTTCATCTCCTTCAGCCAGTCCATGCCAACTATTACATCAAAACTCCCTAACTCTACTGGTATCAAATCAATCTTAAATATTTCGCTACCCAGTTTAATTTCTCAATTTCGGCATATATAATCTGCTGAAATTAATTTACCGTTTGCTAATTCGAGTAAAAATTTACTATCCAACGGCGTCAATGGACAACTTAATTTAGCACAAAAATCTCTATTCATATAGCTTCTTTCCACACCCGAATCAAATAAAACGTAAGCAGATTTATTGTCAATAAGAAACGTACCCGTAACAAGCTCCAGGTCTTCCTGTGCCTCTGCCGCATTAATATTGAAAACTCTTCCGCGGCCTTGTCCATTCGTGTTCTCCTGATTCGGTCAATTTATAATAATGTGGCCCGGTTTTCCACATTTATAACAAACTACATTGGCATAACTTGCCTTGAAACTACTTGCTCCGCCATTACTCGTTTCGACACCATTTGTTCCTTTCGTTCTGTTAACCCCTGGTCCGTAGACCTCACACTTCGCCGCGCTATTACCATTTCTTTTACACTTGTTGAAAAATTTGGTGCAGAACCCCGAGTGATACTTTTCACACCTTTGGCATAGCTGCTTCTGATTGTTGTTGTTGTTGCGGTTGTTATTGTTTTTGGGATGATTGTTGTAGTTGTTGTTGTTGTTGTGCCGTTTGTTGTAGTTGCGATTGATGTTGCGATTGTTGGGATAGTTGTTGTTATTTTGGTGACTCTTATCACCATTTTCCTCCCACTTTCTTTTGACTAACTTCACGTTGGCCTCTTCGGCCGCCTGTTCTTTAATTCTTCCCTCAATCTGGTTCACTAGTTTGTGAGCCATTCTACATGCCTTTTGTATGGAGGCAAGTTCGTGTGAACTTATATCTTCTTGGATTCTCTCCCGTAACCCTTTCACAAATGCGTCGATCTTCTCTTCCTCATCTTCAAACGCTCTCGGACACAATAGGCACAATTCTGTGAATCGTCTTTCGTACGAAGTAATATCGAATCCCTGTGTTCGTAACCCTCTAAGTTCTGACTTGAGCTTATTGACCTCGGTTCTGGGACGGTACTTCTCGTTCATCAAGTACTTGAATGCTGACCACGGTAGCGCGTAAGCAGCATCTTGTCCCACTTGCTCTAGATAGGTATTCCACCATGTTAACGCAATACCTGTGAAGGTATGCGTAGCGTACTTCACTTTGTCTCCTTCAGTACACTTACTTATGGTAAACACCGATTCAACTTTCTTGGTCCACTGTTTCAATCCGATTGGTCCTTCGGTCCCATCAAATTCTGAAGGTTTGCAGGCAGTGAATTCCTTGTAGGAGCATCCTACACGATTTCTTGCGCCGTTAGCTGTATTGCTAGATTCAGAGTTATTGTTGGTATGTAGCGCGACCTGTACTGCGGCTATGTTTGAAGCAAGAAATGCATGAAATTCCTCTTCGCTCATATTCAAGGTGTATCGAGTAGTCGGTGCCATTTCCTTCAAAATAGTCAAATGAAATAATTTAATCATACAGAATATTAAGAGTAGTCAATAGTATCTCGTAGGATAATATGAACTCATTTATAAAAGCTTTTTCTTCATATTAGCATTTTATAAGTTTAAATTCGGGTACTACCTACCCGTTAAGTTCATACTTAGTAGCTAATATATAATTCAACTACTACAATTCCATATGAAAAACTGATTATAATAATATATCACATACAAATATTCTTCAAACTTACAACTTCGCTATATTATATATAACATTAAATATAGTACACTATGATACAGGACAGTTTTGAAGATAAATCTAGTTAATACGCAAGTTGTTCAGCAAAGGAAATAAAGACACGTAATTCATAAGTCCAGAAACAAGTCATGCATTCTGGTTTTACTAAGACGACTTCCCATCCTTGGTCTTGTGGAAAATAACCGTTATGACCATTAGCTAGGTAGCATGTTGTAATGTCGTCAAAAGGACGAGGGTTTCGTAATGTCCAACAGCCCCGTAATAATCTAAAAACCTTGTTTCTCACCCCAACTACTGAATCCGTCACTTGTGGGTAATTTTTATTTAAAAGCTGTAATCCGATGTTCTTTTTCTCACTTTGGTAAGAAGCGAACATCACTAACCCGTAAGCATAACATGCTTCTTTATGTTGCATGTTAGAAGCTCTTTCTAATTCACGAAATCCTATGTTGGGATATGTTGAGTCAAAATAGGTTCTTAACCCGTAGCGTAAAATTGCATTTGGGTTCCCCGCATTTAACGCTTTAAAGAAAACACGGTGTAACTTAAAGTCTCCCCAATGTGATATACCCCACCTATCAAAGGAAAGCCTTTTATAAACTAAGGCATTTCTGGAAAGTCTTTCAAATGTTTGACAAGTTAATTTCGCCATAACTAAATGTGCTGATGAATTCTGACCGACTCTAGACAAGATTTCCTCAATCATATCCTCTGGTAAGTCTTCTAAAATATTCGGTTGTCTACCCTTAACGTCCATTTTTTTTTATACTGTAAAATAGACAAGGATTAGATTCGTAATAACAAACAATACAAGAAATTTTTACATATAACATAAAAGTACAAGCACACTACAATACATTTATTACACAACATGCTCACACCCCTCTAATCTAAATCACTGGCTTCTTCTTCTTCGGACTTGGTTCTGTTTCCTAATCTTCTAGGGATATATGATGTTCCTCTAATACGAGTCGTCGTTTTCAACATTGGTTTAGAAAAACCTGGTGGTTTAGAGGTTCCCGGGTTATTGTCACGATATTGAAAATACGGGTGTTGACGGTACATATAAAGTTCATCAGGGTCGGAATCAGATTTCTCTATTTTGATGCCTTTTCTATTATTATTTTCTTTTGCCTCATTAAATTGGGTCGGGGTAATTTCTATAACATCATCGGAATCCTCATCAGGATCCGATTCATCAGAAAATTGGTAATTTTCCCAATATTTTGCTTCCTTAGCGGAAACACCATTGACCATTATTAACTTTGGTCCATTGGTTGAGGATTTTCTTTTATTTGACCGGTTTTCTGTCATTCCTACTATTCCCCCCTCGGGAACCTCATCTTCTTCCGGTTCCTCTTCTTCTGGTTCCTCTTCTTCCAGTTCCTCTTCTTCCGGTTCCGTTTCCTCTTCTTCCGGTTCTTCGGGAACTTGTGAATCTTGCCAATATATATTCGACTCTTCGTTATTATTAGGTGAGTCAATGGGATTTGTGCTAGAGGTAGATATCTATCACACAATATCAAACATATTAAGAGATTAATATATCACATAATATTTACATGTTAATCATATATAGTTTCCAACAAAAATATTAAGCAATCATTTTTAAAGAAAACACGGTCGAAAACCAGACTCATTAATGCATCCTAACAAACTCGATAAGACACACTAATGCAAATTTTCTGGTTCTCTAAGACCAACGCTCGGATACCAACTGAAATGTCCCGTTCATATTGATTATAAACGTTCCATATTAATTGATTTCGTTGCGAGGTTTTGACCTCTATATGAGACGTTTTTCAAAGACTGCATTCATTTTTAAAACAACCATAACCTTTATTTTATCAATAAAGGTTTTAAAACATTACGTAGATTATCAAATAATGATAATCTAAAATATACTATTTACACACGACCAATACATAATGGTTTACAATAGAAATATATTACATCGACATATGTTTCTTGAATGCAGTTTTTACACAATATCATATAAACATGGACTCCAAATCTTGTCCTTATTTTAGTATGCAACAGCGGAAGCTCTTAGTATTCACCTGAGAATAAACATGCTTTAAACGTCAACAAAAATGTTGGTGAGTTATAGGTTTAACCTATATATATCAAATCGTAACAATAGACCACAAGATTTCATATTTCAATACACATCCCAAACATAGAGATAAAAATCATTCATATGGTGAACACCTGGTAACCGACATTAACAAGATGCATATATAAGAATATCCCCATCATTCCGGGATACCCTTCGGATATGATATAAATTTCGAAGTACTAAAGCATCCGGTACTTTGGATGGGGTTTGTTAGGCCCAATAGATCTATCTTTAGGATTCGCGTCAATTAGGGTGTCTGTTCCCTAATTGTTAGATTACCAGACTTAATAAAAAGGGGCATATTCAATTTTGATAATTCAACCATAGAATGTAGTTTCACGTACTTGTGTCTATTTTGTAAATCATTTATAAAACCTGCATGTATTCTCATCCCAAAAATATTAGATTTTAAAAGTGGGACTATAACTCACTTTCACAGATATTTCCTTCCTCGAAAATAAGACTTGGCCACGGATCAATTCACGAACCTATACAAATATGTACATATATATATATATCAAAGTATGATCAAAATATAATTACAACCATTTTTATTATGTTTTAAAGATTTGAGTGTATTAAGTCAGCTGTCCTCGTTAATAACCTACAACTAGTTGTCCACAGTTAGATGTACAGAAATAAATTGATATATATATTATCTTGAATCAATCCACGACCCAGTGTATACACGTCTCAGGCTAGATCACAACTCAAAGTATATATAGTTTTGGAATCAACCTCAACCCTGTATAGCTAACTCCAACATTACTGCATATAGAGTGTCTATGGTTGTTCCAAATAATATATATACATGGGTCGATATGATATGTCAAAACATTTGAATATGTGTCTATGGTATCGCAAGATTATATAATATATTAGAATACATGTATAATACAATATAAGTTAGCTAAGATATGATTTGTGTAGATTTGTTAAACATTTTCCGTAGCTAAAAAGATCAAAAATATCCAATCTTGTTTTACCCATAACTTCTTCATTTTAAATCCGTTTTGAGTGAATCAAATTGCTATGGTTTCATATTGAACTCTATTTTATGAATCTAAACAGAAAAAGTATAGGTTTATAGTCGGAAATATAAGTTACAAGTCATTTTTGTAAAGGTAGTCATTTCAGTCGAAAGAATGACGTTTAGATGACCATTTTAGAAAACATACTTCCACTTTGAGTTTAACCTTGATTTTTGGATATAGTTTCATGTTCATATGTAAAATCATTTTCCCAGAAGAAAAACTTTTAAATCAAAGTTTATCATAGTTTTTAATTATCCAAACCAAAACAGCCCCCGGTTTCACTATGACGGCGTATATCCGATTTTATGGTGTTCATCGTGTTTCCAGGATTTAAATCATTAAGTTAGCATATCATATAGATATAGAACATGTGTTTAGTTGATTTTAAAAGTAAAGTTAGAAGGATTAACTTTTGTTTGCGAACAAGTTTAGAATTAACTAAACTATGTTCTAGTGATTACAAGTTTAAACCTTCGAATAAGATAGCTTTATATGTATGAATCGAATGATGTTATGAGCATCATTACTACCTCAAGTTTTCTGGATAAAACTACTGGAAATGAGAAAAATGGATCTAGCTTCAAAGGATCCTTGGATGGCTTGAAAGTTCTTGAAGCAGAATCATGACACGAAAACAGTTCAAGTAAGATTTTCACTCGAAATAAGATTTTTATAGTTGTAGAAATTGAATCAAAGTTTGAATATGAATCTTACCTTGAATTAGAAAGATAACCTACTATAAATAACAAAGATTCCTTGATCTTAGATGATTACTTGGAATGGATTAGAAAGCTTGGAAGTAGATTTGCAAACTTGGAAGTATTCTTGATTTTTATGAAACTATACTTATGGAATTTATGAAGAACACTTAGAACTTCAAGATAGAACTTGAGAGAGATCATTTAGATGAAAAAAGTTGAAGAATGAAAGTGTTTTTAGGTGTTTTTGGTCGTTGGTATATGGATTAGATATAAAGGATATGTAATTTTATTTTCATGTAAATAAGTCATGAATGATTACTCATATTTTTGTAATTTTATGAGATATTTCATGCTAGTTGCCAAATGATGGTTCCCACATGTGTTAGGTGACTCACATGTTCTGCTAAGAGCTGATTATTGGAGTGTATATACCAATAGTACATACATCTAAAAGCTATGTATTGTACGAGTACGAATACGGGTGCATACGAGTAGAATTGTTGATGAAACTGAACGAGGATGTAATTGTAAGCATTTTTGTTAAGTAGAAGTAATTTGATATGTGTCTTGAAGTCTTTCAAAAGTGTAAGAATACATATCAAAACACAACATGTATATACAATTTAACTGGGTCGTTAAGTCATTGTTAGTCGTTACATGTAAATGTTGTTTTGAAACCTTTAGGTTAACGATCTTGTTAAATGTTGTTAACCCAATGTTTATTATATCTAATGAGATGTTAAATTATTATATTATCATGATATTATGATATATTAATATATCTTAATATGATATATATACATTTAAATGTCGTTACAACGATAATCGTTACATATATGTCTCGTTTCGAAATTCTTAAGTTAGTAGTCTTGTTTTTACATATGTAGTTCATTGTTAATATACATAATGACATGTTTACTTATAATTTATCATGATTAAACATAGTGTAACAATATCTTAATATGATTCATATGTAATTAGTAATACGTTGTTATAACGATAATCATTATATATATCGTTTCGAGTTTCTTAATTCAATAAACACAATTTTATGTATATAAATCATTGTTAAAATACCTAATGAGATACTTACTTATCATAATATCATGTTAACTATATATATAATCATATATATGTCATCAAATAGTTTTTACAAGTTTTAACGTTCGTGAATCACCGGTCAACTTGGGTGGTCAATTGTCTATATGAAACCTATTTCAATTAATCAAGTCATAACAAGTTTGATTGCTTAACACGTTAGAAACATTTAGTCATGTAAATATCAATCTCAATTAATATATATAAACATGGAAAAGTTCGGGTCACTACCGTGATTATATTACAGTAAATCATGCTGAGTTTCTAATGAAATGTGATGATTCACAGACCATACCGTCATCATGTGCCATGTTACATGACTCTTACATTCTACCTAATCTCCAAACATATCTCTCTGATAGTTCTATCTTTTCTCTTGAATTTTGGTAACTTAACCAATCAAGATCGTGCTATTACAATCCCTCTTTTAGAATATTAGTCATGTTCATTTGAAACTTCATACCTACGAATTCTGGACCATTATTCGCTTGACTTAAAGTCGGGAAGAGAAAACAAAAGTATGGAACTCCACGCATTTAACCAAAGAAGATCCTATTTCCTTAATTACCGAAGAATCAAATCTTATTACGAAGATTTTCTCTAAATCCCTTGAATTCCGAAAATCAACCATATCTACGTCAAAAGATTTGACGAAACACTATTTACTCATCTCACTCTTTTGTGATAGCTTCATTCGTACTCTTCGAATAATGGAATTAATTTATCCTTATTACTCAATGGTAATAAAACTCTATTTATCAGTTCATATGATTCATGAAAACATACTTATTGTCAATTATGATGATTCCACTTAAATTTCGGGACGAAATTTCTTTAACGGGTAGGTACTGTGACGACCCGGAAAATTTTGACCAAATTTAAACTTAATCTTTATGTGATCTCGACACGATAAGGAAATGTCTATTAAGCCGAGTCCCAAAATGTTTGAACTATTTTTCATGAATGCATTTGACCCTTCGACTGCTCTCGACGATTCACGAACAATTAACTGTAAATAGATATGTGTGTATGTATATATAAATAATAATTCGAAATATAATTTGAAGTATTATATGTTGTTGTTTTTAAAAGTTAATAAAATAAAAATAGGATATTATAATAATTATTATTTAAAATATATCTCTATGTATAAATAAAGTATATTAAAAATAAATATTAAATGATTGTAATACTCGTTAGATATTTCGATTGATATTAAGTAAGTTAAATTTAAAATTATATGATTTTAAAATAAACGGTGATCAAAAAATGAATTTTATAAATTTTAGGCTTATTAATAATATATTTAGAAGTTGTTTGTTAAATTTTAAAACTTTTTACATTTTACTTGGGGGTTGGGAGTGAATAATTAATGTAATTTTAATTTAATAATTTATGATTGAATTTTACACCATAATGACCAAAATAAATAAATATAGTTAATTTAAAAATATGAGATTTTTCTGAACACTTTTATCCGTCACTGATTTCGCACGATACACACTCCGTGGAAACTGTCGGTAGTAAGAATCCAATATTCATGGCTGCTACTGTTTCTCATGCACGTTCTTTACAATATATTGATTACTTAATTATTATTATATTATTATTAATTTGTTTTTGCTAACTTTCTAATACAACACACATGCATAATATATCTATATACATATAAAACTTGACTCCCACTTCCATAAATGAGGTATTTGTGTTTAAGTTTTGCCTCTTAATAATCAATGTAAAAAATAACCCTTTCCCCCATAATACACATTAATTAAATAATATAAGAATAATATAAGAATTTAATAATATAAGAATAATATAAGAAAATTTGCTACCCGTATTATTTTTATTTACAAAAGGTTGTATTTAAAATTTTTATTTATTGTACGGCCCAAAAATTCAAAGGCCTCCTTCCCCTCCAACCCTGTAAGACTTCCATTAACACCAACATCTCTCAAATTCTTCTGCATGTGTACTTAACCGGAGAAGCCCCATCGAATAGCTCGGCACCCGAAGGGGTTGGGTGTATCATCACCCGCCCAAGTCACCCCTTTGTTCACCCCTTTGATTGGGCCCCCGATTGGTTACCTCGTTGATTCCAAATTGGTTCATAGCCATCGATCATTCCTCCATACCCGGTGTCAATTTTGTCAGGTAACAGCTTGATTTCATGGATGTCTTCATTTTTAATTAATTGTTGTGTTTAATTTACAGTTAATAGAGATAATACCCATTAATTTGTTCTATACCAGTTACTACAATTACTATGGAATTCGATTGGTCACCCCTTTCATCTTCTCTCATAATGGTTGTATGGTAAACCCCTATAAATTGCTGCTCTCACCCATTGTATAATGCATTACTACTAAAAACACATATAACAATTACAATGGCACTTGCAATTCAAGACCACCCAGTCCAACCTAACGAAAGAAGTTATTCATACCTTAATGAATTGCAGGTGGGTCAGGAGGCATAGGTTAGAATCATGATATGCTGCATTTGGGATACCCACAACAAATATGGGGAATACCTTAGTACTGAGTTCATAGCAAGTGATGAGCAGGTTTGATATTTATATATGTGATATTTATTATATATGTAATATCTGCCATGTTTGTTGTTTTCAAACAAGAAACCATGTATAAAGATGTCAAGTTAATTTCTGTACATGTTGTTTATATACATTCCTCATTGTATCCATTTATGTTGTTTAGAATTCAATATATATATATATATATATATATATATGTTTATGTATGTGTCTATAAATGTATCCTTATATTTTAATATATAATGTATGTCATGTTTGCTGTTTTCAAACAAGAAATCATGTTTAAATTGTGTCAACTTTAGGTTTTGAATTTATAATATATAATCCTTTTATGAGTGGTCATGTCACACATGATTGTTGTCTTATTGATTAGGAATTTAGTAACAATACGGTAGCCATACTTACCTTTCCATGCCTGTGTTTTGAATTTATAATATATAATCCTTTTATGAGTGGTCATGTAACACATGAATGTTGTCTTATTGATTAGGGATTTAGTAACAATACGGTACCTATACTTAGCTTTCCATGCCTGTATGTACAGATACCTTACATTGTATGCTTATATATACATAGGGGTTCGGGTGTTTTAGTATATCTTTGTATTCATGAAGGTTTAGCCTGATTAATGTTTTTTCAAAGCGAGTTTGTGAATTCATTCAAGATTTTTTCAAACAAGAAACCATGTTTAAATTGTGTCAATTCTAGGTTTTGACTATATAATATATAATCCTTTTGCTGAGTTATCCTTAAATGCAAACTAAGTGTGTGATGAAAGGCTTGCATGAAAACTGAATTCTGTCAAGAACGTGTTTCATAACGCTGCCTTCTTTAATTGTTGTAGATTGTGCTAAAATCACAATAAACTATGTCTTTGCTTCAAAAACTAATGGTTCAACTCATGAATTGGAATGTGTTAAGTATATGCACACAAACCATGTACAATGATAACATGTTTCTATTCTTTTTCAGGGTAACGTGATTCAGTTGACTGCCAGGAGCACGGTAGCTCAACAAATTCGAGGTTATCCCCAATAAGGACGACTACCGCCTCCTCAGGGATAACAAGGTCCTAATTCAGTTGCAAGGTTCCACCTTCCTCAGGAGAATATCAAGTGATGCGCATGAAGGGTTTGTACGTCATCCGTTTGCATGTATACCTTTTGAAGAGTTGCAGCCAAATGGTGGCCAATTCTTAATAGGTACCGCTGTTTCCAACTACAACTGTAGATTCTTTTTTCCTACGTATTTTGCTTCTGTCCACTGTCTAACGCGTTGAATATATATGTTTTAGATGTTGTGGGGTGTGTTCTGAATGTCGGCTCAGGGACTCCCCAAAAAAGCTGGTCCACAACCCTTGAATTCGAGCTGGTCAATGAGAGGTTGGTTGTTGGGTTTAATTAGTAATACACTCATGTAATGCTTTGGCTCACTGTTTCCTCTAACCCACCCTTTTTTTGGTTTTTGTCTAAGCCGTCGGAGAGTCCGGGTCACATTGTGGGGGAAATTAGGTGACTCTTTCCTTGCTATGAAACCCGCTGCACCTGCACAATACAGCATCATTTTATCCTCAGTCGCTGCTAGAAAGGACTACTATGGTATGGCTTTTTACTCTCCCCTTATGCATTCCCGCTACCACATACCACCCCCTCTAACCGTTGTCCCCCTGCATCTGTAGGCGGCACATCTCTTTCGAGCATGTCAACCACTTTGATAATTGATGACATTGAGATCCAACCTCTGGCTGAATTTATCAAGAAAATCAGGTGCGTACAGGCTTTCAAACCGGGTATATAAAATTTACTTCACACCTTAGTCCCTCCTCACATGTCATGATTTGTTTCATTGCAGCGGCATGCAGTTTCCCGATGACACGGGAGATTTGGCTCTCCAAGGGCAATTCCCGGCCCCAATAGAAAGTTCCATCGCCAACCTCCTGGGACTGGCCCGCAGAGGGAAAAACAATGTGGTGAGTGCATGTACATTGCTTGCGTCATATGTTTTTGCTGCTCCTAATTATGTATAATTAATGAAAACCCTATTTAATGTGCAAACTATTAGGCCGATGTTTTTAAATGCAAAGTGGAACTCACCAACATACGGATAAAAACAGCTGGTATTACAACAGCTGTAGTATTTGCGAGGCCAAGAAGAGCATTTCGAGACAGTATGGCGGATTTTGGTGTGAATCGTGTGACAAAAATGATCCCGAGCCAATTGCGAGGTTCCTTTTTGTCCATTTTCCTATTTGAGTTATTATAGCATGCCAATAAACACTATCTTTGTTAACATATTAGACTGCCAAAAACATGGTCACACAGGTTTCGCATTCAATTTGATGTCCGGGATTCCCGTTGTGGTACTTTTTGATGAAACAGCTAAACCGCTGACTGGGACAACCGCTAAAGCCCTGTTGGCTGGACAAGATGTGGTAAATTTTTTGGATCATAACTTTCAACTGTAACTTAATGATATATCAGCATGTGCACATAACATGCCAGCGGTAATTACTAACATATTTGCATTTACACGCACCTCCAGGCGACCTGCACAACCGTCTTACCAAATGCACTCGCTAATCTGCTTACTACTACCCAAGTTTTGCTGTAAAAGATCAACTCCTACTATGAGCATGGAACATATGAAAGTTTTAATTGCATAAAAGTTTACTTGGATGAAAAGCAGGCTGCATCTGTCCTGTCCGAAAGTTTGGAACCGAATACCTTTTGTACAGCTGCTAAGGGAGGGGCTCCATCAACCATCCCGTCATCCACAACTCCAAAAGGGGTGAAGAGATCAATTGAAATCCATACTCCAGCAAAGGCATTGGAACGACCTAGCCGTCACAAGTAAGAACTAAGTTTGTTCATCATTTGATACATACACTTACGCTTCTTCATTTACATATACTACCATGCTTCCCCTATAGACTACCATTCTGACATCAATTTTTAACGTACACTGTAGGTTTATTGTCACATCGTCTGACTCAGAAGACGACCCACCTGCTGGTGCAGTTAAGGAGATGGATAAGGCTGGGATGAGCAAGGCATGAAACGGGTCTGCGTATTGCAATAAATAACTCCATGTTCTGAGTTATGGTTATGTTATTTATCGTTTTAAACACACGCATTATATTTCGGTTTAAATGCACATTTTCTTTTTTTGGTTTCCCTGTTTGGCCTTATGCTATGGCCTGAAAAATAAGAAACTCATTGTTTTGGTTTTTGAATAAAGTTATGGTGTTTATTATATCTCATTGTTTGAACCCAATTTAATTACATCTCATTATATGCTGGTTGTTAATCTGTGTTATAGAAGTCACCAGGTTCATTAACTAACCAACAAATTTACGCCCCTTTCGTTTGTAATTTTACCCTGCTCCTCACACCCTGTACCCAGGTGCAGGTATCATGTATTGGTTTGCACTCGACTTAATATTTTGGGTCCGAGCGGTTTAAGACGGCAACACTACCCTTTCCATGTTATTGTTGTACCCACCACTTCTCCCCCCTTTCAGCTTAGAAGCAGGCAACCTTTACTTTTTCCCTCATCAACATTTTGGGTCAACAAAAATCATGTTCCAGGTATCATCACTCACCCTTATTTACAATATCTCCATCACATTGCAATAAGTAAGAAATAAATTCCCACCAGCAATGTCTTATGCCACGCAATACGTCTTGGCCGGTGGACTGTTTTATATGTATATAGTTATTAATAGTTATTATTATTAATATTAATATTAATAATATTAATATTAATTAATATTAATATTTTTAATAATATAATAAATTATTTCAACATTTTACAGACCATTCACTTTCTGCATAGTAATTATTATATACTTAATATTAATATTATTAATTATTAATAGTATAATAAATTATTTCGACATATCACAGACCACTCACCTTCTGCATAGTAATTATTATTATTATTATCAATTTATGACTAACCCAATTTCTACTCAATGTTTCCAGGATACTGAAAGGCCTTGGTAAAGGGAAAGGCCTCTACATACATTCATTAACATCTCTATATTAACGTAATTAACGTATTCTCTGCCTCATCATATGCACACATCTCACATGGCATCAAATGCAAATACATCCACCTCGACGGCTGATTTACTAGGTATGTCATGCACCACTCTGATGTTGAACTAAATTTTCTTTTTAAATAAACATACAACTGACCCTCCCTCCCGTCTGATCCGCAGGCCCATTACCAACCCTGGAAAAATTGGACATCGCATCTAATGGTCTTTCAATTTGCTCCTCAAAAAGAACTACCCCGCTTGGGAAAACACAAACGTTATGTGCTCTCAAGTTAACTGACAAATGGGATTTGGAAGCAGGTAATCCAGAGTTACTCACAATGTAACTTATGGCAGATCAGGTTTGGTATTAATACCGACACCTTTCTAACGATACCCGTTTATTTCATAGCAGAGGTCAGTGCAAAGGAAGATTTTGGCCCCTTTCCAGAAATGATGCTCCAATCATTCCACATAGCTTCAATCAACACCACGATCCATGGTCAGCTCCAACGGTTTACTGGGCTGCAATTTGCCGGGCCTGTTATGGGTTCAAATTTCAGTAAGTGCATAGCATTTTAGTTTGCAAATTCAAAAAACACATTGCACCTATAATAATCACAAATAATCATATAAATTATAATATTAAGGATCATCATAATTATAATCAAAAAAATAAACATAATCTCGCTTATTGATCATATAAATTATTAGAAAGATTTAATAAAATTAATAAATTAATAATATTAATAATAATAATTATTAACGACATAATAACAGTAGCAGTTGTGTTTTATCATATAAGTAAAGTGATGGTAATGGTAACTACTGAATTCATTTCAGGAGCCCCAACCACCACATCCAGCGGTCAAATGCAACCGAATGACACAACAGGTCTATCATCCCCACCCACCACATCCAGCGGTCAGATGCAACCGAGCGACCCTACAGGTTTGTCACACCCTACGTGTTATGTCTACGTCACGGTTCAGTCCTAGTTTTCCTAAGATAATTTTTATCCACTCAGGTACGGGTCGGCCACTCTCTCAGCAGCCTAAAAGGTCCGTAACCAAAAAGGCGGCAAATTCCTCAGGTAGTTTACTTGCCTTTTGCAGAGGCTGTAAACCACTGATATTATGAATGTTCCACGTACATCTAGACATAGACATATACTAACAATATGCCCTACTTTTTAGGTGTACCCGTATCTTACCACAGCTACGGATCCCCTTCCTACACGTGTATGTTTTGTCACTCAACAATGTGGTATGAGGAAAGGAGTAACAAACCCAAAAAAACTGCCAGGCCAACATTCTCCCTCTGTTGCCAAAATGGAAAAGTTCTTCTCCCAAAGCTTAAAGAGCCTCCTCTGGTGTTAAAAAGATTGCTCAACTATAGTGACCACTCGACGACCAAATTCAGAGAGCAAATTAGGATCTACAACAGTATGTTTTCATTCACATCTTTTGGGGCCAAGATTGACCACTCGATTAACCGTGGCCGCGATCCTTACACATTTCAGATTAGTGGCCAAACGTACCATAGGATTGGGTCGCTTTTACCGTAGGAAGGGGGACCTCCACGGTATGCACATCTATACTTTTACGACACACAGAATGAAGCACGAAACCGTATGTCTGCTTTTGTGGAGACCGAATCAAGTCAGTCCTTAGAAGAAAACATCACCAACAATCTAATTATTATGTTAAATGAATTCAGTGCGGTTGCGCAGGCCTTTTGCATGGCTCGAGATTGGGCTACTAACAACACGACTTCAAACTTTGAGCTCCACTTGATTGCTAAGGCTATAAATACGCGTCAGTATAATGCCCCTAACGTGGCTGAGGTTGCAGCGTTGATAATAAGTGACTTTGGCCAGTGCACAACTGCTCGGGATATTATTGTCCAAAAAAGAAAAAATTCCCCACCAAAGCGAATATCAAAACTTCACCAACTATACACGGCATTGCAGTATCCTTTGCTATTTCCCTACGGAGAAACAGGGTACCACGAAGAAATAGCATACCATACTAATAGTGGCAGGCGGAAAACTCACCGAGGTTATGTGACAATGCGAGAATTCTATTGTTATCGGATTCAACAACTGGAAAATGAAGGGACAACTATCCTTAGAGGTGGAGGGCTATTCCAACAATATTTAGTAGACGATTACACAGCCATAGAAGAACAGCGACTTAAGTGGCTTAGGAATCACCAAAATGAGCTACGCATCGATCTATACAATAACGTCTGCGACGCTATTACCCAGGGCGACAACCGAGCGACCGCAATTGGAAAGCGGATATTTCTCCCGTCCATGCATACAGGTAGCCCACGATATATGGTTCAGAGCTACCAGGATGCAATGGCGCTATGTCGAGAATTTGATAACCCTGATTTGTTCATCACCTTCACGTCAAACCCCAAATGGCCCGAAATTAAAGGGATGCTTTCTTATATTGAAGGTCAGCGGGCACCGGATAGGCCATAAATTGTTGCAAGAGTGTTCAAGCAAAAGCTCGACGCCATGATGGCTGATATCATGAAAGCTCACATCTTTGGCACATGCGAAGCAGGTATATCATTCTATCCTCCTTTTCTCAATTATTTATCCTTTAAAAGTTCCCTACCCACCATAACTTAAATCATCACTTTGTAATCACTCCAACACTTTCCTGAATGGTTTGGTGGGCTGTTAAAAAAAGGTTGAATGTATATAAGAATCTAATTTCTGAGGCTAAGGGTTGAATTAATATAACAAGAATAAGATTGCCACATGTATAAGTAATAGATCCTAATTCATATATATGTAGTATACAATATTTGACTTCTTTGCACTCTTGGTTTCTTTTCGTGTCATGGACCAGACCAAGTCTGTCAAATGATAAACATTTATCTGACATCAAATTAACTCAATAACCTATCATTAATATACTACCAGTCCAGGTTCTGCACCCATCACCATTTTTTATATCCATCTGTCACGTGAGTAGTCACCCGTTTGAAACCCGTTACAACACAGTAGTTGCATTTCAAAGGATGAAAGTAACCATTTTTCGCATTATTTTGCAGGCATCTATATAATTGAATTTCAAAAGCGCGGTTTGCCTCATGTACATATGTTAATTTGGCCTACAGCTGACTTTAAATGTAAGACCCCAGAAGACATCGATGATATCATCTCCGCTGAAATCCCATCCAAAACACAAGATCCAAATGCCTATAAAGCTGTTACAGAATACATGCTACATGGTGCATGTGGTGGGAATATCCTGGACGCACCTTGCATTATCGATAAAAAGTGCTCTAAACATTTCCCGAAACCCTATAACGCAGAAACAACCATAGATGAAGATGGATACGCACACTATCGACGACGAAATACTGGAATAAAAGTCAGTAAAGGAAAGGGCACACTTAACAACGGTTTTGTTGTACCTTATAATAGATATCTCCTTCCCAAATACAGTGCACATATCAATGTAGAATGGTGTAATCGATCTCGGGCCATAAAGTAGTTATTTAAATACTTAAACAAAGGTCCCGATCGAGCAATTATAGTAATTCAAGAAAACCTCAGCCCGGTCAACGGATCCGCGCCAGAATTGGTTACAGAAGTCGATGAAATCAAGAATTATTTGGACTGCCAGTATCTATCGCCGTGTGAGGCTGTTTGGAGAATGTTTTCATTCGACATTCACTTCTCCAAGCCATCGGTCATAAAGCTGTCGTATCATCTACCGAATCACCATACAATCACGTTACGTGATTCAGAGAACCTCCCTACACTGTTGCATAGGGAGAGTATCAAAGAAACCATGTTTACCAAGTGGTGTGAGCTTAACAAACGAGACCCCTCTGCCCGAAACCTTACTTATGAAAAAATACCTAAAAATTATGTTTGGAATCAAGACGCGAGAACATGGACGCGTCGAAAATAGCGAAGCTGCATTGGACGCATCGTCTACTCACACCCATCATCGGGCGAACGTTATTATCTCAGGTTGTTGTTAAACAAAGTAAAGGGTCCCCAAACGTATGAAGAAATACATACCGTCGATGGAACTTTGCATCCCACATTTAAAGATGCGTGTTTCGCGTATGGGTTGATCAATGATGATAGAGAGTGGACAACAGCTATAAATGAGGCAAGATTATGGGCATCTGGTGCACAGCTCCGGGATTTGTTTGTCACGATTTTACTTTTTTGCAATGTGACTAAACCACTGACCCTGTAGGACTGAATTGGGAGGCTTTGGCCGAAGATATCCTCTACAAAAAATGAAAACTCTACAACTTCCCTGATTTGATTCTAAGTGAGTCGCAGCTTAGAAACTATTGTGTGTTGGAAATTCAAGACATCTTGAACAAACATGGTAAATCATTAAGCGATTTCCCGAACCTACCCCAACCTGACCCGGGCCTCCTGACACAGCTCGACAACCGTCTTATTCGCGAAGAGTTAAACTACAGTCTTGCAGAATTGAGGAATGAACATCAGAACTTGTACGTCTGCCTCAACCGGGAACAACTTAAGATTTATAATCAAGTCATTTTAGCTGTAACTCAATAAACAGGTGGCCTTTTTTCCTATATGGTCCCGGAGGTACCGGGAAAACTTTTGTATACAAGATCATTCTTACAAAATTAAGGTTCGAGAAACTGATAGCACTTGCCATTGCATCTTCAGGTAATTTCCTTTTAAACTCAAACACATTATATTATAAATTACAAATACGATTTATCACTTCTCTTCATTTCTACCAATTTATTAGATAAACCTCCTTATATGACTAACATAATGAGGTTATATTGCTATCTTACCTTTACCTCGCATTTTGTTGCGTTAGTAAAAAAAAAAACCAATATAAGTATCGTTTACCCTCTAATGTTCATTATTATTAGTTTACTACATCATACCTCTTCACACTTCAAAATTCATTATACATGGAAAACTAAAAAACGTATTACTTATATATTAAAAAAAACTTTTAATACATTAAACACTTCACCATCATTAACGGTATATACGCTGACTGCATCTTTTAACGCAATGGAAAAAATTAACAATCTGTATATGCAGGCGTCGCTTCACTACTTTTACGGGAGGCCGGACTGCCCACAGTAGATTTGTCATCCGTTTTGAACTTATGGAAAACAGCACGTGCAGAATAAAACAAAAAACACATCTTGGAGAACTGATGCAGGAAGTCAGGTTAATCATATGGGATGAAGTTCCCATGACTCAGAGGTTTGCATTTGAGGCTTTAGACAAAACGTTAAAAGATATTTTAGTTGCTAAAAATGAGGCGAACCGAAGCAAATTATTTGGCGGAGTCCCTATTTTATTTGGTGGTGATTTTCTACAAATATTGCCCGTTATACCAAAAGGAAAGAGACAGGAAATTATACAAGCCTGCATAAATCGATCTGAGTTATGGCAAAGCTGTCAGTTACACACCCTCTCCCGCATTATGCGGGTCAACGAATTTACCGCAGATGGTCAAGTTGACCCTCGAAAACAGCAGTTCAATAAATGGGTACTAGATATTAGAGACGGTAAGGTCCCTACTGTTTGTAAAGATAGAGAAGAGGAACCAACATGGATCGAGATCCCAGTTGAATTCATAGTTAAATCAGATAAACCTCCAATTGATGCGATCGTAGATACCATTTTCCCTGATTTTCTTGAAATACATAAAAATGAAGACTACTTGAGTGAGAGAGCAATTTTAACGCCCCGGAACGATGACGCAGACCAGATAAACAAACATATGTTTAAGAAGCTGTAGGGACAAACTATGATATACAAAAGCTCGGATGAAATATGCAAGGGCTCAACCGATGCAATCGATCAACACCAATCGTACCCAGTCAAATATTTAAATAAACTAAATTTTCCCCGGGTACCTCCTCACAAGCTAAAACTCAACATAGGTCAACCAATAATGCTACTACAAAATTTATACCCCAGTGCTGGCATGTGTAATGGGACCAGCCTCATCATAACAGCCTTCCAAAAATTCGTTATTCAAGCTCAGATCATTACCGGTTCACATGTAGGTAACATGGTCATCATACACAAAATTGTACTAACTTCCGCCCAAACAAAATGGCCTTTTGTTATGCAGCGGATTCAATTTCCAGTTAGGCCATGCTACGCCATGACAATTAACAAGAGCCAGGGGCAATCGCTAGACTACGTCGGCCTCTACTTGCCGAAAACAGTTTTCAGCCACGGACAGCTATACGTCGCACTATCAAGAGTCACTAACCCTAAAGGTCTAAAAATAGTCATGGTTGGTGATACTCAAGGACGGCTTCATAACTACACAAGAAACGTCATTTACAAGGAAACCTTCCACACCCTTAACCAAAATATTTAGAGGTATCGCCTGACTCCATTTTCCCCTTTATGTTAACTGCTTCTGTTAACTCTTTATTTCAAAAACATAATCCCCGGCTGCCCTAACATACATACAATTTCTCAGGTGGGTGTGTTATTCAACCATAACACTGTACAGGCATGTGTCAGTCCTGGCGTTCTAAACTGTGATGACCTGGGAATTTCTGACCAAATTTAAACTTAACCTTTATATGATTTAGATAAGTTAAGGAAAGTCTGTAATGCTGAAGTCTCAAAAATGTTGAACTGCGTTCATATATACATTTAACATCTGAGTATTACCGACGATTCACGAACCATTGTGTAAATTTATATGTAACATATATATGTATATATATATACATATAAATTGAAAGATAAGTATATATATAATAATAGGAAAAAATAAAATACAAAGATAATCATTAGAATTAAAAATGTAAAATAATATATAGAATAGTTAGATTGCTATCAGAATGAATATATATATATATATATATATATATATATATATATATATATATATATATATATATATATATATATATATATCAGAATGAATATATATATATATATATATATACATATAAATTGAAAGATAAGTATATATATAATAATAGGAAAAAATAAAATACAAAGATAATCATTAGAATTAAAAATGTAAAATAATATATAGAATAGTTAGATTGCTATCAGAATGAATATATATATATATATATATATATATATATATATATATATATATATATATATATATATATATATATATATATATATATAGATTAGTAAATATTGAATAATATATAATATTAATACATTAAATGAAATTACAAGTTAAAAACATAGTTATTATACTAAAGTTATTATTATTACTTCATTAATATTATTAATATTAATATCAGTATTATTAATATTATTCTATAGTATAGATGTGAACAGTTGATACATTTAAATTATCATAATAACTATTATTATTAATATTATTATTATCATCATTAGAATCGTTATTATTATACTTAGTAATATTAAGATTTTTGTCATTATTATTATTATTATAATCATTATTATTATTATAGTTATCATAAAAATAAATACAAATTATTATCAGTAAAAATATTATTATTAATTTTAGTTAATATCATTCAATGTTATTATAAGTATTATTAATATAACTATTAATAGTAATATTATTATTAGAATTATTGATATTATTATCATTTTTATTAATTGTATTATTATTATTATTTATATATCTAATATTAGTATTAATATATAAGGAGTACTTATTTATTAATACATTTTATATATAATCGTATACATATTTATAATTCGTTTTACATCATAATCAAACCATAACAGATTTTGTTTCTATCTCTGAAAAAACGATAAACACTCAAATCGATCGTACAAACTATTGAAGATTCACAATCTAACTTTAATTATTTTTTTGTTATTTTCGTACTGACTCAATAATTTTTTGTTTTTGTCGAATTGTTATAAATCAAGCACTTTAATAATGGATATAGACACTTAATCAATTTCAAATTCTCATTATCAACTAATTTTAACAAAGAAATTTTATAAAGCAGCTCGTCACTCTGTTTTTTGAACTCCATAGATCAAAAGCACGAATTTACATTGTTTTGCAAAATCTATAAAAACAACTTTGTTAGGAATAATCCAGTGATTCTATCTGCAAACTCTCAAATTCCAATTCCTTGTTTGTAGTCCAAATGTCTAAGTCAAAGTTAAGTTTCCAAAAAGTCAACACTTTTGTTCATGAGGAAATTGGAGTTCGTTTTGATGATTCCAGTTAAATTAATGAATCAGAAAGTTTCTGAGAACCTTTTACTACCTAATTCATATTATAAGTTTTGTTCAAAACAGTTTTAAATTCGAATTCAATGATTGAGTTCATATTCATGAACTATGAAAATGCAATTGATCAAATTAGAATACGATTTCAAAATTCATGAATGCAGTTGGGTTTGGAATCATTTACTTAAACTATTTGCAAAATCTCATATTTCAATTCATCATATTGATGGTTAATTTTGAAGTCAAAATTTTAAATTCATATATCCTACATGTATTTATACATGTCTTGTTCCCGAACTTATGGAAATACAATTTATAATAGTCGTGATTAAGCTCTACGATAATATATTATAGTCTTAATAAAGATCGTAAGGCACCATATATATATATGACTTGATCACCGTGGATCCGTATACAGCGTTTTGACATATCATTTTGATTTCTTCTATATATATTATTGGAACGAACTATAAGACACCATTGGCAGTAATTTCTAGTTAGCTGTGGGTCGAAGTGTATTCAAAAATATTATATACTTTGAGTTATGATCGAGCCTGAGACATGTATACAATGGGTCGCGGGTTGCTTCAAACAATATACATATTATGTGTCTTATTATATTAAGACAATATATTATAGTGTTAGTGAATTCTAACACAATATACGCATTTATATTTATATATATATTTATACTGTTGGACTATCGGACTACGAACGTTGGACTACTAACAATGGACAATTAAAATTATCACAAGTATCATAAGTATGGAATATTAATTCTATATATATCTTGACACAAGAATATTATTATTAGGTTCGTGAATTTGTCAAAGACCAAGTCTTACCACCATCTATTCGAAAATCATCACAAGTGAGTTATAGTCCCATTTTTACTATCTAAATTATTTTGGGATGAGAATACATGCAAAATTTATAAATGTTTTACAAAATAAGCACATGTTCATGGAACTACATTCTACGATTGTTTTGTTATACCGGATATCTGTACTTATTATTATTATGCTTGGTAACCTAAGAATTAGTGAAAAACACTAATTGACGCGAATCCTAAAGGTAGATCTACGGGCACCAACCACCCCCATTTTCGAATAGTGGAAATGCTTTAGTACTTCGAAGGGTTCTTGTCATACATTTGAATAGTGGAATGTATGATGCCAGATATCTTAAGCGCTCTATGTTAAGGTCGGTTACCAGGCGACTCATCGTATGAATGTTTTTTTGCAGTTGTAATGATCCTGCGCATTTAATTAAATGAAATCTTGTGGCTTATTAAATGTTATGATTTAATGATACCGCAACCCGCAGGCGCACCACATATGTATGCAGGCAATCACTATTATGCATATGCGTGTTCTTGTGTGCGTTATGCAGCGTATGAATGCCTTTGTTCCCAGTACGGCGGTTGCTTAGCTGTCAAGTAAATATCTTTTCCGTAATTATATCTGTGATTCAGGGGAGTCAGTTATGGATGAGGTTATCATGATCTGGGATGGTTCTAGAATTAGGGTTTGCCTATAAATACAAACCCTAATCATCATTCACCGGACACAGCATATTACGTAACCATCACCTACGATACACATTACGTAAAAAGCATCATTCAGCATCTTTTCAAGGTTAACAGGTTAGTCTTTCGTAAGCTAGTACCTACGACCTTATTTGGGGCCTCTTGATTGACGACCGTTATCGGAGGTGGACTTAATCATTTGGCCACCCCACCGACATCATAATGTCAGCCAGGGTTATTCACGGTAACCGGACCAGAGAGCCACGTTCTAAGATCCTTAAACCCCTCTACGTATTGAGCAGGAATATTAAACCCTATGGTAAAAATATGCATGATCAAGTGGTGCTTTCATTGAGAGTCGAATTAATTCAAGACTGTTTAATTGCGTTTTCTTTTAAGGTTTTGAATTGTATGACTCGTTATTTACAAAATTTTTGAATTTTTTCTTTAACAGTGTCATGACTTCCGAGGAATCATCGAAACATACCCAAACAGATATTCAAAACGCACCGTCTGGTAGTCAACAGACACTGGTTATGACTACGGAAGCGGCTATTCAGGCGGGGTACACGATGTACCCTCCACCTATATCCGGCGAACCCTTTCAGAGGTACAAGCCGATATATTCAGACGGGATTACACCGCCAAGAGCAAACTCACCAGTCACAACCACGCGGCTGGACTTTTCGTCAGTGGATCCAAGGGTCATCTAGGCAGGCACTAGCGGTGGAACAACGGGGTTGCATATGGTTTGCTGCGGCCAGGTACCTATTTACAGTACTACTGTTTCAATACCTCTGCATACACAAAACATTCAGCAGAATTCTTCATTTACACCGTTGCAACCTTGGCAACCACCGCGCCCAGTTTCACAATTTTTAACTCCTGCGGATGCGCAGGCGTTACTTAATAGTTGGGGGTTTGGTGACATCCCAGATGCAAACTCTCATTGGGCGCCGATAACAGCACAGCAGCAAAGCACAGCGCATACAATTGGGCTTTTAAGTGTGTATCCTCAAGTTTCACAGATATCTGCGCCACAGGTTTCGCTTCCTTTACAACCACCTGTGTACTCTGCATCTTCAAGCCATCCCTCTTTTCCAATGCAGCAGCCTTGGTTATATCCGCAGATGCAGGGTCAACCTTGGCAAAATGTTCAAGGGCAGGTAAATCTTGCAAGTCAATTCATGCAGGCCGCACCTCCTGATATGGTTCACTTATTTTCACAACCTGACTTTGTTCAGGACATGATGAAGCGTTTCTTTGCAGGCTTGAAAGGGGATCCTGTTAAACCACCTTTCGAGCTACCGACTACCTTTGACAAGTTTCCTCCGCATATAACCGCATACCCGTTTCCATCAGCACCAAAGATACCTAGCATGTTGGGTACTTACAATGGCCTGACCGATCCAGATGATTTTTTATAGCGTTTTGAAGGCGCAATGCGCACTCAAGGCTGGGTGGATCCGGTTGCGTGTCAGATATTTCCTATGACACTATAGGGTATTGCTCGTGAGTGATTTAATAAGTTGCCGGCGGGTAGTATTGCCTGGTTTATGGATCTGCGGACAAAGTTTTTACTGCAATATCAGAATCAGAGACCACGCAAGCGCACTCACATTGAATGCCATGACATCGTGCAGAAGTCTAAGGAATCTTTGGGCGAATTTCTCACAATGTATACTAATGAGTGCCTGCGCATACCAGATCTTAAGCCAGAGCAGCAGATTTCAGGGCTCATACAAGGTATAAATTTAGAGCGTCACCCGACGCTGGTTAAGTGTTTACGCCATACGGTGCCAGTAACTTATGCTGAAGCACTTAAAGAATGCCATGATTATATGCGAAGTGGCGAAGATAACGATATTCCCACCGCTAGCTCGTGAAACGAAAGAAAAGATGATGATGATCGATCGCGTGATCAATGTCGCGAAAGTAACTCTCGCGGACGATATCACAGCGGCGGTCCTATCAGGAGTGACAAGGGGAAGTCCAGTGGCAATTATCGAAACAATAATCAGCGCGGCATCAATAATCAGAACTATGCGCTGCTCAAAAGTTTGTCCAAAACGCCCAAGGAAATTTTGGCAACGGAGCCAATATGCGCGACCTTCGCGGTTCCAACTCCGCTTATAGAATTTGGCAAGCGGGACAAAACAAAGTATTGTGAATTTCATGACGATTATGGTCACGACACCAATCGGTGTAAAAACTTGATGGAACCGGTTCTGGAAGCGCTTCGCGCGGGCAAATTGGATCATCTAAAACCACCTAAAAGGATAAGGGAAATGCCGCAGAAGAGGCTTCGAAGTCTAAGACTTTCGCGTGGCAGAAAGTTGACAAAGCGAAAAATTCCGACTTAACCATTAACATGGTTGACGCAGAGAAAATCAGCCAGCGAAGAAAGTACAATGATCACCAGGATTGGGAGCTTTTCCCAATCACTTTCCCTCCGGTAATGTCAATTGATACAATTAATGAGCCCATTATCATTAAGTGTCGCATCCCTAATTGCGGAATCCAGATTAAGCGCATGCATGTTGACACTGGCAGCGGTGTTGATATTATGTATGAGCATTGTTATCGTTTCCTTCCGGCAGAAGTCAAAGCGCAGTTACGCCAGCCTGATATTACACTATCAGGGTTTTCCAGAGAAAACTCGTGGCCGCTAGGCCAGATAGAATTAATGATAGAGCTTGCGGATGACAGGAACCCCGCAGATGATCAGGCATGAATTGGTCGATTTTTATGTGGTTCGTTCAACTTCATGATATAACGCACTGCTAGGGAGAAACTTCATACAACGTTTCAACATCATACCATCGGTAGTGCATGGTTTGATTAAGTTTCCCACAGTAGGAGGCATTGCCACAATTGCGTCACATCAAGCAACCGAGTTGTGTGGCTCTGTCGCGTCTGTAAGCGCTCCTAGCGTAGGAGAGCAACTTGCAAACTGTGCAGTAATAACAAATCGCTTGCATCCGGATAAGCGAATTAAAATTGGCGCAGGCTTGTCAGCCGAAATGAAGGCCAAGTTGCATGGAATATTGTCAGCTAACGCAGATATTTTTGCATGGCGGGAGTCAGACATGACCGGGGTTTCGCGGGATATTGCAAAACATAAGTTAAATGTTAATCCATCATTGACACCCGTTAGGCAAAAGAAGCGGCATATGGCTCTAGACTGCAGTGATTGGTTGTGTGCAGAGGTGGACAACCTTGTCAAAGCAAACATTCTGCGGGAAGTGCGTTATCAGACATGGGTTGCAAATCCTGTGTTGGTAAAAAAGGCTGACGGTAACTAGCGAATGTGCGTTGATTTCAAGGACATTAATAAGGCATGTCCTAAGGAGAACTACCCTCTCCCGGAGATAGACTGGAAGGTAGAATCACTATCGGGATTTAGGTACAAGTGTTTTCTGGACGCATACAAGGGTTATCACCAAATCTTAATGGCTGCGGAAGATGAGGACAAGACTGCTTTTCATACGCCGCAGGGTATTTATTGTTACACGAAGATGCCTTTCGGTTTAAAGAATGCTGGAGCGACCTATCAGCGTGTAATTGACGCAGCATTCAAGCACTAAATCTATAGAAATCTTGAAGCGTACGTCGACGACTAGGTAATTAAAAGTAACACCGAAGAAGACATGCTCGCGGACATCCTGGAAACGTTTGCATCTCTGTGCAGGATCAACATGAAGCTAAACCCGCTTAAATGTAGTTTTGGGGAAGAGGAAGGCAAGTTTTTAGGTCACGTGGTGACAGCGCGGGGTATCAAGGCCTATCCCAAAAAGATTGAAGCCATTGATAATTTTCCATCTCCGAAGACAAAGAAAGATGTGCAGAGTCTAACTGGGAAGCTTGCGGCTATCATACGGTTTTTGTTGAAAGCCGCAAAACGACAGTTACTTCTTCAATACTTTGAAAAATTGTTTGAAGAAAAAAGACTTCGTATGGACTCAGGAAGCAGAATCAGCCTTTCAGGAGATGAAAAAGGTGCTTGCGGAATTACCAACACTTACTGCGCCAGTATCAGGAGAAACGCTAACGCTGTACCTCGCGACATCGAAGGAAGCTGTCAGTTCAGTTCTCATCGCGGGTCGCGAAAAGGTAATCCATTAATTTACATGCTTTATTTATTTCGCAGAAACTTAACGACTAAGGTTTTTCTCAGACGCAAATGCCGGTCTACTTTGTAAGCAAGACGCTGACATCAAGCGAAGTAAACTACTCACCGATAGAAAAGCTCGTATATGCGCTGGTCCATACGGCGCGGCGTTTGTGCCGATATTTTCAAGCACATCCAATCGTGGTCCTAACTGATCAACCAATCAAACAGGTTGGTAAACGCCTACTTTGCGGCAATGACCGGGGTTACCGCATTGACTAACGCAATCATTTTTCTTTCAGGTGTTATACAAGCCTGAGATTTCTGGCCGAATGGCTAAGTGGGCAGTTGAATTAGGAGAACATGAAATAAATTTTTCTTCGCGCAGTGCGGTTAAGGGTCAAATACTTGCTGATTACCTAGCAGAATTACCTGCGGATGTCGAGGCATCAGCAGAACATCAGGATCCACCTGCACCAACTTTGTCACCATGGGAATTGTACACCGATGGTGCGTGCAGCGCATCTGGTGCAGGTGCGGGTGTAATTTTAATAGGCCCGGATGGCGAAGAGCATACATACGCACTGCGGTTTAATTTTTCTATTACGAACAACGAAGCAGAGTATGAGGCTCTGTTAGCAGGTATGCGTATTGCGCATAAGTTAAATGTTAAAATTTTGCACGCTTATGTGGATTCAAAGCTAGTATGCAGTCAAGTCAGCGGAGATTTCGAAGCGCATGACATAGCCATGCAGCAATATTTATCGCTTGTTCACAACCTCGCTGACCAGTTTGAAGCTTTTCAAATCTCCCACGTAATGCGGGGGCAAAATAAGAAAGCGGATACGCTAAGCAAACCGGCTGCCTTGGCTTTTGATCATATGGGGAAGAAAGTTCTAATAGAAGAACTCAATGCGAAATCCATTGTTATGATGCCTTTAGTGGCACCAGTTGAGGAATCAACCTCAACATGGATGACGCCCATCGTGGCTTTTCTGCGGGATGGCACTTCTCCTGCGGATTCCGCTGATGCAAAGAAAGTGCGCTTAAGGCACCGCTGTATGCCCTTGAGGGTGACGTCCTATATAGAAAGAATTATTTGGGACCGCACTTAAGGTGCATTGGCCCGAAAGAGGCAGAGGAAGTTGTACGCGAGGTGCATGAGGGTGCATGCGCACTCCATTCGGGGCATAGGTCCATTGTGTCAAAAATAATGCAGCTAGGATATTATTGGCCCACCATGTACGCGGATACTGCGCGCATAGTTAAGCAATGCGAATCATGCCAAATACATGCACCTATTAGCAGAGCACCTGCACATCCAATGATACCAGTCTCCTCACCATGGCCATTCTGCAAATGGGCAATCGACATAGTCGGACCATTCCCAAAAGGCCGAGGTAATTTTATCATTTATTTTCTAAACATGCTACTCACATCAGTACCTTACGCACATTCTGCACACGCAGGAAACATCAAATTCTTGATTGTTGCAATCGACTATTTCACAAAGTGGGTCGAAGCGAGACCGCTGGCAGCAATCTCAGGAAAAAGGGTGCGAAATTTTGTATGGGAAGACATCGTCTGTCGATTTGGTATACCAAACAAAATTGTTAGTGATAACGGTACGCAGTTCACGGGTGACCCTTTTCGCAGCTGGTGCGCGGAGCTTAATATTAAGCAAACTTTTACATCTGTTGCGCATCTGCAGGCGAATGGCCAGTGCGAAGTCACCAACCGGGATATAGTAGCTGGAATCAAAGCTAGGTTGGGTCATGGTCGCTTTGGTTGGGTGGATGAACAACCGAAGGTTTTATGGGCGCATAGAACAACACCCAAAGCAAGCACTGGTAAGACCCCGTTCAGTTTGGTCTATGGATCAGAAGCTGTTGTACCCGCAGAAATTGGGCTACCAACGTTCCGCATACAAAATTTTGATGAGAAAAATAACTCTGAAGCTTTGCGGGAAAATCTTAATTTGCTGGAAGCGCGCAGACTCTCTGCGACTGTCAACGAAGCAAATAACAAGCAAAAAATTGCAAAGTACTATAATCAGCGTGTGCGTTCGCGCTCTTACAAGTGCGGTGACTTAGTTTGGCGTCTGAATGACGCAAGTCATGCGGAGGATACTGGGAAACTGGGCCCCCGTTGGGAAGGTCCATACAGGGTAGCGAAGGCAAACAATACCGGGGCGTACCATTTCGAGACATTAGATGGAAAATCTGTGAAACGCACTTGGCATGCGACGTTATTGAAAAAATGTTATATGTAGCTAGGTGGACCTGATCACTCCAGTTTATTGTAGCACATTATTTTTTCTATGTAATTTCTGTCCGTTTGGATGTGTCGTGGTTGTAATTGTGATTAATGTCAATTAAATATTTACTCGCGCATACTTTTGTTGTTTAAATATCTTTTTTGTATGCGGTTCCTGCCTACTTAAGGGGTGTCCTCTAGCCCCCGTGCGGCAGAAGCCTGTTTAGTTACAAGGCTAGACGCTAACGGCAGGCAAAGGGAATTGGTTTTCCCCTAGCCAAGCGCCACGCAGACTAGATGGCTGCAAAGTCGACTTAAAAAATTACAAGCATTGGTTTGCTTGTACGTAATTACTCTCGCATTGGTTTGCTTGAGGAACTCTTAAGCATAAAGACATTGGCTTGTTTTTAGTTGTGTTGCTTACCATACAGCTACCGTGCACCTCTAGTACATGACAAAGCAAAAACGCAGTAGCTTCTGAGTCTAAATTGTTAAAGGTAAATTGTTAAAGTATTGGTTTATTTTACGCAGTACCATCCGCATACGCATAAGTTTTGGTTAACTATGCGCATGGGCATGCGGTTCACCTTTTGTTTTGATTCGCGATATATAAACAAATAAACACACTACGCATGCATAACAGAAATATATATACATCAAATTAAGTTGTTACATAAGAGGTAATTGTTTGAAACGCCTGCCCAACACGGGACTTAGGGCTGCAAAAATACAAATACCTGCCTAAGCATAGGACTTACAGCGCAATCCAACACAAACTAATAATCCTCCCTCAAAAACCCATCAATCGACATGTTCGGGTCTGCAGCAAATGCGTTGATTAGGGGGATAGGGATGGACTTGATGGCTTCTTCCGCCTCCATTAACGCCGCAGCCGTTCCCTCTTTTAGCTTCTTTTGAACGATGTCGGGGAACGGCGGTGTTAGACCGCAAGCTTGGATTACCTCCTGCACAGCCTTGTTGATTTCATGGTCCCTGACCGCATCAATGTAGGCATTGAACTTGTCAGACACAGGCTCTGAGTCCATCACTTTTTGCGCAATGGTAGGGAGTGCGGTGCGCAGCTTCGCTAGATCCGCCTATGCCAATTCGCGGTTGGTTACCGCGTCATCCCTTTCCCTCGTCACTTTCTCAATCTCCGACCGCAAACGCTCTGCATCCCCCTTCGCCTACTCAACCACACCAACCAGCTCGCGGCTCTTTTTTCTTTCCTCAATCAGCGCAGTTTTGGTTTCATTCGCGGTCGACTCAACTGCCTTGCGCGCCTCCTCAGCAGCATCCCTATCCTTCTTGACCTGATCTACACCCGCCTGCAGTAGCCCTTACTCTACCTCTTTGCGCAAAGCTAGCTGGTATATGCTGGAGGAGCAGCGGGCCTGATCCTCAAACATGCCGAAAAATACCAGGCCGTTTTGAATGAAGGCATTGTGCGCCTGGTTGAACGGCAGAGCGGCCAGTTGCTCACGAAATTTAGCCAGAAAGATTTGCTGCAGGAACGCAGACTACTCTGCGGCATTTTCCGCAGAAGACTGTGTGAGTTGGCTGAGGTTGGCAAGGCGGAAGCTAACTTGCGAAGGAGTTGGTGTGGAATCGGAATCCACGTGTATCGCCTTATCCTTTGATGTGGCGGTAGCTTCGAGATCTGGGTTGACCCGCGGGGTGGACGGCTGCGTCTCCTTCACATGCTCTGCATATCAGTAAATAGTTATAACGTAAACTTTAGTATGTGGTATACGCGCAAGGAATGGACGCTTACCAGTAATGTGGGGAGGTAGTTCTGCGGAGCGCGGCTCGATTGGAACAAAGTTATCGTTCCGTATGTCCTCCCTTTGTTTGGGAGTCATCTTCTTCTTCTTCTGCTGAACTGCAGAAGTCTCAGCTGCTTTGCGTTTGTTGCCAGATGCCGTAGGCGATCGCTCCACGTTTTCGCTAGCTTTCTCCTACTCTAGCTGTACGTTCGCATCTTGCTTGCGGAAGGAGATTCCCGCAATCTCTTCTGCAGTCAGCACCTTCTTCATCCTCATTTCTGCAAAGATACACGCATGCGTTAGATAATATACATACAAAAACAGTTGTTAGTACGTGATTATACTATTCCTACCCTTTCCATCCGGTCCGACTATGGCTGGGCGCACATCCTCCCTTGGCCAATGTACGGATATCTTCCCTAGCCGCAACATCACGTTCTCATATGATCGATGCACTAGATGTGCGTTTGCACACTCCGCTAATAGTTTCCTTTCATCCTCATTCAGGGTGGGGGTCTTGTTTACATCCTTATCCACCTTCTCGAACCATATCAGCGTTTGCGAGAAGTTTGCACTCACCACAGTTTGGTCGATGAAAAAGAATGTCTCTTTCCAATTCCCCGCATTCGATTTTGGGGTCTTGGTGAAGTTTTGATGAGGGAAGAAGGTGAACCACGATTTGTGGTGGTTGGCTAGTCGGTATAAATGGCAAAACACCTTCACCAGGGGCACTTTGTTGAGTGCAACGCACCACATCTCGAACAAGACTATCTTCCCTATAGCTTAAGGGTGTAACTGACCTAATCCGACCTTAAAGTGATCTAGCACGCCCAGAAAGAAATCGGTGGGAGGAACCCTAAAGTTGCCATGCTTAAAAGCATGTTCGTAAATAGCCACCTTTTTCTCCGGTGGCTCGTGGGCTCGTTGATTGGACAAAGGGGGCACCGGATTGTACTTGGCTAAGGGGGGGTACTGTTTCACTAAGTGATCTATGTGCTTCTGCTCTATAACAGACTCTATGCTATCTACATACGTCTCGTTAGCTTTAGTCATTTTCTAGGAGTAATCGGATGAATACTAACCTTAAAATGGTGGCCGGAATGTTTGATTTTTGATCGGAATTCAAATTGGCAGCGTAACGAGGAAGCTTGAAGCAGGAAAGTGGAAATGAGCTGCAAAATGGGCTATTTATAGGGAAGATTGGGGGTCATGGGATGGAGTGGTGTGATCGTGGCTGTACACGTGTAACGCAATCGTTGGGTAGCATTTTATTTATGCGCGTGGATGCCAGTTGGGTATGATTACATATACGCGCGTGGTTGGCACGCGCCTGCCACATTGCCACTTTATGTCATGTCAGCCGAATGGGCTTCTGCGATTGTGACAGGCATTTAATGGCATCGAGACGCACACGGAATTTAAAATGCTAGCCGTTTTCTTGTTTTTTCTTTTTCGCTTAATAGTTTGATGTCATACGCCTTGCGCCATATAACATCAAACTGGGGGGACATAATGATACCGCAACCCGCAGGCGCACCACATATGTATGCAGGCAATCACTATTGTGCGTATGCGTGTTCTTGTGTGCGTTATGCGGCGTGCGAATGCGTTTGTTCCCGGTACGGCGGTTGCTTAGCTGTCAAGTAAATATCTTTTCCATAATTATATCTGTGATTCGGGGGAGTCAGTTATGGATGAGGTTATCATGTTCTGGGACGGTTCTAGAATTAGGGTTTGCCTATAAATACAAACCCTAATCATCATTCACCGGACACAGCATATTACGTAACCATCACCTACGATACACATTACGTAAAAAAGCATCATTCAGCATCTTTTCAAGGTTAACTGGTTACTCTTTCGTAAGCTAGTACCTACGACCTTATTTAGGGCCTCTTGATCAACGACCGTTATCGGAGGTGGACTTAATCACTTGGCCACCCCGCCGACATCATCATGTCAACCAGGGTTATTCACGGTAGCCGGACCGAAGAGCCACGTTCTAAGATCCTTAAACCCCTCTACGTATTGAGCAGACATATTAAACCCTATGGTAAAAATATGCATGATCATGATTATTATATAGAAATTAAACCTATGACTCACCAACATTTTTGTTGATGTTTTAAGCATGTTTATTCTCAGGTGAATATTAAAAATGCTTCCGCTGTCGTATGCCAACTCAAGGACAAGATTTGGAGTCGGCATAATTGTTTATATTGTTTAAACTTGCATCCGGAGTATTTGTTGTAATATATTTGATCATATTGTAATGGGTTGTGTAAAAACTTATTTGTTTGAGGAGATTGTCTTTGATAGACAATCTAAATTATGTCATTAAGACCTTTATTCAATAATAAAGGTTATGGTTGTTTTTTTAAAAAACGAATGCAAGATTTGAAAAATGTCTCATATAGAGGTCAAAACCTCGCAAAGAAACCAATTAATATGAAACGTTTATAATTAATATGAACGGGGCATTTCAGTTGGTATCTGAGCATTGGTCTTAGAGAATCAGAAAATTTTTCATTAGTGTGTATAACTGATTTTTGATGCATTAGTGAGTCTGAACTTCGACCGTAATTGTTTTAAAAATGATTGCTTAATATAATTGTTGGAAACATAAGATTATTAACATATAGATATTATAAGATATATCATTCTCTTAATGTGCCTGCTATTATGTGATAGATGACTTCATCCGATCATATAAGCATCTCTAGTGATTCAGATTTCATTTACTTATCAAGTGATTCGGAGGCTGAGTCAAAGCATACGACTTATGAACCAACGGAAAAGTTAACTTTTGGTGCTACCATTAAAGTGGAAAATTGTTGGGAAAATTCACAATTGCTAGAAGAGGTTCCGGAAGAGGATCCGGAAGAAGATCCAGAGGAGGAACCCGAAGAAGAGGATCCTGAAGAAGTTGTGGAAATTACTGAACCACAACGTGATTTGGGAAAATCTTTGGCTGTTATACCGGATCCCAAACCCGATGAACCTATTATGACCCAAAATGTTGGTGATCATCCACCTGAACCACCTAAGAGACCAGTTTATAAAATGACCGCTCGTATAACGACTGTTGGTTTTGCTCCCAAACAATTAGCCGAAAGAACCAATTGGGAGGAATTGGAAAAAGAACTATCCAAACGAAAATCCAAACGGCAGCTATCATGTATTCCATGCATTGTATAATATATATTATATTGTGTGTTTAAGTTTGTAAGAAAATCCGCAATGTAATTTTCCTTATGATTGTACAATAATAAAAATAAGCATGGAAGGTTTATTATTATTACAACTTATTATTACGTAGTAACGTAATAACTTACCATAGTTTTTCATATTAGAATTTTAGTAGTTAATTTGTGTGTTAGCTGCTAAGTATGAACATTATTATAGTTATAAAACGCTAATATGAAGAAAAGGCTTTTATAATAATAAGTTCATATTAAGCTACAAAATACTTTTTGGCTACTTCTAAAAATTCTATATGATTAACTCATTCGACTATTTTTGAAGGAAATGGCTCCTCCAGCTACTAGACAACAACAATTGAACACAGAAGAACTTCAAGTTTTCACTGCAAATGTGGCTGCAGTGGTGAATGCAATGAACAACAATAACCAATCGAGTTCCAGCAGTGGAGGGAACAATGGCAACTGGATAGGATGTTCCTACAAAGCATTTATGGCCTGCAAACCCAATGAGTTTGAAGGAACTGAAGGACCCGTTGGACTAAAGCGATGGACAGAGAAGGTTGAAGCTGTGTTCGCAATCAGCAACTGCGCAGAAGAGGATAAAGTTAAGTATGCCACACATACTTTCAGGGGTACTGCTTTGACATGGTGGAATACCTACATGGATTACGTAGGACAGAATACCGCCTACGCACTTCCATGGTCCGCTTTCAAGCACATGATGACAGAAGAGTACCGTCCCAGAATCGAAATCAACAAGCTCAAGACAGAGCTTAAAGCACTGACAACCCAAGGGTTAGATGTCATTACCTACGAGCGACGTTTCAATGAACTGGCTTTAATGTGTCCTGGAGCATTTGAGGACGAAGAAGCAAAAATTGAAGCATTCATAAAAGGGTTGCCGGAACGAATCCAAGAGCATGTAAGTGCTAACGACCCTGCAACAATGCAGAAAGCGAGCCGTATAGCCCACAAATTGATAGGCCAAATTGCAGGAAGGATAAAGAAAGAAGAGGCCAAGGAGGCCATAATGAAACAGGGGAAAAGAAAGTGGGAGGAAAGCGGTGATCAAGGTCACCAGTACAACAACAAGAATCAAAATAACAATTACAACAACAATCGCAACCACCCCAATAACAACAATAATCGCAACAACAACCGCAACAATAACCGCAACAACCATCCCAATAATAACAACGACAATCCCAATCACAACAATAACAACAACAACAATCCCAATCACAACAATAACAACAACAAACAACAACAAAACCCTAACAATAATAACCCTAACAACAACAACAACAACAACAACGACAACAAAAAGCAAAGGACTATATGCCCAAGGTGTGATACGTTTCATCCGAAATGGTTTTGTAGAGAATTATGTATCAAGTGCAATAGGAATGGCCATATTACGGAAAAGTGTGAAGTCTATGGACCAAATAGAAACAGAGGAGCAAATAATGCCGGAACAAATAATAACGGCGTTGTATGCTATGGATGTGGAAAACCAGGCTATACCATAAACTAGTGCTGAAATGGAAATAGGCAAGGCCGTGGGAGAGCTTTCAACATTAATGGGGAGAAAGCACAGGAAGACCCGGAACTTGTTACGGGTACGTTTCTTATCAACAATACACCTGCTTATGTTTTATTTGATTCGGGTGCCGATAGAAGTTATATGAGTAGAGAATTTTGTGCCAAATTAAATTGCCCGTTAACGCCTTTGGATAAAAAGTGTATAGTTGAAATTGCAAACGGTAAACTAATTAAGGTTGATAAAATTTGCCGAAATCGAAAAATTAGTTTAGTTAGCGAAACGTTTGCAATTGATTTAATACCGGTGGAATTGGGAAGCTTCGACGTAATTATTGGAATGGACTGGATGTCCAAGGCGAAAGCCGAAGTTGTTTGTCATTAGAAGGCGATTTGCATTCCGAGAGAAGACGGATTACCCTTAATGGTGTACGGAGAAAGGGGTAATGCCGAATTAAATCTTATTAGTAGTTTGAAGGAGCGCAAACTAATAAGAAAAGGTTACTATTCCATACTAGCACATGTCGAGAAGGTTGAAAAAGAAGAAAAGAAAATTGATGACGTTCCCGTTGCAAGAGAATTTCCTGAGGTGTTTCCGGACGAATTACCGGGACTACCTCCACACCGATCTATTGAATTCTAAATAGATCTTGTACTAGGAGCCGCACCAATAGCTCGTTCTCCATATAGACTTGCGCCCACAGAAATGAAAGAATTACAAAGTCAGCTACAAGAATTATTAGAACGTGGTTTTATCCGACCGAGTACATCACCATGGGGAGCTCCAATTTTGTTCGTTAAAAAGAAAGATGGGTCATTTCACATGTGTATCGATTACCGTGAGCTGAACAAAGTAACCATCAAAAACCGATACCCTTTACCTCCAATCGACGACCTATTTGATCAACCCCAAGGTTCGATCGTATACTCCAAAATCGACTTGAGGTCGGGTTATCATCAACTGAGGGTTAAAGAAGCCGATATACCAAAAACAGCCTTCAGAACTCGTTATGGCCATTACGAATTCATGGTTATGCCATTCGGTCTGACCAATGCACCCGTAGTTTTCATGGATCTCATGCACTGAGTATGTAGTCCATATTTAGATAAGTTTGTTATTGTATTTATTGATGAAATTCTTATCTATTCGAAGAATAACCAAGAACACGAACACCACTTGAGACTTGTGTTAGAGTTGTTAAGAAAAGAACAACTTTATGCAAAATTATCTAAGTGCGCTTTTTGGTTAAATGAAGTACAATTTCTTGGCCACGTAGTCAGTAGTAATGGAATCAAAGTTGATCCCGCCAAGATTGAAGCCATCAAAAATTGGGAGACCCCGAAAACTCCAACGCAAATACGTCAATTTTTGGGTCTAGCCAGTTATTATAGGAGATTTATTCAAGATTTCTGCCGAGTAGCCAAACCTTTAACTTCCTTGACACATAAGGGGAAGAAGTATGAATGGACTTCCGAACAAGAGGGTGCCTTCCAATTGTTGAAAAAGAAGTTGACTACGGCACCTATTTTATCGTTACCTGATGGAATGGAAGATTTTGTTATTTACTGCGACGCATCAAGAATGGATTTTGGGTGTGTTCTTATGCAACGGAAGAAGGTGATTGCATATGCTTCTCGACAACTCAAAATTCATGAACAAAACTACACCACACATGATCTGGAATTGGGCGCCGTTGTTTTTGCATTAAAGATGTGGAGACATTATCTGTATGGGGTCAAGTTTATCGTATACACCAACAACAAAAGTCTACAACATATTTTAAATCAAAATCAACTAAACATGAGGCAGCGTAGATGGGTTGAGCTGCTAAATGATTATGATTGTGAAATCCGTTACCACCCGGGGAAAGCGAATGTGGTAGCTGATGCCTTGAGTCGAAAGGAAAGAGAACCTATTCGATAAAAAGCTATGAACACGATTATTCATACTAATCTTACTACTCGAATAAAAGAGGCACAACAGGAGGTTTTGAAGGAAGGAATATTTGGAAAGGAAATACCCAAAGGATTAGAAAAACAGCTTAATATTCGGGAAGACGAAACCAGGTATTTAGCTGAAAGAATTGGGTACCAAAGAATGGGGATTTGAGGAAAGTGGTACTAGATGAAGCACATAAAACCAGATATTCAATACATCCCGGAGCGGGAAAAATGTACCAAGACCTCAAGAGAAATTTTTGGTGGCCAGGAATGAAGGCCGATATAGCCACATATGTAGGAGTATGTTTGACTTGTTCTAAAGTTAAAGATGAACATCAGAAACCATCGGGTCTACTCCAACAACCTGAAATCCCAGAATGGAAATGGAAACACATTACCATGGATTTCATTGCTAAGTTATCGAGAACCGCATGTGGTTATGATATGATTTGGGTAATAGTTGATCGTCTTACTAAGTCAGCACACTTTTTGCCAATAAAAGAAGAGGATGGTATAGAGAAATTAGCACGATTATACCTGAAAGAAGTTGTTTCTAGACATGGTATACCAATCTCTATTATCTCTGATCGTGAGAGCAGATTTACTTCCAGATTCTGGCAGGCATTACACGAAGCGTTGGGAACTCGTCTAGATTTAAGTACTGCCTATCACCCACAAACTGATGGGCAGAGTGAAAGGACGATTCAGAAACTCGAAGACATGCTATGTAGTGACCCGAACTTTTCCATGTTTATATATTAATTGAGATTGATGTTTACATGATTAAATGTTTCCAACATGTTAAGCAATCAAACTTGTTAAGACTTGATTAATTGAAATAGGTTTCATATAGACAATTGACCACCCAAGTTGACCGGTGATTCACGAACGTTAAAACTTGTAAAAAAACTATATGATGACATATATATGGTTATATATATAGTTAACATGATATTATGATAAGTAAACATATCATTAATTATATTAACAATGAACTACATATGTAAAAACAAGACTACTAACTTAATGATTTTGAAACGAGACATATATGTAACGTTTATCGTTGTAACGACATTTAATGTATATATATCATATTAAGAGATATTCGTACATCATAATATCATGATAATATAATAATTTAAAATCTCTTTTGTTATTATAAACATTGGGTTAACAACATTTAACAAGATCGTTAACCTAAAGGTTTCAAAACAACACTTACATGTAACGACTAACGATGACTTAACGACTCAGTTAAAATGTATATACATGTAGTGTTTTAATATGTATTTATACACTTTTGAAAGACTTCAATACACTTATCAAAATACTTCTACTTAACAAAAATGCTTACAATTACATTCTCGTTCAGTTTCATCAACAATTCTACTCGTATGCACCCGTATTCGTACTCGTACAATACACAGCTTTTAGATGTATGTACTATTGGTATATACACTCCAATGATCAGCTCTTAGCAGCCCATGTGAGTCACCTAACACATGTGGGAACCATCATTTGGCAACTAGCATGAAATATCTCATAAGATTACAAAAATATGAGTAATCATTCATGACTTATTTACATGAAAACAAAATTACATATCCTTTATATCTAATCCATACACCAACGACCAAAAACACCTACAAACACTTTCATTCTTCAATTTTCTTCATCTAATTGAACTCTCTCAAGTTCTATCTTCAAGTTCTAAGTGTTCTTCATAAATTCCAAAAGTTCTAGTTTCATAAAATCAAGAATACTTTCAAGTTTGCTAGCTCACTTCCAATCTTGTAAGGTGATCATCCAACCTCAAGAAATCTTTATTTCTTACAGTAGGTTATCATTCTAATACAAGGTAATAATCATATTCAAACTTTGGTTCAATTTCTATAACTATAACAATCTTATTTCAAGTGATGATCTTACTTGAACTTGTTTTCGTGTCATGATTTTGCTTCAAGAACTTTGAGCCATCCAAGGATCCATTGAAGCTAGATCCATTTTTCTCTTTTCCAGTAGGTTCATCCAAGGAACTTAAGGTAGTAATGATGTTCATAACATCATTCGATTCATACATATAAAGCTATCTTATTCGAAGGTTTAAACTTGTAATCACTAGAACATAGTTTAGTTAATTCTAAACTTGTTCGCAAACAAAAGTTAATCCTTCTAACTTGACTTTTAAAATCAACTAAACACATGTTCTATATCTATATGATATGCTAACTTAATGATTTAAAACCTGGAAACACGAAAAACACCATAAAACCGGATTTACGCCGTCGTAGTAACACCGCGGGCTGTTTTGGGTTAGTTAATTAAAAACTATGATAAACTTTGATTTAAAAGTTGTTATTCTGAGAAAATGATTTTTATTATGAACATGAAACTATATCCAAAAATTATGGTTAAACTCAAAGTGGAAGTATGTTTTCTAAAATGGTCATCTAGACGTCGTTCTTTCGACTGAAATGACTACCTTTACAAAAACGACTTGTAACTTATTTTTCCGACTAGAAACCTATACTTTTTTTGTTTAGATTCATAAAATAGAGTTCAATATGAAACCATAGCAATTTGATTCACTCAAAACGGATTTAAAATGAAGAAGTTATGGGTAAAACAAGATTGGATAATTTTTCTCATTTTAGCTACGTGAAAATTGGTAACAAATCTATTCCAACCATAACTTAATCAACTTGTATTATATATTATGTAATCTTGAGATACCATAGACACGTATACAATGTTTCGACCTATCATGTCGACACATCTATATATATTTCGGAACAACCATAGACACTCTATATGTGAATGTTGGAGTTAGCTATACAGGGTTGAGGTTGATTCCAAAATATATATAGTTTGAGTTGTGATCAATACTGAGATACGTATACACTGGGTCGTGGATTGATTCAAGATAATATTTATCGATTTATTTCTGTACATCTAACTGTGGACAACTAGTTGTAGGTTACTAACGAGGACAGCTGACTTAATAAACTTAAAACATCAAAATATATTAAAAGTGTTGTAAATATATTTTGAACATACTTTGATATATATGTATATATTGTTATAGGTTCGTGAATCAACCAGTGGCCAAGTCTTACTTCCCGACGAAGTAAAAATCTGTGAAAGTGAGTTATAGTCCCACTTTTAAAATCTAATATTTTTGGGATGAGAATACATGCAGGTTTTATAAATGATTTACAAAATAGACACAAGTACGTGAAACTACATTCTATGGTTGAATTATCAAAATCGAATATGCCCCTTTTTATTAAGTCTGGTAATCTAAGAATTAGGGAACAGACACCCTAATTGACGCGAATCCTAAAGATAGATCTATTGGGCCTAACAAACCCCATCCAAAGTACCGGATGCTTTAGTACTTCGAAATTTATATCATATCCGAAGGGTGTCCCGGAATGATGGGGATATTCTTATATATGCATCTTGTTATTGTCGGTTACCAGGTGTTCACCATATGAATGATTTTTATCTCTATGTATGGGATGTGTATTGAAATATGAAATCTTGTGGTCTATTGTTACGATTTGATATATATAGGTTAAACCTATAACTCACCAACATTTTTGTTGACGTTTAAAGCATGTTTATTCTCAGGTGAATATTAAGAGCTTCCGCTGTTGCATACTAAAATAAGGACAAGATTTGGAGTCCATGTTTGTATGATATTGTGTAAAAACTGCATTCAAGAAACTGATTTCGATGTAACATATTTGTATTGTAAACCATTATGTAATGGTCGTGTGTAAACAGGATATTTTAGATTATCATTATTTGATAATCTACGTAAAGCTTTTTAAACCTTTATTTATGAAATAAAGGTTATGGTTTGTTTTAAAAATGAATGCAGTCTTTGAAAAACGTCTCATATAGAGGTCAAAACCTCGCAACGAAATCAATTAATATGGAACGTTTTTAATCAATAAGAACGGGACATTTCAGTTGGTATCCGAGCGTTGGTCTTAGAGAACCAGAAAATTTGCATTAGTGTGTCTTATCGAGTTTGTTAGGATGCATTAGTGAGTCTGGACTTCGACCGTGTTTTCTTTAAAAATGATTGCTTAACATTTTTGTTGGAAACTATATATTTTTAACATATGAATATTATGTGATATATTAATCTCTTAACGTGTTTGATATTATGTGATAGATGTCTACCTCTAGAACAAGTCCCATTGACTCACCTAATAATAATGAAGAGTCAAATGTAAATTGGAATGATTCGTGGACTGATTCACAAGTGGAACCGGAAGAAGAGTCGGAACCGGAAGAAGAATCGGAACCGGAAGAAGAATCGGAACCGGATGAAGAAATAGAACTGGTGGGGGAAATAATAAAACGGTTAAGTAAAAGAAAATCCTCAACCAACCGACCAAAGTTAATTATGGTCAATGGTGTTTCCGCCAAGGAAGCAAAATATTGGGAGGATTACCAATTCTCCGATGAATCGGATTCCGACGAGAATTCCGATGATGTTATAGAAATTACCCCAACTGAATTTAAAAAGGTAAAAGAAAATAATAAGGGAAAGGGCATAAAAATAGAGAAATCTAATTCCAACCCCGATGAACTTTATATGTATCGTCAACCCCCGAAGTCCTTAAGTTGTAACAATGACCCGGGAACCTCTAAACCACCAGGTTTTTCTAAACCAATGTGGACAACGACGGCTCGTATTAGGGGAACATCATATATCCCTAGAAACTTGGCAAAACGAACCAAAACCGAAGAAGAAGAAACGAGCGAGTTGGAATAAGATAGTTGTATTTGTGTGGTATAATATATGTAATATAGTGTTCTTATGCTTTATGATATATGTAAAAATTGCTTGTATTAATAAGTATTTTTTTTTTTTGAATCTAACTCTTCTCTATTTTACAGTTTAAAAACACAAAATGGATAGACAACCCAATATTTTAAGAGACCTACCCGGAGACATGATTGATGAAATCTTGTCTAGAGTCGGCCAGAATTCTTCGGCACAACTATTTAAGGCGAGATCAGTTTGTAAGATATTCGAAGAACGTTCCAAGAATGTCTTGGTTTATAAGAGACTTTCGTTTGAAAGATGGGGGATATCACATTGGGAAACCCATAAGTTACGATGTGTTTACTTTGACGCATATATTGCGGGGAACCCAAATGCTATTTTACGCAACGGGTTAAGAAATTATTTTGACTCAATATATCCGAATATTGGACTTCGTGATTTAGAAAAAGCGGCTAACATGCAACATAAAGAAGCATGTTATGCTTACGGATTAGTAATGTTCGCTTCTCACCAAAGTGAGAACAAGAACATCGGGCTACAACTATTAAACAAAACGTTTCCACAAGTGACGGAGTCGGTAATTGGGGTAAGAAATGAGGTTTTTAGATTATTACGGGACTGTTGGACATTACGTAACCCTCGTCCCTTTGATGACGTTACAACACGCTGTCTTATCAACGGCCATAACGGTTATGTTGCACAAGACCAAGGATGGGAAGTAGTCCTAGTAAAACCAGAATGCATGACTTGTTTCTGGACGTATGAATTACGTGTATTTATTGCCTTTGCTGAACGACTTGTGTACTAGCTAGAATTGTCTTCACAACTATCTTGTATCAAAGTTATTGTGTGCTATATTTCATGCTTTATGTAAAATAAGCGGTATTGTAAGTTTGTAAAATATTGTATAAAAGTTTGAACGCGAAATATTATTATAATCAGTTTTTCATATAGAATTGTAGTAGTTGAATTGTATATTAGCTACTAAGTATGAACTTAACGGGTAGGTACTACCCGAATTTAAACTTATAAAACGCTAATATGAAGAAAAAGCTTTTATAAATGAGTTCATATTATGCTACGAAATACTATTAACTACTCTTAATATTCTGTATGATTAACTTGTTCCATTTAACTATTTTGAAGGAAATGGCACCGACTACTCGACACACCGTGAATATGAATGAAGAGGAATTCCGTACTTTTCTAGCTTCAAACATAGCCGCAGTACAGGCTGCGCTACATACCAACAATAACCTTGGATCTAGCAGTACAGGAAATCGTGTAGGATGCACCTACAAAGAATTCACTGCCTGCAAACCTTTGGAATTTGATGGAACCGAAGGACCGATCGGATTGAAACGGTGGACCGAGAAGGTTGAATCGGTGTTTGCCATAAGTAAGTGTACTGAAGAGGACAAAGTGAAGTACGCTACGCATACCTTCACAGGTTCTGCGTTAACATGGTGGAATACCTATCTAGAGCAAGTGGGACAAGATGATGCGTACGCACTACCGTGGTCAGCATTCAAGCACTTGATGAACGAGAAGTACCGTCCCAGAACCGAGGTCAATAAGCTCAAGACAGAACTTAGAGGGTTACGAACCCAAGGATTTGATATTACCACGTACGAAAGACGATTCACAGAATTGTGCCTATTGTGTCCGGGAGCATTCGAAGATGAGGAAGAGAAGATCGACGCGTTTGTGAAAGGATTACCGGAAAGAATCCAAGAAGATATAAGTTCACACGAGCCCGCCTCCATACAACAGGCATGTAGAATGGCTCACAAACTAGTGAACCAGATTGAAGAAAGAATTAAAGAACAGACTGCTGAAGAGGCCAATGTGAAGCAAGTCAAAAGAAAGTGGGAGGAAAATGGTGATAAGAATCACCAATACAACAACAACAGCAATCGCAACAATTATCCCAACAATCGCAACATCAATCGCAACTACAACAAACGGCCCAACAACAACAACAACAACAACAACAGCAACTACAACAATCATCCCAACAACAATAATAACCGCAACAACAACAACAATCAGAAGCAACTATGCCAAAGGTGTGAAAAGAATCACTCGGGGTTCTGCACCAAATTTTGCAACAAGTGTAAAAGAAATGGTCATAGCGCGGCGAAGTGTGAGGTCTACGGACCAGGGGTTAATAGAACGAAAGGAACAAATGGTGTCGGAACGAGTAATGGCGGAGCAAGTAGTGTCGGAGCAAGTTATGCCAATGTAGTTTGTTATAAATGTGGAAAATCAGGCCACATTATTAGAAATTGCCCGAACCAGGAGAACACGAATGGACAAGGCCGCGGAAGAGTTTTCAATATTAATGCGGCAGAGGCACAGGAAGACCCGGAGCTTGTTACGGGTACGTTTCTTATTGACAATAAATCTGCTTACGTTTTATTTGATTCGGGTGCGGATAGAAGCTATATGAGTAGAGATTTTTGTGCTAAATTAAGTTGTCCATTGACGCCTTTGGATAGTAAATTTTTACTCGAATTAGCAAATGGTAAATTAATTTCAGCAGATAATATATGTCGGAATCGAGAAATTAAACTGGTTAGCGAAACATTTAAGATTGATTTGATACCAGTAGAGTTAGGGAGTTTTGATGTGATAATCGGTATGGACTGGTTGAAAGAAGTGAAAGCGGAGATCGTTTGTTACAAAAATGCAATTCGCATTATACGAGAAAAAGGAAAACCCTTAATGGTGTACGGAGAAAAGGGCAACACGAAGCTACATCTTATTAGTAATTTGAAGGCACAAAAACTAATAAGAAAAGGTTGCTATGCTGTTCTAGCACACGTCGAGAAAGTACAAACTGAAGAAAAGAGCATCAATGATGTTCCCATTGCAAAAGAATTTCCCGATGTATTTCCGAAAGAATTACCGGGATTACCCCCACATCGATCCGTTGAATTTCAAATAGATCTTGTACCAGGAGCTGCACCAATAGCTCGTGCTCCTTACAGACTCGCACCCAGCGAGATGAAAGAACTGCAAAGCCAATTACAAGAACTTTTAGAGCGTGGTTTCATTCGACCAAGCACATCACCGTGGGGAGCTCCTGTTTTGTTTGTCAAGAAGAAAGATGGTACATTCAGGTTGTGTATCGACTACCGAGAGTTGAACAAACTTACCATCAAGAACCGCTACCCACTACCGAGAATCGACGACTTATTTGATCAACTACAAGGCTCGTCTGTTTATTCAAAGATTGACTTACGTTCCGGGTATCATCAAATGCGGGTGAAAGAAGATGATATTCCAAAGACTGCTTTCAGAACACGTTACGGTCATTACGAGTTTATGGTCATGCCGTTTGGTTTAACTAATGCACCAGCTGTGTTCATGGACCTTATGAACCGAGTGTGTGGACCATACCTTGACAAGTTTGTCATTGTTTTCATTGATGACATACTTATTTACTCAAAGAATAACCAAGAACACGGTGAACATTTGAGAAAAGTGTTAGAAGTATTGAGGAAGGAAGAATTGTACGCTAAGTTTTCAAAGTGTGCATTTTGGTTGGAAGAAGTTCAATTCCTCGGTCACATAGTGAACAAAGAAGGTATTAAGGTGGATCCGGCAAAGATAGAAACTGTTGAAAAGTGGGAAACCCCGAAAACTCCGAAACACATACGCCAGTTTTTAGGACTAGCTGGTTACTACAGAAGGTTCATCCAAGACTTTTCCAGAATAGCAAAACCCTTGACTGCATTAACGCATAAAGGGAAGAAATTTGAATGGAATGATGAACAAGAGAAAGCGTTTCAGTTATTGAAGAAAAAGCTAACTACGGCACCTATATTGTCATTGCCTGAAGGGAATGATGATTTTGTGATTTATTGTGACGCATCAAAGCAAGGTCTCGGTTGTGTATTAATGCAACGAACGAAGGTGATTGCTTATGCGTCTAGACAATTGAAGATTCACGAACAAAATTATACGACGCATGATTTGGAATTAGGCGCGGTTGTTTTTGCATTAAAGACTTGGAGGCACTACTTATATGGGGTCAAAAGTATTATATATACCGACCACAAAAGTCTTCAACACATATTTAATCAGAAACAACTGAATATGAGGCAGCGTAGGTGGATTGAATTATTGAATGATTACGATTTTGAGATTCGTTACCACCCGGGGAAGGCAAATGTGGTAGCCGATGCCTTGAGCAGGAAGGATAGAGAACCCATTCGAGTAAAATCTATGAATATAATGATTCATAATAACATTACTACTCAAATAAAGGAGGCGCAACAAGGAGTTTTAAAAGAGGGAAATTTAAAGGATGAAATACCCAAAGGATCGGAGAAACATCTTAATATTCGGGAAGACGGAACCCGGTATAGGGCTGAAAGGATTTGGGTACCAAAATTTGGAGATATGAGAGAAATGGTACTTAGAGAAGCTCATAAAACCAGATACTCAATACATCCTGGAACGGGGAAGATGTACAAGGATCTCAAGAAACATTTTTGGTGGCCGGGTATGAAAGCCGATGTTGCTAAATACGTAGGAGAATGTTTGACGTGTTCTAAGGTCAAAGCTGAGCATCAGAAACCATCAGGTCTACTTCAACAACCCGAAATCCCGGAATGGAAATGGGAAAACATTACCATGGATTTCATCACTAAATTGCCAAGGACTGCAAGTGGTTTTGATACTATTTGGGTAATAGTTGATCGTCTCACCAAATCAGCACACTTCCTACCAATAAGAGAAGATGACAAGATGGAGAAGTTAGCACGACTGTATTTGAAGGAAGTCGTCTCCAGACATGGAATACCAATCTCTATTATCTCTGATAGGGATGGCAGATTTATTTCAAGATTCTGGCAGACATTACAGCAAGCATTAGGAACTCGTCTAGACATGAGTACTGCCTATCATCCACAAACTGATGGGCAGAGCGAAAGGACGATACAAACGCTTGAAGACATGCTACGAGCATGTGTTATTGATTTCGGAAACAGTTGGGATCGACATCTACCGTTAGCAGAATTTTCCTACAACAACAGCTACCATTCAAGCATTGAGATGGCGCCGTTTGAAGCACTTTATGGTAGAAAGTGCAGGTCTCCGATTTGTTGGAGTGAGGTGGGGGATAGACAGATTACGGGTCCGGAGATTATACAAGAAACTACCGAGAAGATCATCCAAATTCAACAACGGTTGAAAACCGCCCAAAGTCGACAAAAGAGCTACGCTGACATTAAAAGAAAAGATATAGAATTTGAAATTGGAGAGATGGTCATGCTTAAAGTTTCACCTTGGAAAGGCGTTGTTCGATTTGGTAAACGAGGGAAATTAAATCCAAGGTATATTGGACCATTCAAGATTATTGATCGTGTCGGACCAGTAGCTTACCGACTAGAGTTACCTCAACAACTCGCGGCTGTACATAACACTTTCCACGTCTCGAATTTAAAGAAATGTTTTGCTAAAGAAGATCTCACTATTCCGTTAGATGAAATCCAAATCAACGAAAAACTTCAATTCATCGAAGAACCCGTCGAAATAATGGATCGTGAGGTTAAAAGACTTAAGCAAAACAAGATACCAATTGTTAAGGTTCGATGGAATGCTCGTAGAGGACCCGAGTTCACCTGGAAGCGTGAAGATCAGATGAAGAAGAAATACCCGCATCTATTTCCAGAAGATTCGTCAACACCTTCAACAGCTTAAAATTTCGGGACGAAATTTATTTAACGGGTAGGTACTGTAGTGACCCGAACTTTTCCATGTTTATATATTAATTGAGATTGATGTTTACATGATTAAATGTTTCCAACATGTTAAGCAATCAAACTTGTTAAGACTTGATTAATTGAAATAGGTTTCATATAGACAATTGACCACCCAAGTTGACCGGTGATTCACGAACGTTAAAACTTGTAAAAAAACTATATGATGACATATATATGGTTATATATATAGTTAACATGATATTATGATAAGTAAACATATCATTAATTATATTAACAATGAACTACATATGTAAAAACAAGACTACTAACTTAATGATTTTGAAACGAGACATATATGTAACGTTTATCGTTGTAACGACATTTAATGTATATATATCATATTAAGAGATATTCGTACATCATAATATCATGATAATATAATAATTTAAAATCTCTTTTGTTATTATAAACATTGGGTTAACAACATTTAACAAGATCGTTAACCTAAAGGTTTCAAAACAACACTTACATGTAACGACTAACGATGACTTAACGACTCAGTTAAAATGTATATACATGTAGTGTTTTAATATGTATTTATACACTTTTGAAAGACTTCAATACACTTATCAAAATACTTCTACTTAACAAAAATGCTTACAATTACATTCTCGTTCAGTTTCATCAACAATTCTACTCGTATGCACCCGTATTCGTACTCGTACAATACACAGCTTTTAGATGTATGTACTATTGGTATATACACTCCAATGATCAGCTCTTAGCAGCCCATGTGAGTCACCTAACACATGTGGGAACCATCATTTGGCAACTAGCATGAAATATCTCATAAGATTACAAAAATATGAGTAATCATTCATGACTTATTTACATGAAAACAAAATTACATATCCTTTATATCTAATCCATACACCAACGACCAAAAACACCTACAAACACTTTCATTCTTCAATTTTCTTCATCTAATTGAACTCTCTCAAGTTCTATCTTCAAGTTCTAAGTGTTCTTCATAAATTCCAAAAGTTCTAGTTTCATAAAATCAAGAATACTTTCAAGTTTGCTAGCTCACTTCCAATCTTGTAAGGTGATCATCCAACCTCAAGAAATCTTTATTTCTTACAGTAGGTTATCATTCTAATACAAGGTAATAATCATATTCAAACTTTGGTTCAATTTCTATAACTATAACAATCTTATTTCAAGTGATGATCTTACTTGAACTTGTTTTCGTGTCATGATTTTGCTTCAAGAACTTTGAGCCATCCAAGGATCCATTGAAGCTAGATCCATTTTTCTCTTTTCCAGTAGGTTCATCCAAGGAACTTAAGGTAGTAATGATGTTCATAACATCATTCGATTCATACATATAAAGCTATCTTATTCGAAGGTTTAAACTTGTAATCACTAGAACATAGTTTAGTTAATTCTAAACTTGTTCGCAAACAAAAGTTAATCCTTCTAACTTGACTTTTAAAATCAACTAAACACATGTTCTATATCTATATGATATGCTAACTTAATGATTTAAAACCTGGAAACACGAAAAACACCATAAAACCGGATTTACGCCGTCGTAGTAACACCGCGGGCTGTTTTGGGTTAGTTAATTAAAAACTATGATAAACTTTGATTTAAAAGTTGTTATTCTGAGAAAATGATTTTTATTATGAACATGAAACTATATCCAAAAATTATGGTTAAACTCAAAGTGGAAGTATGTTTTCTAAAATGGTCATCTAGACGTCGTTCTTTCGACTGAAATGACTACCTTTACAAAAACGACTTGTAACTTATTTTTCCGACTAGAAACCTATACTTTTTTTGTTTAGATTCATAAAATAGAGTTCAATATGAAACCATAGCAATTTGATTCACTCAAAACGGATTTAAAATGAAGAAGTTATGGGTAAAACAAGATTGGATAATTTTTCTCATTTTAGCTACGTGAAAATTGGTAACAAATCTATTCCAACCATAACTTAATCAACTTGTATTATATATTATGTAATCTTGAGATACCATAGACACGTATACAATGTTTCGACCTATCATGTCGACACATCTATATATATTTCGGAACAACCATAGACACTCTATATGTGAATGTTGGAGTTAGCTATACAGGGTTGAGGTTGATTCCAAAATATATATAGTTTGAGTTGTGATCAATACTGAGATACGTATACACTGGGTCGTGGATTGATTCAAGATAATATTTATCGATTTATTTCTGTACATCTAACTGTGGACAACTAGTTGTAGGTTACTAACGAGGACAGCTGACTTAATAAACTTAAAACATCAAAATATATTAAAAGTGTTGTAAATATATTTTGAACATACTTTGATATATATGTATATATTGTTATAGGTTCGTGAATCAACCAGTGGCCAAGTCTTACTTCCCGACGAAGTAAAAATCTGTGAAAGTGAGTTATAGTCCCACTTTTAAAATCTAATATTTTTGGGATGAGAATACATGCAGGTTTTATAAATGATTTACAAAATAGACACAAGTACGTGAAACTACATTCTATGGTTGAATTATCAAAATCGAATATGCCCCTTTTTATTAAGTCTGGTAATCTAAGAATTAGGGAACAGACACCCTAATTGACGCGAATCCTAAAGATAGATCTATTGGGCCTAACAAACCCCATCCAAAGTACCGGATGCTTTAGTACTTCGAAATTTATATCATATCCGAAGGGTGTCCCGGAATGATGGGGATATTCTTATATATGCATCTTGTTATTGTCGGTTACCAGGTGTTCACCATATGAATGATTTTTATCTCTATGTATGGGATGTGTATTGAAATATGAAATCTTGTGGTCTATTGTTACGATTTGATATATATAGGTTAAACCTATAACTCACCAACATTTTTGTTGACGTTTAAAGCATGTTTATTCTCAGGTGAATATTAAGAGCTTCCGCTGTTGCATACTAAAATAAGGACAAGATTTGGAGTCCATGTTTGTATGATATTGTGTAAAAACTGCATTCAAGAAACTGATTTCGATGTAACATATTTGTATTGTAAACCATTATGTAATGGTCGTGTGTAAACAGGATATTTTAGATTATCATTATTTGATAATCTACGTAAAGCTTTTTAAACCTTTATTTATGAAATAAAGGTTATGGTTTGTTTTAAAAATGAATGCAGTCTTTGAAAAACGTCTCATATAGAGGTCAAAACCTCGCAACGAAATCAATTAATATGGAACGTTTTTAATCAATAAGAACGGGACATTTCATGCTACGAGCATGTGTTATTGATTTTGGAAGCAGTTGGGATCGATATCTACCATTAGCTGAGTTTTCCTACAACAACAGCTATCATTCTAGTATTGAGGCGGCACCATTCGAGGCACTTTATGGGAGGAAGTGAAGGTCTCCGATTTGTTGGAGTGATGTGGAGGATAAACAGATTACAGGTCCGGAAATTATCCAAGAAACCACTGATAAAATCATTCAGATTCACCAACGATTGAAAACAGCCCGGAGTCGACAAAAGAGCTATGCGGATGTTATAAGAAAACCTTTAGAGTTTGAGGAAGGTGATATGGTTATGCTTAAGGTATCACCTTGGAAAGGTGTTATTCATTTTGGAAAGCGGGGGAAATTGAGCCCAAGATACATTGGGCCATTCAAGATTGAAAAACGCATTGGGCCGGTGGCCTATCGACTTGAGCTACCTCCACAGTTAGAAAAGATTCACAACACCTTCCATGTTTCAAACCTGAAGAAATGCCTAGCTACTGAAGATCTAATTATTCCTTTAGACGAGATTAAAATTGACGAGAAACTAAATTTCGTCGAAGAACCCGTCGAAATTATGGATCGTGAGGTCAAACGACTAAAACAAAGTAAGATACCAATCGTTAAGATTCGATGGAATGCTTGTAGAGGACCTGAATTTACTTGGGAACGAGAACACCAAATGAAGCTGAAGTACCCACATTTGTTTCCCGATACCGCACGTTAACTAGGTACTATTCTAAATTTCGGGACGAAATTTAATTTAACGGGTGTGTAATTTAACGACTCGGATTTTTCCGCTAATATATAGAAGATTAATATTTACATAATTAAGGTTTCCAACATGTTAGGCAATCAAATTTATTAAGACTTGGTTATTTGGAATGAATTTTATACGAACGTTTAGCCACCCAGTCTGTCTGACGATTCACGAACGTCATATATCGTAATAATTAATTAAAGGAATATATATTTGGATATATATATTATGATTTTATTAAATGATATTTAGTTATCTCCTTAAGTATAATAACAATGAGTTATATATATAAGATGAGAATACTAACTTAAAGACTTTGAAACAATATACATATATGTATCGATTATCAACGTATTAACTCTTAAGTTAAAATCAATATATATGTATTGTATTAAGATGTATTAATACACTTTTGAAAGACTTAAATACATATATCAATATACTTATACTCAACAAAGATAGCTATATTCATATTCCCATTCAATTCCATCAAGAATTCTACTCGTCTTCATACGGTATTTATACTCGTATTGTAACCAGTTTCTATACGTATATACTATTGGTATATACACATAAAAATCTGCATCTTACCAACCCTAGGACAGCAAGAAACATGTGGGAGCCATGGATTGATAACTAGTATTAACCATTTAGCTAAAATTCAACATAAGGATCCTATACACTTACCTTAACCTCATGCCATCTTTACTACTTATACATCCATTCCATTTTCATTTCTACTTCATATTTTTCTAACTAAAAACACACATACTCAAACACTCTCTCAAGAACCCAACACAATTCAGCAAGTTTTAGAATCAAAAGCTAAGTTAAAATCATCATAAGAAAGCTTGATCAAGAACATATCAAGATAATCTTCCAACTCCAAGAAGTTTGCTTCCAATCTTTCAATCCAACTCCACAACTCTTTAGAATCCATAATTCTACTTTCATATCAGTAGCTTTTCATCTTATAATCAAGGCAATAAACATATTCAAGCTTTGGTTCAATTCATATAATCATAACTATCTTAAATCAAGATAGATTTCTTACTTGACACTTTTGTTGATTCCATGATTCTACTTCAAGAATTTCAAGCCATCAAAGCTACCTTTGAGCTAAAGATTATTTACTATCTTTTCCAGTAGCTTTACTCTAGTAAGTTAAGGTAATATCTTTGTTCAAAATCTCGTTCGATTCATATTCATATAGCTATCTTATTTTGAGTTATAACTAATAACAACAAGAGCATAGTTTAGATTATTTCTAAACTTGTTTGCAAATAAACTTAATCCTTCTAACTTGACTTTTAAAATACTTCAACACATGTATTATGACTATATGTCAAGCTAACATAAGGATATTAAACTTGTAAACACGAAGAACACCTTAAAATCGAATATACGCCGTTTTAGTCGAACGGGGGATGTTTTGGGTTTAATTTTAAAAACCTATCTTAAACTTTGAATTAAAAGATTTCCTTTGGTGAAAAATCTTGTTTTATATGGATATGAAATATATCCAAAATCCATGGTTAAACTCTAAGTGGAATTATGTTTTTTTTTTCAAAAGGGTCATCAAGATGTCGTTCTTACGACGGATATGACTATCTTCTCTCATTTGACACCTAAGCTGTATTTTTGACTATAAACCTATACTTTTTCTGTTAATATTAATACTGTTGAGTTTGATACGAAACCATGGCAACTCGAATCACTCAAAATGGATTTGTAACAAAGAAATTATGGGTAAAACAAAATTGGATATTTTTCTTAATTTTTAGCTACGGACATGATTCATAAAAATGGATGCTAACCTTATCCTAGCTAACTTACCTTGTATCCTACATGTATCTATACTTGTCTTGTTCCCGAACTTATGTAAATACAATTTATAATAGTCGTGATTAAGTTCTACGACAATATATTATAGTCTTAATAAAGATCGTAAGGCACCATATATATATATATATGACTTGATCACCGTGGATCCGTATACAGCGTTTTGACATATCATTTTGATTTCTTCTATATATATTATTGGAACGAACTATAAGACACCATTGGTAGTAATTTCAAGTTAGCTGTGGGTCGAAGTGGATTCCAAAATATTATACTTTGAGTTGTGATCGAGCCTGATACATGTATACAATGGGTCGCGGATTGCTTCAGACAATATACATATTATGTGTCTTATTATATTAAGACAATATATTATAGTGTTAGTGAATTCTATCATAATATACGCATTTATATTTATATATATATTTATACTGTTGGACTATCGGACTATTGGACTATGAAAGTTAGACTACTAACAAAGGACAATTAAAATTATCACAAGTATCATAAGAATGGAATATTAATTCTATATATATCTTGACACAAGAATATTATTATTAGGTTCATGAATTTGTCAAAGGCCAAGTCTTACCACCATCTATTCGGAAATCATCACAAGTGGGTTATAGTCCCATTTTTACTATCTAAATTATTTTGGGATGAGAATACATGCAAAATTTATAAAAGTTTTACAAAATAAGCACAAGTTCATGGAACTACATTCTACGATTGTTTTGTTATACCGAATATATGTACTTATTATTATTATGCTTGGTAACCTAAGAATTAGTGAAAACACTAATTAACGCGAATCCTAAAGGTAGATCTACGGGCACCAACCACCCCCATTTTTGAATAGTGAAAATGCTTTAGTACTTCGAAGGGTTCTTGTCATACATTTGAATAGTGGAATCTATGATGTCAGATATCTTAAGTGCTCTATGTTAAGGTCGGTTACCAGTCAACTCATCGTATGAATGATTTTTGCAGTTGTAATGATCCTGCGCATTTAATTAAATGAAATCTTGTGGCTTATTAAATGTTATGATTATTATATAGAAATTAAACCTATGACTCACCAACATTTTTGTTGACATTTTAAGTATGTTTATTCTCAGGTGAATATTAAAAACGTTTTAGCTGTCGTATGCCAACCCATGGTCAAGATTTGGAGTCGGCATAATTGTTTATATTGTTTAAACTTGCATTCGGAGTATTTGTTGTAATATATTTGATCATATTGTAATGGGTTGTGTAAAAACTTATTTTTTTAAGGAGATTGTCTTTGATAGACAATCTAAATTATGTCATTAAGACCTTTATTCAATAATAAATGTTATGGTTGCTTTTTTTTAAATCGAATGCAAGATTTAAAAAACTTCTCATATAGAGGTCAAAACCTCGCAAAGAAACCAATTAATATGAAATGTTTATAATTAATATGAACGGGGCATTTCACTAGTACTACTAAATATAATATTAGGATTAATAATAATAATAATAATAAAAATAATAATAATAAAAATAATAAATATATAAATATATAAATATATAGAGAGATATCGAGTAGATTGATGAATGAAAGAATGATTCAGAATGCAAAAACGTTCGACTATAAATGGATGTGGCCTCACCTACCACCTCAAGAGATTGCATGAGTTTGTGAGGGTGGCCTCATGCAATCGCATGAGCCACACTTGAAATTCCAATTCGTTTAATCACAAGGCTGCCGACACATTATTACTTATTATTATATATAAATTAATATTTAATCTATATAATTAATTATATATTATATTATATTTACGTGTATAGTTAGTTTGTAATTTTTGTTCCGATGACTCGTACGTTGTCACTCGACTTATGTCCCGTTTCCGGTTTCTCGAACGCATTTTCGTACGCTTAGAAAACTAGTACTTTATGTTTTGTGTAATGTACCTTTATACATAATAAGACTCAAATCAATAAAAAACTATCCCCCTCAAAGTGTAACTTATTCATTTGAGTGTTTTGGTCATTTGCTTCCATAAATCAACATCTCATTATATATACATATGCATATATATATATATATATATATATATATATATATATATATATATATATATATATATATATATATAATAGTATTATTTTAAATAAAACATTTTATAAATAAAATTAATATTAAATCTTATTACGTTGTAAAATATATATATATACTTTCATTTCGAAATATAAATTTGAAATATTTATTTAATAATATAATAAATAATTTTCCAAAACTAAAAGTATTTTAAAGTTCATTAATAGAAAATATTATGTCATATCACATTTACATTTTTGAAATAATATATATATTCATAATACTAAGCTTTTAATTTAGTTCCTTCAAATTCATTAATCGATTATCTTGTAAAATGTTTTAATAATAAAGTTCTCTTTTAAACGGAAAATGTTTTTGTACGTTTGAAACTAATTCAAATAAATATGATAACTTTGTTTTCCAAAACTAATTATATTTAAGAACCATTTTGTTAAAAGTTTAAAATAATGGAAATCGTTATATCATAACATATTTTAGAAAGGTAAAATCATATATGACACATAACAGGTTTTAAGTTTCAAGTTCATCGTTTGTTGGTGAAGCATAAGATAAGTCCAATGGTTAATTAAATGTATGAAATCATTTAATGTACAATGTTGATTTTCTTAACTTGTCAATATGAAACATCTAAGTTATTTACACTACACATTCTTACTTTCACATTAAACAAAATGGAAGTTATAATAATTATCTTATCAAAGTCACGGGGAAAATATGTTAAAGTAAGAATTGGAAATCAAACAGGAATCTCCACTAACCTTTGTCTAGTTTTCGTTAATTGACACATTTGTTCTTACTTGTAAATTACCTTACCATTTTCCAAATGTTGTCAAAAAGAACAGATTTCTTAAATCATAGTGGACCTCATAACAGAGACCCGTAATCATAATCACAATGTGTCTGATAACTCAATCATTTGATATTATCTTATAATTCCATCGATAAATATATTGAACAAATATGTTCATGTAAAGTATTATACATTTAAATACTTTGTTAACATTTCAAGTTATAATACACACACACACACACACACACACACATATATATATATATATATATATATATATATATATATATATATATATATATATATATATATATATATATATATATATATATATATATATATATATATATATATATATATATATATAATCATATCGATTTAATTAATGGTTCGTGAATCGTTGGAATTTGGTCGAGGTTAAATGAATGTATGAACACAATTCAAAACTCTTGAGAATTAACTTAACAAACTTTGCTTATCGTGTCGGAATAATATAAAGATAAAGTTTAAATTTGGTCGAAAATTTTCGGGTTGTCACAGTACCTACCCGTTAAAGAAATTTTGTCCCCGAAATTTGATTAGGATGGTCATGGCTGACAATAAATATGTTTTCATGATGCATATGAGCTGATAAATAGAATTCTATCATCATTGAGTAATATGGATAAAACCATCCGTTTATGTGAAGAGTATGAGTGAAGTTATCACAAAAGAGTGAAATGAGTAAATGTAGGTTCGTCTTAACTGGTGACGTAGTCACGGTGGATTTTCGAAAATCAAGGAATTTAGAGGAAATCTTCGTAATAAGATTTGGTTCTTTGATAATTAAGGCAATTAGGATCTTCTTTGGTTAAATGCGATGATCTGTTTCGATTGCTCTGTCGGATTTTTTGCTATAAATCCACTTCCTTTGTTTCCTCATTTCCACAGCTCACACCTTCTATTCTTCCTCCCTCAATTCATACTTTAAAGCATTTATCAATATGCTCCATCCAGTTCTGATTCTTGTTATACTCCTAATTTTCATATCTGTCATTCTTCTTTTCCACCTGCCGCCAGAAGAATCTATTCACTTCTACTATACTCTAAGTTTTATAGTGTTTTTAGTTCTCCCGTATCTTTATATTGTTATATGCATCGATATATATGATTTGTAATTTCTGCGTTGTTGTTGGGTTTTATATCTTCCCTTATATTTCGATGTCCCTGCTTCTGTCTTCCTTAATCATTGTCATCCACAGTTAATACTCTCTCTTATTTACTGCGATTTATACTCCCATTTCTATTTTGAAGCTTGATTCTTTTGTTTTCTCTTCTTGCCATTAAGCACCGCATGTAATGGTCCAAAATTCGTAGATATGAATTTCGGAATAGACATAGTTAATGTTCTAGGAAAGAAATTGAAATGGCACGATCTTGATTTGTCAAATTACCAGAATACCTCGGAAAAGACCGAATCATCAAGAAAAATATTTTCTTGATATGTTTAGAGTTTAAGTAGAATACAAGAGTCATGTAACATGGCACATGATGACGTTATGATCTGTGAATCATCACATTTCATTTAGAAACTCAGCATGACTTACCGTAATATAATCACGTTGATCAAGTGTCATTATATTATACTAACTCATGCTTCAGTTCCTAACACTACTTCAAAAACATTCACATTTTAAACTTGAAGGTTTCAGAATTTAGAAACTAAAATAGTTTCTTTTATGATGTAACACAGATAGCGCGAAGAGGTAAATGATTTCGAATAATAATAGTTATGAAGATATCTTCAGAAACATCGAAGATATTTATAATGAGAGATATGACGATATCTTAAAATATCTAAGATCAGAGGATGATGAAGAATATTGTCCTTAAGAGTTGAGAGTAAGGAGCAAGGTATTCGCTAAAGACTTTAGCAGACACTGAATCATTTGGATTCTTTTAAGGTAGATTTCTTCTTGGTGATTTTTCCACAGCCTCCTTCATGGTTTGCTCAACCGTTTTTCAATTTCAAACCTTCTCTTTTTCTGAGCTTTGCCAACACACTACTCTTTATCATCAAACTTTTGACTGTTAAGGTCGTTTACAGTTTTTGCTGCTTCATCAGCATTTTTCAAAATTTCGAGAACTAGTTCACAGTTTAGGGTGTTTTTCAGAAACTTCACGTTCGAAATATGTAAGTTTAGGAGATAGACGTTATATGTATATATATAACTGTTGAAGTGAAAATGCTACGAGATTCGAGATTGAGGATTGATGATTTTTGAAAGTTGGTATGACAATTATTGTTACAGGATGCAGATGAGTAGATGATTGGGTTTTAATGAGTACATATAATGATTTTTCGGAGAGACTTATTCCAAATGGTAACGAAGTTGCTGGTACATCTGCTGATAATGTCGTGGAATATAAAAGATTCTCCGGTAACAAAAGGATAATCGTATATATCAGGATTATAATAAGGTTACTCCGAATGAAAAATCGCAATTGACTTGCTGGAGCTGTGATAGATTTGCTACTTTGAAAAGAATCGTAAAGTTATTTTTGCTAATAAATGCCAAAGGATATGATGCGGGTACGTGTTAAACTATAACTTTGGTTTCGAGAGTTTTTCAGGTGCATGACTGTGGGTAACATGTGGTTGGATCATCATCTCAATTTTCATTATTTGAAGTGTCCTTAGGAATTTCGAAGGGTTTTAAATGCAGATTCTCATTGTCAATATTCAAATGATGAAATCATCATGAATCTCGAATGATTCTAATATCCTTCTGAGTGTTACGAATAAAAGTGATGTTCTATCACAGTTTTGAATTCAAAGTATGGCTTTAATAGATGTAGGAATTTAAGAGTGATGTCTTCTGTTAAATCTTGACTTGGATTTTGATTTGTCAAAATTAGATTATGTAATCTAATTTGGATGCGAATGGTTGTTTTGATTTCTATGAAAGAATGTATATCATTGTGAAAGTAATGAGTATAGTTGATGATTTGTTGAATCAGAATCGAAGAATGTAATATATTAATTGTGACTTTATATATATATATATATATATATATATATATATATATATATATATATATATATATATATATATATATATATGTATATATATATATATATATATCTCGGGTATTACCTACCCGCTAAAAGTTTCACAAGTAATATTTTGTACCAGGAGATTTTATTATAGTCTTTATGAAAATATATGCATATTTTCTTCGGATGTAATACAGATTTAATGATTTAATATTAAATTAAACTCATTTGATTTTCGACTGGAACTAGAAATGAATAATCTCTAACATTAGAGATTACATAATCTTCACAGAGTATTTCACTACTGTGATCAATACTTCATTATTTATTCTTATGGATATTTCCTCGGTGAATGATGTTGGTGCTCGTGTAGTTCTTGCAAACTTCGCAAGGTATGAATGATGTTGTTTATGAAGTTTCATGTATATCGAAAGTATAAAATCAACATGTAATTGAATAATACACTTAGTTTATTATGATACGGAATTCATTGAGTTGAAATAGAGATCGTAGTTAATGATGGTTAAGTTGTTAAAGAAGGATGTACATCATAGCATATTAGCATCATGAATTAACCGAGTAGTACCTACCAGTTAAGGTTCATACATGATAGCTTAGTACGAAAAGATTTATTATGGTTTCGAAATTTATATATATAAGATATACATATAAATTCTTCAGAGGAAATGAGTTAATAATTCATAACTCATTGATACAATATACTTGTTGTTGATTCGTGATAATGTCGGTGGTTATGGATCTGGCTGAGCTTATGATGTAGTAAGTGCTGCTGGTAATGTTGTTGGTTCTAACGATGCTGGTGATGCTGACGGTACTGTTGATGCTGTTGGTAAAACAAGTCTAGCTTGTAAATCATGCACCATTCTTTGTCAGGGTTTTTACTCTTCTTTTTATTATTTCGATCCACCCATCTGATTTATGTTTAAGGCTAGAATAGATAATTTCTAAGACTTTGGAGATTACATAATAGCCACAGAATGTTTCTCCAATGAAGTTATAGAAAATACTTCATCGGTTATTGTTGTTGGTACTCCTTGGTATCTATGGTGCGTATGACGTTGATGCTCGGGGTACAGATTGTGATGTTGAAGTGTGGGATGCGGATGTTGCTGTTGGTGGTGATAATGATACTGTTGGTGTTGATGATGGTGGTACTGTTGATGCCGGTGATGTTGTTGGTGCTTGTAACCTTTGCACCATATTCTCCAAAACCACTACCCAAGCGCGAAGCTCGTTGACTTCTTCTATTACACTAGGATGATTGTCTGTTCGGACGAGCGAATGAATAAGATCTAGAATTTGAGATAGTATATAGTCATGACGAGATACCCTGGAAATGAGAGAGAAAATAGTATCACGAACAGGTTCGCCGGTAAGTGCTTCAGGTTCTTCGCCAAGAGGGGAATGTGCGGGATGGAAGGGATCGCCTTTTTCTTGTCTCCAATGACTAAGTAGACTACGAACCCAATATTAATTCATCCAAAGTAGATGATGGCTAATTGTTTGATCCATTCTGGTCACACTGCTTTCGGAGTTCGAGTGAAACTCCATATCGGAATAGCTGTCGGAATTCGGGGAACTGGAACTGGTTGCAGGATCCATCTCGTACAGAGTAGGGAAATGATTTTTCGATATGAGGAAGATTATAAGACTTAGATTTGGTATTCTTTAATACATAAATTATATATGTATATATAATACCAAAATCCCATAAATTACGGAGGAATCTTTGAAATATGTCAGGCAAAGTTTACAGTAACAGATACATTAAGATATGAATTAGCAGATACGCTAAGATATGAATTTTGTCTATACACTATTTATGCAATCAATGCAGTAAGATGTGTCTAGACTAAGAATGATAAGTATGTAATTTCCGACAAGAAATGATAAGCAAAAATTTTTGACATGCAGCTAAGGTCGAAGTTCAGACTCACTAATACATCTTAATAACTATCAGTTAGACACACTAATGCAAGACCTGGTTCGCTAAGACCACCGCTCTGATACCACATGAAGTGACCCGTCCTAATCTATAAGGATGAATACAATAACATATGGTAACATTGCGAGGTATTTGACCTCTATATGATACATTTTTACAAACATTGCATTCGTTTTAAAAGACAAACTTTCATTACTTCGAAAATTGACAGGCATGCATACCATTTCATAATTTTCAAACTATAAATGACCTAATCTGTCATTTACTTAATAATAATCTCTATTGAACTCAACATCTTGAATGCAACATCTTTTGAAATATGCCATGAATGACTCCAAGTAATATCTTTAAAATGAGCAAATGCACAGCGGAAGATTTCTTTCAATCCTGAAAATAAACATGCTTTCAAGTGTCAACCAAAAGGTTGGTGAGTTCATTAGTTTATCGTAATCAATCATTTCCATAATTTTAATAGACCACAAGATTTCATATTTCAATTTCTCATAAACATCATGCATGCATATAGCCATCTGCAAAAAAATCATTCATATGGATTGAACACCTGGTAACCGACATTAACCATAATGCATAGAATATCCCCACAGACATCGACGTCTGTATAATAATAATCTCGAAGTACTAAAGCCATCCATAGATATGAATGGGTGTTGTTAGGCCCAATAGATCTATCTTTAGGATTCGCGTCAATTAGGGGCCATTTTCCTAATTCTTAGGTTACCAGACTTGAAAGGCGATATTCGATTTCGATAATCTAACCATAGAATGTAATTTCAATTACTTATGTCTATTTCGTAAAACATTTATAAAAGCAACGAATGTATTCTCAGTCCCAAAAATATATATTGCAAAAACATTTAAAAAGGGAGCAAATGAAACTCACTATACTGTATTTCGTAGTAAAAATACATATGAAGGCATTGAACAAGTGCAAGGTTGGCCTAGGATTCACGAACCTATATTAAGTATATATATTTATATGCTGGTCAATATCTGTCTAACAATTTAGGTCAAGTCATAGTGTATCACAATCCTAATGCTCGAGATTATCATGCAAAAAAACAACAAAAGTCAATTTGACTCTAAAAGACTTTCAAAATCTATTTATGTTTATTATACAACTTAAAAGTAGTCGTTTTATATATGTAAATATATCTATCAGATTTTATTAGCGTAAATAATAAAAGTCATTTTATATATTTAAATATATTTATCAAATTTTATTAGAGTAAATAATACAAGTCGTTTATTAATAAATAAAAATTTATATTAAAACTTATATATGATAAAATTATATTTATATATATCTTAAGTAATAAAATTTATAAAGTTCACTTAATATTATAAAAATATGGTGGTATGTATTATTAATGTAATTATAATACGTGTGGTAAAAATATCTTTGTATTACATATTTATTTAATAAATAATATTGATAATAATAATAATGAGTAAAAGTTGTATTATTTTGTAATAATTATTATTATTATTATTATTCTACTAATAATAATAATAACAATATTTATATTTACTAATGATGATATTAATTATAAAATAAATGATAATTCTAATCATGATAATTTTAGTAAAAATGATAGTTTTAATATTAATAATACTTTTAATAATAATAATAATAATGATAAAAATACTGATAACGATATTTGTTATCTAAATCAATATCTTACAATGTTTTAATTTCATCATGATACTTATAATCATTATTTCCTAATCGATTTGTTTAATAGGTTTTAGTCCTCTTTTATATCGCATTCATAGTAATGATAATAATAGTAATTATAATAATTAGGTAATACTGATATTTGTTTTAATAATAATGATTCTAATAATAATAAATATTATAATGATATTAATGATAATACTAATAATTATAATAATAGTAACAATAATAATAATGATAATATTGATAATAAAGATAATAATAACAATAACAATTTTTAATGATAATACTTTTATTAATAATGATAATGATAATAATAATAATAATAATAATAATAATAATAATAATAATAATAACGACGATAGTAATAATAATAATCATAATAATACAAAAATTCAGTTGGTCATATCTTTTAATAAGTTCATCGAAATCATTCGCTTTCTAAATGAAAAGTTATTAATTTTTCGTCAGCTTTCCAACGACATGCATATCCTCTACCTTATCTCAGTAGCATATGTATCAAACTCATGATTAATCAAAACTATCTAACGACGAAATTAAGCATACAAGCATGCATAATCATAAATACTCGAGCACTAGTCAGGGATACACTATTAATATATAAAAGCTGAGATATGAGTGCTCACGTATCAATATTGTGATTCAATATTGCAGGAAAGGTACGTAGACGCGACGGAGATGATAAACACTAGCTCGACTCACGAGCAATACCCCCGAATAATACCCATCACCTCCATAGCTAAAACTCATAATTTCCTTAGCTATATCCCTCTTAAAAACTCATTTTGAAAACATGCGAGGAGAACCTCGTCGTAGTATTTTATGTATAAATAATAATATTAATACTAACACTAATACTACTAAATATAATATTAGGATTAATAATAATAATAATAATAATAATAATAATAATAATAATAATAATAATAATAATAATAATAATAATAATAAAAATAATAATAAATATATAAATATATAGAGAGATATCGAGCAGATTGATGAATGAAAGAATGATTTAGAATGCAAAAACGTTCGACTATAAATGGATGTGGCCTCACCTACCACCTCATGCGATCACATGAGTTTGTGAGGGTAGCCTCATGTGATCGCATGAGCCACACTTGCAATTCTAATTCGTTTAATCACAAGGCTGCCGACACATTATTACTTATTATAATATATAAATTAATATTTAATCTATATAATTAATTATATATTATATTATATTTACGTGCATATTTAGTTTGTAATTTTTGTTCTTATGACTCGTACGTTGTCACTCGACTTATGTCCCGTTTTCGGTTTCTCGAACGCATTTTCGTACGCTTAGAAAAACTAGTACTTTATGTTTTGTATAATGTACCTTTATACATAATAAGACTCAAATCAATGAAAAACTATCCCACTCAAAGTGTAACTTATTCATTTGAGTGTTTTGGCCATTTGCTTCCATAAATCAACATCTCATTATATATACATATGCATATATATATATATATATATATATATATATATATATATATATATATATATATATATATATATATATATATATATATATATATATATATATAATAGTATTATTTTAAATAAAATGTTTTATAAATAAAATTAATATTAAATCTTATTACGTTGTAAAATATATATATATACTTTCATTTTGAAATATAAATTTGAAATATTTATTTAATAATATAATACATAATTTTTCAAAACTAAAAGTATTTTAAAGTTCATTAATAGAAAATATTATGTCATATCACGTTTACATTTTTGAAATAATATATATATTCATAATACCAAGCTTTTAATTTAGTTCCTTCAAATTCATTAATCGATTATCTTGTAAAATGTTTTAATAATAAAGTTCTCTTTTAAACTGATAACGTTTTGTACGTTTGAAACTAAATCAAATAAATATGATAACTTTGTTTTCCAAAACTAATTATATTTAAGAACCTTTTTGTTAAAAGTTTAAAATAATGGAAATCGTTATATCATAACATGTTTTAAAAAGGTAAAATCATATATGACATAAAATAGGTTTTAAGTTTCAAGTTCATCGTTTGTTGGTGAAGCATAAGATAAGTCCAATGGTTAATTAAATGTATGAAATCATTTAATGTGCAACGTTGATTTTCTTAACTTGCCAATATCTAGAAATCTAAGTTATTTACATTACACGTTCTTACTTTCACATTAAACAAAATGGAAGTTATAATAATTATCTTATCAAAGTCACGGGGAAAATATGTTAAAGTAAGAATTGGAAATCAAACAGGATTCTCCACTAACCTTTGTCTAGTTTTCGTTAATTGACACATTTGTTCTTACTTGTAAATTACCTTACCATTTTCCAAATGTTGTCAAAAAGAACAGATTTCTTAAATCATAGTGGACATCATAACAGAGACCCGTAATCATAATCACAATGTGTATGATAACTCAATCATTTAATATTATCTTATAATTCCATCGATAAATATATTGAACAAATATGTTCATGTAAAGTATTATACATTTAAATACTTTGTTAACATTTCAAGTTATAATATATACACACATATATATAATCATATCCATTTAATTAATGGTTCATGAATTGTCGGAATTTGGTCGAGGTTAAATGAATGTATGAACACAGTTCAAAACTCTTGAGATTTAACTTAACAAACTTTGTTTATCGTGTCAGAATAATATAAAGATAAAGTTTAAATTTGGTCGGAAATTTCCGGGTTGTCACATCTTCCACGTGTTGGCCCACTATCCTTCTTCTTGTTAGGTCATTCATTCCTGAAGTGGCCCTGCTGTCCACACTCATAGCACTCCATTTGGGTTTGTCCTCACTGCTGGGGCGGTGCTCTTACTGTCTCTGCCGATGTGTCTAATCCTCTTGCACTTCTCGCACAATGTGTGGCAGTATCCAGTGTGATGCTTGTAGCATCTCTTACACTGAGGAAGGGTACCTTTGTATTTAGGATTAGAGTTAGGATTCAGGTTCGGGTTCCTCCAGTCGTTGTTCCCTTTGAAATTCTCATAGCTCTTAGTCGGCTTCTGGTGAAAACCTTTTCCCTTGCTTTCGTCCCACTTACATTTCCCATTACTAGCTCCCGATTCTGATTTCGCCTTCTCTGGCTCTTGGCGGGTAATTTGATTCATCAGGGTGTGCGCCATACACATAGTTTCTGGGACATTCACTGGTTTCGATGAAGTGACATATCCTTGAATGTCCTTGGGGAGTCCCCACAGATACCTCTCCATCCGCTTGTACTCCGGAGTAACCATTGTGGGGCACATTAAAGCTAATTCCAAGTTCCTTCGGTTATAGCCATCAAGATCAGTTCCTACAACTTTCAGTGTGACGAGCCGGAAATTTCTGACCAAATTTAATCTTAATCTTTATATTATTCTGACATGATAAGTAGAGTCTGTAATGTTGAAATCTTAAAAACTTTGAACTGTGTTTAATATATTCATTTGACCTTCGACTGCTCTCGACGATTCACGAACAATTAACTGTAAATAAATGTGTGTGTGTATATATATATATATATATATATATATATATATATATATATATATATAATTATAAATATAAGTATATAATAATTTGAATTGATAAAATACAATTTAATCATTTGAATTAAATATGTAAAATATAGTTGATATAGTAATATTAGTATTACTTTCATGATTATTATTATCTTAATCAATATTAGTATTATTAATATCATTATGGTTATTATTATTAGAAAATAATACAATCTATTATTAATATCATTAATAAAATTTGTATTCCTATTATTACAAATCAGTATTTTTAATTATAATTAATCAATGTTAATATTACTAGTATGTTTAATTAATTATTAATAATAATTATAAAAATTATAAAAATAATGAAAAGAGTACGAGATTGTTACAAACACCTTTCTTACAATCATAGAGGCAATGGATTTAAATATTAATAATATTATTCAATCACTGTATGTTAAAAGATTGAGATAAAGATTTATACTGTGTTTGATAATTAGTATTAATGAGTTACTCTGTGTGTTTGTATGTTATCATCCACCGAACCTATATATCTTTATTTATTTCATGATATCATTCTCTATAGATACATTAGATATACATATACATGATATAACAAACAAACCCATCACCCCCACTTGCATTCCTTCCTTTCTTTTCTATCGACATCCAAATAATACATTTTGTTTTTATGCTTTTAAATTCTTTTATGATTGTCAAAACATCAATTTCTTTCTTCTCTCATCTACCTAATGTAAACTCTCTTTACATATATATATATACATACATAACCATATGTAGATATATAGATTATATACATATATACATATATATATATCCACACATTCAAGATCAAACATATCATCTTCATTTTCAACAATCGGACACCGAGAATCCTCACCACTTTTCATCACCTAAATCACCAACCCAAAACTTTTGTTTTCCTGCTTTTGACTTCCTTTACCACCCAAACCCCACCTTAGGAAAAACCATCGATATCTTTTTTTTCTTATTATTTGTCTATGTTGATTAAATTGGTAACATCCATATGAAAGACAAAACGTTAGGTCTCATTACACCAATCAAATAATGGAACATGGGACCAAACTGTATGTTGAGTCACGGACGGTTAATTAAACAGCATAAACTATACTTCACTATGACATTCTATATATAAATATCGATCAGCTAATCAAGTCTATATATATTAGTACCTAAATTTACACTAAACTCAGAGCCATTATATTACAAACCATTGTGAAACTACCTTAAGAACTGCTACAAGGCTTCCGTGTTTTGTTGCTGTTCGATTTCCTTTTTCTATAAACAACCACCACTCAAAACCGCTGCTTGAATGCTTACATTCCTGCCTAAAACCAAACCCACAACAGTCGTAAACCACCTCGCTGCTAAACTGCTACTAGTTTCTTATGTTTTAAACGATTGAATCTCACCATAAACCAACATGATCATTGTCCCTGCTGTCCGTTTATTTCTGTCCCATTGAATCCACCATAAGGATTGCTATAACTCATTTCCTTCTAACTGTAACTCGAATAAACCACCACAACTCCATTTGACAACCACCTTATTCAAAGTTTTTTGTGTAAATCACCTTACCACTACTTCGAAACCGATTTCAACACCATGAATCGGTTTATGTTTACAATCACCATCACCATGAGCAACACTCTATTTTTATTAAACTGCTCGACTTGTTGACTGCTACTGCTATCGTACCTTCTATAACATGATTTATCAAACCAAAACACCACCTTCGGTTTACATATTTTTTTTTCTCTTTCTTTCTTCTTTTCGTTCCTATGTTAATTTGTTTCTGTTTAGACCACACACACACGCGTAAACTGCTACGGTTTTCCTAATCGAACGAGTTCACCCAACATCCTCCATCTCTATCTATCTCTGTTCGAAAACATCAACCACCTAGAACACCACAACCATCTGAAGGTTCCGGTAATAAATACAAACGATTCAATTAAAAATACAAACGATATCAAGTTCATCAACAACGCTAGTTCACCTTTAAGACTGCTATGATGATAACTGTTTCCCGTTTCCTGCTCGTTGAATGCCGACTGGTACTGCACGTTTTAATTATATATTTTTCTCTTTCTTTTTGAACTCTTGTTTACAGCTTGCTGCTACTGTTGCTTGTTGTATTCGATCAATCGAAAAACCCTTTGCTTTTCGCTGATGTCTTCATTATTCGAAAATCTGCAGATTATGATAGAATATGATGACGAAATAAATGATGGGATGATGTGATGATATTGATGATGAATCGATGATCTACTAATCATTGGTGATTGTTGCTTGATCGATTGTTGATGAATGAATCGAACAAACCCTTGAACTGTGATATTTTTCTCCTCCATTTTTTTTATTTATCCCCAATCTGGTTGAACAATCGACAAAAGCAGATCCCCTTTTATTTAGGTATATATATCGAGTATTATTATTATTATTATTATTATTATTATTATTATTATTATTATTATTATTATTATTATTATTATTATTATTATTATTATTATTATTATTATTATTATTATTATTATTATTATTATTATTATTATTATTATTATTATTATTACTACTACTACTAAAAATAGGTATTAGTTATCATTTACTATATTATCACAATTATAATTACAAACATGATTATTGTTAATATTGTAGTGACCCGAACTTTTCCATGTCTATATATATTAATTGAGATTGATATTTACATGATTAAATGTTTCCAACATGTTAAGCAATCAAACGTGTTAAGACTTGATTAATTGAAATATGTTTCATATAGACAATTGACCACCCAAGTTGACCGGCGATTCACGAACGTTAAAACTTGTAAAAACGACATGACGATATAGATATGGATATACATATGGTTAACATGAGATTATGATAAGTAAGTATCTCCATAAGTATATTAACAATGAGTTATATACATATAAACAAGACTACTAACTTAAGGATTTCGAAACGAGGCATATATGTAACGATTATCGTTGTAACGACATTTAAATGTATATATATCATATTAAGATATATTAATATATCATAATATCATGATAATATAATAATTTAACATCTCATTAGATATAATAAACAATGGGTTAACAACATTAATTGAGATCGTTAACTTAAAGGTTTCAAAACAACACTTACATGTAATGACTAACGATGACTTAACGACTCAGTTAAAATGTATATACATGTAGTGTATTTAGATGTATTAAAATACTTTTGGAAGACTTCAAGACATATATCAAAACACTCATACTTAACGAAAATGGTTACAGTTACTTTCCCATTCTTTTCTTTCATCAAGAATTCTAGTCGTATTCTTACCCGTATTATACACAGCTTCAAAACGTACTTACTATGGGTATATACCAATAGGAACTAGCATGGGATTCCACTCTTGATTATGTCATGTATGACTAATCAATTTTAACTTCTACCATGAGCTAGTCAACTAACTAGAACTCCTTTTAACCCCACTCACCACTCACCAATTACCACTCATCATTCACTCCATTTCACTTCCAATTCTCTTTCTAATTCTCTCTCAACACACACACTATTATGAACGTATTTTTCCAGTAGTTAATCATCATCTTCATCAAAAATCACTTCAAGAATCAAGCTATAATCATCATAGGAAGAACACTTCAAGAACGCTTCAAAAATCCCTTCAAGTTTACTAATTTACTTCCAAGCTTTCTAATCCATTCCAAGTAATCATCTAAGATCAAGAAACCTTTGTTATATACAGTAGGTTATCTTTCTTATTCAAGGTAATATTCATATTCAAACTTTGATTCAATTTCTATAACTATAAACTATCTTAATTCGAGTAAAAATCTTACTTGAACTTGTTTTTGTGTCATGATCCTACTTCAAGAACTTTCAAGCCATCCAAGATCCTTTGAAGCTAGATCATTTCTTGTCACTTCCAGTAGGTTTACCTACTAAACTTGAGGTAGTAATGATATTCATAACATCATTCGATTCATATATATAAAACTATCTTATTCGAAGGTTTAAACTCGTAATCACTAGAACATAGTTTAGTTAATTCTAAACTTGTTCGCAAACAAAAGTTAATCCTTCTAACTTGACTTTTAAAATTAACTACACACATGTTCTATATCTATATGATATGCTAACTTAATGATTTAAAACCTGGAAACACGAAAAAACACCGTAAAACCGGATTTACGCCGTCGTAGTAACACCGCGGGCTGTTTTGGGTTAGTTAATTAAAAACTATGATAAACTTTGATTTAAAACTTGTTATTCTGAGAAAATGATTTTTATTATGAACATGAAACTATATCCAAAAATTATGGTTAAACTCAAAGTGGAATTATGTTTTCTAAAATGGTCATCTAGACGTCGTTCTTTCGACTGAAATGACTACCTTTACAAAAATGACTTGTAACTTATTTTTCCGACTATAAACCTATACTTTTTCTGTTTAGATTCATAAAATAGAGTTCAATATGAAACCATAGCAATTTGATTCACTCAAAACGGATTTAAAATGAAGAAGTTATGGGTAAAACAAGATTGGATAATTTTTCTCATTTTAGCTACGTGAAAATTGGTAACAAATCTATTCCAACCATAACTTAATCAACTTGTATTGTATATTATGTAATCTTGAGATACCATAGACACGTATACAATGTTTCGACCTATCATGTCGACACATCTATATATATTTCGGAACAACCATAGACACTCTATATGTGAATGTTGGAGTTAGCTATACAGGGTTGAGGTTGATTCCAAAATATATATAGTTTGAGTTGTGATCAATACTGAGATACATATACACTGGGTCGTGGATTGATTCAAGATAATATTTATCGATTTATTTATGTACATCTAACTGTGGACAACTAGTTGTAGGTTACTAACGAGGACAGCTGACTTAATAAACTTAAAATATCAAAATATATTAAAAGTGTTGTAAATATATTTTGAACATACTTTAATATATATGTATATGTATATATTGTTATAGGTTCGTGAATCAACAGTGGCCAAGTCTTACTTCTCGACGAAGTAAAAATCTGTGAAAGTGAGTTATAGTCCCACTTTTAAAATCTAATATTTTTGGGATGAGAATACATGCAGGTTTTATAAATGATTTACAAAATAGACACAAGTACGTGAAACTACATTCTATGGTTGAATTATCGAAATCGAATATGCCCCTTTTTATTAAGTCTGGTAATCTAAGAATTAGGGAACAGACACCCTAATTGACGCGAATCCTAAAGATAGATCTATTGGGCCTAACAAACCCCATCCAAAGTACCGGATGCTTTAGTACTTTGAAATTTATATCATATCCGAAGGGTGTCCCGGAATGATGGGGATATTCTTATATATGCATCTTGTTAATGTCGGTTACCAGGTGTTCACCATATGAATGATTTTTATCTCTATGTATGGGATGTGTATTGAAATATGAAATCTTGTGGTCTATTGTTACGATTTGATATATATAGGTTAAACCTATAACTCACCAACATTTTTGTTGACGTTTAAAGCATGTTTATTCTCAGGTGAATATTAAGAGCTTCCGCTGTTGCATACTAAAATAAGGACAAGATTTGGAGTCCATGTTTGTATGATATTGTGTAAAAACTGCATTCAAGAAACTGATTTCGATGTAACATATTTGTATTGTAAACCATTATGTAATGGTCGTGTGTAAACAGGATATTTTAGATTATCATTATTTGATAATCTACGTAAAGCTTTTTAAACCTTCATTTATAAAATAAAGGTTATGGTTTGTTTTAAAAATGAATGCAGTCTTTGAAAAAACGTCTCATATAGAGGTCAAAACCTCGCAACGAAATCAATTAATATGGAACGTTTTTAATCAATAAGAACGGGACATTTCAGTTGGTATCCTAGCGTTGGTCTTAGAGAACCAGAATTTTGCATTAGTGTATCTTATCGAGTTTGTTAGGATGCATTAGTGAGTCTGGACTTCGACCGTGTTTACTTGAAAAATGATTGCTTAACAAATTTTGTTGAAAACTATATATTTTTAACATGTGAATATTATGTGATATATTAATCTCTTAACGCGTTTGATATTATGTGATAGATGTCTACCTCTAGAACAAGTCCCATTGACTCACCTAATAATAATGAAGAGTCAAATGTAAATTGGAATGATTCGTGGACTGATTCACAAGTTCCCGAAGAGGAACCGGAAGAAGAGTCGGAACCAGAAGAAGAATCGGAACCGGAAGAAGAATCGGAACCGGATGAAGAAACATAACCGGTGGGGGAAATAATAAAACGGTTAAGTAAAAGAAAATCCTCAACCAACCGACCAAGGTTAATTATGGTCAATGGTGTTTCCGCTAAGGAAGCAAAATATTAGGAGGATTACCAATTCTCCGATGAATCGGATTCTGACGAGAATTCCGATGATGTTATAGAAATTACCCCAACTGAATTTAAAAAGGCAAAAGAAAATAATAAGGGAAAAGGCATAAAAATAGAGAAATCTAATTCCAACCCCGATGAACTTTATATGTATCGTCAACCCCCGAAGTCCTTAAGTTGTAACAATGACCCGGGAACCTCTAAACCACCAGGTTTTTCTAAACCAATGTGGAAAACGACGGCTCGTATTAGGGGAACATCATATATCCCTAGAAACTTGGCAAAACGAACCAAAACTGAAGAAGAAGAAACAAGCTAGTCGGAATAAGATAGTTGTATTCGTGTGGTGTAATATATGTAATATAGTGTGCTTATGCTTTATGATATATGTAAAAATTGCTTGTATTAATAAGTATTTTTTTTATGAATCTAACTCTTGTCTATTTTACAGTATAAAAACACAAAATGGATAGACAACCCAATATTTTAAGAGACCTACCCGGAGACATGATTGATGAAATCTTGTCTAGAGCCGGTCAGAATTCTTCGGCACAACTATTTAAGACGAGATCAGTTTGTAAGACATTCGAAGAACGTTCCAAGAATGCCTTGGTTTATAAAAGGCTTTCGTTCGAAAGATGGGGGATATCACATTGGGAAATCCATAAGTTACGATGTGTTTACTTTGACGCATATATTGCGGGGAACCCAAATGCTATTTTACGCAATGGGTTAAGAAATTATTTTGACTCAATATATCCGAATATTGGACTTCGTGATTTAGAAAAAGCGGCTAACATGCAACATAAAGAAGCATGTTATGCTTACGGATTAGTAATGTTCGCTTCTCACCAAAGTGAGAACAAGAACATCGGCCTACAACTATTAAACAAAACGTTCCCACAAGTGACGGAGTCGGTAATTGGGGTAAGAAATGAGGTTTTTAGATTGTTACGGGACTGTTGGACATTACGTAACCCTCGTCCCTTTGACGACGTTACAACACGCTGTCTTATCAACGGCCATAACGGTTATGTTCCACAAGACCAAGGATGGGAAGTAGTCCTAGTAAAACCAGAATGCATGACTTGTTTCTGGACGTATGAATTACGTGTCTTTATTGTCTTTGCTGAACGACTTGTGTACTAGCTAGAATTATCTTCACAACTATCTTGTATCAAAGTTATTGTGTGCTATATTTCATGCTTTATGTAAAATAAGCGGTATTGTAAGTTTGTAAAATATTGTATAAAAGTTTGAACGCGAAATATTATTATAATCAGTTTTTCATATAGAATTGTAGTAGTTGAATTGTATATTAGCTACTAAGTATGAACTTAACGGGTAGGTACTACCCGAATTTAAACTTATAAAACGCTAATATGAAGAAAAAGCTTTTATAAATGAGTTCATATTATGCTACGAAATACTATTAACTACTCTTAATATTCTGTATGATTAACTTGTTCCATTTGACTATTTTGAAGGAAATGGCACCGACTACTCGACACACCGTGAATATGAATGAAGAGGAATTCCGTACTTTTCTAGCTTCAAACATAGCCGCAGTACAGGCTGCGCTACATACCAACAATAACCTTGAATCTAGCAGTACAGGAAATCGTGTAGGATGCACCTACAAAGAATTCACTGCCTGCAAACCTTTGGAATTTGATGGAACCGAAGGACCGATCGGATTGAAACGGTGGACCGAGAAGGTCGAATCAGTGTTTTCCATAAGTAAGTGTACTGAAGAGGACAAAGTAAAGTACGCTACGCATACCTTCATAGGTTCTGCGTTAACATGGTGGAATACCTATCTAGAGCAAGTGGGACAAGACGATGCATACGCACTACCGTGGTCAGCATTTAAGCACTTGATGAACGAGAAATACCGTCCCAGAACCGAGGTCAATAAGCTCAAGACAGAACTTAGAGGGTTACGAACCCAAGGATTTGATATTACCACGTACGAAAGACGATTCACAGAATTGTGCCTATTGTGTCCGGGAGCATTCGAAGATGAGGAAGAGAAGATCGACGCGTTTGTGAAAGGATTACCGGAAAGAATCCAAGAAGATATAAGTTCACACGAGCCCGCCTCCATACAACAGGCATGTAGAATGGCTCACAAACTAGTAAACCAGATTGAAGAAAGAATTAAAGAACAGACTGCTGAAGAGGCCAATGTGAAGCAAGTCAAAAGAAAGTGGGAGGAAAACGGTGATAAGAATCACCAATACAACAACAACAGCAATTACAACAATAATCGCAACAATTATCCCAACAATCGCAACATCCATCGCAACTACAACAAACGGCCCAACAACAACAACAACAACAACAGCAACTACAACAAGCATCCCAACAACAATAATAACCGCAACAACAACAACAATCAGAAGCAGCTATGCCAAAGGTGTGAAAAGTATCACTCGGGGTTCTGCACCAAATTTTGCAACAAGTGTAAAAGAAATGGTCATAACGCGGCGAAGTGTGAGGTCTACGGATCAGGGGTTAATAGAACGAAAGGAACAAATGGTGTCGGAATGAGTAACGGCGGAGCAAGTAGTGTCGGAGCAAGTTATGCCAATGTAGTTTGTTATAAATGTGGAAAACCGGGCCACATTATTAGAAATTGCCCGAACCAGGAGAACACGAATGGACAAGGCCGCGGAAGAGTTTTCAATATTAATGCGGCAGAGGCACAGGAAGACCCGGAGCTTGTTACGGGTACGTTCCTTATTGACAATAAATCTGCTTACGTTTTATTTGATTCGGGTGCTAATAGAAGCTATATGAGTAGAGATTTTTGTGCTTAATTAAGTTGTCCATTGATGCCTTTGGATAGTAAATTTTTACTCGAATTAGCAAATGGTAAATTAATTTCAGCAGATAATATATGTCGGAATCGAGAAATTAAACTGGTTAGCGAAACATTTAAGATTGACTTGATACCAGTAGAGTTAGGGAGTTTTGATGTGATAATCGGTATGGACTGGTTGAAAGAAGTGAAAGCAGAGATCGTTTGTTACAAAAATGCAATTCGCATTATACGAGAAAAAGGAAAACCTTAATGGTGTACGGAGAAAAGGGCAACACGAAGCTACATCTTATTAGTAATTTGAAGGCACAAAAACTAATAAGAAAAGGTTGCTATGCTGTTCTAGCACACGTCGAGAAAGTACAAACTGAAGAAAAGAGCATCAATGATGTTCCCGTCGCAAAAGAATTTCCCGATGTATTTCCGAAAGAATTACCGGGTTACCCCCACATCGATCCGTTGAATTTCAAATAGATCTTGTACCAGGAGCTGCACCAATAGCTCGTGCTCCTTACAGACTCGCACCCAGCGAGATGAAAGAACTGCAAAGCCAATTACAAGAACTTTTAGATCATGGTTTCATTCGACCAAGCACATCACCGTGGGGAGCTCCTGTTTTGTTTGTCAAGAAGAAAGATGGTACATTCAGGTTGTGTATCGACTACCGAGAGTTGAACAAACTTACCATCAAGAACCGCTACCCACTACCGAGAATCGACGACTTATTTGATCAACTACAAGGCTCGTCTGTTTATTCAAAGATTGACTTATGTTCCGGGTATCATCAAATGCGGGTGAAAGAAGATGATATTCCAAAGACTGCTTTCAGAACACGTTACGGTCATTACGAGTTTATGGTCATGCCATTTGGTTTAACTAATGCACCAGCTGTGTTCATGGACCTTATGAACCGAGTGTGTGGACCATACCTTGACAAGTTTGTCATTGTTTTCATTGATGACATACTTATTTACTCAAAGAATGACCAAGAACACGGTGAACATTTGAGAAAGGTGTTAGAAGTATTGAGGAAGGAAGAATTGTACGCTAAATTTTTAAAGTGTGCATTTTGGTTGGAAGAAGTTCAATTCCAGTGAACAAAAAAGGTATTAAGGTGGATCCGGCAAAGATAGAAACTGTTGAAAAGTGGGAAACCCCGAAAACTCCGAAACACATGCGCCAGTTTTTAGGACTAGCTGGTTACTACAGAAGGTTCATCCAAGACTTTTCCAGAATAGCAAAACCCTTGACTGCATTAACGCATAAAGGGAAGAAATTTGAATGGAAGGATGAACAAGAGAAAGCGTTTCAGTTATTGAAGAAAAAGCTAACTACGGCACCTATATTGTCATTGCCTGAAGGGAATGATGATTTTGTGATTTATTGTGACGCATCAAAGCAAGGTCTCGGTTGTGTATTAATGCAACGAATGAAGGTGATTGCTTATGCTTCTAGACAATTGAAGATTCACGAGCAAAATTATACGACGCATGATTTGGAGTTAGGCGCGGTTATTTTTGCATTAAAGACTTGGAGGCACTACTTATATGGGGTCAAAAGTATTATATATACCGACCACAAAAGTCTTCAACACATATTTAATCAGAAACAACTGAATATGAGGCAGCGTAGGTGGATTGAATTGTTGAATGATTACGACTTTGAGATTCGTTACCACCCGGGGAAGGCAAATGTGGTAGCCGATGCCTTGAGCAGGAAGGACAGAGAACCCATTCGAATAAAATCTATGAATATAATGATTCATAATAACCTTACTACTCAAATAAAGGAGGCGCAACAAGGAGTTTTAAAAGAAGGAAATTTAAAGGATGAAATACCCAAAGGATCGGAGCAGCATCTTAATATTCGGGAAGACGGAACCCGGTATAGGGCTGAAAGGATTTGGGTACCAAAATTTGGAGATATGAGAGAAATGGTACTTAGAGAAGCTCATAAAACCAGATACTCAATACATCCTGGAACGGGGAAGATGTACAAGGATCTCAAGAAACATTTTTGGTGGCCGGGTATGAAAGCCGATGTTGCTAAATACGTAGGAGAATGTTTGACGTGTTCTAAGGTCAAAGCTGAGCATCAGAAACCATCAGGTCTACTTCAACAACCCGAAATCCCAGAATGGAAATGGGAAAACATTACCATGGATTTCATCACTAAATTGCCAAGGACTGCAAGTGGTTTTGATACTATTTGGGTAATATTTGATCGTCTCACCAAATCAGCACACTTCCTGCCAATAAGAGAAGATGACAAGATGGAGAAGTTAGCACGACTGTATTTGAAGGAAGTCGTCTCCAGACATGGAATACCAATCTCTATTATCTCTGATAGGGATGGCAGATTTATTTCAAGATTCTGGCAGACATTACAGCAAGCATTAGGAACTCGTCTAGACATGAGTACTTCCTATCATCCACAAACTGATGGGCAGAGCGAAAGGACGATACAAACGCTTGAAGACATGCTACGAGCATGTGTTATTGATTTCGGAAACAGTTGGGATCGACATCTACCGTTAGCAGAATTTTCCTACAACAACAGCTACCATTCAAGCATTGAGATGGCACCGTTTGAAGCACTTTATGGTAGAAAGTGCAGGTCTCCGATTTATTGGAGTGAAGTGGGGGATAGACAGATTACGGGTCCGGAGATTATACAAGAAACTACCGAGAAGATCATCCAAATTCAACAACGGTTCAAAACCTCCCAAAGTCGACAAAAGAGCTACGCTGACATTAAAAGAAAAGATATAGAATTTGAAATTGGAGAGATGGTCATGCTTAAAGTTGCACCTTGGAAAGGCGTTGTTCGATTTGGTAAACGAGGGAAATTAAATCCAAGGTATATTGGACCATTCAAGATTATTGATCGTGTCGAACCAGTAGCTTACCGACTTGAGTTACCTCAACAACTCGCGGCTGTACATAACACTTTCCACGTCTCGAATTTGAAGAAATGTTTTGCTAAAGAAGATCTCACTATTCCGTTAGATGAAATCCAAATCAACAAAAAACTCCAATTCATCGAAGAACCCGTCGAAATAATGGATCGTGAGGTTAAAAGACTTAAGCAAAACAAGATACCAATTGTTAAGGTTCGATGGAATGCTCGTAGAGGACCCTAGTTCACCTGGGAGTGTGAAGATCAGATGAAGAAGAAATACCCGCATCTATTTCCAGAAGATTCGTCAACACCTTCAACAGCTTAAAATTTCGGGACGAAATTTATTTAACGGGTAGGTACTGTAGTGACCCGAACTTTTCCATGTTTATATATATTAATTGAGATTGATATTTACATGATTAAATGTTTCCAACATGTTAAGCAATCAAACGTGTTAAGACTTGATTAATTGAAATATGTTTCATATAGACAATTGACCACCCAAGTTGACCGGCGATTCACGAACGTTAAAACTTGTAAAAACGACATGACGATATATATATGGATATACATATGGTTAACATGAGATTATGATAAGTAAGTATCTCCATAAGTATATTAACAATGAGTTATATACATATAAACAAGACTACTAACTTAAGGATTTCGAAACGAGACATATATGTAACGATTATCGTTGTAACGACATTTAAATGTATATATATCATATTAAGATATATTAATATAACATAATATCATGATAATATAATAATTTAACATCTCATTAGATATAATAAACAATGGGTTAACAACATTAATTGAGATCGTTAACTTAAAGGTTTCAAAACAACACTTACATGTAACGACTAACGATGACTTAACGACTCAGTTAAAATGTATATACATGTAGTGTATTTAGATGTATTAAAATACTTTTGGAAGACTTCAAGACATATATCAAAACACTCATACTTAACGAAAATGGTTACAGTTACTTTCCCATTCTTTTCTTTCATCAAGAATTCTAGTCGTATTCTTACCCGTATTATACACAGCTTCAAAACATACTTACTATGGGTATATACTAATAGGAACTAGCATGGGATTCCACTCTTGATTATGTCATGTATGACTAGTCAATTTTAACTTCTACCATGAGCTAGTCAACTAACTAGAACTCCTTTTAACCCCACTCACCACTCACCAATTACCACTCATCATTCACTCCATTTCACTTCCAATTCTCTTTCTAATTCTCTCTCAACACACACACACACTATTATGAACGTATTTTCCAGTATTTAATCATCATCTTCATCAAAAATCACTTCAAGAATCAAGCTATAATCATCATAGGAAGAACACTTCAAGAACGCTTCAAAAATCCTTTCAAGTTTACTAATTTACTTCCAAGCTTTTTAATCCATTCCAAGTAATCATCTAAGATCAAGAAACCTTTGTTATATACAGTAGGTTATCTTTCTTATTCAAGGTAATATTCATATTCAAACTTTGATTCAATTTCTATAACTATAAACTATCTTAATTCGAGTAAAAATCTTACTTGAACTTGTTGTTGTGTCATGATCCTACTTCAAGAACTTTCAAGCCATCCAAGATCCTTTGAAGCTAGATCATTTCTTGTCACTTCTAGTAAGTTTACCTACTAAACTTGAGGTAGTAATGATGTTCATAACATCATTCGATTCATATATATAAAACTATCTTATTCGAAGGTTTAAACTCGTAATCACTAGAACATAGTTTAGTTAATTCTAAACTTGTTCGCAAACAAAAGTTAATCCTTCTAACTTGACTTTTAAAATTAACTACACACATGTTCTATATCTATATGATATGCTAACTTAATGATTTAAAACCTGGAAACACAAAAAATACCGTAAAACAGGATTTACGCCGTCGTAGTAACACCGCGGGCTGTTTTGGGTTAGTTAATTAAAAACTATGATAAACTTTGATTTAAAATTTGTTATTCTGAGAAAATGATTTTTATTATGAACATGAAACTATATCCAAAAATTATGGTTAAACTCAAAGTGGAAGTATGTTTTCTAAAATGGTCATCTAGACGTCGTTCTTTCGACTGAAATGACTACCTTTACAAAAACGACTTGTAACTTATTTTTCCGACTATAAACCTATACTTTTCTGTTTAGATTCATAAAATAGAGTTCAATATGAAACCATAGCAATTTGATTCACTCAAAACGGATTTAAAATGAAGAAGTTATGGGTAAAACAAGATTGGATAATTTTTCTCATTTTAGCTACGTGAAAATTGGTAACAAATCTATTCCAACCATAACTTAATCAACTTGTATTGTATATTATGTAATCTTGAGATACCATAGACACGTATACAATGTTTCGACCTATCATGTCGACACATCTATATATATTTCGGAACAACCATAGACACTCTATATGTGAATGTTGGAGTTAGCTATACAGGGTTGAGGTTGATTCCAAAATATATATAGTTTGAGTTGTGATCAATACTGAGATACGTATATACTGGGTCGTGGATTGATTCAAGATAATATTTATCGATTTATTTATGTACATCTAACTGTGGACAACTAGTTGTAGGTTACTAACAAGGACAGCTGACTTAATAAACTTAAAATATCAAAATATATTAAAAGTGTTGTAAATATATTTTGAACATACTTTAATATATATGTATATGTATATATTGTTATAGGTTCGTGAATCAACAGTGGCCAAGTCTTACTTCTCGACGAAGTAAAAATCTGTGAAAGTGAGTTATAGTCCCACTTTTAAAATCTAATATTTTTGGGATGAGAATACATGCAGGTTTTATAAATGATTTACAAAATAGACACAAGTACGTGAAACTACATTCTATGGTTGAATTATCGAAATCGAATATGCCCCTTTTTATTAAGTCTGGTAATCTAAGAATTAGGGAACAGACACCCTAATTGACGCGAATCCTAAAGATAGATCTATTGGGCCTAACAAACCCCATCCAAAGTACCGGATGCTTTAGTACTTCGAAATTTATATCATATCCGAAGGGTGTCCCGGAATGATGGGGATATTCTTATATATGCATCATGTTAATGTCGGTTACCAGGTGTTCACCATATGAATGATTTTTATCTCTATGTATGGGATGTGTATTGAAATATGAAATCTTGTGGTCTATTGTTATGATTTGATATATATAGGTTAAACCTATAACTCACCAACATTTTTGTTGACGTTTAAAGCATGTTTATTCTCAGGTGAATATTAAGAGCTTCCGCTGTTGCATACTAAAATAAGGACAAGATTTGGAGTCCATGTTTGTATGATATTGTGTAAAAACTGCATTCAAGAAACTGATTTCGATGTAACATATTTGTATTGTAAACCATTATGTAATGGTCGTGTGTAAACAGGATATTTTAGATTATCATTATTTGATAATCTACATAAAGCTTTTTAAACCTTCATTTATAAAATAAAGGTTATGGTTTGTTTTAAAAATGAATGCAGTCTTTGAAAAAACGTCTCATATAGAGGTCAAAACCTCGCAACGAAATCAATTAATATGGAACGTTTTTAATCAATAAGAACGGGACATTTCAAATATTATTGTGGTTACTAATATTAATATCATTTAAAATCTTATTTCAATTATCTTAATTATTGTTTTTTTGATTATCATTTATAACCATTATTATTATTAACATAGTAATCAGTATTGTTATTAATAAATTTATTATCAACATTATCATTAAGTAGTAAAATTGTTATATTCATAATTGCTATTATTATTATTATTATTATTATTATTATTATTATTATTAGTGTTATTATTATTATTACTATCGTTATTATTGTCATTCTTATTATTACTAGTATTATTACAAACATATATTTTTTTTTTATAAAAGTACATTATTATAATATTAAAATTTCATATCACCATACTGTTATTATTAAAATGATAATTACTAAACTATATATGTATAAAATGTATCAGATAATACGTAAATATATATTGTTATCATATATAAACCCTAATATATATTTTAACATATTACAAAGAACGATAAATATTATTTATACTATATATATATATAAATTAAATATATTAAATTAATCTAAATAACAAATACTATAACGAGTATATTATTAATAGTAATTTATATAAACCTACTCGATTACGATTACATATTTTAATAAATATACAATTGATATAGGTTCGTGAATCCGAGGCCAAACCCACACTTGTTCCATGTCATATGTATTTTTACTACAAAATACAATAGGTGAGTTCATTTGCTCCCTTTTTACTCATTACATTTTTGGGCTCAGAATAAATGCAAATGCTTTATTAACTATTTTACAATATTTATATGCGTAAGTTCATTTGATTCCCTTTTACTCTTTACATTTTTGGGACTAAGAATACATGCGCTAGTTTTACAGCTGCTTTATTAAATGCTTTTGAAATACATTTTGAACTGCGAATACATGAAATGCTTTTATAAATGTTTGATGAGTTAGACACAAGCAAAACATTCCTCGAATGAATTATGTGGACGTGATAATTGCCACCATTGAATTATGTGGACGTGATAATTGCCACAATTGATATGAATATTTTTCCCCTGATTATTATTGCTTGGTAACCTAAGAATTAGGGAACATCACTAATTTTGAGAATTAGTGCACGCCTAAGTGACGCGAATCCTAAAGGTAGCTACCGGGTTTAACACCCCCACCCAGAATGTTCACTAGACGGAAGGGCTAGTGGGCGTGGTGTTTAGTGCTTCGAAGTTTATATGATTATTATACAGACGAGATGTTCTATTTTGGGGATATTATTATGCGCATTATATGTTAAGGTCGCTTACCAAGCCAAGCTATGAAAGAAATGAAAAGTGAATGTTATGTATCGAGAGAATGATTTTATACACAGGTTATGTGTATGTTATTTTTGTGCACGAGATATGTGTACGGTTACTAAGATTTATGAAAGATGATTTTGTACACGAGAAAGGTGTACTATATTTAAAAGATACCGCATGTACATTACAGGTGGGTATAGGATTCGGGCCCATTTGTACCATGCAGGATTTAAATCTTGTGGTCTATCAAAATGATGAATTTTATTGATTTATGATAAACCTATGAACTCACCAACCTTGTGGTTGACACTTGAAAGCATGTTTATTCTCAGGTATGAAAGAAATCATTCGCTGTGCATTTGCTCATTTTAAAAGACATCATTTGGAGTCGATCTTCGCAATAGGACCAGATGTTGGTGACTTCGTCCAGATGGATTAGGACGGGGTATGACATGTGGTATCAGAGCGGTGGTCTTAGCGAACCAGGTCTTGCATTAGTGTGTCAAACTGATAGATATTAAGATGTATTAATGAGTCTGGACTTTGACCGTGTCTGCACGTCAAAAGTTTTGCTTATCATTTCGTATCAAAAATCATCTACTTACCATCCTTAGGAAATTACCTGCTTATCATTCCTAGTCTAGACACATCTTACTGCATTGATTGCATAAATAGTGTATAGACAAAATTCATATCTTAGCGTACCTGATAATTCATATCCTAGCGTATCTGTTACTGTTGATTTGCCTGACATATGCCATAAATTCCTCCGTAATCTATGAAATCTTTTGTTCTATATATAGATATTCTATGTAATTAGAATACCATCCGATAGCCGAAAATCATTCATATCGAAAAAAATCCTTTACTCAATCTTATGAAATGGAACTCGTCACTAGTTCAAGTTCTTCGGAACCCGACAGCTATTCCGACATGGATGTTCACCTAAGCTCCGTAAGCAACGTCACCAGAATGAATCTACCAATCAGCCATCCCCAATTCATCTGATGGGTTCGTAATCTACTTAATCATTGGAGACAAGAAGAAGGTGATCCTTTCCATCAACCGAATTCACCTCTTGACGAAGAACCCGAAGCACTTACCGGTGAACCAATCCGAAACACCATTTTCAGCCTCATTTCCAAGGTAGCTCGTCACGATTATATTATATCCACAATTCTAAACCTTATTCATCTGCTCGTTCTGACCGACAATCATCCCGGAATAATAGAAGAAGTTAATGAACTTCGCGCTAGAGTAATCAATTTAAAAAATATGGTGCAAAACGTACCAGCTTCAGCAGCATCACTGACACCAACAGTACCACCATCAGCAACATTAACAGTACCATTACCGCCACCAACAGCAACATCCGCCTCACAAGTCTCGACATCACAATTCATATCTCGAACATCAACATCATACGCACCATAGATACCAAGGAGTACCAACAACAATGAACGATGAAGTATTGATCCATAACTTCATTAAGATTCTGCGAAGAATATGTGGTTCCTAATAGCTTTAGAGATTATTTATTCTAATTCAAACCAAAATGAAAATGAGATTAATATCATATTAACTCATTAAATCCATGATTATATCTAAAGAAAATATATATGTATATATATTTTCATAAAGATTGTAATTAATAATTCTTTTGTACAAACTGTTAATGGTGAAAATATTTTAACGGGTAGGTAATACCCGAGGAATATTTAAATTTCACATTAATAAATTACACTGTACATTCTTCGAATCTGATTCAACAGTCATTTACTATCCTACTTACATCCATAGATATACGAATCCATTCACCAAAGAATAACCATTTGCACTCCAATTCAATTTCATATACAAGTTTCTACCGATCAAAATCCAAGTCAAGATTTGACAAGTGGCATACTGAAGAAAATAATGAACAAAATAAAATTGATTAGTAACCAATTAATTAATTACGTAAAACTTTAAACCTAGACTAACTGTTCCTAGCTAACTGTTTCTATATGACTATATCCTTATAATATACTACTTTTGTTTGAACTATTGGACTATTGGACTATTATCATGGACAATTAAAAAGTATTAAAAGAGTAGGAAATATTAATTACAACACATTTTGACTTAAAAAGATCGTAAATAAATTACATCTACCACAGTTAAATATTTCCTCAAGTTTGTCACTTGATTTAATCTTAAACCTCCTTTGTAACCTGATTTCATCTTAAACCTCATTTGTATCTCGACGATTCTAATCTGCGTTCAAACATTTCATGATTCTTAAAAACACCTCAATCGAGAGGATGAACCAACCGCACTTCATCTATGGAAGAAAAGATTGATGCATATAGTTATGCACCTAAAAACCCTCGAAACTTGAGTAAACGTTTAACACGTAGCTGTACAAATTCCTTTAGCGTTGTTATTACCCAAAATACCTTTACAATTTTTTTTAAGATAGCCAATTTTGTCACAGCTCCAGCAAGACAACTTCGACTTTTCATTCAAAACAAACTTATTATAACCTTGATATATATGCGTGCTCATTTATTGTTATCAGAGAACCTTTCGTATTCCACCAAATTACCATCAGCGTTTAATCATCTAAAAACACAATTCTCCTGAAACCACCTTGGATTGATAACCGATGATTCAGATATCGTAGCATTGATTGCAGAGGAATCAGAAAAAAAATCGTAGATGGTCTAAACGACCAAGAGTTTGATGATAAAGAATGGAGTGTTGGGGAACATTTGATAGAAAATTTAGTACTGAAAAACGGATTGAACTAACCATGAAGGAGATCAAGGACAAATAGAAGGATCAAACCCTATATTCAAAGAATCCAGATAATGCTGGATCCGATGAAATCTTTAGAGAATATCTTGCTCCGAAGTCATGTTAAAATCTTGCGGAAAATTCTTCTTCATCAACCTTCGAACTTAGAAATTCCAAAATATCATCATAAATATCTTTGATATTTCTGAGGATATTTATCCGAAAATTATCTATCTCTTCGTGTTTTCTGTATTTCATTATATTGGAAACTTCTGTAAAATCTAAGTATAAATTACGAATGAATTGTGGAGAAGTGTTGGGAATTGAAGCATGGATTAGTATAATATAATGACGCTTGGCCAACGTGATTATATGACAGTAAGTCATGCTGAGTTTCTAATGAAACGTGATGATGGTTCACAGTAGATCATACCACCATCATGAGTCATGTTACATAACTCTTTCATTCTACTTAACTTCTAAACATATCAAGAAAATGTATTCTTGGTGGTTTTATCTTCCGTGATGTTGATAAATTTGAAAATCAAATCGTGTTATCACGTTCCTTCCTGCTTAGAACATTTTAATCATTCGAAACTCTATATCTACAAATTCTGGAACATTATTCGCTTGACTTGAAGTCGGAAAGAGAAAACAAAAGCATAGAGCTTCGAAATATAAGGGAGAATATAAAGCCCGATAACAACACATAAATTACAAACCGTGTATATCAATGTTTATCGCAACATAAAGACACGGGAGAATTAAAAACACTATAACCCCAAGGGCGAAATAAAAGAAAACAGATTCCTCTGGTGGAAGTTGAAAAAGGAGAATGATTGTTGCGATAGTAAGGATGAGGACAAGGATCAGAACTGGATTAAGCATTTTCACAATCTTTTAGATGTATGAACTAAGGAAGAAAGTATAGGAATGGTGATAATAATGGAATGGAAGAGCTTAATTTATAATGGACATATCAGACAGAGTAATCGAGGTAGATCACCGTATTTAAATATAGAGATTTTAATTTCCTTATTCGTCGAAGAATCAAATCTTTTAGATTTCGAAGATTTTCTTTTAAATCCCTTGAATTCCGGAGTTCAACTTGACTACGTCAAAAGCTAAGACAAATCTTTACTTATTTACTTCACTCTTTTGTGATAACTTCATTCGTACTCTTCGAATAATCGAATTATTTTATCCTTATTATTCAAGGGTAAGGAAACTCTATTTATCAACTCACATTCGTCATAAAAACATGTTTATTGTTAATTATGACAACCTCACTCAAATTTCGGGACGAAATTTTTTTTAACGGGTAGGTACTGTGACGACCCGGAAATTTCTGACCAAATTTAAACTTAATCTTTATATTATTCTGACACGATAAGCAGAGTCTGTAATGTTGAAATCTTAAAAACTTTGAACTGTGTTTAATATATTCATTTGACCTTCGACTGCTCTCGACGATTCACGAATAATTAACTGTAAATAAATATGTGTGTATATATATATATATATATATATATATATATATATATATATATATATATATATAATTATAAATATAAGTATAATAATTTGAATTGATAAAATACAATTTAATCATTTGAATTAAATATGTAAAATATAGTTGATATAGTAATATTATTATTACTTTCATGATTATTATTATCTTAATCAATATTAGTATTATTAATATCATTATGGTTATTATTATTAGAAAATAATACAATCTATTATTAATATCATTAATAAAATTTGTATTCCTATTATTACAAATCAGTATTTTTAATTATAATTAATCAATGTTAATATTACTAGTATGTTTAATTAATTATTAATAATAATTATAAATATTATAAAAATAATGAAAAGAGTACGAGATTGTTACAAACACCTTTCTTACAATCATAGAGGCAATGGATTTAAATATTAATAATATTATTCAATCACTGTATGTTAAAAGATTGAGATAAAGATTTATACTGTGTTTGATAATTAGTATTAATGAGTTACTCTGTGTGTTTGTATGTTATCATCCACCGAACCTATATATCTTTATTTATTTCATGATATCATTCTCTATAGATACATTAGATATACATATACATGATATAACAAACAAACCCATCACCCCCACTTGCATTCCTTCCTTTCTTTTCTATCGACATCCAAATAATACATTTTGTTTTTATGCTTTTAAATTCTTTTATGATTGTCAAAACATCAATTTCTTTCTTCTCTCATCTACCTAATGTAAACTCTCTTTACATATATATACATACATAACCATATGTAGATATATATATATATATATATATATATATATATATATATATATATATATATATATATATCCACACATTCAAGATCAAACATATCATCTTCATTTTCAACAATCGAACATCGAGAATCCTCACCACTTTTCACCACCTAAATCACCAACCCAAAACTTTTGTTTTCCTGCTTTTGACTTCCTTTACCACCCAAACCCCACCTTAGGAAAAACCATCGATATCTTTTTTTTTTTATTATTTGTCTATGTTGATTAAATTGGTAACATCCATATGAAAGACAAAACGTTAGGTCTCATTACACCAATCAAATAATGGAACATGGGACCAAACTGTATGTTGAGTCACGGACGGTTAATTAAACAGCATAAACTATACTTCACTATGACATTCTATATATAAATATCGATAAGCTAATCAAGTCTATATATATTAGTACCCAAATTTACACTAAACTCAGAGCCATTATATTACAAACCATCGTGAAACTACCTTAAGAACTGCTGCAAGGCTTTCGTGTTTCATTGCTGTTCGATTTCCTTTTTCTATAAACAGCCACTACTCAAAACCGCTGCTTGAATGCTTACATTCCTGCCTAAAACCAAACCCACAATAGTCGCAAACCACCTCGCTGCTAAACTGCTACTAGTTTCTTCTGTTTAAACGATTGAACCTCACCACAAACCAACATGATCATTGTCCCTGCTGTCCGTTTATTTCTGTCCCATTGAATCCACCATAAGGATTGCTATAATTCGTTTCCTTCTAACTGTAACTCGAATAAACCACCACAACTCCATTTGACAACCACCTTATTCGAAGTTTTTTGTGTAAATCACCATACCACCACTTCGAAACCCATTTCATCACCATGAATCGGTTTATGTTTACAGTCACCATCACCATGAGCAACACTCTATTTTTATTAAACTGCTCGACTTGTTGACTGCTACTGCTATCGTACCTTCTGTAACATGATTTATTAAACCAAAACACCACCTTCAGTTTACATATTTTTTTTCTCTTTCTTTTTTATTTTCGTTCCTATGTTAATTTATTTCTGTTTAGACCACACACACACGCGTAAACTGCTACGTTTTTCCTAATCGAACGAGTTCACCCAACATCCGCCATCTCTATCTATCTCTGTTCGAAAACATCAACCACCTAGAACACCACAACCATCTGAAGGTTCCGGTTATAAATACAAACGATTCAATTAAAAATACAAACGATATCGAGTTCATCAACAACGCTAGTTCACCTTTAAGACCACTATGATGATAACTGTTTCCCGTTTCCTGCTCGTTGAATGCCGACTGGTACTGCACATTTTAATTATATATTTTTCTCTTTCTTTTTGAACTCTTGTTTACAGCCTGCTGCTACTGTTGCTTGTTGTATTCGATCAATCGAAAAACCCTTTGCTTTTCACTGATGTCTTCATTATTCGAAAATCTGCAGATTATGATAGAATATGATGATGAAATAAATGATGGGATGATGTGATGATATTGATGATGAATCGATGATCTACTAATCATTGGTGATTATTTCTTGATTGATTGTTGATGAATGAATCGAACAAACCCTTGAACTGTGATTTTTTCTCCTGCGTTTTTTATTTATTTATCCCCAATCTAGTTGAACAATCGACAAAAGCAGATCCCCTTTTATTTAGGTATATATATCGAGTATTATTATTATTATTATTATTATTATTATTATTATTATTATTATTATTATTATTATTATTATTATTATTATTATTATTATTATTATTATTATTATTAATTATTATTATTATTATTATCATTATTATTATTATTATTATTATTATTATTATTATTACTACTACTACTACTAAAAATAGGTATTAGTTATCATTTACTATATTATCACAATTATAATTACAAACATGATTATTGTTAATATTATTATGGTTACTAATATTAATATCATTTAAAATCTTATTTCAATTATCTTAATTATTGTTTTATTGATTATCATTTATAACCATTATTATTATTAACATAGTAATCAGTATTGTTATTAATAAATTTATTATCAACATTATCATTAAGTAGTAAAATTGTTATATTCATAATTGCTATTATTATTATTATTATTATTATTATTATTATTATTATTATTATTATTATTATTATTATTATTATTATTATTATTATTATTATTATTATTATTATTATTATTATTAGTGTTATTATTATTATTACTATCTTTATTATTGTCATTCTTATTATTACTAGTATTATTACAAACATATATTTTTTTTTATAAAAGTACATTATTATAATATTAAAATTTCATATCACCATACTGTTATTATTAAAATGATAATTACTAAACTATATATGTATAAAATGTATCAGATAATACGTAAATATATATTGTTATCATATATAAATCCTAATATATATTTTAACATATTACAAAGAACGCTAAATATTAGTTATACTATATATATATATAAATTAAATATATTAAATTAATCTAAATAACAAATACTATAACGAGTATATTATTAATAGTAATTTATATAAACCTACTCGATTACGATTACATATTTTAATAAATATACAATTGATATAGGTTCGTGAATCCGAGGCCAAACCCACACTTGTTCCATGTTGTCATATGTATTTTTACTACAAAATACAATAGGTGAGTTCATTTGCTCCCTTTTTACTCATTACATTTTTGGCTCAGAATACATGCAAATGCTTTATTAACTGTTTTACAATATTTATATGCGTGAGTTCATTTAATTCCCTTTTACTCTTTACATTTTTGGGACTGAGAATACATGCGCTAGTTTTACAACTGCTTTATTAAATGCTTTTGAAATACATTTTGAACTGAGAATACATGAAATGCTTTTATAAATGTTTGACGAGTTAGACACAAGCAAAACATTCCTTGAATGAATTATGTGGACGTGATAATTGCCACCATTGAATTATGTGGACGTGATAATTGCCACAATTGATATGAATATTTTTCCCCTGATTATTATTTCTTGGTAACCTAAGAATTAGGGAACATCACTAATTTTGAGAATTAGTGCACGCCTAATTTACGCGAATCCTAAAGGTAGCTACCAGGTTTAACACCCCCACCCAGAATGTTCACTAGACGGAAGGGCTAGTGGGCGTGGTGTTTAGTGCTTCGAAGTTTATATGATTATTATACAGACGAGATGTTCTGTTTTGGGGATATTATTATGCGCATTATATGTTAAGCTCGGTTACCAAGCCAAGCTATGAAAGAAATGAAAAGTGAATGTTATGTATCGAGAGAATGATTTTATACACAGGTTATGTGTAGGTTATTTTTGTGCACGAGATATGTGTACGGTTACTAAGATTTATGAAAGATGATTTCGTACACGAGAAAGGTGTACTGTATTTAAAAGATATCGCATGTACATTACAGGTGGGTATAGGATTCGGGCCCATTTGTACCATGCAGGATTTAAATCTTGTGGTCTATCAAAATGATGAATTTTATTGATTTATGATAAACCTATGAACTCACCAACCTTTTGATTGACACTTGAAAGCATGTTTATTCTCAAGTATGAAAGAAATCATTTGATGTGCATTTGCTCATTTTAAAAGACATCATTTGGAGTCGATCATCGCAATAGGACCAGATGTTGGTGACTTCGTCCAGATGGATTAGCACGGGGTATGACATTCAGTTCCCAAAACTCCGCTTCCATTTTCTGAATTTCGGTTCTGGGGCAGTACTCCTAGATCATGGCACTCTTAAACTCTTCCCATGGTGTAGCATAGGCTTCGTCGATTCCACGTGCCTGGGCGAGCGTATTCCACCAAGTCAAAGCGCCATCCGACAAAGTGCAGGATGAAAACTTAGTCTTGTTCCCCTCGGAGCAGTTACTCACACGGAACACAGATTCCAACTTCTCTAACCATCTCGTCAGCCCAACTGGCCCTTCTGTTCCACTGAAATTGTGGGGCTTGCAGCTCTGGAACTCTTTGTAAGTACACCCGTTATGAACAGCTGGGTTAGCCAATTGAGCTGGAGCACGGTTGGCATTGCTATAGTCGCGGCGACTCGAGTAGCTATCATTTCCTCGATCTGAACTGCGGTGGAGATTTCTCGCGGACCTCTTCCATTAGCCATCGATCTTCCCAACAAAAATTTTGACTTAAGTTAAAATTCCACAATCGGTAACGTCATAGCAGAAGGTAAACAGTACGGAAACAACACAACACACGATAACTAAGCATGGCAACAAGCAGCAGGTAGCACAAAAGCCAACATGTAATAAAACACCGTACAACAATTAAGCAACAGTAATTCCATTCATAATAAGAAAATTGCATACAATGGCATGAGGTTCGTACATTACATTAATGAAAAAAAGGAAACTAAAAACGGAATACATAAGGAAATCTAATACAATAGTCCTAGGGCAAAGGTGGGTAAATGATGTCCATCAGGTGGGACATCTGGTCCTCGAGCTCAGTTACTTGAGCACGAAGGGTATGCACTTCCCTCATCAGTTCCTCGACGATGGGGGATGCTGGTGGGCCAGGTGGTGCAGGTGGTGCAGATAATGTAGATGTAGACGGCACAGTGCGGGAGGTCTTACGCACGAATGTATCAGCAGGATACGGTACGACCCTCTTACGGGATGTGACCCTAACCAACTGTCCATGTGCGTCCACGAACGGTCTTCCTCCATTAATCACTGGGATAATAGTACCATCGAAATGATACTGCTTCTTCGGCAGGGTAGAGGGCGGCTGCACGGGCTCCTCCTCAGGGTCCTCCTCAGAATCCTCCTCGCTGGAGTCATCGGATGATGATCCGTCTAAATCGTCGGAAGGAAATGCAGGATCATCGCGGACGGGAGGAAGCATCTGACCGGTGGTCATAAGTCGATATATGCCTGGTGGAATCGGTACAACACGTCCATCAGCGGTGCGTCTAGCCCAATGTCCATGCTCATTACGGAAAGGACCGTCTCCATTTCCCCTAGGAATCACAGTACCATCGGAATGGTGCTGTGGCTCCGGGAGTCTAGGGCTGGGTGGTGCTGGAATCATCTCAGGATCCTCGTCTCCGTCAGAGACATCCATCAGGTCAAGCACGAGTCCACTATCTCCAGAAGGTGAATCACCAGAGTCGTCGAAGGGTAGCGGTGAATCAGCAACAATCGTAGGCGAGGCAACAGTCGTCTCTGAGTCACTTTCGAAGTCAAAGGTCATGGGCTGCATTTCTGACATCTGAACAAGGAAAAATAACTTTTTCCATGTCAGTAAGGCATATAGCAAGCACGTAATCAGGTACTACAGCAACCTAGATCGTCTACCGCAGTACATAGCATGGCAATAACAACAGTACTAAACAAAGTAACATGCAATCGAAAGCAGACAGTAGCATGCAGTAACGAGGATAAGCAATAGAATATAGCAAGTTCACATAGCAGTAAAGGTAAGCAGTAGCATGCAGCAAGATCATACGGCAGTATAAGTAAGCAGTAACATGTAGAAGTAGTAAGCAGTAACAAGTAAATGAGCAAGTTGTAGATTAGGCCTAATCCTACTCGGTCTGGTCTAGACTCACTAATGCAACCTAAATCCCTACAACCAATGCTCTGATACCAAATATGTGACGACCAGGAAAATTTTGACTAATTTTAAACCAAACTCTCGATACGATTTAATATTTTTAACACTATAAGCAAAGCCTGTAATGTGGAGTCTCAAAATTTTTGAATTATTTTCTTGCATTCATTTAACTTCGACTGTTTCCTACGATTCACGAACAACTATTTGTAAATAGATATATATATATAACTTCTATTCATAATTATTATTATATTGTAATGTGTAAGTATCAAATATTCAATGAATGTTATCATATAATGAATGATATAATTATTAAATATTACAAAATTAATAAATTGTAATATAATATATTAAATGCAGTTACAAGTTAAAAATGTAATTGTTATACTAATATTATTATTACTTCTATTACTATTGTTATTACTATTAAGCCTATTATTATTATTATTATTAGTATTAGTATTTTCATTATTAATAACATTACTAATATTATTATTATTAATATATTCATTAACTATTAGTTTTAATTAATTATGAAAATGATAAAATTATGGGATTTGTTTTACATGCCTATCATATTATCTTCGTGCCTGTTAAAAGTTAATGAATCGAATACTTCACCACTATAAGACAATCAATCATTTACAAAATCAGTTAGAGATTATTATCAACTTTATGTTCTATCATTTCTTCCCACTCGTGAAATAATGTCTATGAATCCTTACAAAATAGATGGTGGCTATATTCATTTCACATGTTTCTCTTTAACTTATTTAATTATTACTTTACTTATACTATATACATATATGCGTGCAAGTTGGGAGAAAATGTTTAACTATGTATCTACTGACATCCAAAGTAATCCCCAAAAGTCTTTGAACTTAGGCTTGTCCATGGCTATTTCCACTATCAATTGCTATGGCCTTTTGCTTGCTCACTACTCAACTCAAAATACCCTTTTCAATTAGAACTATAACCGGAATCCAAGTTATTTTATATTCCTCACGAGAACCACCACTCCACAATCACCTTAAAACCCACTCGTCTCCACAACCATCTATTACCTTCACTCTTCGACAGGAGGTGTACCAAGGTGATCTGTATGCTGACATGGTTAACCAAGTAAAACCCACGTTCCATGCTTACGCCAAGTCTGGAATGATGATGTTTTACGATGGCCAAGGAGGTCAAGTAGATTTTATGTTATGTGCCAAGTTATTTTCACCATCAAGTTCTCAAATATGAAGCTTATTCTGCTGGTGAGATCGACACTATTGCCCACGTATTAAATTTTTCAAAGTTCACCCAACACCCAAGATCACCCCTATTCCACCATCCTCACAATATTTATTGTTGATATTTTTTGTTTTTGTTTCAATTCATGCAAAATGGCTATAATCCTCACCATTTCCACCACCAAAGACCACCCATTCAAAACCCATATAACCACCATTAAAAATCACCTTCTTTGAATCACCCACGACTGCTGCTATCATTGTTTCTGCTTCTGTTCTTGGACGAGTACCACCTTTATCCTAGCACAAAATCGCCATCTGATTTCTTTACTTAACTGCTACTGCTGTGTTTTCTGTTGTTTCCAAACAGTAAAGTAATAAAGAATGATGATGATGGAGTATGGCGAGATAATGGCACCTATGTTCATACATAGATAATTATTATTTATACAAAGCATATATTTATAGTAATTGTCGATAAGTAATCCAATGATGATTATGTTAATGGAAGGTGACATGAGGATGATTGTGTAGTTGCTTTCCTATCCCCACTTCAAATTGTCGTTCAAAGTGAAGGATTTTCTTATGCCCGAGAGACATAATAAATTAATGTGGCTTACATGTTATGATCCAAGTCGGGTCATACCCAATAACAAGCTTATCAATATTTTAGTATTTATTTTATTAAATGGAACTTTAATAAATAAATACTTGGCACCTATACTTTAGAAATTGGTTTTCTAAAGTTAAAATGCAAGATATAATTATTTGGATGATTATAAGTACAAGTTTAATCATTAAACTTATATGTGTGTGTTATAATTTTATAAAGTGGCTTATAAAATTATGTATATATATATATATATAATATACATGTACAAATCATATTTATTTATCTTTATAAATGGTTTGTAAAGATAAAAATGTGTACATGTTTTAACATATATATATATTTGCAAGTATCATGAGTTTTTATTTAACAAGTTTAAAAAAAATAAAAGATATAAAATGGGGGAGGCATGGGGGCGGTTTTGTGGTCTCCTAGGCACCTCCCCATTTTGTTTTAATAACTAGCAATTACTTCTATACTTGCATGCTTGAATTCTCCAAGACACACACTTACTCTTGCATTTTCAAATTAGCAAAAAGCTCTCCTTTTCCTCCCCTTTTTGGCCGAAAGTTTTGAGCAAGGAAGAGGGTTCTTCCATTGATTTTGCTTGTGTTTTAGGTGTCTTGCAAATCCTAACCAAAGGTGGTGTTGATTACATAGCTTGTGGGTATCATTCTCTTGAGGTTTCAAGTTAGAGACTAGCCTTTCTTCATCATCATCTTCATTTTGTTCTACACCTCCATTTGGAGAAGGTATAAACTCCTACTAGCTTATACTTACATTTTAGCATATATTTCAAGACTAGATCTTTAATGGATTTCATGCTTTAAAAGGTTAAACTTTACATGCATGAACTTGAAATTGCTTCCGCTTTATATATACATATACACACGAATTTATATGTAACAAAATGGGTTTTGTAACTTTGTTTATGTATTGAAATCCATCAATGGTATCTAGAGCCAAAGTCTTGTTAATATGCTTCTTGTTTTTGGCTAGAAAACTCATTTGTTTTACAATCTACTAACATGCATGAATGTAGAATGTAAAAATCTTGAGTTTTGGTGGGGTTTATGGTCTTGGCCGAATTATTGGACCCAAAAGTGGGTTTTGGGACTTCAAGTTTGGCCAAGTTTGTTGTTATGTTATTGTTCACAATCAAGCCTAGACCATATGTTTGAATGTTTGGTTGAATTGGTTGTAATATTCATTCATATGATTTGTAATAATTTTGTTATTTTGGTTTGTAATAAGTTGTATGTAATCTTGTAATATTCATGTAATTTGTTCTATTTGGTTTGTAAAATAGAATAGGTTGTTATTTCATTTTCTAGAAAGATTGTATTAGGATATAATTTTGTAAAGAGAAAATGAAGATCATGAAGAAAGTTACAAGATGAAGCATTTGAGGATTACAAGATTAAGTGGGAGATTTTGGTAAAAATCTCTTATTTTGGTTTAACCCCTTAGGTGACATTTGTTTATTGGCTAAACAAATGTCTACCAAAATGGCTCTTGATTGTGAACACTTTGTTATGCATGTTTGTGAATGTTTGTATGTTTGGTTGCAACAAGATCATCACTAGATAACACTTGCATAATACATTATAAAATGGTTATAATAAAACATAACAAAATGACACTAATAATTGGTTATTAGACTTAGATAAAATGGTTTATTTAAAAGCAATGGAATGGTTAAAACTAGTAATTGGTTACTAAAAGGTACATGAAAATGGGTTTTTCATAAACATACTACACACCAAATGCATGTTGGTGTATAGCTCTTTGTTTTCTAAACTAGAATGTAGAAAACCTAAAATCAAACAAGGTAAACAAGTTTAACGCCATCCTTTTGTGGAAACACTTAGACATATTAGGAATCTCTTGATGGGATAAAGGTCACCTAACCGTCATGAGTGAACTAATATGAATAAGGTACACTTCACATACATGTGGGATAAAGGTCACCTAACCACTTGTATGTTAAGTCTACATGTCTACACAAGTGGGACAACTTGATTTGGGAATCATGAACTTAGGGTCACCGAAGCATGAGGAACAAATAGGCGTTGATGGGATTAATATGCCATGCAAAAGGATTGCATGATCCCATAAATTAGAAGTTGCAAAAGGATTGCAATTGTCATTATGACTACCTAGCAAAATCAAATAACGGGATAAAGGTCACCTAACCGAAATTTGATTTACCGTTGGATTCTAATATTTAATAAAACAAATTAAAAGGGTATTGTTTATTAAATTTGAAATCAATACATAAATGAACTTTGTTGAATTTTGTAGATGGCCGCTAATAACAACAACAACATGAACAACGCACCACTTAACTTTAACAACCTATCGTTACGGTCTCTCCTCGAGAAAGACAAACTCAACCATACAAATTTTATGGATTGGTTCCGCAATCTTCGGATTGTCCTCAAACAAGAGGATAAAATGTATGTGCTTGAGGACCCCATTCCCGATCAACCGGATGAGAATGATGTGGAGGCAATGGCCGCTTACGATAAGTATTGCCACGACTCCCTTCAAGTCTCATGCTTAATGCTTGGGACTATGATACCCGAACTCCAAAAGGATTTCGAGCATCATAGCGCATACGACATGATAACACAATTGAAGGAGATGTTTCTCCAACAAGCACGTGTTGAGCGTTTCGAAACGGTTCGGGCGCTTCATACTTGTCGTATGGACGATACCCAATCGGTTTCATCTTATGTACTTAAGATGAAAAGCCTTATCGATCGTGCTAACCGTCTTAACCTTAACATATCTAATGAGTTAGCCACCGATCTTATCCTTAACTCCCTATCAAAGAGGTTTGATCAATTTGTAATTAATTACAACATGAATGGGATGGATAAGAGTATAGGTGAGCTTCATGGTATGCTTAGGACGGCGGAAACTAGCATGGGTAAAAGGACTTTACCCGTGTTAGCAATCGATCAAGGTGGGTCTAAAGGTAACACCTCTAAGCCAAAGGTGGCTAAGAGAAAAGGACCCGCCCATCAAGGCAAAGGGAAGGGGAAGATGGTTACCCCAACCATCAACAAGGCAAAGAAGCAAAAGGTAGCCGAGAAGGCAAACCCCAAGGAAGACCCATGTTTCGGTTGCGGTGAGATGGGTCATTGGAAACGAAACTGTCCGGTCTATCTTAAAGAGTTGAAGGACAAGTGGGATGCAGGGCAAACCTCAGGTAATATATACATGGTATATGTAGAGCTTAGTATTACTTCTTCTAATACATGGGTATTAGACACGGGATGTGGAACTCATATTTGCAATACTTTGCAGGGGTTCAAAAGAAGTGATCATAAAGCGGGAACATCAAGTCTCTATATGGGCAATGGTGCAAAGGTGCATGTTAAAGCTCAAGGAGAATTTGTTTTGAAGCTTCCAAGTGGATTGGAGCTTATTTTAGAAAATGTTTTGTATGCACCGGATTTATGTCGAAACATTATTTCTATTTCTCGCTTAAGACAATGTGGTTTCAATGTTAATTTTATTGATGATGATATCCATTTTTCTAAAGATAATGTATTCTATTTCAAGGCTTCGCCTTCAAATGGAATTTATGAATTGGTTCATGATGACGCATCATCGAGCTCTATATACCATACTAGCACCAAGAAACTCAAAAGGGATTTGAGTGATTCCTATTTATGGCATTGTCGCCTTGGTCATATAAACAAGAACCGAATGCATACACTTCAAAAGAATGGACTTTTGAAATCAAATGAAATGGATTCGTTTGATGTATGTGAATCTTGTTTACAAGGCAAGATGACTAAAGCACCTTTCAAAGGGACTTATGAAAGGGCTAAAGATTTATTGGGATTAATACATTCGGATGTATGTGGACCCTTTAAACCCATGACTAGGAATGGTGAAAGATACTTTGTTACTTTCATTGATGACTTTAGTCGTTTCGGATATGTCTACTTACTAAGACACAAGGACAAAACGTTTGAAGCATTCAAAGAATATCAAAACGAAGTACAAAATCAACTCAATAGGACAATCAAGGTACTTCGTACCGATAGAGGAGGTGAATACCTAAGCGATGCCTTCCAAGATCATCTTAGGAGTTGTGGGATCATCTCACAACTTACTTCACCCGGAACACCCCAACTTAATGGAGTTTCCGAAAGGAGGAACCGAACCCTAATGGATATGGTTCGATCTATGATGGCTAGAAGCTCGTTACCTCTATCATTTTGGGGTTATTGTCTAAGCTCCGCGGCTCGTATTTTAAATATGGCCCCAACCAAGAAAGTGGAACGAACTCCTCATGAGATGTGGTTTGGAAAACCTCCTTCTCTTTCATACTTGAAAGTATGGGGATGTGAAGCTTATCCTAAGCGTTATGTAGCAAATAAGCTACATGCTCGATCCACAAAGTGTATCTTCATAGGATATCCCAAAGATGACATGGGATATTACTTCTATGATCCATCCGAGCAAACGGTATTTGTTGCTCGGAAAGCGGAATTCCTTGAAACCAAGTTCCTTATGGAAGGTGATGGTGAAAGGAAAATAGATCTTGTAGAGGTACAAGATCAAGCCAATGATACACAATTGGTTGACACTAGCACTCAACATGAGGATGTTGAAAATGATCAAGTGGATGATCAAGGTACACAAGACGTTCGAAGATCTAGTAGGATTAGTAATCCTCCTGAGAGATATGGTTTTCTCGTGGATGGTTGCTATACGGTTGATTTGGATGAACCGGTAAACTACGAAGATGCTTTATCAAGGATTGATAAAGATAAATGGCAAGAAGCCATGAACGCCGAGATGCAATCCATGTATGATAACCAAGTTTGGGAACTTGTTGAGCAACCTCCTAGCTCTAAGCTAGTTGATTGCAAGTGGCTTTTCAAGAAGAAAACCGACATACATGGAAACTTGGATACATACAAAGCTAGACTTGTAGCAAAAGGTTTCACTCAAACTCAAGGGGTTGACTATGATGAAACCTTCTCGCCTGTGGCAATGCTAAAGTCTATTAGGATATTGTTTGCCATCGCTGCTCATTATGATTACGAAATTTGGCAAATGGATGTCAAAACCGCTTTCCTAAATGGATATCTTGAGGAAGATGTCTATATGGTACAGCCCGAAGGTTTTGTCGATCCGAAAAATCCTAAAAAGGTATGCAAGTTAAAGAAATCAATCTACGGATTGAAGCAAGCATCGAGAATGTGGAATCATCGTTTTAATGAAGAGGCAAAGAAATTTGGCTTCGTTAAAAATGGTGATGAAGCTTGTGTATACAAGAAGGCTAGTGGGAGCTCCATGATGTTCCTTGTGCTATATGTGGATGATATATTATTATTTGGGAATGATATAACCACAATGCAAGAGGTCAAAACTTGGTTAAAAGGTTGCTTCTCCATTAAGGATCTTGGAGAAGCACAATACATATTGGGGATTGGAATCTATAGAAATAGATCCAAGAGATTGATAGGTTTAAGTCAAAGTACATACATTGATAAAGTCTTGAAAAGGTTCAAGATGGAAAACTCTAAGAAAGGTTTGGTACCTATTCAAAAGGGAACTGTTCTCAGTTCATCTCAGTGTCCTACCACGAAAGATGAACAAGAGAAAATGAAGAAAGTCCCATACGCATCTGCTATTGGGTCTATCATGTATGCAATGATATGTACTAGACCGGATGTGTCATGCGCTCTTAGCTTGACAAGTAGATACCAGAATAACCCAGGAAATAGTCATTGGACTGCGGTTAAATGTATATTGAAATACCTTAGAAGGACTAAGGATATGTTTCTAATATATGGGTCTGGTGAGGAGGAACTCGTTGTAAAAGGTTACGTGGACGCGAGTTTCCAAACTGATCGAGATGACTCCCGATCACAATCCGGTTATGTATTCATGTTAAATGGTGGTGCGGTCTCTTGGAAGAGTGTGAAACAGGAAGTTGTTGCGTTATCCACTACAGAGTCGGAGTACATTGCCGCCTCATTGGCAGCTCAGGAGGCTGCATGGATGAAGAAATTCATCGACGACTTAGGAGTGGTCCCTTCCATTCAGGTCCCTCTTGAGATCTTTTGTGACAACGAGGGTGCGATTGCTCAAATCAAGGAACCTCGTGCTCATCAAAAGACTCGTCACATTGAGCGGAGATTCAACTACATTAGGGATGAGGTTGAAAAAGGAAAGATATGTATTCACAAAGTTCACACAGATCAAAATGTTGCGGATCCACTCACGAAGCTCTTACATGGGCCAAAACATGAGGGACATGTTTGTGCATTAGGGCTTCGATATTCTAGTGATTGGAATTGATCTACTTTATGTATTGTAACGGAACGAATTAATTCAAACTCATTAATATAATTATGGTATTAATTCAATTATGAGTCATGTTCCAATTTAGCATATTTTATCCATGAATAAATTATTATTCTAAATTCCGTAGTTGATCACATTTGTGGGAACAAGTGTGAGGTCTAGACTATTATGAACTTGGATTGGTTAACATTCAAATGATGAATGTGGGGCAAGGTTGCAACCAAGGTTCATAGATATTTGTGGGATACAAATATTGGAAGACCCGCTCTCAAGATTACTATATGGAACCTTTGTGGTTGATCACATGTAATCTTGAGTAAAGGAGAATATCATTATATCCTCTGACCTGAGACACATATTGGGTTCAGATATTCACCGAATATTGTACCTTGATTCTTTCCTTCGCTATTCTGAAACATGGTAGTACTTAAGGGAGGCTTCAGGCATGGTATGAAGTGTAATGTCTAGGACGTATGTAGTCAAGATGGAATTTGTCCCTCTTATTCGTTGAGAGTCAGATGTCTAAGGCCTGACAAAGTTAAATCTATAAGAGAGTGATCATTCTATGTCTCTTGGATTTAACATGACATCTAGGACAAAAGGATATATTGAAAAATTCACCTAAATCATATTCGAGATGGGAACTCGAAAGGGATGATGTTATTGAATGGCACCAAGTCATAACATGTTGGGGGTGATGGACGGTCGTTAGGTGGTATCTATCACTTACATTAATTCCTTATGTTTCTCGTGCAAGTGGGAGATTGAAGGATTTTCTTATGCCCGAGAGACATAATAAATTAATGTGGCTTACATGTTATGATCCAAGTCGGGTCATACCCAATAACAAGCTTATCAATATTTTAGTATTTATTTTATTAAATGGAACTTTAATAAATAAATACTTGGCACCTATACTTTAGAAATTGGTTTTCTAAAGTTAAAATGCAAGATATAATTATTTGGATGATTATAAGTACAAGTTTAATCATTAAACTTATATGTGTGTGTTATAATTTTATAAAGTGGCTTATAAAATTATGTATATATATATATATAATATACATGTACAAATCATATTTATTTATCTTTATAAATGGTTTGTAAAGATAAAAATGTGTACATGTTTTAACATATATATATATTTGCAAGTATCATGAGTTTTTATTTAACAAGTTTAAAAAAAATAAAAGATATAAAATGGGGGAGGCATGGGGGCGGTTTTGTGGTCTCCTAGGCACCTCCCCATTTTGTTTTAATAACTAGCAATTACTTCTATACTTGCATGCTTGAATTCTCCAAGACACACACTTACTCTTGCATTTTCAAATTAGCAAAAAGCTCTCCTTTTCCTCCCCTTTTTGGCCGAAAGTTTTGAGCAAGGAAGAGGGTTCTTCCATTGATTTTGCTTGTGTTTTAGGTGTCTTGCAAATCCTAACCAAAGGTGGTGTTGATTACATAGCTTGTGGGTATCATTCTCTTGAGGTTTCAAGTTAGAGACTAGCCTTTCTTCATCATCATCTTCATTTTGTTCTACACCTCCATTTGGAGAAGGTATAAACTCCTACTAGCTTATACTTACATTTTAGCATATATTTCAAGACTAGATCTTTAATGGATTTCATGCTTTAAAAGGTTAAACTTTACATGCATGAACTTGAAATTGCTTCCGCTTTATATATACATATACACACGAATTTATATGTAACAAAATGGGTTTTGTAACTTTGTTTATGTATTGAAATCCATCACAAAGTTCTACCAAACCAAAACCACTTGAAATATAAAATACATGGTACTAGTTCTAATTTCTTTCTCCAGCTCATTTTATAACAAGCCCAACACATTTCTAAACCTATTTAATCATTACCCTTTAATCATTAGATCGTTGTTATTAATTTCTGTTTTGAGGATGCTACTGGCGATAACAGAACTTGGGCCGAGATAATTATTATTGTTTGACCGAGGATTCAATTTGTTATTGGGCTGCTTGATCCACAAAACCCACGAATTTCAAATCCGCACTATTGCGCTTTCTCCTCCTGTTCATGTTTAATCAGCAAATACACTTGATATGGATGACAGGAAGTCGTTGATAATGTGAATAAGAATAGATAATGATGTTTATGATAAATGATAGTGATAAGTATAGATTATGATGATAATGATACGTATGAATACAAATTTGATAATGTCGGGATGAAGAAAGAAGGTTGATGATGATGAGACAATGATAAATTTACGAGTTGGTAATGATACTTTAACCATGATAAAATTAGTGAAGATCATGATATTATGTTGATTATAAGATAATAACAAGTTAATAATGATGATCATGATTATGATCATAATTATGAAAGAATGATGATGATGTTCGTTTATGATAACCATGATAGATATTAGGATGATTTGAATATGATGATGATGATAGATAAGTTAATGATGATGGTGGTGACAGAAGTGGAAAACGAACGATATTGGTGAGTAAATATATAAGATATCGATTCAAGATGATGAAGATGGTAGATGACGGATGATGTTAAATGGGTTTTATTAAAAAGACTGTTAGACGGGTTAAATAGATTTAAGGATGTTATTGGGATGTCGCGGGTTCAAACTCGGACTTGGGCATTTTTAAGGGCTACTTCATTAAGGTAATTTACTTATTACTCATTATTAATATTATTATTATTATTATTATTATTATTATTATTATTATTATTATTATTATTATTATTATTATTATAATTATTATTATTATTATTATTATTATTATTATTATTATTAATTGTTATTATTGTTAGGTTAATTATTATCATTATTGACATTAATATAATTGATATTATTATTATCATTTTTATTATTAAGATAAATATTATTAGTATTAATATTATTATTATTATTATCACTATGAATAAAATTACTATTTTTATGGTTATTATAGTTATCATTATTATTTTTGTTATCATTAATATTATTACAAAAATTATCATTTAAATTATTATTATTGTTATCATCATTACTATTATTATCACTATTTTAGTGGTATAGATATTATTTTAATAAACAAATAACATTTATATATTTTACATCTATATTAATATTAGATACTATTTTGTTTAATAAAATGTTATTATAATTAAGTTACAAATAATATATAAATATATTTTAAATTAAAGCATATATATATATATATATATATATATATATATATATATATATATATATATATATATATATATATATATATATATATATATATATATATATATATATATATATATATATATATATGAGTTCTAATACATTTTTTAATTTTTTCAAGCATTAATATATAATATTTATAATAAATAACATATATTATATTCTAATTAAAATACTTTAATGAGAATTTGTTATATAACTACTAAGCATCTAAAATATATAAAATAGATATAATTTATTTATTTATTAATATAACATATAAATTCTTAATATAAGAAGTATACTAATAATATTAATATATAAACTTGTTAATTGTTATTATGTGTTTTAATATATATAAAAATGATATAGGTTCGTGTATCCGAGGCCAACCTTAAATTGTTCAGTTCCGTCGTATGAATATTTTTACTACAAAATATTGGATAGTGAGTTTCATTTGCTCCCCTTTTAAATGCTTTTGCAATATATATTTTTGGGACTGAGAATACATGCGCTGCTTTTATAACTGTTTTACGAAATAGACACAAGTAATCGAAACTACATTCTATGGTTGGATTATCGAATCGAATATCACCCCTTTTAGCTTGGTAGCCTAAGAATTAGGGAACAGACACCCTAATTGACACGAATCCTAAAGGTAGATCTACGGGCCCTGACTTCCCCCATACTGAAAAATGGTATGCTTTAGTACTTCAAGTTATTAATACAGATGGATTTCTGTTTTGGGGATATTCTATATGCATTATGTTAATGTCGGTTACCTGGTGTTCAATCCATATGAATGATTTTTAAACACTTGCGAGTGTATGATTATTGAATAAAGGAAATCTTGTGGTCTATTAAAAATTATGGAAATGATTGATTATGATAAACTAATGAACTCACCAACCTTTTGGTTGACACTTTAAAGCATGTTTATTCTCAGGTATTAAAGAAATCTTCCGCTGTGCATTAGCTCATTTTAAGGATATTACTTGGAGTCATTCATGTCATATTTCAAAAGACGTTGCATTCGAGTCGTCGAGTTCATCAAGATTATTTCTAAGTCAATTATAGTTGGATATATTATGAAATGGTATGTATGCAATCAACTTTTGATGTAATGAAAGTTTGTCTTTTAAAAACGAATGCAATGTTTGTAAAATGTATCATAAAGAGGTCAAGTACCTCACGATGTAACCAAATGTAATGTATTCGTCCAGATGGATTAGGACGGGTCATGAAAGTTGGTATCAGAGCGGTGGTCTTAGAGAACCAGGTCTTGCATTAGTGTGTCTAACTGATAGTTGTTTAGATGCATTAGTGGGTCTGGACTTCGACCGTGTCTGCATGTCAAAAGTTTTGCTTATCATTTAGTGTCAAAAATTATTTGATTATCATCCTTAAAGTCTAGACATGTCTTACTGCCTCTATTGCATAGACAGTGTATAGATAAATTCATATCTTAGCGTATCTGTTATTGTTACTTTGCCTGACAGCTTCCGTAGAATCCTCCGTAAGCTATGGGATTTTAGTATTATATATGCATATGTAAACTATGTATTACAGGGTACTAATCTACATCCTATAATCTATTTCTTATCGAAAATCCTTCATCTGATCGTACGAGATGAATCCCTCAACCAGTTCGAGTCCCTCAGATTTTGATAGCTATTCCAATAGTTATTCCGACAGCTATTCTGACATGGATATTCACCTAAGCTCCGAAAGCAGTGTAAATGAAATAGATCAACCAAACAGTCATCACCAATTCTGGATGAATTAGGATGGGTTCTTAGTCGACTTGATCAATGGATATGCGAAGAAGGTGATCCTTTCCACCAACCGAATTCACCTCTTGGCAATGAACCTGAAGCACTTACCGGCGAACCTGTTCGTAATACCATTTTCTCTCATCTCCAGAGTATCTTGTCATGACTACATATTATCTCAAATTCTAGATCTTATTCATCCGCTCGTTAAAACTGACAACCACCCAGGTGTAATAGAAGAAGTCAACGAGCTTCGCACTCGGGTAGTAGCATTGGAGAATATGGTGCAAAGGTTACAAGCACACAAAAAAAAAAACAACATCATCCGCATCATACGCATCAACATCACAATCTGTACCTCGAGCATAATCATCGTTCTACATGACGTTCTACCTCATTTATCTTCGTTCGACATGGAGATTATGTAATCTCTAATGTTTTAGAGATTATGTATTCTAGTTCTAACGATAAATCAAATGAGATTAATATCATATTAACTATTAAATCCATAATTACATCTGAAGAAAATATATATGTACATATGTTTTCATAAAGATTGTAATTAAATTTTTTTTGTACAAATTGTTAATGGTGAAAATATTTTAACGGGTAGGTAATACCCGAGGAATATTTAGATTTCACATTAATAAGTTACACTGTACATTCTTTAAATCCGATTCAACAATCATTTACTATCCTGCTTACAACCACAGATATACGTATCCGTTCACCAAAGAAAAACCATTTTCATTCAAATTTAATTTCATATTCGGATTTTGACCAATCAAAATCCAAGTCCAGATTTAACAGAAGACATCACTTTTAGATTCTTACATCTTTCAAAGCCATACTTCGAATTCAAAATTGTGCCAGATCCATTGGCGTGTTATCACCGAAAATAAATTTACAATACCTTTCCAAAATTAGCCAATTTTGTCACAGCTCCAGCAAATCAACTTCGACTTTCATTCGGATTAAGCCTTATTATAACTTTGATATATAAGTTGGCACTTGATTTCATCCTAAATAATCATTCGTATCTTGACGATTACCATCAGTGTTTAATTATCTAAAAACACAATTCTATTGAAACCACCTCGGATTGATAACCGACAATTCAGATATGGTAGCATAAAATGCAGAGGAAACAACAAAATTGTAGATGGTCTAAATGGCCAAAAGTTTGATGATAAAGAATGGAATGTTAGGAACGCTCGATAAAAAATTTTGGTACTGAAAAATGGATTGAGCTAACCATGAAGGAGACCAAGGACAAATACAAGGATCAAACCCTATATTCAAAGAATCCAGGTAATTCTGGATCCGATGAAATCTTTAGAGAATATCTTATTCCGAAGTCATGTTAAAATCTTGCGGAAAATTTTTCTTCATCAACCTTCGAACTTGGAAATTCCAAAATATCATCATAAATATCTTCGATATTTCTGAGGATATTTCCATAAATACTCTCGTCCGAAATTATATATCTTTTCGTGCTATCTATATTACATCATAAAGGAAACTATTTTAGTTTCTAAATTTCTTTAAAATTTGAGTTTAAATTATGAATGGCTTCTGGAGGAGTATTGGGGATTGAAGCATGAGTTAGTATAATATAATGACGCTCGGCCAACGTGATTAAATTACAGTAAGTCATGCTGAATTTCTAATGGAACGTGATGATGGTTCACAGACCATACCCTCATCGTGTGCCATGTTACATAACTCTTTCATTCTACTTAACCTCTGAACATATCAAGAAAATACATTCTTGATAGTTCTATCTTCCGTGATTTCTAGTAATCTACTAATCCAATCGTAATATTACCTTTCATTTCTGCTTAGAATCTTAATCTTGTTCATCCGAACTTTATACTTACAAAACCGAGACGTCCTGATCGGTTTTCTCTAAGTCGGAAAGAAAACAGAAACATGAAGCTTCAAAATAGAAGGAAGTAGAGGAGTTGTGAAAATAATGGAACGGAAGAGATGAATTTATTGTAAAATATCAGGCATAATAATCGAGGCAGATGATCGCGTTTAATCAAAGAGGATCCTAATTCCCCTATTTATTGAAGAGCCAAATCTTATATAGATTCTGAAGATTATCTCTAAATTCCTTGAATTCCGAAATTCAACCGTGACTACGTCAGAAGTTAAGATAAAACTTTATTTTCACATTTCACTCTTTTGTGACAGCTTCATTCGTACGCTTCACATAATCGAATCATTTTATCTATATTAATCAATAATGATAAAACTCTATTTATCAACTCATATTCGTCATGAAAACATTTCTATTGTTAGTCATGACAACCACACTCAAATTTTGGGACGAAATTTCTTTAACGGGTAGGTACTGTGATGACCCGGAAAATTTCAACTAATTTTAAACCAAACTCTCGATACGATTTAATATTTTTGAAACGATAAGCAAAGCTTGTAATGTAGAGTCTCAAAATTTTTGAATTATTTTCTTGCATTCATTTAACTTCGACTGTTTCCTACTATTCACGAACAACTATTTGTAAATAGATATGTATATATATATGTGACAACCCAGAAATTTCCAACCAAATTTAAACTTTATCTTTATATTATTCCAACACGATAAGCAAAGTTTGTTAAGTTAAATCTCAAGAATTTTAAATTGTGTTCATTCATTCATTATAACCTCGACCAAATTCCAACGATTCACGAACCGTTATATATAAATAAATATGTATATATATGTATATAAATTATAACTTGAGAATATTAATAAAGTATTAAACGTATAATACTTTACATGAACGTATTTGTTTCAATATGTTTATCGATGGAATTAGAAGATAATATCAAATGATTAATTTATCAGATACATTGTGATATTATTACGGGTCTATGTTATGAGGTCCACTGTGATTTAAGAAATCTATTCTTTTTTACAACATTCGAAAAATGGTAAAGTGATTTATAAGTAAGAACGTGAAGTGTAACTAACTTAGATGTTGGATATCGACAAGTAAGTAACTCGACATTTTTCATTAAGATGATTTCATACATTTATTTAACCTTTGAACTTTATCCCATGCTTCACCAAAAGACTGTAATTTAAAAACTTGAAACCTATTATGAATATATATGATTCTACTTTTCTAAAACGTTTTATGATATAACGATTTCCATTATTTTAACCTTTAAACAAAATGATTCTTAAAAATATATTTGGTTTTGGAAAACAAAATTATTTTATTTATTTGATTTAGTTTCAAACGTACAAAAATATTTTCAGTTTAAAAAGAACTTTATTATTAAAACGTATATAACTTTTATAAATATCTAGAATCACTTTTGACAACTCATTACTTAACCAGTATGATAAAGATAACGATATTTATATTTTATTTTATTAAATATATATAACGATTTAAATTAATATTATATATATTTATACGCGTATTATACGTACATAGTTTTATACTTTTACTATACTTAAACTTTACCTTTACTTTATTTTTTACTTTACTTTGACTTTAATAATTCACTTTAATAATTCATACTTTAATAATTCACTTTAATAATTCATAATTTAATAATTCACTTTAATAATTCATACTTTAATAATTCACTTTAATAATTCATACTTTAATAATTCACTTTAATAATTCATACTTTAATAATTCAAAAATATATTATAAATAGAATTCAATAGGTTTTATTATTTCATAGAAACTTGAAAATATTTTTCTCTAAACTCTCTTAATCGATTTACATATATATATTTACTCCGTATTATTTCAAGATATTATTAGTATACATAAAATATTACGTCGAAGTGCGGTCCGGGTGATTTCGAAATTGTTTTTCGAGTGGGATTGGATTAAGGAAATTATGGGTTATAGCTATGGAGGTGATTGGGTATGGTTCATGGGTATGCTCATGAGGTCAATATATTGTTTATCATCTCCGTTGCGTCTACGTACCTTTCCTGCAATATTGAATCTCAATATTGATACGTGAGTACTCATAATTTAACTTTTACATACTAATAGTGTATCCCTGACTAGTGCTCGAGTATATAGGATTATGCATGTTTGTACTTTTGATATTGCCTTTAGTTAGATTATGTTGAATCCTGAATTAGTTATATATGCGACTGAGATAAGGTATAAGATATGCATGTCGTTGGAAAGCTAGCGAAAAATTAAGAACTTTTTATTTAGATATCGAATGATTTCGATGAACGGATTTGAAGTTATAGTCCATCGAATTTTTGTATTATTATTAAAAATGATTATTATTATCGTCGTTATTATCGTCGTTCTAGTTTTATCTTATTATTATTATTATTATTATCTTTATCAATAAAAGGATTTATCATTAAAAATTATTTTTTTTTATTATTATTACTATCGTTATTATCATTAAAGTTATAATTAGTATTATTATTATTATTATTATTATTATCTAATTATTATTATTATTATCTAATTATTATTATTATTATTATTATTATTATCATTATTATTATTATCATTATTAATATATATATCATTATTTAAAAATGGTTATTGTTATTATTATTATTATTATTATATTATCATTATCGTTAATAATGTCATAGTAATTATCATTATTAGTATTATTGTAATTAAAACTAATATTAGTAACACCTAATTATTTTGATTACTATTATTATCATTATTATGAGCACGATATAAAAGACGATTAAAAGCTATTAAACGAAACGATTAGGAAATAATGATTAAGAGTATCATGATGAAATTAAAATATTATAAAATATTGATTTAGATAAAATTATCGTTCTTATTATTTTTATCATTACTATTATTATTAAAAGTATCGTTAGTATCAAAACTATCATTTTAACAAAAATTATCATTTTAACAAAAATTATCATTTTAATAGAAATGTCATTGTTACTATAAAATATCATTTTTATTATCATTTTAAATAGAATTATTATTTTAAAAATAATATTAAAAATTATCGTAAATATTAAAGTTATCATAATTAGAATTATCATTTTATCATAATATCACCTTAGTAATTATAAATATTGATATTTTTGTAATAATAATTATTATTACAAAATAATACAACTTTTACTTACTAACATTATAGATATTATTTTATCAAATAAATATGTAATACAAACATATTTTACTATGTGTAATAAATTAGTTTAATAATACCTATCATATTATCTTTATGATATTAAATGAACCCTATAAATTTTATTACTTAATATATATAAAAATATATTTTATTATATAAATTTTAATATAAAATTTTATTTATTAATAAATGAATTATATTATTTACTCTAATAAATCTTTTAAAAATATTTAAAAATATAAAACGACGATATTTAAAATATATTATAATCATGTATAAATTTTGGAAATCATTTTGAGTCAAATTGACTTTTGTTGACTTTTGCATATTAGTCTCGAGCATTAGGATTGTGGTACACTATGACCTGACCTAATTGTTAGACAAATATTGACCAACATATAATTATATATAATTAAATTAATTTAGGTTCGTGAATCCGAGGCCAACCTTGCACTAGTTCAATGACGTTATATGTATTTTCACTACGAAATACAGTATGGTGAGTTTCATTTGCCTTTTTACCCTTTATATTTTTGGGCTGAGAATACATGCGCAATTTTTATAAATGTTTTACGAAATAGACACAAGTAATCGAAACTACATTATATAGTTGAATTATCGAAATCGAATATGCCCCTTTTTATTAAGTCTGGTAATCTAAGAATTAGGGAACAGACACCCTAATTGACGCGAATCCTAAAGATAGATCTATTGGGCCCAACAAGCCCCATCCAAAGTACCGGATGCTTTAGTACTTCGAAATTTATATCATGTCCGAAGGAGGATCCCAGAGTGATGGGGATATTCTTATATGCATATTGTGAATGTCGGTTACCAGGTGTTCAATCCATATGAATGATTTTTGTCTCTATGCATGGGACGTATATTTATGAGAACTGGAAATGAAATTCTTGTGGTCTATTAAAATGATGAAAATGAATGATTATGATAAACTAATGAACTCACCAACCTTTTGGTTGACACTTTAAAGCATGTTTATTCTCAGGTATTAAAGAAATCTTCCGCTGTGCATTTGCTCATTTTAAAGATATTAATTGGAGTCTTTCATGGCATATTTCGAAGAACGTTGCATTCAAGTCATTGAGTTCATTGAAGATTATTATTATTAAGTCAATTTATAGTTGAATAGTGGATATTATGAAATGGTATACATGCCTGTCAATTTTCGATGTAAAGAAAGTTTGTCTTTTAAAAACAAATGCAATGTTTGTAAAATGTATCATATAGAGGTCAAATACCTCGCGATGTAATCAACTATTGTGAATCGTTTATAATGTATATGAACGGGTCCTTTCAGTTGGTATCAGAGCAGTGGTCTTAGCGAACCAGGTCTGCATTAGTGTGTCTAACAGATAAGTCGTTAGGATGCATTAGTGAGTCTGGACTTCGACCGTGTCTGCATGTCAAAAGTTTTGCTTATCATTTCTAGTCGAAAAGCATCTACTTATCATCCATAGGAAATTATCTGCTTATCATTATTAGTCTAGACACGTCTTGCTACATTAATTACATGAGTAGTGTATAGACAAAATTCATATCTTAGCGTATCTGCTAAATTATATCTTATCGTATCTGTTACTTTAAACTTTGCCTGACATATCATGCAAATTCCTCCGTAATCTATGAAATCTTTTGATCTCTATATATAGATATCCTAGGTAAATAGAATACCACCCGATAGCCGAAAAATCATTTTATATCGAAAAATCCTTTATCCAATCGTACGAAATGGAATTTGTCATCAGTTCAAGTCACTCGGATTCCGAAATAGAATCTCACTCAAGCTCCGAAAGCAGTGTGACCGGAATGGATCAACCAATCAGTCATCACCTATTCTGGATGAATTAGGGATGGGTTCGTAGCCTCCTCAATCATTGGAAACAAGAAGAAGGCGATCCTTTCTATCCACCACATTGCCCTCTTGGCGAAGAACCTGAAGCACTTACCGGCGAACCTGTTCGAGACACCATTTTCTCTCTCATTTCCAGGGTATCTCGTCACGATTATATACTACATCAAATTCTAGATTTTATTTATCCGCTCGTTCCGACCGACAATCATCCTGGAATAATAGAAGAAGTCAACGAACTTCGCGCTCGGGTAGTGGCTTTGGAGAATACGGTTCAGAGATTACAAACACCAGCAGCAGCATCAGCAACATAACCAGTACCACCATCATCAACGCCAACAGTACCATTACCACCTCCAACCACAACCGCGTTCTAAACCTCAACTTCACAATCTGTCCCACGAGTATCAACGTCATACGTACCATAGATACCAAGGAGTACCAACAACAATAACTGACGAAGTATTAATTCATAACTTCATTGGAGAAACATTCCGCGGCGATTATATAATCTCTAAAGTCTTAGAGATTATCTAATCTAGCCTTAACCATAAATTAGTTAAGCGAACCAAAATGATAGAAGGAAGAGTAGAAACCCTGACAAAAATGGCGTGTGATTAACAAGTTAAACTTGTTTTACCAATAGCATCAACAGTACCGTCAGCGTCACCAGCATCGTCAGTACAGTCAACATCAGAATCAACAACACCTATAACATCACAAACTCCGTCAGTTCAAGAATCACTGTTTACATCATTACGTATCAATAACGTGTATATTGTATCAACAAGTTATGAAGAATTAACTCATTCCCTCTGAAAAAATTATATATATATTTTATATATATATATATATATATATATATATATTTTGAAATAAAAAAATAAATCTTTCCGTGTTAAAGCTATTGTGTGTGAATCTTAACTGCTCGGTTAATTCATATTACAAATATGCAATAATGTACGTCCCTCACCCGCTACTTAACCATCGTTAACTACAATCTCTGTCTCAATTCAACAAATTCCAATTCCTAATAAATCAAGTATATATTTGATTTTACACTTCATCATTGATGTAACCGAAACTTTTCAGATAACATCATTCGTACTTTGTGAAGTTAACAAGAATTTAACAAAAACCAGCATCACATCTCAACAAATAACGAAGTATTGATTCATAATTTCAATATTATTGAAGAAATACTTATGTAACCTCTAATGCCTTAAAGGAATTATTCAATTCTAGTTCCAACCGTAAATCGAATGAGTTTAATTTAGTATTAACTCATTAAAATCTATGTTACATCTGAGAAGAATATATACATATATATTTTCATAAAGACTGTAATAAAATTCTTATGTACAAAATATTTATTGTGAAATTTTTTTTAACGGGCAGGTAATACCCGAGAGATATATATAAATTCACAATTAATATGTTACATTCTTCGAATCAGATTAAGCAAATTATCAATTATACTTCCTACTTTCACAATAATATACATTCTTTCATAGAAATCAAAACAACCATACTCATTCAAACCCAATTACATATTCTGATTTTAAAATCTCAGAATTCAATTTGAGATATAACCGGTACCATCACTTTTAGATTCCTACATCTTTCAAAGCTATACTTTGACTTCAAAAGTGTGTTAGAACATCAAATGTATACAAACGATTACAATCTGTGTTCAAACCCTTCGAAAATCTCTGAAGACACTTCAAATAATGAGCAATCGAGATGATGATCCAACCACATATTACCCACAGTTATGTACTTAAAAAGCTCTCGAAACCAAAGTCATAATTCAACACATATCTGTGTCAGATCTTTTGGTATTTATTAGCAAAAATAACCTTGCAATTCCTTTGCAAAGTAGCAAATTATATCACAGCTCCAGCAAGACAACTTCGATTTTTTCATTCGGAGTAGCCTTATCATAATTTTGATATATGTGATTACCCTTTTGTTACCGGAGAACCTTTCATATTCCACCACATTAGCAATAAACTTACCAACAAATTCACTGATCTTGGGCATTCCGAAGAATCATTATATTTATCAAAACCTCATCATTTACTCATCTGCCTCTTGTAACGAGAATTGCCATATGAATCATTGGGAATTAGAAATCAGTATTTTGAAATCTCACAGCATGTTGACGCCAACAGTTATACATAACATCTATTTCTAAGGCTTACATACTTCGAATGTGAAGTTTCTAAAAAACACTCTGAATCGCGAACTAGTTCTCGAAATGCTGATGAAGTAACAAAAACTGTAAATGACCTTAGCATTAAAAAGTTTGATGATAAAGATTAGTGTATTAGCAAAGCTCAGAAATAGAGAAGTTTTGGAACTGGAAAACGGATTGAGCAAAGTATGAAGGAGGCTGTGGACAAATCACAAAGACTGAACTTTCCTTCAAAGAATCTAAATGATTCAGTGTCTGTTGAAGTCATTAACGAATACCTTGCTCCTGACACTAAACCCTTACAGACAACATACTTCATCATCCTCTGATATTAGAAATTCTAAGATATCATCGTATCTTTCATTATAAATATCCTCCATATTTCTGAAGATATTTCCATAACTATTCTTATCTGGAATCATTTATCTCTTTGCGCTATCTGTATTACATCAAAAAGGAAACTGTTTAGTTCCTATACTCTGTAAACCTTTGAGTTTAAAATATGAATATTTTTGAAGTAGTGTTGGAAACTGAAGCATGAGTTAGTATAATATAATGACACTTGATCAACGTGATTATATTACAGTAATTCATGCTGAGTTTCTAAATGGAACGTGATGATTCACAGATCATAACATCATCATTTGCCATGTTATACGACTCTTGTATTCTATTTAACCTCTAAAATATCAAGAAAATATTTCTTAATGATTCGGCTTTTTCTGAGGTATTCTGGTAATTTGACAAATCAAAATCGTGCCATTTCAATTTTCTTCCTAGAACATTAACAATGTTCATTCCAAAATTCACATCTGCAAATTCTGGACCATTACAAGCGGTGCTTAATCGTAAGAAGAAGAAACGAAAGGACAAAACTCCGAAATAGAAATTGGGGTATAAATTGCAGCAAATAAAAGAGAGCATTAACTGTGGATGACAATGATTATAGAAGATAGAAACAGAGACTTTGAAATATAAGGGAAGATATAAAGCCCAACGACAAACCAAAAGTTATAAACCATATATATCGATGCATATAGCAATATAAAGACACGGGAGAACTAGAAACACTATAAACCCAAGAGTATAGTAGAAGTAAATAGATTCTTCCGGCGGTAGATGAAAAAGAAGAATGACCGATATGAAAGTTAGAAGTATATCGAGAATCAGAACTGGATGGAGCATATTGATGAATACTTTAAAATATGAGTTGAGGGGGAAAGAATAGAATGTGATGAAACATGACTAGGAACTTAGAAATCAACAGATTTAACTCACACAATGACAGAATAAGTGAATCAAACCCTCTAGTGAATAGGTTAAGCTTTTTGGGATTAATTTAGTCATACCACAACTAAATCAATTGTGATTAGATCAACACTTAGAGCTATTATTCACCACCTGGGTGATTTGGGTTAAGAGAGAATCGGAGGAGCTCACCAGATCTGAGTGTGTGTAACAAATGAGAGGCTTAACCTAAAATGAAGAACATAAGACTTTATATACCCCTGCTATTGACTCACCCGCACGATTCATCCATCACACATATGAGTTGGCTTCATCAGCCGTACGGGTGATCACTCACTCGTGTCTTCTCATTTAGGTTGTAATTGTGACTTAGCTCAGCATCAACTGTGCGTATGAGCCTGTCAGCCGTATGAGTGAGGCTTCACTCGGACGTCTGACTAAGTCTAACATAGTCAAACATCCAAATCTCGTTCCTGCAGTTCCTGTAACCACATACAAACACAGAAAGGATAATAACGAACGATCATGGTGGCCTGTAAACTGTTGTACCTGCAATGGACGTGGGTAGATTTCTAGGGACTTGCATAAAATGCATCAACAGAAGGTGTGAGTTGTAAGAAAATGAAGGAGGTGAATTTATAAGAAAATTTCCGACAGAACAATTAAAATGAACGATCGCATTTAAAGCGGATCCTAATTCCCTTTGTTACCGGAGAATCAAATCTTATTACAAAGATTTTCTTCAAATCCCTTGAAATTTGGAAATCAATCATATCTACGTCAAATGATAAGATAAATCTACACTTACTCATTTCACTCTTCTATGTTAGCTTCATTCGTACTCTTCATATAAATGGATTGTTTATCCAAATTATTCGCTGATGATAAAACTCTAATTTTCAGCCTGTATGCATCATGAAAACATACTTATTATCATTCACGACCTTTCCACTCAAATTTCGGGACGAAATTTCTTTAACGGGTAGGTACTGTGACAACCCGAAAATTTCCAGCCAAATTTAAACTTTATCTTTATATTATTCCAACACGATAAGCAAAGTTTGTTAAGTTAAATCTCAAGAATTTTAAATTGTGTTCATGCATTCATTATAACCTCGACCAAATTCAAACGATTCACGAACCGTTATATATAAATAAATATGTATATATATGTATATATATTATAACTTGAGAATATTAATAAAGTATTAAACGTATAATACTTTACATGAACGTATTTGTTTCAATATGTTTATCGATGGAATTAGAAGATAATATCAAATGATTAATTTATCTGATACATTGTGATATGATTACTTGTCTATGTTATGAGGTCCACTGTGATTTAAGAAATCTATTCTTTTTTACAACATTCGGAAAATGGTAAAGTGATTTATAAATAAGAACGTGAAGTGTAACTAACTTAGATGTTGGATATCGACAAGTAAGTAACTCGACATTTTTCATTAAGATGATTTCATACGTTTATTTAACCTTTGAACTTTATCCCATGCTTCACCAACAGACTGTAATTTAAAAACTTGAAACCTATTATGAATATATATGATTCTACTTTTCTAAAACGTTTTATGATATAACGATTTCCATTATTTTAAACTTTAAACAAAATGATTCTTAAAAATATATTTGGTTTTGGAAAACAAAATTATTATATTTATTGGATTTAATTTCAAACGTACAAAAACGTTTTCAGTTTAAAAAGAACTTTATTATTAAAACGTATATAACTTTTATAAATATCTAGAACCACTTTTGACAACTCATTACTTAACCAGTATGATAAAGATAACGATATTTATATTTTATTTTATTAAATATATATAACGATTTAAATTAATATTATATATATTTATACGCGTATTATACGTACATAGTTTTATACTTTTACTATACTTAAACTTTACCTTTACTTTATTTTTTACTTTACTTTGACTTTAATAATTCACTTTAATAATTTATACTTTAATAATTCACTTTAATAATTCATACTTTAATAATTTACTTTAATAATTCATACTTTAATAATTCACTTTAATAATTCATACTTTAATAATTCACTTTAATAATTCATACTTTAATAATTCACTTTAATAATTCAAAAATATATTATAAATAGAATTCAATAGGTTTCATTATTTCATAGAAATTTGAAAATATTTTTCTCTAAACTCTCTCAATCGATTTACATATATATATTTACTCCGTATTATTTCAAGATATTATTAGTATACATAAAATATTACGTCGGAGTGCGGTCCGGGTGATTTCAAAATTTTTTTTCGAGTGGGATTGGATTAAGGAAATTATGGGTTATAGCTATGGAGGTGATTGGGTATGGTTCATGGGTATGCTCATGAGGTCAATATAGTGTTTATCATCTCCGTTGCGTCTACGTACCTTTCCTACAATATTGAATCTCAATATTGATACGTGAGTACTCATAATTTAACTTTTACATACTAATAGTGTATCCCTGACTAGTGCTCGAGTATATAGGATTATGCATGTTTGTACTTTTGATATTGCCTTTAGTTAGATTATGTTGAATCCTGAATTAGTTATATATGCGACTGAGATAAGGTATAAGATATGCATGTCGTTGGAAAGCTAGCGAAAAATTAAGAACTTTTTATTTAGATATCGAATGATTTCGATGAACGGATTTGAAGTTATAGTCCATCGAATTTTTGTATTATTATTAAAAATGATTATTATTATCGTCGTTATTATTGTCGTTCTAGTTTTATCTTATTATTATTATTATTATTATCTTTATCAATAAAAGGATTTATCATTAAAAATTATTTTTTTATTATTATTACTATCGTTATTATCATTAAAGTTATAATTAGTATTATTATTATTATTATTATCTAATTATTATTATTATTATCTAATTATTATTATTATTATTATTATTATTATTATTATCATTATTATTATTATTATCATTATTAATATATATATCATTATTTAAAAATGGTTATTGTTATTATTATTATTATTATTATTATATTATCATTATCGTTAATAATGTCATAGTAATTATCATTATTAGTATTATTGTAATTAAAACTAATATTAGTAACACCTAATTATTTTGATTACTATTATTATCATTATTATGAGCACGATATAAAAGACGATTAAAAGCTATTAAACGAAACGATTAGTAAATAATGAGTAAGAGTATCATGATGAAATTAAAATATTATAAGATATTGATTTAGATAAAATTATCGTTCTTATTATTTTTATCATTACTATTATTATTAAAAGTATCGTTAGTATCAAAACTATCATTTTAACAAAAATTATCATTTTAACAAAAATTATCATTTTAATAGAAATGTCATTGTTACTATAAAATATCATTTTTATTATCATTTTAAATAGAATTATTATTTTAAAGATAATATTAAAAATTATCGTAAATATTAAAGTTATCATAATTAGAATTATCGTTTTATCATAATATCACCTTAGTAATTATAAATATTGATATTTTTATAATAATAATTATTATTACAAAATAATACAACTTTTACTTACTAACATTATAGATATTATTTTATCAAATAAATATGTAATACAAACATATTTTACTACGTGTAATAAATTACTTTAATAATACCTATCATATTATCTTTATGATATTAAATGAACCCTATAAATTTTATTACTTAATATATATAAAAGTATATTTTATTATATAAATTTTAATATAAAATTTTATTTATTAATAAATGAATTATATTATTTACTCTAATAAATCTTTTAAAAATATTTAAAAATATAAAACGACGATATTTAAAATATATTATAATCATGTATAAATTTTGGAAATCATTTTGAGTCAAATTGACTTTTGTTGACTTTTGCATATTAGTCTCGAGCATTAGGATTGTGGTACACTATGACCTGACCTAATTGTTAGACAAATATTGACCAACATATAATTATATATAATTAATTTAGGTTCGTGAATCCGAGGCCAACCTTGCACTAGTTCAATGACGTTATATGTATTTTCACTACGAAATACAGTATGGTGAGTTTCATTTGCCTTTTTACCCTTTATATTTTTGGGCTGAGAATACATGCGCAATTTTTATAAATGTTTTACGAAATAGACACAAGTAATCGAAACTACATTATATGGTTGAATTATCGAAATCGAATATGCCCCTTTTTATTAAGTCTGGTAATCTAAGAATTAGGGAACAGACACCCTAATTGACGCGAATCCTAAAGATAGATCTATTGGGTCCAACAAGCCCCATCCAAAGTACCGGATGCTTTAGTACTTTGAAATTTATACCATAGCAATTTGATTCACTCAAAACGGATTTAAAACGAAGAAGTTATGGGTAAAACAAGATTGGATATTTTTTTATTGTTGTAGCTACGGGAAATATTGTAACAATTCTATACAAATCATATCCTAGCTAACTTATATTGTATTACACATGTATTCTAATATATTATGTAATCTTGGGATACCATAGACACGTATGCAAATGTTTTGACATATCATATCGACCCATGTATATATATTATTTGGAACAACTATAGACACTCTATATGCAGTAATATTTGAGTTAGCTATACAGGGTTGAGGTTGATTCTAAAAATATATATACTTTGAGTTGTGATCTAGCCTGAGACGTGTATACACTGGGTCATGGATTGATTTAAGATAATATATATCAATTTATTTCTGTACATCTAACTATGGACAACTAGTTATAGGTTACTAACGAGGATAGCTGACTTAATAAACTTAAAACATCAAAATGTATTAAAAATATTGTAAATATATTTTGAACATACTTTGATATATATATGTATATATTTGTTATAGGTTCATAAATTGACCAGTGACCAAGTCTTATTCCCGACGAAGTAAAAATCTGTGAAAGTGATTTATAAATGTTTTACGAAATAGACACAAGTAATTGAAACTACATTATATGGGTGAATGATCGAAGCCGAATATGCCCCTTTTTCTTGGTAACCTAAGAATTAGTAAACTGTAACAACCCTGCTTTTTCCGTCAATTCTGTTAACTTTCTGTTAATTAATTTAACGACGATTACTTGAATTTTATGCGTTTATATGTAATAAATGCATACTTGATCCTTGGACGGTTACAATAATTAATATGGGTTGATATTAATGCGAATAAACATTTCAGATAAAGAAATACGATAAAAACGATACAGTTTTGATAACTGCTTTTCGAGCAACGAAACGCTCGGGTTTATTTTAATAATTAATTTATTAATTATTAACTTTTTTTTAATATTTAATTTATTGGATTTTTAATAAATTAAACGTTTGGTTGCGTTTTAACGATCGGTTTAGCGTTCCGGGCCTTCGGTACGACTAAACGGCACTTGAAACGGACCACGAGTACAAGCTTTTACGCAAAACGAGCCGAGACCCGAGCCCCGAGGCCACATGGCCATGACCTCATACGTCATCATCATTGATCTCATGAGTAGCCCATGCATATTGACTATTAGTTTTAGGCCCATGCATGTTGACTATTAGTTTTAAGCTCATGTTTGTTGACTTTTAGTTTTAAGCACTAAATGACTAACTAGATAATTGTCTATACAATTACTACACTATCATTCTATCATACATCCACAAGAGTGCAGCTCATTCCTCCTCCCTCTCTTCTTCTTCACTTCAAACACACACACACAAATCAACCATCAAACTTGCTTGTTTGCTCTTACTCGTTGATCAATCTTGCTCCGATCGTCGTTCTCTACACGCTAGTATACACAAATTGTGTTTTGAGGTATAATTACACTGATCCCAATTCAATTAAATCTAATTTTATTCAATTACATAGTGTAGTCAAGTCTAGTGCTCAATTAATTGTGTTATTACTCGTTGTTAGTCGTTAATTTGATCAATTGATATTGTTTACATGAAAAACGAATTGTATTTCAAGGATCTGATGAGAGTTAACTTTTTATCTGATCATTTAACATGTTTAGATGTTTAGCTTTCGAAAAACTATTAACTTTAGGCTTTGATTTCACTTGATTTCATTACCGTATGCTTAAGATATGCTAAATCGAAGTTTTGACTAGTTTATAATTGAAATCCGAATTCTCTGAGATATGTGTGAAATGTCCCGTTCTTATTGATTAAAAACGTTCCATATTAATTGATTTCGTTGCGAGGTTTTGACCTCTATATGAGACGTTTTTCAAAGACTGCATTCATTTTAAAACAAACCATAACCTTTATTTCATCAATAAAGGTTTCAAAAGCTTTACGTAGATTATCAAATAATGATAATCTAAAATATCCTGTTTACACACGACCATTACATAATGGTTTACAATACAAATATGTTACAACAAAATAAGTTTCTTGAATGCAGTTTTTACACAATATCATACAAGCATGGACTCCAAATCTCGTCCTTATTTAAGTATGCGACAGCGGAAGCTCTTAATAATCACCTGAGAATAAACATGCTTAAAACGTCAACAAAAATGTTGGTGAGTTATAGGTTTAACCTATATATATCAAATCATAATAATAGACCACAAGATTTCATATTTTAATACACATCCCATACATAGAGATAAAAGTCATTCATATGGTGAACACCTGGTAACCGACATTAACAAGATGCATATATAAGAATATCCCCATCATTCCGGGACACCCTTCGGATATGATATAAATTTCGAAGTACTAAAGCATCCGGTACTTTGGATGGGGTTTGTTAGGCCCAATAGATCTATCTTTAGGATTCGCGTCAATTAGGGTGTCTGTTCCCTAATTCTTAGATTACTAGACTTAATAAAAAGGGGCATATTCGATTTGGATAATTCAACCATAGAATGTAGTTTCACGTACTTGTGTCTATTTTGTAAATCATTTATAAAACCTGCATGTATTCTCATCCCAAAAATATTAGATTTTAAAAGTGGGACTATAACTCACTTTCACAGATTTTTACTTCGTCGGGAAGTAAGACTTGGCCACTGGTTGATTCACGAACCTATAACAATATATACATATATATCAAAGTATGTTCAAAATATATTTACAACACTTTTAATATATTTTGATGTTTTAAGTTTATTAAGTCAGCTGTCCTCGTTAGTAACCTACAACTAGTTGTCCACAGTTAGATGTACATAAATAAATCGATAAATATTATCTTGAATCAATCCACGACCCAGTGTATACGTATCTCAGTATTGATCACAACTCAAACTATATATATTTTGGAATCAACCTCAACCCTGTATAGCTAACTCCAACATTCACATATAGAGTGTCTATGGTTGTTCCGAAATATATATAGATGTGTCGACATGATAGGTCGAAACATTGTATATGTGTCTATGGTATCTCAAGATTACATAATATATAATACAAGTTGATTAAGTTATGGTTGGAATAGATTTGTTACCAATTTTCACGTAGCTAAAATGAGAAAAATTATCCAATCTTGTTTTACCCATAACTTCTTCATTTTAAATCCGTTTTGAGTGAATCAAATTGCTATGGTTTCATATTGAACTCTATTTTATGAATCTAAACAGAAAAAGTATAGGTTTATAGTCGGAAAAATAAGTTACAAGTCGTTTTTGTAAAGGTAGTCATTTCAGTCGAAAGAACGACGTCTAGATGACCATTTTATAAAACATACTTTCACTTTGAGTTTAACCATAATTTTTGGATATAGTTTCATGTTCATAATAAAAATCATTTTCTCAGAATAACAACTTTTAAATCAAAGTTTATCATAGTTTTTAATTAACTAACACAAAACAGCCCGCGGTGTTACTACGACGGCGTAAATCCGGTTTTACGGTGTTTTTCGTGTTTCCATGTTTTAAATCATTAAGTTAGCATATCATATAGATATAGAACATGTGTTTAGTTGATTTTAAAATTCAAGTTAGAAGGATTAACTTTTGTTTGCGAACAAGTTTAGAATTAACTAAACTATGTTCTAGTGATTACAAGTTTAAACCTTCGAATAAGATAGCTTTATATGTATGAATCGAATGATGTTATGATCATCATTACTACCTTAAGTTCCTTGGATAAACCTACTGGTAAAGAGAAAAATGGATCTAGCTTCAACGGATCCTTGGATGGCTCGAAGTTCTTGAAGCAGAATCATGACACGAAAACAAGTTCAAGTAAGATCATCACTTGAAATAAGATTGTTATAGTTATAAAAATTGAACCAAAGTTTAAATATGATTATTACCTTGTATTAGAATGATAACCTACTGTAAGAAACAAAGATTTCTTGAGGTTGGATGATCACCTTACAAGATTGGAAGTGAGCTAGCAAACTTGAAAGTATTCTTGATTTTATGTAACTAGAACTTGTAGAATTTATGAAGAACACTTAGAACTTGAAGATAGAACTTGAGAGAGATCAATTAGATGAAGAAAAATTTAAGAATGAAAGTGTTTGTAGGTGTTTTTGGTCGTTGGTGTATGGATTAGATATAAAGGATATGTAATTTTGTTTTCATGTAAATAAGTCATGAATGATTACTCATATTTTTGTAATTTTATGAGATATTTCATGCTAGTTGCCAAATGATGGTTCCCACATGTGTTAGGTGACTCACATGGGCTGCTAAGAGCTGATCATTGGAGTGTATATACCAATAGTACATACATCTAAATGCTGTGTATTGTACGAGTACGAATACGGGTGCATACGAGTAGAATTGTTGATGAAACTGAACGAGGATGTAATTGTAAGCATTTTTGTTAAGTAGAAGTATTTTGATAAGTGTATTGAATTCTTTCAAAAGTGTATAAATACATATTAAAACACTACATGTATATACATTTTAACTGAGTCGTTAAGTCATCGTTAGTCGTTACATGTAAGTGTTGTTTTGAAACCTTTAGGTTAACGATCTTGTTAAATGTTGTTAACCCAATGTTTATAATATCAAATGAGATTTTAAATTATTATATTATCATGATATTATCATGTATGAATATCTCTTAATATGATATATATACATTAAATGTCTTTACAACGATAATCGTTACATATATGTCTCGTTTAAAAATCATTAAGTTAGTAGTCTTGTTTTTACATATGTAGTTCATTGTTAATATACTTAATGATATGTTTACTTATCATAGTATCATGTTAACTATATATATATCCATATATATGTCATCATATAGTTTTTACAAGTTTTAACGTTCGTGAATCACCGGTCAACTTGGGTGATCAATTGTCTATATGAAACATATTTCAATTAATCAAGTCTTAACAAGTTTGATTGCTTAACATGTTGGAAACATTTAATCATGTAAATATCAATCTCAATTAATATATATAAACATGGAAAAGTTCGGGTCACTACAGTACCCACCCGTTAAATAAATTTCGTCCCGAAATTTTAAGCTGTTGAAGGTGTTGACGAATCTTCTGGAAATAGATGCGGGTATTTCTTCTTCATCTGATCTTCATGCTCCCAGGTGAACTCAGGTCCTCTACGAGCATTCCATCGAACCTTAACAATTGGTATCTTGTTTTGCTTAAGTCTTTTAACCTCACGATCCATTATTTCGACGGGTTCTTCGATGAATTGAAGTTTTTCGTTGATTTGGATTTCATCTAACGGAATAGTGAGATCTTCTTTAGCAAAACATTTCTTCAAATTCGAGACATGGAAAGTGTTATGTACAGCCGCGAGTTGTTGAGGTAACTCAAGTCGGTAAGCTACTGGTCCGACACGATCAAGCGTTTGTATCGTCCTTTCGCTCTGCCTATCAGTTTGTGGATGATAGGCAGTACTCATGTCTAGACGAGTTCCTAATGCTTGCAGTAATGTCTGCCAGAATCTTGAAATAAATCTGCCATCCCTATCAGAGATAATAGAGATTGGTATTCCATGTCTGGAGACGACTTCCTTCAAATACAGTCGTGCTAACTTCTCCATCTTGTCATCTTCTCTTATTGGCAGGAAGTGTGCTGATTTGGTGAGACAATCAACTATTACCCAAATAGTATCAAAACCACTTGCAGTCCTTGGCAATTTAGTGATGAAATCCATGGTAATGATTTCCCATTTCCATTCCGGGATTTCGGGTTGTTGAAGTAGACCTGATGGTTTCTGATGCTCAGCTTTGACCTTAGAACATGTTAAACATTCTCCTACGTATTTAGCAACATCGGCTTTCATACCCGGCCACCAAAAATGTTTCTTGAGATCCTTGTACATCTTCCCCGTTCCAGGATGTATTGAGTATCTGGTTTTATGAGCTTCTCTAAGTACCATTTCTCTCATATCTCCAAATTTTGGTACCCAAATCCTTTCAGCCCTATACCGGGTTCCGTCTTCCCGAATATTAAGATGCTTCTCCGATCCTTTGGGTATTTCATCCTTTAAATTTCCCTCTTTTAAAACTCCTTGTTGCGCCTCCTTTATTTGAGTAGTAAGGTTATTATGAATCATTATATTCATAGATTTTACTCGAATGGGTTCTCTGTCCTTCCTGCTCAAGGCATCGGCTACCACATTTGCCTTCCCCGGGTGGTAACGAATCTCAAAGTCATAATCATTCAACAATTCAATCCACCTACGCTGCCTCATATTCAGTTGTTTCTGATTAAATATGTGTTGAAGACTTTTGTGGTCGGTATATATAATACTTTTGACCCCATATAAGTAGTGCCTCCAAGTCTTTAATGCAAAAACAACCGCGCCTAATTCCAAATAATGCATCGTATAATTTTGTTCGTGAATCTTCAATTGTCTAGACGCATAAGCAATCACCTTTGTTTGTTGCATTAATACACAACCGAGACCTTGCTTTGATGCGTCACAATAAATCACAAAATCATCATTCCCTTCAGGCAATGACAATATATGTGCCGTAGTTAGCTTTTTCTTCAATAACTGGAACGCTTTCTCTTGTTCATCCTTCCATTCAAATTTCTTCCCTTTATGCGTTAATTCAGTCAAGGGTTTTGCTATTCTGGAAAAGTCTTGGATGAACCTTCTGTAGTAACCAGCTAGTCCTAAAACCTGGCGTATGTGTTTCGGAGTTTTCGGGGTTTCCCACTTTTCAACAGTTTCTATCTTTGCCGGATCCACCTTAATACCTTCTTTGTTCACTATGTGACCGAGGAATTGAACTTCTTCCAACCAAAATGCACACTTTGAAAACTTAGCGTACAATTCTTCCTTCCTCAATACTTCTAACACCTTTCTCAAATGTTCACCGTGTTCTTGGTCATTCTTTGAGTAAATAAGTATGTCATCAATGAAAACAATGACAAACTTGTCAAGGTATGGTCCACACACTCGGTTCATAAGGTCCCTGAACACAGCTGGTGCATTAGTTAAACCAAACGGCATGACCATAAACTCGTAATGACCGTAACGTGTTCTGAAAGCAGTCTTTGGAATATCATCTTCTTTCACCCGCATTTGATGATACCCGGAACGTAAGTCAATCTTTGAATAAACAGATGAGCCTTGTAGGTGATCAAATAAGTCGTCGATTCTTGGTAGTGGGTAGCGGTTCTTGATGGTAAGTTTGTTTAACTCTCGGTAGTCGATACACAACCTGAATGTACCATCTTTCTTCTTGACAAACAAAACAGGAGCTCCCCACGGTGATGTGCTTGGTCGAATGAAACCACGCTCTAAAAGTTCTTGTAATTGGCTTTGCAGTTCTTTCATCTCGCTGGGTGCGAGTCTGTAAGGAGCACGAGCTATTGGTGCAGCTCCTGGTACAAGATCTATTTGAAATTCAACGGATCGATGTAGGGGTAATCCCGGTAATTCTTTCGGAAATACATCGGGAAATTCTTTTACGACGGGAACATCATTGATGCTCTTTTCTTCAGTTTGTACTTTCTCAACGTGTGCTAGAACAGCATAGCAACCTTTTCTTATTAGTTTTTGTGCCTTCAAATTACTAATAAGATGTAGCTTCGTGTTGCCCTTTTCTCCGTACACCATTAAGGGTTTTCCTTTTTCTCGTATAATGCGAATTGCATTTTTGTAACAAACGATCTCTGCTTTCACTTCTTTCAACCAGTCCATACCGATTATCACATCAAAACTCCCTAACTCTACTGGTATCAAGTCAATCTTAAATGTTTCGCTAACCAGTTTAATTTCTCGATTCCGACATATATTATCTGCTGAAATTAATTTACCATTTGCTAATTCGAGTAAAAATTTACTATCCAAAGGCGTCAATGGACAACTTAATTTAGCACAAAAATCTCTACTCATATAGCTTCTATCCGCACCCGAATCAAATAAAACGTAAGCAGATTTATTGTCAATAAGAAACATACCCGTAACAAGCTCCGGGTCTTCCTGTGCCTCTGCCGCATTAATATTGAAAACTCTTCCGCGGCCTTGTCCATTCGTGTTCTCCTGGTTCGGGCAATTTCTAATAATGTGGCCCTGTTTTCCACATTTATAACAAACTACATTGGCATAACTTGCTCCGACACTACTTGCTCCGCCATTACTCGTTCCGACACCATTTGTTCCTTTCGTTCTATTACCCCTGGTCCGTAGACCTCACACTTCGCCGCGCTATGACCATTTATTTTACACTTGTTGCAAAATTTGGTGCAGAACCCCGAGTGATACTTTTCACACCTTTGGCATAGCTATTTCTGATTGTTGTTGTTGTTGCGGTTATTATTGTTGTTGGGATGATTGTTGTAGTTGCTGTTGTTGTTGTTGTTGGGCCGTTTGTTGTAGTTGCGATTGATGTTGCGATTGTTGGGATAATTGTTGCGATTATTGTTGTAATTGCTGTTGTTGTTGTATTGGTGATTCTTATCACCGTTTTCCTCCCACTTTCTTTTGACTTGCTTCACATTGGCCTCTTCAGCAGTCTGTTCTTTAATTCTTTCTTCAATCTGGTTCACTAGTTTGTGAGCCATTCTACATGCCTGTTGTATGGAGGCGGGCTCGTGTGAACTTATATCTTCTTGGATTCTTTCTGGTAATCCTTTCACAAACGCGTCGATCTTCTCTTCCTCATCTTCGAATGCTCCCGGACACAATAGGCACAATTCTGTGAATCGTCTTTCGTACGTGGTAATATCAAATCCTTGGGTTCGTAACCCTCTAAGTTCTGTCTTGAGCTTATTGACCTCGGTTCTGGGACGGTACTTCTCGTTCATCAAGTGCTTGAATGCTGACCACGGTAGTGCGTACGCATCGTCTTGTCCCACTTGCTCTAGATAGGTATTCCACCATGTTAACGTAGAACCTGTGAAGGTATGCGTAGCGTACTTCACTTTGTCCTCTTCAGTACACTTACTTATGGCAAACACCGATTCGACCTTCTCGGTCCACCGTTTCAATCCGATCGGTCCTTCGGTTCCATCAAATTCTAAAGGTTTACAGGCAGTGAATTCTTTGTAGGTGCATCCTACACGATTTCCTGTACTACTAGATCCAAGGTTATTGTTGGTATGTAGCGCAGCCTGTACTGCGGCTATGTTTGAAGCTAGAAAAGTACGAAATTCCTCTTCATTCATATTCACGGTGTGTCGAGTAGTCGGTGCCATTTCCTTCAAAATTATCAAATGGAACAAGTTAATCATACAGAATATTAAGAGTAGTTAATAGTATTTCGTAGCATAATATGAACTCATTTATAAAAGCTTTTTCTTCATATTAGCGTTTTATAAGTTTAAATTCGGGTAGTACCTACCCGTTAAGTTCATACTTAGTAGCTAATATACAATTCAACTTCTACAATTCTATATGAAAAACTGATTATAATAATATTTCGCGTTCAAACTTTTATACAATATTTTACAAACTTACAATACCGCTTATTTTACATAAAGCATGAAATATAGCACACAATAACTTTGATACAAGATAGTTGTGAAGATAATTCTAGCTAGTACACAAGTCGTTCAGCAAAGGCAATAAAGACACGTAATTCATACGTCCAGAAACAAGTCATGCATTCTGGTTTTACTAGGACTACTTCCCATCCTTGGTCTTGTGGAACATAACCGTCATGGCCGTTGATAAGACAGCTTGTTGTAATGTCGTCAAAGGGACGAGGGTTACGTAATGTCCAACAGTCCCGTAACAATCTAAAAACCTCATTTCTTACCCCAATTACCGACTCCGTCACTTGTGGGAACGTTTTGTTTAATAGTTGTAGCCCGATGTTCTTGTTCTCACTTTGGTGAGAAGCGAACATTACTAATCCGTAAGCATAACATGCTTCTTTATGCTGCATGTTAGCCGCTTTTTCTAAATCACGAAGTCCAATATTCGGATATATTGAGTCAAAATAATTTCTTAACCCATTGCGTAAAATAGCATTTGGGTTCCCCGCAATATATGTGTCAAAGTAAACACATCGTAACTTATGGATTTCCCAATGTGATATCCCCCATCTTTCGAACGAAAGCCTTTTATAAACCAAGACATTCTTGGAACGTTCTTCGAATGTCTTACAAACTGATCTCGCCTTAAATAGTTGTGTCGAAGAATTTTGACCGACTCTAGACAAGATTTCATCAATCATGTCTCCGGGTAGGTCTCTTAAAATATTGGGTTGTCTATCCATTTTGTGTTTTTATACTGTAAAATAGACAAGAGTTAGATTCATAAAAAAAATACTTATTAATACAAGCAATTTTTACATATATCATAAAGCATAAGCACACTATATTACATATATTACACCACACGAATACAACTATCTTATTCCGACTCGCTTGTTTCTTCTTCTTCTTTGGTTTTGGTTCGTTTTGCCAAGTTTCTAGGGATATATGATGTTCCCCTAATACTAGCTGTTATTTTCCACAATGGTTTAGAAAAACCTGGTGGTTTAGAGGTTCCTGGGTCATTGTTACAACTTAAGGACTTCGGGGGTTGACGATACATATAAAGTTCATCGGAGTTGGAATTAGATTTCTCTATTTTTATGCCCTTTCCCTTATTATTTTCTTTTGCCTTTTTAAATTCAGTTGGGGTAATTTCTATAACATCATCGGAATTCTCGTTGGAATCCGATTCATCGGAGAATTGGTAATCCTCCCAATATTTTGCTTCCTTGGCGGAAACACCATTGACCATAATTAACCTTGGTCGGTTGGTTGAGGATTTTCTTTTACTTAACCGTTTTATTATTTCCCCCACCGGTTCTATTTCCTCCTCCGGTTCCTCTTCTTCCGGTTCTGATTCTTCTTCCGATTCCGACTCTTCTTTCGGTTCCTCTTCGGGAACTTGTGAATCAGTCCACGAATCATTCCAATTTACATTTGACTCTTCATTATTATTAGGTGAGTCAATGGGACTTGTTCTAGAGGTAGACATCTATCACATAATATCAAACACGTTAAGAGATTAATATATCACATAATATTCACATGTTAAAAATATATAGTTTCCAACAAAATTTGTTAAGCAATCATTTTTCAAGTAAACACGGTCGAAGTCCAGACTCACTAATGCATCCTAACAAACTCGATAAGACACACTAATGCAAAATTCTGGTTCTCTAAGACCAACGCTCGGATACCAACTGAAATGTCCCGTTCTTATTGATTAAAAACGTTCCATATTAATTGATTTCGTTGCGAGGTTTTGACCTCTATATGAGACGTTTTTCAAAGACTGCATTCATTTTAAAACAAACCATAACCTTTATTTCATCAATAAAGGTTTAAAAAGTTTTACGTAGATTATCAAATAATGATAATCTAAAATATCCTGTTTACACACGACCATTACATAATGGTTTACAATACAAATATGTTACAACAAAAAAAGTTTCTTGAATGCAGTTTTTACACAATATCATACAAGCATGGACTCCAAATCTCGTCCTTATTTAAGTATGCGACAGCGGAAGCTCTTAATAATCACCTGAGAATAAACATGCTTAAAACGTCAACAAAAATGTTGGTGAGTTATAGGTTTAACCTATATATATCAAATCATAATAATAGACCACAAGATTTCATATTTTAATACACATCCCATACATAGAGATAAAAGTCATTCATATGGTGAACACCTGGTAACCGACATTAACAAGATGCATATATAAGAATATCCCCATCATTCCGGGACACCCTTCGGATATGATATAAATTTCGAAGTACTAAAGCATCCGGTACTTTGGATGAGGTTTGTTAGGCCCAATAGATCTATCTTTAGGATTCGCGTCAATTAGGGTGTCTGTTCCCTAATTCTTAGATTACCAGACTTAATAAAAAGGGGCATATTCGATTTGGATAATTCAACCATAGAATGTAGTTTCACGTACTTGTGTCTATTTTGTAAATCATTTATAAAACCTGCATGTATTCTCATCCCAAAAATATTAGATTTTAAAAGTGGGACTATAACTCACTTTCACAGATTTTTACTTCGTCGAGAAGTAAGACTTGGCCACTGGTTGATTCACGAACCTATAACAATATATACATATATATCAAAGTATGTTCAAAATATATTTACAACACTTTTAATATATTTTGATGTTTTAAGTTTATTAAGTCAGTTGTCCTCGTTAGTAACCTACAACTAGTTGTCTACAGTTAGATGTACATAAATAAATCGATAAATATTATCTTGAATCAATCCACGACCCAGTGTATACGTATCTCAGTATTGATCACAACTCAAACTATATATATTTTGGAATCAACCTCAACCCTGTATAGCTAACTCCAACATTCACATATAGAGTGTCTATGGTTGTTTCGAAATATATATAGATGTGTCGACATGATAGGTCGAAACATTGTATACGTGTCTATGGTATCTCAAGATTACATAATATATAATACAGGTTGATTAAGTTATGGTTGGAATAGATTTGTTACCAATTTTCACGTAGCTAAAATGAGAAAAATTATTCAATCTTGTTTTACCCATAACTTCTTCATTTTAAATCCGTTTTGAGTGAATCAAATTGCTATGGTTTCATATTGAACTCTATTTTATGAATCTAAACAGAAAAAGTATAGGTTTATAGTCGGAAAAATAAGTTACAAGTCGTTTTTGTAAAGGTAGTCATTTCAGTCGAAAGAACGACGTCTAGATGACCATTTTATAAAACATACTTCCACTTTGAGTTTAACCATAATTTTTGGATATAGTTTCATGTTCATAATAAAAATTATTTTCTCAGAATAACAACTTTTAAATCAAAGTTTATCATAGTTTTTAATTAACTAACCCAAAACAGCCCGCGGTGTTACTACGACGGCGTAAATCCGGTTTTACGGTGTTTTTCGTGTTTCCAGGTTTGAAATCATTAAGTTAGCATATCATATAGATATAGAACATGTGTTTAGTTGATTTTAAAAGTCAAGTTAGAAGGATTAACTTTTGTTTGCGAACAAGTTTAGAATTAACTAAACTATGTTCTAGTGATTACAAGTTTAAACCTTCGAATAAGATAGCTTTATATGTATGAATCGAATGATGTTATGAACATCATTACTACCTTAAGTTCCTTGGATAAACCTACTGGAAAAGTGAAAAATGGATCTAGCTTCAACGGATCCTTGGATGGCTCGAAGTTCTTGAAGCAGAATCATGACACGAAAACAAGTTCAAGTAAGATCATCACTTGAAATAAGATTGTTATAGTTATAGAAATTGAACCAAAGTTTGAATATGATTATTACCTTGTATTAGAATGATAGCCTACTGTAAGAAACAAAGATTTCTTGAGGTTGGATGATCACCTTACAAGATTGGAAATGAGCTAGCAAACTTGAAAGTATTCTTGATTTTATGTAACTAGAACTTGTAGAATTTATGAAGAACACTTAGAACTTGAAGATAGAACTTGAGAGAGATCAATTAGATGAAGAAAATTTAAGAATGAAAGTGTTTGTAGGTGTTTTTGGTCGTTGGTGTATGGATTAGATATAAAGGATATGTAATTTTGTTTTCATGTAAATAAGTCATGAATGATTACTCATATTTTTGTAATTTTATGAGATATTTCATGCTAGTTGCCAAATGATGGTTCCCACATGTGTTAGGTGACTCACATGGGCTGCTAAGAGCTGATCATTGGAGTGTATATACCAATAGTACATACATCTAAATGCTGTGTATTGTACGAGTACGAATACGGGTGCATACGAGTAGAATTGTTGATGAAACTGAACGAGGATGTAATTGTAAGCATTTTTGTTAAGTAGAAGTATTTTGATAAGTGTATTGAATTCTTTCAAAAGTGTATAAATACATATTAAAACACTACATGTATATACATTTTAACTGAGTCGTTAAGTCATCGTTAGTCGTTACATGTAAGTGTTGTTTTGAAACCTTTAGGTTAACGATCTTATTAAATGTTGTTAACCCAATGTTTATAATATCAAATGAGATTTTAAATTATTATATTATCATGATATTATCATGTATGAATATCTCTTAATATGATATATATACATTAAATGTCTTTACAACGATAATCGTTACATATATGTCTCGTTTAAAAATCATTAAGTTAGTAGTCTTGTTTTTACATATGTAGTTCATTGTTAATATACTTAATGATATGTTTACTTATCATAGTATCATGTTAACTATATATATATCCATATATATGTCATCATATAGTTTTTACAAGTTTTAACGTTCGTGAATCACCGGTCAACTTGGGTGATCAATTGTCTATATGAAACATATTTCAATTAATCAAGTCTTAACAAGTTTGATTGCTTAACATGTTGGAAACATTTAATCATGTAAATATCAATCTCAATTAATATATATAAACATGGAAAAGTTCGGGTCACTACAATGTGTTTATTGAATTAGCTAATGAAAGGTGTACTACTGTAATTCTTGTGAAAAATCATGCATGTTAGACTTAAGATTTGCATCAAAAGCTTTTGTAATGCTCCCGATATGTTTAAACGAAGATTCATACGTTAAAGTGTACCGAAACTGTTTTAATGCTAGAAATAATTACCTAGAGTGGACTAGAAATTGATTGATGCTTTGATCTTCTGGATTATGTTATTTCATATATTCATTGACATATTTCATTTTCATGTTAACATCTAAAAACGTTAATTGCCATGAGTTATAAGTTTGATAATTTGACATGTCAAGTTACTGTCCAAAACTGATAGATCAGTAAAGATCGGTTAGTCTCTACAAATTGGCTAAACAAAAATTGCTCATTTTTGATATGTGTTATTTTAACTTGTCCTTGAACCATGGCCACTATTCTTGTATCAATTGCATGTCCCTATCTGCGGTTATAGCCAAAACGAAATCAGTGCGCTGTCAGAAACTGACTTGGCAAACCATAAATATATCCCTTCTGATTCCTGACTTTTAATTATCGTATGAGACCCTGGCCAGACTTTTTGGAATCGATTTTGAGTATACTTATGATCTGAAGTTTTCCATGTTTGCATGAATTTTTTACTAAGAGATAATATGCTAAGTTTGCTACATGTACATGAACTTTGTGCACAACGATAAACTGAAATTGTGAAATTGACCATGTATGACCTAAAACGTGTTGTTTGACTTAGGTTTGACATGTTGACCAACATTTGACATGAAACTATTGATGTTGACCTTAGTTGACTACTTTGACCAAGTTTGACTTTTGGTTTGACTTTGGTTGACTTTGGTTGACTTGCATGATCTAGTTGACTATATGTTGACTTTTACTTTGAAAAGCGTCGAGTCGAGCAATAAGACAACTTACACTATGAAACCACATTTGCTTAAGACATATATGTTGACCAACCTGAATTCGTATACTTAGGTTGCATTACTCGGCACTAAACCATACAAGTTATTTGTCCACTTTTCAATCCGAGCTTTATTCAAGGTGAGTCTACAGTCCCGCTTTTTACATGTTTTTCAGGGATGAGAATACATGCTGTTATACTTACATTATCAAATGCTTTTGTATTGACACGAGTACTATACATGCATATTGAGTTTGTTCAAAAAGCCTCTAGCTTGAATACTTTAAATACCATCGGTGTAGGCACAATTTAGATGGACGGATCCGTTAGGTTGACAACCTCACCCGCTATAAAAACTGTTGTGCATTTACTTTGAACATTAAGACACTCGAACAAGTGTATAACATTTTATGAGGTAAAGGCGGGTATAGTGGATTCTATACTCGGGTCATTGCTAGTATTCAGGTGCTCATAGATTATGCAAACGTTTCGCAACTTGGAGTTGTACTTGTAAAATCTCGTGGTCAAGGAAATTAAACTATTTTTCTGATAACTGTTTTCAGACACTGTTACATTACTTTAAACCTGTAGATTCACCAACATTATTTGTTGACCTGTTTTTGCGTGTTTTATTCTCAGGTCCTTAAGAGGTAGACTTCCGCTGTGTTTGCTGCATGGTCTAGCCGTGGAGTCAGCATATTATTTAAAGAACATTAATTACTTTCGCATTTAAAACTTTTGTAACTGTTTAAATATTGTTGGCTTGTGGTTACGATCACAACAGTGTTTCTATTTTGGAGTTGATTGAAGTCAATTTTTAATAAAATTAAATGCGATTGCTTTAAACGTCTCATATAGAGGGCGTAACTGTTAACTGTGCGTCCTTGATTAACTCGCCGTCAGATGGTAATTTGGCGGGGTGTTAAAGATGGTATCAGAGCTAACGGTTCGTAGGGAAACTAGGACTTGCATTAGTGTGTCCGATTTGGTCATTAGGACACTTTAGTGAGTCTAGACTACGACCGAGACTTATTCATTACATGAGTACTTTATGACTAACGTTATTTGTTTGGCTAACCTGCTTTATATGTGTTCTTGTCTTGTAAGATAGATGTCATAGAATTCCGGAAATAGCAGCAATTCAAGTGTGGCTGATGCCAATGCACCTGCTCATGCACCAGCACCTGCTCCACACCAGATGCCTAACTATCCCGTTAATCTTTATGAGTTGGATCTGATTCATACTAATCGAAACAGGAATGTAATTGATCGTGTTAATGCTTTGAGTGATGTTGCGAGGACATACCCCCATCCTGATGATCTTGACAGGTTGGACTCAAGGGTTACATCCATACACACTTATATGTACGAGACCGAAGCAAGGTTCTTCGACATGGAGCGATTGATAATAGCCTTGACCGCCAGGGTTTTTGCGTTAGAGGCAGAACGTGATAGGTCTAGGAATGATGGACCTGCCTCCCGTACCCGACAGAAGAGGAAGTGAAGGGTCATCCGACCATGAGCTTTCTTTTCTTTTTCATCCACCATCCTTTCTTTATTTGATTACATAAGACTTACCGGGTGTTTAAACCGGGCTACTAGCACATTATGATTATTGTTTGGTTTTATTACTTTTGGGATTTGGTTTATTACTTTTTAGATTGTAATAATAATAATGGTGGATTATGCTATTAACGATTATTATCTTTTATTGCATGCGGTAATATTCTGTATTTAGTAACATTGTATGATTATAATACTTGTGTTTTGTGATACTGCCATGATTTCATTGTTACTACTTAGTGCTACTACCATTTCTATCACTACATAACACTAGTGCCACTACTATTACCACTAGTGTCACTACTATCACTACAATCACTACTATCACTACTATCACTACTACCACTACTAATACTACTTACACTACTTCTCACTACTTATGAATTTTTTCGTACTATTATTATTTACTATTCTTCAACACCCGTTGCTAGTATATTTTCATAAAGCGTTGTTTTGACACTGACTTAGTATGTTTTCTGTGTTGAAGATGCCTCCGAAGGAATCAAACGCTGCTCAGATCAGGAGATTGGTCGCTGAAGGTATTGCGGCCGAGAGAGCTGAACTACTGAGAGAATTCAACAACGACCGCAACAGCAATGATTGCGGTGGTTCTAGCAACACCAATGGGAAGGGCACTCAAGGCTGTAATGGATGTTCTTACAAGACATTCACTAGTTGCAACCCACATCCTTTTAACGGAACTGAGGGACCATTTGGTCTCACTCGTTGGTTTGAAAAGCTTGAGTCGGTTTTCCGCATCAGCGGGTGTAATGATAATGACCGGGTAGGTTTTGCTACGGGCACGCTGTCGGACAGTGCTCTCACCTGGTGGAACAACTATTCTCAATCCCTGGGTCATGATCAAGCTTATGCCCTACCTTGGGAAACTTTGAAGCAAAGAATGATAGAGGAGTATTGTTCACGGAATGAGATTAAGAAAATGGAACGCGAGTTCCGAGAATTAAAGTTAGTAGGCAATAATCTCACCGCCTATAAGAAGAGGTTCTTTGAGCTGGCACTAATGTGTCCTGAAATGGTTACTCCTGAGAAGCAAAAGGTTGAACTGTACATCGAAGGTCTAAGTGAGAATATTCAAGGCGGGGTCACTACTTCTAAACCCGCAAACGTGCAAGAAGCTATTGACATGGCTAGTTTGTTATTGGACCAGATTGCCCAGAGAGGGAAGGGTACTACAGTGAATGAGAATAAGTCCAATGATGGTAAGAGGAAGTGGAATGGTGGTCAAGATAAGAATTTTAACCAACAGCTATTCAAGAAGCAAGATACTTACCGCAACGACACTGGGGTCGCCGGAACTAACTCCGGTTATAAGGGCAAAAATCCACGATGTCAAAAGTGTGGCAAGCATCACACCAGAAACTGTGCTGTTCTAATTTGTGACCGGTGCAAGAAGTTTGGCCATTTGGCCAAAGATTGTAAGGTTAACCTCAACAACAACAACACTGCAAACAACGCGAACAATGCTGGTAATGGTAAGAACAACAACAATGGGAATGCTCGAGGCAGGGCATTCAACATCAATTCTGCAGAAGCTCGTGATGATCCCAAAAACATCAATTCTGCAGAAGCTCGTGATGATCCTAAACTAGTCACGGGTACGTTTTCACTCAATGATAAACCTATTTATGTTTTGTTTGACTCTGGTGCTGATAGAAGTTTTATATCTAAGGATGTCTGTCACAATGTTAAAAATCCCGTTTCTCCCCTAGATAACGTGTATTCCATAGAACTAGGGAATGGTAGCTTGATGAGAGCCGATAAGATTTATCGCGGTTGTACTTTGACATTAGAGGGTAAGCCTTTTAGCATTGATGTAATACCTATTAAACTGGGAAGTTTTGACCTTGTGGTTGGAATGGACTGGTTAGCTGATAACAAAGCCGAGGTGGTCTGTGACCTAAAGGCTATTCGTATTCCTATTGCTAACAGTGAACCTATGATGATTTATGGAGAAAAGAATGGCTCACAATTGCATCTCATTAACTGCTTGAAAGTTCAGAGATATGTGAGAAAGGGATGTATCGCGTTTATGGCTAATGTAAACCAAATTGTACCTGATGAAAGGAGACCCGAAGACGTTCCTATAGTTAAGGAATTTCTTGAAGTTTTTTCGGAGGAATTACCTGGTCTCCCACCGCATCGAGAAGTTGAGTTTCAAATAGATTTAGTGCTAGGAGCGGCACCGGTGGCTCGCGCACCGTACAGACTTGCACCCCAGAGCTTCAAGAGTTATCTAGTCAATTACAAGAGTTGTTAGATAAGGGATTTATCCGACCGAGTTCTTCACCTTGGGGAGCTGCGGTTTTGTTTGTTAAAAAGAAAGATGGGTCGATGAGGTTGTGTATCGACTACAGAGAATTGAACAAGTTGACAATCAAGAATCGGTATCCGCTACCGAGGATTGATGACTTATTTGATCAACTACAAGGATCGAGTTGTTATTCGGAGATTGATTTAAGATCCGGGAATCACCAAATGAGAGTCAAAGAAGCTGATGTCCCGAAGACGGCGTTTAGAACACGCTATGGACATTATGAGTTTACAGTGATGCCGTTTGGTTTGACGAACGCACCAGCAGTGTTCATGGACCTCATGAACCGTGTGTGTAAGCCATGCCTAGATAAATTCGTCATTGTGTTTATTGATGATATATTGGTGTACTCCAAGAATAAGGAAGAGCATGAACAGCATCTACGATTGATATTAACCATGCTTAGAAAAGAGCAGTTGTATGCAAAGTTCTCTAAGTGTGACTTTTGGTTACTAGAGGTACAATTTCTTGGCCATGTTGTAGGGGTCAATGGAATACATGTCGATCCAGCAAAGATTGAGTCGGTTAAAAATTGGGAAACTCCAAAGACGCCAACTCAGATCCGACAATTTTTGGGTTTAGCTGGTTACTACAGGAGATTCATCGAGGGATTCTCTAAGATTGCCCGACCATTAACAGCATTGACTCATAAGGGCAAGAAGTATGAGTGGTCAGAGCCGCAAGAAACTGCATTTCAATTGTTGAAGGAGAAGTTAACAACTGTACTGATATTGTCTCTACCCGAGGGAAGTGAATATTTTGTTGTTTATTGTGATGCTTCACGTCAAGGAATGGGTTGCGTGCTCATGAAACGAAATAAGGTTATTGCTTATGGATCGCGACAGTTAAAGATTCATGAGCAGAACTACACTACGCACGACCTTGAATTAGGAGCTGTTGTCTTTGTACTTAAAATGTGGAGACACTACCTGTATGGAACCAAATTTACTATCTTCACTGACCATAAGAGTTTACAGCATATATTCGATCAGAAACAGCTCAACATGAGACAACGACGTTGGATGGAACTACTTAACGATTATAACTGTGAACTTCAATACCATCCGGGCAAAGCGAATGTTGTGGCGGATGCTTTAAGCAGAAAGGAGCGAGAGAAACCCCTCAGGGTTAAAGATCTTAATATAGTTGTCCGTAAAAATCTCACATCACAGATCCGGGAAGCACAACGAGAAGCCATGAAGCAAGAAAATGTCGATGTTGAATTTCTAAGAGGAATGGATAAGAAATTTGACATCAAGGAGGACGGAACACGGTACTTTGCTAATTGAATCTGGGTACCAAAGTTTGGTGGATTGAGAGAACTAGTGTTGGAAGAAGCACACAAGTCAAGGTACTCAATTCATCCGGGATCAGATAAAATGTACCAAGATTTGAAGGTGTTTTATTGGTGGCCAAATTTGAAAGCTGATATTGCTACCTATGTTGGAAAGAGCTTGACTTGCGCTAAAGTCAAGGCTGAACATCAGAAGCCATCAGGGTTATTAACTCAACCAGAGATTCCCAGTGGAAGTGGGAAGGTATTACCATGGACTTCATCACGAAACTGCTGAGAACGGCGGGAGAATACGATACTATTTGGGTTATCGTGGATCGTCTCACTAAGTCTGCACACTTCTTACCAATAAGAGAAACTGATAAAATGGAGAAGTTGGCTCAGGTTTACATTAAGGAAGTCGTCTCTAGGCATGGAGTTCCTATATCTATTATATCTGATCGCGACAGCAGATTCACTTCAAAGTTTTGGCAGTCATTACAGAAAGCAATGAGGACCCGTTTAGATATGAGTACAGCATATCACCCCTAGACAGATGGCCAAAGCGAACGAACTATTCAGACTTTTGAGGACATGTTGGGAGCATGTGTCATCGATTTTGGAAACGGATGGGATAAGTACTTACCACTAGCTGAGTTCTCATACAATAACAGCTACCATGCGAGCATAAAAGCTGCACCTTTTGAAGCGTTGTACGGAAGGAAATGTAGATCTCCCGTTTGTTGGAGTGAATTGGGGGATAGTCAGTTGACAGGTCCTGAGATTATTCAGGAGACAACTGAGAAAGTTCTACAGATTCAGGAACGATTGAGAACGGCTCGGAGTCGTCAAAAGAGTTACGTCGATGTTAGACGGAATGACATAGAATTCCAAGTTGGTGACAAAGTTATGCTTAAAGTATCACCTTGGAAGGGTGTTGTATGGTTTGGAAAATGAGGTAAATTAAGTCCTAGATATGTTGGACCATTCGAGATAACCGAAAGAGTCGGACCGGTAGCTTACAGGTTAGAACTGCCACAAGCACTCAGTGGTATACACGATGTTTTTCACGTATCTAACTTGAAGAAGTGTTTAGCTGACGAGAATTTGATTATTCCATTAGAGGAACTGCGTATCGACGACAAACTTCATTTCATTGAAGAGCTTGTCGAAATCTTGGGCCGTGAAGTCAAACAGTTGAAGCAAAGCAGAATTCCTATCGTTAAAGTTCGGTGGAACGCGAGAAGAGGACCAGAGTTCACGTGGGAGCGTGAAGATCAGATGAGACTGAAATACCCGTAACTGTTTCCCGAGGAAACTACTTCAGCGGACGATCACTAAAATTTGGGGACGAAATTTTCAATAACAGGTGGGTAATGTAACAACCCTGCTTTTTCCGTCACTTCCGTTAACTTTCTGTTAATTAATTTAACGACGATTACTTGAATTTTATGCGTTTATATGTAATAAATACATACTTGATCCTTGGAGGGTTACAATAATTAATATGGGTTGATATTAATGCGAATAAACATTTCAGATAAAGAAATACAATAAAAACGATACGGTTTTGATAACTGCTTTTCGAACAATGAAACGCTCGGGTTTATTTTAATAATTAATTTATTAATTATTAACTTTTTTTTTAAATATTTAATTTATTGGGTTTTTAATAAATTAAACGTTTGGTTGCATTTTAACGATCGGTTTAGCGTTCCGGGCCTTCGGTACGACTAAACGGCACTTGAAACGGACCACGAGTACAAGGCTTTACGCAAAACGAGCCGAGACCGAGCCCGAGGCCACATGGCCATGACCTCACACATCATCATCATTGATCTCATGAGTAGCCCATGCATATTGACTATTAGTTTTAGGCCCATGCATGTTGACTATTAGTTTTAAGCTCATGTTTGTTGACTTTTAGTTTTAAGCACTAAATGACTAACTAGATAATTGTCTATACAATTATTACACTCTCATTCTATCATACATCCACAAGAGTGCAGCTCATTCCTCCTCCCTCTCTTCTTCTTCACTTCAAACACACACACACAAATCAACCATCAAACTTGCTTGTTTGCTCTTACTCGTTGATCAATCTTGCTCCGATCGTCGTTCTCTACATGCTAGTATACACAAATTGTGTTTTGAGGTATAATTACACTGATCCCAATTCAATTAAATTTAATTTTATTCAATTACATAGTGTAGTCAAGTCTAGTGCTCAATTGATTGTGTTATTACTCGTTGTTAGTCGTTAATTTGATCAATTGATATTGTTTACATGAAAAACGAATTGTATTTCAAGGATCTCATGAGAGTTAACTTTTGATCTGATCATTTAACATGTTTATATGTTTAGCGTTCGAAAAACTATTAACTTTAGGCTTTGATTTCACTTGATTTCGTTACCGTATGCTTAAGATATGCTAAATCGAAGTTTTGACTAGTTTATAATTGAAATCCGAATTCTCTGAGATATGTGTTTATTGAATTAGCTAATGAAAAGTGTACTACTGTAATTCTTGTGAAAAATCATGCATGTTAGACTTAAGAATTGCATCAAAAGCTTTTGTAATGCTCCTGATATGTTTAAACGAAGATTCATATGTTAAAGTGTACCGAAACTGTTTTAATGCTAGAAATAATTACCTAGAGTGGACTAGAAATTGATTGATGCTTTGATCTTCTAGATTATGTTATTTCATATGTTCATTGACATATTTTATTTGAATGTTAACATTTGAAAACGTTAATTTCCATGAGTTATAAGTTTGATAAGTTGACATGTCTAGTTACTGTCCAAAACTGATAGATCAGTAAAGATCGGTTAGTCTCTACAAATTGGCTAAACAAAAATTGCTCGATTTTTGATATGTGTTAGTTTAACTTGTGCTTGAACCATGGCCACTGGTCTTGTATCAATTTCATGTCCCTAGCTCCGGTTATAGCCAAAAGGAAATCAGTGCGCTGTCAGAAACTGACTTGGCAAACCATAAATATATCCCTTCTGATTCCTGACTTTTAATTATCGTATGAGACCCTGGCCAGACTTTTTGGAATCAATTTTGAGTATACTTATGATCTGGAGTTTTCCATGTTTGCATGAATTTTGTACTATTATGAGATAATATGCTAAGTTTGGTACATGTACATGAACTTTGTGCACAACGATAAACTGAAATTATGAAATTGACCATGTATGACCTAAAATGTGTTGTTTGACTTAGGTTTGACATGTTGACCAACATTTGACATGAAACTACTGATGTTGACCTTAGTTGACTACTTTGACCAAGTTTGACTTTTGGTTTGACTTTGGTTGACTTGCATGATCTAGTTGACTATATGTTGACTTTTACTTTGAAAAGCGTCAAGTCGAGCAATAAGACAACTTACACTATGAAACCACATTTGCTTAAGACATATATGTTGACCAACCTGAATACGTATACTTAGGTTGCATTACTCGGCACTAAATCATACAAGTTATTTGTCTACTTTTCAATCCGAGCTTTATTCAAGGTGAGTCTACAGTCCTGCTTTTTACATGTTTTTCAGGGATGAGAATACATGCTGTTATACTTACATTATCAAATGCTTTTGTATTGACACGAGTACTATACATGCATATTGAGTTTGTTCAAAAAGCCTCTTGCTTGAATACTTTAAATACCATCGGTGTAGGCATAATTTAGATGGACGGATCCGTTAGGTTGACAACCTCACCCGCTATAAAAACTGTGGTGCATTTACTTTGAAGATTAAGACACTCGAACAAGTGTATAACATTTTATGAGGTAAAGGCGGGTATAGTGGATTCTATACTCGGGTCATTGCTAGTATTCAGGTGCTCATAGATTATGCAAACGTTTCGCAACTTGGAGTTGTACTTGTAAAATCTCGTGGTCAAGGAAATTAAACTATTTTTCTGATAACTGTTTTCAGACACTGTTACATTACTTTAAACCTGTAGATTCACCAACATTATTTGTTGACATGTTTTTGCGTGTTTTATTCTCAGGTCCTTAAGAGGTAGACTTCCGCTGTGTTTGCTGCATGGTCTGGCCGTGGAGTCAGCATATTATTTAAAGAACATTAATTAATTTCGCATTTAAAACATTTGTAACTATTTAAATATTGTTGGCTTGTGGTTACGATCACAACAGTGTTTCTATTTTGGAGTTTATTGACTTATGTTTTGAAGTCAATTTTTAATAAAATTAAATGCGATTGCTTTAAACGTCTCATATAGAGGGCGTAACTGTTAACTGTGGGACCTTGATTAACGCGCCGTCAGATGGTAATTTGGCGGGGTGTTAAATAAACCGATCTACTAATTGACGTGAATCCTAAAGATAGATCTATTGGGCCTAACGAACCCCATCCAAAGTACCGGATGCTTTAGTACTTCGAATTCATTTTTATCATGTCCGAAGGATTTCCCGGAATGATAGGGGATATTCTTATATGCATTTTGTTAATTTCGGTTACCAGGTGTTCACCATATGAATGAATTTTATCTCTATGTATGGGATGTATATTGAAATATGAAATCTTGTGGTCTATTATTATGATTTGATAATATATAGGTTAAACCTATAACTCACCAACATTTTTGTTGACGTTTTAAGTATGTTTATTCTCAGGTGATTATTAAGAGCTTCCGATGTTGCATACTAAAATAAGGACAAGATTTGGAGTCCATGCTTGTATGATATTATGTAAAAACTGCATTCAAGAAACTTATTTTTGATGTAATATATTCTTATTGTAAACCATTATGTAATGGTCATGTGTAAACGGTATATTTTCGATTATCATTATTTGATAATCTACGTAATGCTTTTTAAACATTTATCGATAAAATAAAGATTATGGTTGTTTTAAAAATGAATGCAGTCTTTGAAAAAAGTCTCATATAGAGGTCAAAACCTCGCGACGAAATCAATTAATATGGAACGTTTATAATCAATATGAACGGGACATTTCAATTGGTATCCGAGCGTTGGTCTTAGAGAACCAGAATCTTGCATTAGTGTGTCTTATCGAGTTTGTTAGGATACATTAGTGAGTCTGGACTTCGACCGTGTTTTCTTTAAAAACGATTGCTTAAGACTTTTGTTGGAAACTATATATTATTAATATGTAAATATTATGTGATATATTATCCTCTTAATGTGTTTGATATTGTGTGATAGATGTCTACCACTAGTACAAATTTCATCGATTCACCTAATAATAATGAAGAGTCGAATATATTTTGGGAAGATTCACAAATTCTCGAAGAGGAACCGGAAGAGGAGGAACCGGAAGAAGAAGAGGTTCCGGAGGAAGAAATATTGATACCTATAGTAAATCGATTAAATAAAAGAAAATCCTCAACCAACAGACCAAAGTTAATAATGGTCAATGGTGTTTCCGCCGAGGAAGCAAAATATTGGGAAGATTACCAATTTTCTGATGAATCGGATCCCGATGAGGATTTCGATGATGTTATAGAAATTACCTCGACCCAATTTAATAAAGTGAAAGAAAATAATAAACGAAAAGGTATAAAAATAGAGAAACCCGATTCCAACCCCGATGAACTTTATATGTATCGGCAACATCCGTATTTCCTAAAATGTAACAATGACCCGGGAACCTCTAAACCACCAGGTTTTTCTAAACCATTGTGGAAAACGACGGCTCGTATTAGAGAAACACCATATATTCCTAGAAAATTAGGAAAATGAACCAAGTCCGAAGAAGAAGAAACCAGTGATTCAAATTAGAGGGTTGTAATCATGTTGTGTATTATATGTATTGTAGTGTGCTTGTACTTTTATGTTCTATGTAAAAATTGCTTGTATTGTTTGTTAATTATGTTTTACGAATCTAATCCTTGTCTATTTTACAGTATAAAAACAAAATGGACATTAAGGGTAGACAACCGAATATTTTAGAAGATCTACCAGAGGATATGATTGAGGAAATCTTATCTAGAGTCGGTCAGAATTCATCAGCACATTTAGTTATGGCGAAATTAACTTGTCAAACATTTGAAAGACTTTCCAGAAATGCCTTAGTTTATAAAAGGCTTTCCTTTGATAGGTGGGGTATATCACATTGGGGAGACCGTAAGTTACGCCGTGTTTTCTTTAAAGCATTAAATGCAGGGAACCCAAATGCAATTTTACGCTACGGGTTAAGAACCTATTTTGACTTAACATATCCCAACATAGGATTTCGTGAATTAGAAAGAGCTTCTAACATGCAACATAAAGAAGCATGTTATGCTTACGGGTTAGTGATGTTCACTTCTTACCAAAGTGAGAAAAGAACATCGGATTGCAACTTTTAAATAAAACCTTCACACAAGTGACGGATTCAGTAGTTGGGGTGAGAAACAAAGTTTTTAGATTATTTCGGGGCTGTTGGACATTACGAAACCCTCGTCCTTTTGACGACATTACAACATGCTACCTAGCCAATGGTCGTAACCGTTATTTTCCACAAGACCAAGGATGGGAAGTCGTCTTAGTAAAACTAGAATGCATGACTTGTTTCTGGACTTATGAATTACGTGTCTTTATTTCCTTTGCTGAACAACTTGCGTATTAACTAGATTTATCTTCAAAACTGTCCTGTATCATAGTGTACTATATTTCATGTTATATGTAATATAGCGAAGTTGTAAGTTTGAAGAATATTTGTATGTGATATATTATTATAATCAGTTTTTCATATGGAATTGTAGTAGTTGAATTGTATATTAGCTACTAAGTATGAACTTAACGGGTAGGTAGTACCCGAATTTAAACTTATAAAACGCTAATATGAAGAAAAAGCTTATATAAATGAGTTCATATTATGCTACAAAATACTATTGACTACTCTTAATATTCTGTATGATTAACTCGATTCAGTTGGCTATTTTGAAGGAAATGGCACCGACTACTCGACACACCATGAGTATGAGCGAAGAGGAATTTCGTACCTTTCTTGCGGCAAACATAGCCGCAGTACAGGCTGCGCTACATACCAACAATAACTCTGAATCTAGCAATGCAGCTAACGGTGCAAGAAATCGTGTAGGATGCTCCTACAAAGAATTCACTGCCTACAAACCTTTGGAATTTGATGGAACCGAAGGACCAATTGGATTGAAACGGTGTACCGAGAAAGTCAAATCGATGTTTGCCATAAGTAAGTGTACTGAAGAGGACAAAGTTAAGTACGCTACGCATACCTCCATAGGTACTGCGTTAATGTGGTTGAACACCTATCTTGAACAGGTAGGACAAAATGCTGCTTACGCACTACCGTGGTCGGCATTCAAGCAGTTGATGAACGAACAATAACGTCCTAGAAACGAAGTCAATAAACTCAAGGCAGAACTTAGAGAGTTACGAACACAAGGGTTCGACGTTACCACATATGAACGACGATTCACAGAGTTGTGCTTATTGTGTCCGGGAGCATTCAAAGATGAAGAAGAGAAGATCAATGCATTTGTAAAAGGGTTACTAGCAAGGATTCAAGAAGATGTGAGTTCACACGAGCCCGCTTCTATACAGAAGGCAAGTCGAATGGCTTATAAACTCATAAATCAGATTGAGGGAAGAATTAAAGAGCAGGCGGCCGAAGAAGCCAACACGAAACAACTCAAGAGGAAGTGGGAGGAAAATGGTGACAAGAGTCACCAGTACAACAACAACAACAACAACAATTACAACCACAATCGCAACAACTATCCCAACAACCGCAACAACAATCGCAACAATAACCGCAATCCTAACAATAACTACAACAAATATCTCAACAACTACAACAACTGTTTCAACAACAATAACAATCCCAACAACAACCTCAATAACAACAACGGCAAAAAAAACCAAAAACAGCCATGTCATAGGTGTGAAGAAAATCATCAGGGGTTTTGCACGACATTTTGCAACAGGTGTAAAAGAAATGGTCATAGCGCGACAAAGTGTGAGGTCTACGGACCAAAGTTTAATAGAACTAAAGGAACAAATAATGTCGGAACAAGTAATGCCGAAACAAATAGTGTCGGAGCAAGTAATACCAACGCTGTTTGTTATAAATGTGGAAAATCGGGCCACATTATTAGAAATTTCCCGAATCAGTGAATACTAATGGGCAGGGCCGTGGAAGAGTTTTCAATATTAATGCGGCAGAATCACAGGAAGACCCGGAGCTTGTTACGGGTACGTTTCTTATTGACAATAAATCTGCTTATGTTTTATTTGATTCTGGTGCGGATAGAAGCTATATGAGTAGAGAATTTTGTGCTAAATTAAGTTGCCCATTGACGCCTTTGGATAGTAAATTTTTACTCAAATTAGCAAATGGTAAATTAATTTCAGCAGAAAATATATGTCGGGAGAGAGAAATTAAACTGGGGGATGAAACGTTTAAAATTGATTTAATACCAGTCGAGTTAGGGAGTTTTGATGTAATAATTGGCATGGACTGGTTGAAAAAGGTGAGAGCAGAGGTCGTTTGTTACAAAAATGCGATTCGCATTATACGTGAAAAAGGAAAACCTTTAATGGTGTACGGAGAAAAGAACAACGCGAAATTAAATCTTATTAGTAGTTTGACGGCACAAAAACTAATAAGAAAAGGTTGTTACGTCATTCTAGCATACATCGAGGAAGTTAAACCTGAAGAAAAGAACATCAGTGATGTTCCCGTCGCAAAAGAATTTCCCGATGTATTTCCTAAAGAATTACCGGGATTACCCTTACATCGATCCATTGAATTTCAAATAGACCTTGTACCAGGAGCTGCACCAATAGCTCGTGCTCCATACAGACTCGCACTCAGCGAAATGAAAGAATTACAAAGTCAGTTACAAGAACTTTTAGAGCGTGGTTTCATTCGACCAAGCACACCACCATGGGGAGCTCCTGTTTTGTTTTTCAAGAAGAAAGATGGTACATTCAGGTTGTGTATCGACTACCGAGAGTTGAACAAACTTACCATCAAGAACCGCTACCCACTACCGAGAATCGACGACTTATTTGATCAACTATAAGGCTCGTCTTTTTATTCGAAGATTGATTTACGTTCTGGATATCATCAAATGCGGGTGAAGGAGGATGATATTCCAAAGACTGCTTTTAGGATGCGTTACAGTCATTACGAGTTTATGGTTATGCCGTTTGGATTAAGTAACGCACTAGCTGTGTTCATGGACCTCATGAACCGAGTGTGTGGGCCATATCTTGACAAGTTTGTCATTGTTTTCATCGATGACATACTTATTTACTCGAAGAATGATCAAGAGCACGAAGAACATTTGAGAAAAGTGCTAGAGTTGCTGAGAAAAGAAAAACTGTACGCTAAGTTTTCAAAGTGTGCATTTTTGTTGGAAGAAGTTCAATTCCTCGGTCACATAGTGAACAAAGAAGGTATTCAGGTGGATCCAGCAAAGATTGAAACCGTTGAAAAGTGGGAAACCCCGAAAACTCCGAAACACATACGCCAGTTTTTAGGACTAGCTGGTTACTACAGAAGGTTCATCCAAGACTTTTCCAGAATAGCAAAACCCTTAACTGCATTAACGCATAAAGGAAAGAAATTTGAACTGAAAGATGAACAAGAGAATGCGTTTCAATTGTTAAAGAAAAAATTAACTACGGCACCTATATTGTCATTACCTGAAGGGAATGATGATTTTGTGATATATTGTGACGCCTCAAAGCAAGGTCTCGGTTGTTTATTAATGCAACGAACGAAAGTAATTGCTTATGCGTCTAGACAATTGAAGATTCACAAGCAGAATTACACGACGCATGATTTGGAATTAGGCGCGGTTATTTTTGCATTAAAGACTTGGAGACACTACTTATATGGGGTCAAAAGTATTATATATACCGATCACAAAATTCTTCAACACATATTTAATCAGAAACAACTGAACATGAGGCAGCGCAGATGGATTAAATTGTTGAATGATTACGAATTTGAGATTCGTTATCACCCGGGGAAGGAAAATGTAGTAGCCGATGCCTTGAGCAGAAAGGAAAGTGAACCAATTCGAGTAAAAGCTATGAATATAATGATTCACACTAACCTTACTACTCAAATAAAGGAGGCGCAACAAGGAGTTTTAAAAGAGGGAAAGGATGAAATACCCAAAGGATCGGAGAAGCATCTTAATATTCGGGAAGACGGAACCCGGTATAGGGCTGAAAGGATTTCGGTACCAAAATTTGGAGATATGAGAGAAATGGTATTTAGAGAAGCTCATAAAACCAGATACTCAATACATCCTCGAACGGGGAAGATGTACAAGGATCTCAAGAAACATTTTTGGTGGCCGGGTATGAAAGTCGATGTTTCTAAATACGTAGGAGAATGTTTGACGTGTTCTAAGGTCAAAGCTGAGCATCAGAAACCATCAGGTCTACTTCAACAACCCGAAATCCCGGAATGGAAATGGGAAAACATTACCATGGATTTCATCACTAAATTGTCAAGGACTGCAAGTGGTTTTGATACTATTTGGGTAATAGTTGATCGTCTCACCAAATCAGCACACTTCCTGCCAATAAGAGAAGATGACAAGATGGAGAAGTTAGCACGACTATATTTGAAGGAATTAATCTCCAGACATCGAATACCAATCTCTATTATCTCTGATAGGGATGGCAGATTTATTTCAAGATTCTGGCAGACATTACAGTAAGCATTAGGAACTCGTCTAAACATGAGTACTGCCTATCATCCACAAACTGATGGGCAGATTGAAAGGATGATATAAACGCTTGAAGACATGCTACGAGCATGTGTTATTGATTTCGGAAACAGTTGGGATCGACATCTACCGTTAGCAGAATTTTCCTACAAGTTACTATTCAAGCATTGAGATGGCGCTGTTTGAAGCACTTTATGGTAGAAAGTGCAGGTCTCCGATTTGTTGGAGTGAAGTGGGGGATAGACAGATTACGGGTCCGGAGATAATACAAGAAATTACCGAGAAGATCATCCAAATTCAACAATGGTTGAAAACCACCCAAAGTTGACAAAAGAGCTACGCCGACATTAAAAGAAAAGATATAGAATTTGAAATTGGAGAGATGGTCATGCTTAAGGTTACACCTTGGAAAGGCGTTGTTCGATTTGGTAAACGAGGGAAATTAAATCCAAGGTATATTGGACCATTCAAGATTATTGATCATGTCGGACCAGTAGCTTACCGACTTGAGTTACCTCAACAACTAGCGGCTGTACATAACACTTTCTACGTCTCGAATTTGAAGAAATGTTTTGCTAAAGAAGATCTCACTATTCCATTAGACGAAATCCAAATCAACGAAAAACTTCAATTCATCGAAGAACCCGTCGAAATAATGGATCGTGAGGTTAAAAGACTTAAACAAAACAAGATACCAATTGTTAAGGTTCGATGGAATGCTCGTAGAGGACCCGAGTTCACCTGGGAATGTGAAGATCAGATGAAGAAGAAATACCCGCACTTATTTCCAGAAGATACGTCAACACCTCCAACTGCTTAAAATTTCGGGACGAAATTTATTTAACGGGTAGGTACTATAGTGACCCGAACTTTTCCATGTTTATATATATATTAAATGAAATTGATATTTACATGATTAAGTGTTTCCAAAATGTTAAGCAATCAAACTTGTTAAGACTTGATTAATTGAAATAGGTTTCATATAGACAATTGACCACCCAAGTTGACCGGTGATTCACGAACGTTAAAACTTGTAAAAACTCGAAACGATATATATAACGATTATCGTTATAACCACGTCTTACTAATTACATATGAATCATATTAAGATATTGTTACACTATGTTTAATCATGATAAATGATAAGTAAACATGTCATTATGTATATTAACAATGAACTACATATGTAAAAACAAGACTACTAACTTAAGGATTTCGAAACGAGACATATATGTAACGATTATCGTTGTAACGACATTTAAATGTATATATATCATATTAAGATATATTAATATATCATAATATCATGATAATATAATAATTTAACATCTCATTAGATATAATAAACATTGGGTTAACAACATTTAACAAGATCGTTAACTTAAAGGTTTAAAATCAACATTTACATGTAACGACTAACGTTAACTTAACGACTCAGTTAAAATGTATATACATGTAGTGTTTTAATATGTATTCATACAATTTTGAAAGACCTCAAGACACTTATCAAAATACTTCTACTTAATAAAAATGCTTACAATTACATCCTCGTTCAGTTTCATCAACAATTCTACTCGTATGTACCCGTATTCGTACTCGTACAATACACAGCTTTTAGATGTATGTACTATTGGTATATATACTCCAATGATCAGATCTTAGCAGCCCATGTGAGTCCCCTAACACATGTGGGAACCATAATTTGGCAACTAGCATGAAATATCTCATAAAATTACAAAAATATTAGTAATCATTCATGGCTTATTTACATGTAAACAAAATTACACATCCTTTATATCTAATCCATATACCAACGACCAAAAAAACCTACAAACACTTTCATTCTTCAATTTTCTTCATCTAATTTATCTCTCTCAAGTTCTATCTTCAAGTTCTAAGTGTTCTTCATAAATTCTATAAGTTCTAGTTTCATAAAATCAAGAATACTTCCAAGTTTGCTAGCTTACTTCCAATCTTGTAAAGTGATCATCCAACCTCAAGAAATCTTTCTTATTTAAAGTAAGATATCTTTCTCATACAAGGTAATACTCATATTCAAACTTTGATTCAATTTCTATAGCTATAACAATCTTTTTTGGAGTGGAAATCTTACTTGAACTTGTTTTCGTGTCATGATTCTACTTCAAGAACTTTCAAGCCATCCAAGAATCCTTTGAAGCTAGATCTATTTTTTTCATTTCTAGTAGGTTTATCCACAAAACCTGAGGTAGTAATGATGTTCATAACATCATTCGATTCTTATATATAAAACTACCTTATTTGAAGGTTTAAACTTGAAATCACTGGAACATAGTTTAGTTAATTCTAAACTTGTTCGCAAACAAAAGTTAATCCTTCTAACTTGACTTTTAAAATCAACTAAACACATGTTCTATATCTATATGATATGTGTAGTGACCCGAACTTTTCCATGTTTATATATATTAATTGAGATTGATATTTACATGATTAAATGTTTCCAACATGTTAAGCAATCAAACTTGTTAAGACTTGATTAATTGAAATATGTTTCATATAGACAATTGACCACCCAAGTTGATCGGTGATTCACGAACGTTAAAACTTGTAAAAACTATATGATGACATATATATGGATATATATATATATATAGTTAACATGATACTATGATAAGAAAACATATCATAAAGTATATTAACAATGAACTACATATGTAAAAACAAGACTACTAACTTAATGATTTTTAAACGAGACATATATGTAACGATTATCGTTGTAAAGACATTTAATGTATATATATCATATTAAGAGATATTCATACATGATAATATCATGATAATATAATAATTTAAAATCTCATTTGATATTATAAACATTGGGTTAACAACATTTAACAAGATCGTTAACCTAAAGGTTTCAAAACAACACTTACATGTAACGACTAACGATGACTTAACGACTCAGTTAAAATGTATATACATGTAGTGTTTTAATATGTATTTATACACTTTTGAAAGACTTCAATACACTTATCAAAATACTTCTACTTAACAAAAATGCTTACAATTACATCCTCGTTCAGTTTCATCAACAATTCTACTCGTATGCACCCGTATTCGTACTCGTACAATACACAGCTTTTAGATGTATGTACTATTGGTATATATACTCCAATGATCAGCTCTTAGCAGCCCATGTGAGTCACCTAACACATGTGGGAACCATCATTTGGCAACTAGCATGAAATATCTCATAAAATTACAAAAATATGAGTAATCATTCATGACTTATTTACATGAAAACAAAATTAAATATCCTTTATATCTAATCCATACACCAACGACCAAAAACACCTACAAACACTTTCATTCTTCAATTTTCTTCATCTAATTGATCTCTCTCAAGTTCTATCTTCAAGTTCTAAGTGTTCTTCATAAATTCCAAAAGTTCTAGTTTCATAAAATCAAGAATACTTTCAAGTTTGCTAGCTCACTTCCAATCTTGTAAGGTGATCATCCAACCTCAAGAAATCTTTGTTTCTTACAGTAGGTTATCATTCTAATACAAGGTAATAATCATATTCAAACTTTGGTTCAATTTCTATAACTATAACAATCTTATTTCAAGTGATGATCTTACTTGAACTTGTTTTCGTGTCATGATTCTGCTTCAAGAACTTCGAGCCATCCAAGGATCCATTGAAGCTAGATCCATTTTTCTCTTTTCCAGTAGGTTTATCCAAGGAAATTAAGGTAGTAATGATGTTCATAACATCATTCGATTCATACATATAAAGCTATCTTATTCGAAGGTTTAAACTTGTAATCACTAGAACATAGTTTAGTTAATTCTAAACTTGTTCGCAAACAAAAGTTAATCCTTCTAACTTGACTTTTAAAATCAACTAAACACATGTTCTATATCTATATGATATGCTAACTTAATGATTTAAAACCTGGAAACACGAAAAACACCGTAAAACCGGATTTACGCCGTCGTAGTAACACCGCGGGCTGTTTTGGGTTAGTTAATTAAAAACTATGATAAACTTTGATTTAAAAGTTGTTATTCAGAGAAAATGATTTTTATTATGAACATGAAACTATATCCAAAAATTATGGTTAAACTCAAAGTGGAAGTATGTTTTCTAAAATGGTCATCTAGACGTCGTTCTTTCGACTGAAATGACTACCTTTACAAAAACGACTTGTAACTTATTTTTACGACTATAAACCTATACTTTTTCTGTTTATATTCATAAAATAGAGTTCAATATGAAACCATAGCAATTTGATTCACTCAAAACGGATTTAAAATGAAGAAGTTATGGGTAAAACAAGATTGGATAATTTTTCTCATTTTAGCTACGTGAAAATTGGTAACAAATCTATTCCAACCATAACTTAATCAACTTGTATTGTATATTATGTAATCTTGAGATACCATAGACACGTATACAATGTTTCGACCTATCATGTCGACACATCTATATATATTTCGGAACAACCATAGACACTCTATATGTGAATGTTGGAGTTAGCTATACAGGGTTGAGGTTGATTCCAAAATATATATAGTTTGAGTTGTGATCAATACTGAGATACGTATACACTGGGTCGTGGATTGATTCAAGATAATATTTATCGATTTATTTCTGTACATCTAACTGTGGACAACTAGTTATAGGTTACTAACGAGGACAGCTGACTTAATAAACTTAAAACATCAAAATATATTAAAAGTGTTGTAAATATATTTTGAACATACTTTAATATATATGTATATATTGTTATAGGTTCGTGAATCAACAGTGGCCAAGTCTTACTTCTCGACGAAGTAAAAATCTGTGAAAGTGAGTTATAGTCCCACTTTTAAAATCTAATATTTTTGGGATGAGAATACATGCAGGTTTTATAAATGATTTACAAAATAGACACAAGTACGTGAAACTACATTCTATGGTTGAATTATCGAAATCGAATATGCCCCTTTTTATTAAGTCTGGTAATCTAAGAATTAGGGAACAGACACCCTAATTGACGCGAATCCTAAAGATAGATCTATTGGGCCTAACAAACCCCATCCAAAGTACCGGATGCTTTAGTACTTCGAAATTTATATCATATCCGAAGGGTGTCCCGGAATGATGGGGATATTCTTATATATGCATCTTGTTATTGTCGGTTACCAGGTGTTCAGCATATGAATGATTTTTATCTCTATGTATGGAATGTGTATTGAAATATGAAATCTTGTGGTCTATTGTTACGATTTGATATATATAGGTTAAACCTATAACTCACCAACATTTTTGTTGACGTTTAAAGCATGTTTATTCTCAGGTGAATATTAAGAGCTTCCGCTGTTGCATACTAAAATAAGGACAAGATTTGGAGTCCATGTTTGTATGATATTGTGTAAAAACTGCATTCAAGAAACTGATTTCGATGTAACATATTTGTATTGTAAACCATTATGTAATGGTCGTGTGTAAACAGGATATTTTAGATTATCATTATTTGATAATCTACGTAAAGCTTTTTAAACCTTTATTTATGAAATAAAGGTTATGGTTTGTTTTAAAAATGAATGCAGTCTTTGAAAAACGTCTCATATAGAGGTCAAAACCTCGCAACGAAATCAATTAATATGGAACGTTTTTAATCAATAAGAACGGGACATTTCAGTTGGTATCAGAGCGTTGGTCTTAGAGAACCAGAAAATTTGCATTAGTGTGTCTTATCGAGTTTGTTAGGATGCATTAGTGAGTCTGGACTTCGACCGTGTTTTCTTTAAAAATGATTGCTTAACATTTTTGTTGGAAACTATATATTTTTAACATATGAATATTATGTGATATATTAATCTCTTAACGTGTTTGATATTATGTGATAGATGTCTACCTCTAGAACAAGTCCCATTGACTCACCTAATAATAATGAAGAGTCAAATGTAAATTGGAATGATTTGTGGACTGATTCACAAGTTCCCGAAGAGGAACCGGAAGAAGAGTCGGAACCGGAAGAAGAATCGGAACCGGAAGAAGAATCGGAACCGGATGAAGAAATAGAACCGGTGGGGGAAATAATAAAACGGTTAAGTAAAAGAAAATCCTCAACCAACCGACCAAAGTTAATTATGGTCAATGGTGTTTCCGCCAAGGAAGCAAAATATTGGGAGGATTACCAATTCTCCGATGAATCGGATTCCGACGAGAATTCCGATGATGTTATAGAAATTACCCCAACTGAATTTAAAAAGGCAAAAGAAAATAATAAGGGAAAGGGCATAAAAATAGAGAAATCTAATTCCAACCCCGATGAACTTTATATGTATCGTCAACCCCCGAAGTCCTTAAGTTGTAACAATGACCCGGGAACCTCTAAACCACCAGGTTTTTCTAAACCAATGTGGACAACGACGGCTCGTATTAGGGGAACATCATATATCCCTAGAAACTTGGAAAAACGAACCAAAACCGAAGAAGAAGAAACGAGCGAGTCGGAATAAGATAGTTGTATTCGTGTGGTGTAATATATGTAATATAGTGTTCTTATGCTTTATGATATATGTAAAAATTGCTTGTATTAATAAGTATTTTTTTATGAATCTAACTCTTGTCTATTTTACAGTTTAAAAACACAAAATGGATAGACAACCCAATATTTTAAGAGACCTACCCGGAGACATGATTGATGAAATCTTGTCTAGAGTCGGCCAGAATTCTTCGGCACAACTATTTAAGGCGAGATCAGTTTGTAAGACATTCGAAGAACATTCCAAGAATGTCTTGGTTTATAAGAGACTTTCGTTTGAAAGATGGGGGATATCACATTGGGAAACCCATAAGTTACGATGTGTTTACTTTGACGCATATATTGCGGGGAACCCAAATGCTATTTTACGCAACGGGTTAAGAAATTATTTTGACTCAATATATCCGAATATTGGACTTCGTGATTTAAAAAAAGCGGCTAACATGCAACATAAAGAAGCATGTTATGCTTACGGATTAGTAATGTTCGCTTCTCACCAAAGTGAGAACAAGAACATCGGGCTACAACTATTAAACAAAACGTTTCCACAAGTGACGGAGTCGGTAATTGGGGTAAGAAATGAGGTTTTTAGATTATTACGGGACTGTTGGACATTACGTAACCCTCGTCCCTTTGATGACGTTACAACACGCTGTCTTATCAACGGCCATAACGGTTATGTTGCACAAGACCAAGGATGGGAAGTAGTCCTAGTAAAACCAGAATGCATGACTTGTTTCTGGACGTATGAATTACGTGTCTTTATTGCCTTTGCTGAACGACTTGTGTACTAGCTAGAATTGTCTTCACAACTATCTTGTATCAAAGTTATTGTGTGCTATATTTCATGCTTTATGTAAAATAAGCGGTATTGTAAGTTTGTAAAATATTGTATAAAAGTTTGAACGCGAAATATTATTATAATCAGTTTTTCATATAGAATTGTAGTAGTTGAATTGTATATTAGCTACTAAGTATGAACTTAACGGGTAGGTACTACCCGAATTTAAACTTATAAAACGCTAATATGAAGAAAAAGCTTTTATAAATGAGTTCATATTATGCTACGAAATACTATTAACTACTCTTAATATTCTGTATGATTAACTTGTTCCATTTAACTATTTTGAAGGAAATGGCACCGACTACTCGACACACCGTGAATATGAATGAAGAGGAATTCCGTACTTTTCTAGCTTCAAACATAGCCGCAGTACAGGCTGCGCTACATACCAACAATAACCTTGGATCTAGTAGTACAGGAAATCGTGTAGGATGCACCTACAAAGAATTCACTGCCTGCAAACCTTTGGAATTTGATGGAACCGAAGGACCGATCGGATTGAAACGGTGGACCGAGAAGGGTGAATCGGTGTTTGCTATAAGTAAGTGTACTGAAGAGGACAAAGTGAAGTACGCTACGCATACCTTCACAGGTTCTGCGTTAACATGGTGGAATACCTATCTAGAGCAAGTGGGACAAGATGATGCGTACGCACTACCGTGGTCAGCATTCAAGCACTTGATGAACGAGAAGTACCGTCCCAGAACCGAGGTCAATAAGCTCAAGACAGAACTTAGAGGGTTACGAACCCAAGGATTTGATATTACCACGTACGAAAGACGATTCACAGAATTGTGCCTATTGTGTCCGGGAGCATTCGAAGATGAGGAAGAGAAGATCGACGCGTTTGTGAAAGGATTACCGGAAAGAATCCAAGAAGATATAAGTTCACACGAGCCCGCCTCCATACAACAGGCATGTAGAATGGCTCACAAACTAGTGAACCAGATTGAAGAAAGAATTAAAGAACAGACTGCTGAAGAGGCCAATGTGAAGCAAGTCAAAAGAAAGTGGGAGGAAAACGGTGATAAGAATCACCAATACAACAACAACAGCAATTACAACAATAATCGCAACAATTATCCCAACAATCGCAACATCAATCGCAACTACAACAAACGGCCCAACAACAACAACAACAACAACAATAACAGCAACTACAACAATCATCCCAACAACAATAATAACCACAACAACAACAACAATCAGAAGCAGCTATGCCAAAGGTGTGAAAAGAATCACTCGGGGTTCTGCACCAAATTTTGCAACAAGTGTAAAAGAAATAGTCATAGCGCGGCGAAGTGTGAGGTCTACGGACCAGGGGTTAATAGAACGAAAGGAACAAATGGTGTCGGAACGAGTAATGGCGGAGCAAGTAGTGTCGGAGCAAGTTATGCCAGTGTAGTTTGTTATAAATGTGGAAAACCATGCCACATTATTAGAAATTGCCCGAAACAGGAGAACACGAATGGACAAGGCCGTGGAAGAGTTTTCAATATTAATGCGGTAGAGGCACAGGAAGACCCGGAGCTTGTTACGGGTACGTTTCTTATTGACAATAAATCTGCTTACGTTTTATTTGATTCGGGTGCGGATAGAAGCTTTATGAGTAGAGATTTTTGTGCTAAATTAAGTTGTCCATTGACGCCTTTGGATAGTAAATTTTTACTCGAATTAGCAAATGGTAAATTAATTTCAGCAGATAATATATGTCGGAATCGAGAAATTAAACTGGTTAGCGAAACATTTAAGATTGATTTGATACCAGTAGAGTTAGGGAGTTTTGATGTGATAATCGGTATGGACTGGTTGAAAGAAGTGAAAGCGGAGATCGTTTGTTACAAAAATGCAATTTGCATTATACGAGAAAAAGGAAAACCCTTAATGGTGTACGGAGAAAAGGGCAACACGAAGCTACATCTTATTAGTAATTTGAAGGCACAAAAACTAATAAGAAAAGGTTGCTATGCTGTTCTAGCACACGTCGAGAAAGTACAAACTGAAGAAAAGAGCATCAATGATGTTCCCATTGCAAAAGAATTTCCCGATGTATTTCCGAAAGAATTACCGGGATTACCCCCACATCGATCCGTTGAATTTCAAATAGATCTTGTACCAGGAGCTGCACCAATAGCTCGTGCTCCTTACAGACTCGCACCCAGCGAGATGAAAGAACTGCAAAGCCAATTACAAGAACTTTTAGAGCGTGGTTTCATTCGACCAAGCACATCACCGTGGGGAGCTCCTGTTTTGTTTGTCAAGAAGAAAGATGGTACATTCAGGTTGTGTATCGACTACCGAGAGTTGAACAAACTTACCATCAAGAACCGCTACCCACTACCGAGAATCAACGACTTATTTGATCAACTACAAGGCTCGTCTGTTTATTCAAAGATTGACTTACGTTCCGGGTATCATCAAATGCGGGTGAAAGAAGATGATATTCCAAAGACTGCTTTCAGAACACGTTACGGTCATTACGAGTTTATGGTTATGCCGTTTGGTTTAACTAATGCACCAGCTGTGTTCATGGACCTTATGAACCGAGTGTGTGGACCATACCTTGACAAGTTTGTCATTGTTTTCATTGATGACATACTTATTTACTCAAAGAATGACCAAGAACACGGTGAACATTTGAGAAAGGTGTTAGAAGTATTGAGGAAGGAAGAATTGTACGCTAAGTTTTCCAAGTGTGCATTTTGGTTGGAAGAAGTTCAATTCCTCGGTCACATAGTGAACAAAGAAGGTATTAAGGTGGATCCGGCAAAGATAGAAACTGTTGAAAAGTGGGAAACCCCGAAAACTCCGAAACACATACGCCAGTTTTTAGGACTAGCTGGTTACTACAGAAGGTTCATCCAAGACTTTTCCAGAATAGCAAAACCCTTGACTGCATTAACGCATAAAGGGAAGAAATTTGAATGGAATGATGAACAAGAGAAAGCGTTTCAGTTATTGAAGAAAAAGCTAACTACGGCACCTATATTGTCATTGCCTGAAGGGAATGATGATTTTGTGATTTATTGTGATGCATCAAAGCAAGGTCTCGGTTGTGTATTAATGCAACGAACGAAGGTGATTGCTTATGCGTCTAGACAATTGAAGATTCACGAACAAAATTATACGACGCATGATTTGGAATTAGGCGCGGTTGTTTTTGCATTAAAGACTTGGAGGCACTACTTATATGGGGTCAAAAGTATTATATATACCGACCACAAAAGTCTTCAACACATATTTAATCAGAAACAACTGAATATGAGGCAGCGTAGGTGGATTGAATTATTGAATGATTACGACTTTGAGATTCGTTACCACCCGGGGAAGGCAAATGTGGTAGCCGATGCCTTGAGCAGGAAGGACAGAGAACCCATTCGAGTAAAATCTATGAATATAATGATTCATAATAACATTACTACTCAAATAAAGGAGGCGCAACAAGGAGTTTTAAAAGAGGGAAATTTAAAGGATGAAATACCCAAAGGATCGGAGAAGCATCTTAATATTCGGGAAGACGGAACCCGGTATAGGGCTGAAAGGATTTGGGTACCAAAATTTGGAGATATGAGAGAAATGGTACTTAGAGAAGCTCATAAAACCAGATACTCAATACATCCTGGAACGGGGAAGATGTACAAGGATCTCAAGAAACATTTTTGGTGGCCGGGTATGAAAGCCGATGTTATTAAATACGTAGGAGAATGTTTGACGTGTTCTAAGGTCAAAGCTGAGCATCAGAAACCATCAGGTCTACTTCAACAACCCGAAATCCTGGAATGGAAATGGGAAAACATTACCATGGATTTCATCACTAAATTGCCAAGGACTGCAAGTGGTTTTGATACTATTTGGGTAATAGTTGATCGTCTCACCAAATCAGCACACTTCCTACCAATAAGAGAAGATGACAAGATGGAGAAGTTAGCACGACTGTATTTGAAGGAAGTCGTCTCCAGACATGGAATACCAATCTCTATTATCTCTGATAGGGATGGCAGATTTATTTCAAGATTCTGGCAGACATTACAGCAAGCATTAGGAACTCGTCTAGACATGAGTACTGTCTATCATCCACAAACTGATGGGCAGAGCGAAAGGACGATACAAACGCTTGAAGACATGCTACGAGCATGTGTTATTGATTTCGGAAATAGTTGGGATCGACATCTACCGTTAGCAGAATTTTCCTACAACAACAGCTACCATTCAAGCATTGAGATGGCGCCGTTTGAAGCACTTTATGGTAGAAAGTGCAGGTCTCCGATTTGTTGGAGTGAAGTGGGGGATAGACAGATTACGGGTCCGGAGATTATAGAAGAAACTACCGAGAAGATCATCCAAATTCAACAACGGTTGAAAACCGCCCAAAGTTGACAAAAGAGCTACGCTGACATTAAAAGAAAAGATATAGAATTTGAAATTGGAGAGATGGTCATGCTTAAAGTTGCACCTTGGAAAGGCGTTGTTCGATTTGGTAAACGAGGGAAATTAAATCCAAGGTATATTGGACCATTCAAGATTATTGATCGTGTCGGACCAGTAGCTTACCGACTAGAGTTACCTCAACAACTCGCGGCTGTACATAACACTTTCCACGTCTCGAATTTAAAGAAATGTTTTGCTAAAGAAGATCTCACTATTCCGTTAGATGAAATCCAAATCAACGAAAAACTTCAATTCATCGAAGAACCCGTCGAAATAATGGATCGTGAGGTTAAAAGACTTAAGCAAAACAAGATACCAATTGTTAAGGTTCGATGGAATGCTCGTAGAGGACCCGAGTTCACCTGGGAGCGTGAAGATCAGATGAAGAAGAAATACCCGCATCTATTTCCAGAAGATTCGTCAACACCTTCAACAGCTTAAAATTTCAGGACGAAATTTATTTAACGGGTAGGTACTGTAGTGACCCGAACTTTTCCATGTTTATATATATTAATTGAGATTGATATTTACATGATTAAATGTTTCCAACATGTTAAGCAATCAAACTTGTTAAGACTTGATTAATTGAAATATGTTTCATATAGACAATTGACCACCCAAGTTGATCGGTGATTCACGAACGTTAAAACTTGTAAAAACTATATGATGACATATATATGGATATATATATATATATAGTTAACATGATACTATGATAAGAAAACATATCATAAAGTATATTAACAATGAACTACATATGTAAAAACAAGACTACTAACTTAATGATTTTTAAACGAGACATATATGTAACGATTATCGTTGTAAAGACATTTAATGTATATATATCATATTAAGAGATATTCATACATGATAATATCATGATAATATAATAATTTAAAATCTCATTTGATATTATAAACATTGGGTTAACAACATTTAACAAGATCGTTAACCTAAAGGTTTCAAAACAACACTTACATGTAACGACTAACGATGACTTAACGACTCAGTTAAAATGTATATACATGTAGTGTTTTAATATGTATTTATACACTTTTGAAAGACTTCAATACACTTATCAAAATACTTCTACTTAACAAAAATGCTTACAATTACATCCTCGTTCAGTTTCATCAACAATTCTACTCGTATGCACCCGTATTCGTACTCGTACAATACACAGCTTTTAGATGTATGTACTATTGGTATATACACTCCAATGATCAGCTCTTAGCAGCCCATGTGAGTCACCTAACACATGTGGGAACCATCATTTGGCAACTAGCATGAAATATCTCATAAAATTACAAAAATATGAGTAATCATTCATGACTTATTTACATGAAAACAAAATTACATATCCTTTATATCTAATCCATACACCAACGACCAAAAACACCTACAAACACTTTCATTCTTCAATTTTCTTCATCTAATTAATCTCTCTCAAGTTCTATCTTCAAGTTCTAAGTGTTCTTCATAAATTCCAAAAGTTCTAGTTTCATAAAATCAAGAATACTTTCAAGTTTGCTAGCTCACTTCCAATCTTGTAAGGTGATCATCCAACCTCAAGAAATCTTTTTTTCTTACAGTAGGTTATCATTCTAATACAAGGTAATAATCATATTCAAACTTTGGTTCAATTTCTATAACTATAACAATCTTATTTCAAGTGATGATCTTACTTGAACTTGTTTTCGTGTCATGATTCTGCTTCAAGAACTTCGAGCCATCCAAGGATCCATTGAAGCTAGATCCATTTTTCTCTTTTCCAGTAGGTTTATCCAAGGAAATTAAGGTAGTAATGATGTTCATAACATCATTCGATTCATACATATAAAGCTATCTTATTCGAAGGTTTAAACTTGTAATCACTAGAACATAGTTTAGTTAATTCTAAACTTGTTCGCAAACAAAAGTTAATCCTTCTAACTTGACTTTTTAAAATCAACTAAACACATGTTATATATCTATATGATATGCTAACTTAATGATTTAAAACCTGGAAACACGAAAAACACCGTAAAACCGGATTTACGCCGTCGTAGTAACACCGCGGGCTGTTTTGGGTTAGTTAATTAAAAACTATGATAAACTTTGATTTAAAAGTTGTTATTCTGAGAAAATGATTTTTATTATGAACATGAAACTATATCCAAAAATTATGGTTAAACTCAAAGTGGAAGTATGTTTTCTAAAATGGTCATCTAGACGTCGTTCTTTCGACTGAAATGACTACCTTTACAAAAACGACTTGTAACTTATTTTTCCGACTATAAACCTATACTTTTTCTGTTTAGATTCATAAAATAGAGTTCAATATGAAACCATAGCAATTTGATTCACTCAAAACGGATTTAAAATGAAGAAGTTATGGGTAAAACAAGATTGGATAATTTTTCTCATTTTAGCTACGTGAAAATTGGTAACAAATCTATTCCAACCATAACTTAATCAACTTGTATTGTATATTATGTAATCTTGAGATACCATAGACACGTATACAATGTTTCGACCTATCATGTCGACACATCTATATATATTTCGGAACAACCATAGACACTCTATATGTGAATGTTGGAGTTAGCTATACAGGGTTGAGGTTGATTCCAAAATATATATAGTTTGAGTTGTGATCAATACTGAGATACGTATACACTGGGTCGTGGATTGATTCAAGATAATATTTATCGATTTATTTCTGTACATCTAACTGTGGACAACTAGTTATAGGTTACTAACGAGGACAGCTGACTTAATAAACTTAAAACATCAAAATATATTAAAAGTGTTGTAAATATATTTTGAACATACTTTAATATATATGTATATATTGTTATAGGTTCGTGAATCAACAGTGGCCAAGTCTTACTTCCCGACGAAGTAAAAATCTGTGAAAGTGAGTTATAGTCCCACTTTTAAAATCTAATATTTTTGGGATGAGAATACATGCAGGTTTTATAAATGATTTACAAAATAGACACAAGTACGTGAAACTACATTCTATGGTTGAATTATCGAAATCGAATATGCCCCTTTTTATTAAGTCTGGTAATCTAAGAATTAGGGAACAGACACCCTAATTGACGCGAATCCTAAAGATAGATCTATTGGGCCTAACAAACCCCATCCAAAGTACCGGATGCTTTAGTACTTCGAAATTTATATCATATCCGAAGGGTGTCCCGGAATGATGGGGATATTCTTATATATGCATCTTGTTATTGTCGGTTACCAGGTGTTCACCATATGAATGATTTTTATCTCTATGTATGGGATGTGTATTGAAATATGAAATCTTGTGGTCTATTGTTACGATTTGATATATATAGGTTAAACCTATAACTCACCAACATTTTTGTTGACGTTTAAAGCATGTTTATTCTCAGGTGAATATTAAGAGCTTCCGCTGTTGCATACTAAAATAAGGACAAGATTTGGAGTCCATGTTTGTATGATATTGTGTAAAAACTGCATTCAAGAAACTGATTTCGATGTAACATATTTGTATTGTAAACCATTATGTAATGGTCGTGTGTAAACAGGATATTTTAGATTATCATTATTTGATAATCTACGTAAAGCTTTTTAAACCTTTATTTATGAAATAAAGGTTATGGTTTGTTTTAAAAATGAATGCAGTCTTTGAAAAACGTCTCATATAGAGGTCAAAACCTCGCAACGAAATCAATTAATATGGAACGTTTTTAATCAATAAGAACGGGACATTTCAATATGCTAACTTAATGATTTAAAACCTGGAAACACAAAAAACACCGTAAAATCGGACATACACCGTCGTAGTAACACCGCGGGCTGTTTTGGGTTTGATAATTAAAAACTATGATAAACTTTGATTTAAAAGTTGTTCTTCTGGGAAAATGATTTTTCTTATGAACATGAAACTATATCTAAAAATCATGGTTAAAATCAAAGTGGAAATATGTTTTTCAAAATGGTCATCAAGACGTCGTTCTTTCGACTGAAATGACTACCTCTTACAAAAATGACTTGTAACTTATATTTCCGAATATAAACCTATACTTTTTCTGTTTAGATTCATAAAATAGAGTTCAATATGAAACCATAGCAATTTGATTCACTCAAAATGGATTTAAAACGAAGAAGTTATGGGTAAAACAAGATTGGATATTTTTTGATTGTTGTAGCTACGGGAAATATTGTAACAATTCTATACAAATCATATCCTAGCTAACTTATATTGTATTATACATGTATTCTAATATATTATATAATCTTAGGATACCATAGACACATATGCAAATGTTTTAACATAACATATCGACCCATGTATATATATTATTTGGAACAACCATAGACACTCTATATGCAGTAGTGTTTGAGTTAGCTATACAGGGTTGAGGTTGATTCTAAAAATATATATACTTTGAGTTGTGATCTAGCCTGAGACGTGTATACACTAGGTCGTGGATTGATTCAAGATAATATATATCAATTTATTTCTGTACATCTAACTATGGACAACTAGTTATAGGTTACTAAGGAGGACAGCTGACTTAATAAACTTAAAACATCAAAATGTATTAAAAATATTGTAAATATATTTTGAACATACTTTGATATATATATATATATATATATATATATATATATATATATATATATATATATATATATATATATATATATATATATATATATTTGCTATAGGTTCGTGAATCGACCAGTGGCCAAGTCTTACTCCCGACGAAGTAAAAATCTGTGAAAATGAGTTATAGTCCCACTTTTAAAATCTAATATTTTGGGATGAGAATACATGCAGTTTTATAAATGTTTTTGGAAATAGACACAAGTAATTGAAACTACATTATATGGGTGAATGATCGAAGCCGAATATGCCCCTTTTGCTTGGTAACCTAAGAATTAGTAAACCGATCTACTAATTGAAGCGAATCCTAAAGATAGATCTATTGGGCCTAATGAACCCCATCCAAAGTACCGGATTCTTTAGTACTTCGAATTCATTTTTATCATGTCCGAAGGATTTCCCGGAATGATGGGGGATACTCTTATATGCATTTTGTTAATTTTGGTTACCAGGTGTTCACCATATGAATGAATTTTATCTCTATGTATGGGATGTATATTGAAATATGAAATCTTGTGTTCTATTATTATGTTTTGATATTATATAGGTTAAACCTATAATTCACCAACATTTTTGTTGACGTTTTAAGCATGTTTATTCTCAGGTGATTATTAAGAGCTTCCGCTGTTGCATACTAAAATAAGGACAAGATTTGGAGTCCAAGCTTGTATGATATTATGTAAAAACTGCATTCAAGAAACTTATTTTTGATGTAATATATTCTTATTGTAAACCATTATGTAATGGTCGTGTGTAAATGGTATATTTTAGATTATCATTATTTGATAATCTACGTAATGCTTATTAAACCTTTATCGATAAAATAAAGGTTATGGTTGTTTTAAAAATGAATGCAGTCTTTGAAAAACGTCTCATATAGAGGTCAAAACCTCACGACGAAATCAATTAATATGGAACATTTATAATCAATATGAACTGGACATTTCATCTAACAGCGGAAGCAACATCGTCTAAGCACCTGAGAAATACATGCTTAAAAGTCAACACGAATGTTGGTGAGCTATAGTTTGTAATCAGTAAAATAATGTAGACCACGAGATTTCAGTGCTTCAATCAGCAGTTTAAATCAGTATGAAAAGTATATGCTTAACCGTGGGCACCTGGTAACTAGAATTAACGTATGTATATCACCCACTAAAAGTGCACTTGGTGAGTGCGTTTGTCCTCGAATTATTAAACACTCGTTGAATGCTAGCGCGACTAGCCCAAGTGGGGATGTCAAACCCTATGGATCCATATCTAAGATTCGCGTTCACGGTTAGGAAACCAATGATTAAACGTTACCGAGCTAAGGGGAATCTTTGTGCCGTTATATCACCCACACATATGTAAAGTTTAAGTACTCGTGTCTAGTATGTAAAACGTAAAAAGCATATGTATTCTCAGTCCCAAAAACAGTAAAAAGTAGTAAAGGGGTGCTATAACTCACATTGAATAAGCAGTAAAAGTCGATATGAAACGTATGCAGGTAGTAAGTCAGTCCGAAAGGTCGTCAACCTAAGTCAAAGGTCACTAAGTTAGTATGTTGTCCCAAAAGGTTTAAAAGTGCATAAATTAAGTTTAAGTGTCATCATCAACATCATCATTATCATCATCATTCATCAACACTAAGGTAAGTTTAACAAGAATAGAGATCGAAACAAAAGGCTAACTTTGGACAGCTGTTACGACCTCTATAACCTAACTCATCTTCGTTTGACCGTGGTGACGGTTTAAGTGAGAGTAGGTCAGAAATTTCAGCACAACGTTACAAAGGCGTAGTGACTTTCGGAAGGCTATAAATCCTAAACCGTATATCGGATTAAGTCGAGGCATAAACAAAAAGTCATCTACTCGAAACGAACTATCTGAAAATTGATTTTCCAAAAGTCCAGGAGTCTGATCAGACCCTGAAAAACAGCAAACAAGTGCTCCAGTGAGATTCTTGGTGCTTGATGCTCATCACGGTTCTCATCCTTGATGCTTGTAAGCTTCAAGTGTACAACTCTTTGATGTTTTAGCATCACTTTGACCAAGGTTCAACCATCAATACATAACTAAGAGTAAAATCTATCATTCTACAAGTTTTGAACATCAAGATTGACACTTTATTGCATAGATCCAATAAAGCTTCAACCTTTGTCCATTTTACACAAGTTTATGCATCTCCATCATATATGATGATAAAGACTTGATCTTTATCATCACAAAAAACACAAAAAGCGACGTTCTTATGCACGTTTTAGCTCCATTTTTCATCAGTGAGCAATAGCGCTGTTCTTAAAGCCAGGAGCGTCGTTCCTATCCAGTTAAAAGCGGCGCTCCTAAAGAAAAAGTGTTGCCCCTGAATGTTGCCAAAAACGACATTCCTGATCAAAAGCGTCGCTCGTCATTTAAGCCAAAAGCACCTCTCCTGAGTCAAAAGCAGCGCTCCTGTCACTGTTTCATCCCATTAATCCAGCACTATAAAAGGAACGAGATTAGGTTATTTTTCATATGTATCTTTAGAGAGCAGCTATCTTAGGTTCGAATTTCACATACAAAACCCTAATTTGATCATCCATTGGTGATTGAAGGTGGATTTAAGGAAGCTAGCTCTAGATTCATCATTGTTTAGCTCTAGATCTTCATCTCTTTACATTTTGGGTTGTAATCTCCACTTTTCTTTATTTACTTGGTATTAATTACTTGTAATAGCTTGAAGATGATGATTTTTTATGTTTCTATGCTTATTATTAGTTTGATCTTAGCCATGATTGGCTAAATCTCTTGTCTTTGCTTATCTATGAATCTCTAATGCTAGTGTTTGCCCCAAAACTAATTGAATAATGTTGTTTGAATGAATTGCATGATCATGTTTTATTGAGTTAGCTAAACATCCATTGCTATGATTTTATTTTAGGCTTGACTTTGATTACATATGTTGAGTAGCTCTCTTAGTAATTTGAGAAGTGAATCAATGTGTGCTTCAACACCTTGAGTGATCTAGACAACGAGTTTAGGAATTTCAAGTGATTGTGTTCTTAATCTACGTTAATTTTCAATTGGCCTTTAGTCAACATAGTAGTACCATTATCTTAAGTGATTTCGATAGTTGGGGGTTTTAAGTGATTTCAACCCAAGCATAATCTCAATGACCAAATCATGCTTAACTTGATCTTAAAATACAATGCTTATGTGAATTCACGGAGTGTTATTTGATTTAAGGTATAGTAGTGATACTAAACATTTAATAGTTCAACAACTAGTGCGATAGCAATTTGGGAAAAACGGGGCAAGCCAAGCATAGAGAGGATTAGATATGTAAACACTTCTTAGTTAATTTGATTTAAATCTTAATACTTCGTTACTTGTTTCTTGCTAGTAGTTTACTTGTTAAGTTTAAGTTTGTTTAATTGTGCAAGTTTTAGTTGTTAATCAAAATTAATCAAAAACCCCAATCAAAAAAACCCTAGGACAATTGATAGTTTCAAATATTCGACTTACACCTCTCTCTTTGGACGAACTTGATAAGAGTACTTACATTGAAGTGCTATAATAACCGGGTTCTAAGTGCTCGTTAGGTGTGTGTGTTATTTGTAGTGTTTGAATCATATATAAATGTTGAGGGTAAAAGACGTACGTTGCACAAACACCATCAGTGTTATATTTATGCAAAAAATATAACATAATAAACTCTAAAAAATGTAGTTTAAAATGTGTTTCTCAATCATTCCGCAAAATTTTAACCCGTTACGCATATAAATATTGCGTCTGACAAATGAGGTGTGTCCCATCAGCGTTTTCTAACGACTTTTTTCTAGCGGTTGATATATTGCTGCAGAAATATTGCCGTTGATTATAATCATTGCGAACAACCTTGATCCCTTCAATTACCACTATAAATAGGATCGGTTTTAATTCAATTTCACTTTACTCATTTACATTCATCTGTATCTCTATTAAAGCACTATCCACCCTAATTAACACTCTTATCTACCTTACACTTATCATTCACATTATTTCTTCATTATATCCTTGCTCATTTTAATTTCAATCTTTGCATATATTAATATTGGCTTCTCCTTCTACTCCTCAGTCTTCTTCCGCCATTACTGCGGATAAATTCTCATCATACATGATAGATGAGAAGATCGAGCAATTGAAAATCAACTATCTACTATTGGATCAGTTCATACCAATTGCTCCTGCTGAGAATGAAAGAGCTAATAATCCTTCTGAAGGGATGATTGCGGTCTATGAAACATCTATGTTTCAAGGAAATCTGAGATTTCCGCCAACCGACTTCTTTTTGGGCGTCTGCGATTCTTACAACATCTCCATCACCCAACTACACCCATATGCAGTTGCTAAAATTATTTTATTTGAAATGTATTGCAGGGCGATCAATAAAAAACCCTTAATTGATGTGTTTCGCAACTTCAATACCATTATACCAACCGACCGTGGATGGTTTACATTCAAGTCATGCTATGGTGTAATTACAACCCCCAAATCATCTATTTGAAATTAGCACAAATCATTCTTTTTTATCAAAGTTGAAGCTCTTCGCGGATATCAAAATCTTCTTTGTTGGACAATGGATCTTAATCAAAGTGCACTTGAACGCAATGACCTTGATGAGATTGGCAAAGAACTATTAGATAAAGTTAAAAATGTACACTTGGTAGTTCATTAATATAGTCATATTCCGCTATATTTGGGGCGAGTTTCAGTATATTGGTCGTGGAATATTTACAATGTCTCTCTTCATGATGTAACCAATAGAGGTATATATTGCAGCGTTATTTTTCGCACATAACTTATGCATTTTTACATATTATATATTAACACTTCCTATTTCTTTCAGAGATCTTTCTCTCTGATTTAAATGTACTAGAAGATGTTTCGCGTTGCAAAGCTATTTGTCATCCTAAAGAAGGTAGCAGCTCTACCGCAGCTATTGAAAAGCCAGTTCTGAATTTGCTGACCATTGCATAAGGGAAACGGAAAAGCAGCAGCACAAGTGCTCCTTCTGCACAAGAAAGTAGGCACAAACTTCCACGCATTACTCCTATTGCAGATGAAGTGTCCGGGAAGGGAAAAGACAAAAGTGTGTTATATTTTTGCGCCATAAGTACACGCTATTATACTTACCATTTGCTTTTGCACCAACTAAATTTTATATCTCTTATATTGTAGCAGATCCTGTTGATCTAACAGTGGATACAGAAGAAACAGAGGAGGAACCATTCATTAGTCAGGAACTTCCTTTTGAGAAGTTTAGTGATCCTCAATTTGCAAACATTTTCGAATCACCTTATAATCCTATTAAATCAATTCATACTGATAATTTTATGGAGAGTCTGAATGTTAGTGACGATGCAACTACAGGTCAACTCAAACGCTTGCAAGATGCTACACCACAGGATGTGCATAACGAATATCGAAAACTCAGTAATCTTACTGTGAAAAATGCAGGTATACAGAACTACTTTAATTCAGTCTGTTCTTTAGTTGATGGCGTTAGACGCCGCGAGGCTGTTACAGCATCTCTTGGTGCTGAAAAAATGTCAAATGAAATTTTGCGATCAATAAATCGCAAACTTGAGCAAGATAAGCTGCAATTAACTTGGGATCTTGAAAAGTCTTAAACTGCATTAAAAGAAACACAAGAAGCTAATGCTCAACTTTCTGCCATAATTCCGCAGCCAACCGAAAAGACTGAAAAGAAGTATGCCTATAAATTATGGATTCGACGCCTGTTACCGAAAAATTTCGTAACTATTTACAGGCCTCAAATATTGTTTCGCGATGTGAGTTCCTAGAACTTCTGCTGAAGGTTACCAATCTTACTACACCATTGCCTGAAGCGGTGTTAAAAGAAGTATGCCTACTTGAAGATGCTCGTGAAGCATATAAGCAATGTGCAACAGAAATTGAAAAGATTGACATTCCTGCGCTATTGTAAATTAGCCGCAGAGAAGACATAACCGCAGAAGATATCATAAAATTGAAGTTGTAAATTTTTTGCAGTTTTTTTATTGTTATTAACTGCGCGTATGTACGCATGTATTCTTGTATCCTTGAGCAAACATTTTGACGCAATTCTTTTGCGAATTTATTCAATAAAGATTCTCTTTTGTAAATCTCAGTTGCAACTGTTTTATTTATATAGCGCTTTGTTCCAATTTATATTCGTAATCGCTAGACTTGTCCTTTGCAATTTCAATCATTTATTATTGTGCACATAATAAATATTTACTTTCACGAAACAATCTTTTAATTGTATAATCAATATACCTTACGAATCTCCCAAGTCCACCGAGACGATCCTTGGGTTTACTATTGCGCTTAAAATACGCTCAATGTGTTGTTGCGAAGCATCTAAGTTGGGCAAATTCACAACTTAGGAATTTAATATATACAAGTTCCCATCATTTCGCAAACACTTAATTGAAATTTTTGTTCCAATTTTAGCGGGCTTTTCCATCGCTGTTTGATTACCACTACACTTTAATATGCAAAGTTATTATAAAAGAAGCACGCAATAGTGTTTGACAAACATGTTGAGCACAACATCCTTAAAAGGATTTCATACAAATAAACGCTTCCCAAAATAATGTTTTTCAACATTTTTACAAGTGTTTCCTTATTGCAATAGTATTTCTGATAATGCGCCATATTTCGCAGATATTGCAATGAAATGCTTGACTTTGCCATTGTTGCTTATTAAGTCTAAATGCCATGCACAATCATATTAACAGACTTTTCAATCTTCACTAAGGTATGCACATACAATGGATCATCTGCACAATCTTTCGGAAATAATCTGCGCAACCCAGCTGCAAAAGATTGCAAATTTTGCATAAACATTATCGCCACCAGACTGCTGTTGCCCCTTACGCTTGGCATTTTTGTAGCAGAATTGACTAAACTTCACGTTATGTGTTTAATCTCCATTGTTTGTTCATTCGAGTTCTCAATTGAGCTATCACTACTGTGGTTTGGAACAACGTGGTTGGTCACAACATCATGACCCTCAACACCCATGTTTTCCTGCGCAGTGATTAATGCACAAATTGGCTCAGTTTCTGCATATGTTACCGTTGCTATTCCTTTGCATGTCGTAAACTTAACCATTCCATGAATTGTGGACGAAATAACACCCAGCTTACAAAGCGCAGTGCACCCTAGCAAGATATTGAAGCGTGAAGTGGAAAAAATAACATATAGATTTAAAGTTACCCTTCGCGTTCTTCTTGCGTCCACTTCATCAATTAATTCAGTGTTCAATTCCAACTGCCCCATAGGCCATGTTGCTTTGCCAGAAAATCCAGATAGTGATACTGCGGTTGGTAGCAATTTTCTTTTGATGTCTTCTGGCAATTTATTGAAACATTGCTCATACATGACATCGACGCTACTTTCAGTATTAATATTCACTTTTTTGATAAGAATTTCTGAATCCGTAATCTTGCACGAAATGATTTTTGGCTCATCAGACAACGGGCAATGCTACACCGGTGGAAATGTTATTGGTGCAAATTGCCATTTCTTGAGAACTTCTTCAGCCTTTCTTTTCTACGCTACATTATTTATCTGAACCATATTAATGACTTTAATTACCTGCAAGTTTTCTTTCTTTCCAACAATCTTTGCGCCCAAATTTTTGACAGCAGGAGCCTTTCGCTCTTTTTAAACAGTTGCGCTGACATTTGGCATCATGGGTGTGCTATTCGAACATGGTGCAATCATTGCATCTGCAAAGCTTGCTGTTTTATCAATTAACAAGTGATTCATCTTGCCTTGTGTTGTGGCTTCTGCAATTAATTCAACTAGATCGCGGCATCTGTTTGTGTCATGACCGCAATCATCATGAAAAAACACAAAACTTAGATTTATCACGTCTATTGTTTTCTGACAACGGTGGTGGGTCTGAGAAGGTTTTCGCAATCCTTTCCTGTATCAAGCTCTCTTTTAGCATTTTAGACAACGATTAATTATATTGAATGAATCATTACTCTACTTTTTTGATGAATTGCGATCACGATTATTATACCCATGTTTACCATTATCACCATTATTGCGCTGTCGATCATTGAGCTGGTAACCGCCATTGTTATTTCTTCGCGGATACCCTTATCCACGATTGTTATCACGGTAATTATCTTGATTACCATCACGATAATAATCATGGTCATCTTGCCAGTTTCTTTCCTTTCCCCAATTGCAGTTTTGTGTAATGTTGTTATCTTCACCACAACGAATATAATCATAAGTTTCTTGCATAACCTTTGCAAAGGTTTGCGGCACATCTCTATGCAATCTCCGCACTAATGTAGGATATTTCTGCGGATTAATTACGTGAACAAAACCAGAGATTTTTTGCTCTTCATATAGATTTGGTATCTTCTGACATTCATAAACATAGCGCGTAAGCAAGCCACCTAGCGTTTCTTTGAACCCTTGCTTGATATCATGACACTCAATGTGCGTCTTCTTTTGCGGCAATAATTTTTGAAACTGCAGTAGGAACTTTTCACGTAAATCAATAAAGCCAGCAATGCTACGCGCATTCAAATTGTGAAACTACTCTCGCGCTAAGCCTTGTAAAACCATGGGAAAAACCCTGAATGCGACAGGCTCATCCCAATTATATGTACTCACAACTCCTTCAAATCGTTGTAAAAAATCTAACGGATCAGTTAAGCCTGAGTACATGCCCAAAGTTGCAGGAACAATTGGTGTTGTTGTTATTGGATAATCAGAAATATGCGGGACAAATTTGTCTATCACTAAGTAATTTTTGTTGCTGTTTTAGTTCTCGTTTCTTTTGTTTCTGCCCAATACCTCTCAATCATATTTTGAATCACATCAGGTTGATCAAACTTATGTTGCATATCTTTTGGCGCAACCTTGCGAAATATGTCTGCTAAAAACAATTGCGCATTTTCTTTCTCTACAGCTTGTGAAGTTTCGCCTTCTTCCATATATTGTGGAATTGGTGTTCCAGGCCTTTTACCCTTAAGCTTTGTAACTTCAATAATTTCAGGATCACTAGCTGATTATCAGAGAGTTGGCGCTGTATTTTTGAATGCTTTGCTTTCTTTAAAGTAGCACGGGCGATCTAAACACATTGCAGTCATGCATATCTTCAGTTACATCATCACTACTATTTATGGCCAATTGTTGCTTTTGTGACAAAGTATCATTGAGTGGTCATTCATAGTTTAACGGAAAATGAAGATCAAGACCTTTCTCTTGAAGCAATTGCCTTGCCTCTAAAGGTAGTATTACACGCTTTGTAGTTTTAATTGTTACATCTTTTTATGTGTTTTTGTTAACAGCATTCGCAGTGCTTTCATTCGCTGAATTTTTGTTTGTATTCCCTTGAGGATTTACAGAATTAACTTTCGCGGTATTTTCTTCGCGTTGGCTTACAGCTTGTTAAGTATTGCGTTTAGCTGCAATTACTTTTTCAATTATAACATTTTGTTGCATTCCTTCGTTAGCGATGGCGTTTCCTGATGATTTAGCAAGTAAATCTTTTATTTGCTTACTGATCTCAGGACTTGTTTGAAAATCAAATGACGTTGAACTTCTAAAATCACAGATATCAACTGTGTTATTATTCTTCTTTTTGCTATGCGTTGTCATTTTAGCTTAACGCTTTCAATTTAATGTAGAAACCTGCAAATCATTGAACAAGAACATGACTACAATTGAATTCGCAATTAAATCATTCAACTACATAGAATAGATTTATTGAATTCAATGTTTAATTCATGTCTCACGGATGGCGCCAATTGATCAATCCTAAATTATATGCTAAGATCTAATTTAGGAATTGAGTGCTATGAGGGGTGGATAGTGGTGTTGATAATGTTTTTGGGACCTTATTATCGTCTTTCACTTAGATTCAAGTGCTCAATCACCACGTCCCGGTCTTGATCGTATTACCTTGGCTAGATTATGATTAAGGCTTGGGCATATTCACAAGCGAACCATAAAAACCTTAGAAAATACATTACATTTGGTTACATCGCGAGGTACTTGACCTCTATATGATACATTTTACAAACATTGCATTCGTTTTTAAAAGACAAACTTTCATTACATTGAAAGTTGACGGCATGCATACCATTTCATAATATATCCAACTATAATTGACTTAATAATAATCTTGATAAACTCAATGACTCGAATGCAACGTCTTTTGAAATATGTCATGAATGACTCCAAGTAATATCTCTAAAATGAGCAAATGCACAGCGGAAGATTTCTTTCATACCTGAGAATAAACATGCTTTAAAGTGTCAACCAAAAGGTTGGTGAGTTCATTAGTTTATCATAATCATTCATTTTCATCATTTTAATAGACCACAAGATTTCATTTTTTATAAATAACATTACACTCGCAAGTGTATAAAAATCATTCGTATGATGAACACCTAGTAACCGACATTAACATAATGCATATAGAATAACCCCCGCATACTCACAAGTATGCCATAATATTGGCAATCGCAATCACCATTTAAATCGAAGTACTAAAGAATTTCAAATTCCAGAATGGGGTTTGTTAGGGCCATAGATCTATCTTTAGGATTCGCGTCAATTAGGGGCCATTTCCCTAATTCTTAGGTTACCAGACTTGAAGGGGCGATATTCGGTATAGTAATCCAACAATACAATGTAGTTTCATGTACTTGTGTCTATTTCGTCAAACATTTATAAAAGCAGCGCATGTATTCTTAGTCTCAAAAATATATATATTGCAAAATCATTTAAAAAGGGAGCAAATGAAACTCACTATACGATATTTTGTAGTAAAAATATGCATACGACGGAACTGAACAATGCAGGGTTCACCTCGGATTCACGAACCTATATCAATTGTATATCTATTAAAATATATAATAGGAATCACATAATTTCATTTATTAGTATACATTATTTATATATTTGTAGTTATATAGAATTTATACTAAGTTCCATTTAAAAACGTATACTTATATTATATCTTAAATTATATTTTATATATATTTATTTTGTATATATTTAAAATGATTAATATCTATACATTTAGTTTTATATATATATATATATATATATATATATATATATATATATATATATATATATATATATATATATATATATCATTAGTATTATATTAAAAATATATATATATCATTAGTTTGTTATACGTAAGTATTTATATAAGTAATGTTAATATTTTTGATATATAGTTATATGAAACATTAAGGTAATTTTAGTATATGTAATAAGTATATTTTTATATACAAAATATTTATTTGTTAAGATGATAGTTTTGAAAATAATGATTTACTAATAATAATAATAATAATAATAATAATAATAATAATAATAATAATAATAATAATAATAATAATAATAATAATAATAATAATAATAACCTTATTAATAACGATAATACTAATAAAAATGATATTGTTAATAATGATACTTCTGTTAATAATAATAGTGATAATAATACTATACTAATAATAATAAAAATGATACTAATACTAATTTAGTGAAAATAATAATACTAAGGATAGAAAGGCTACCTTAACGTATAAGCCTTTAAAAAAATAAACGCCTCTCTCCGGGCTCGAACCCGCGACCTCTCGCTCACTAAAACATCCCTTAACCAAGCTGCTATCTCAGTTTTTCTGTTTAATACCCTAAACTACATCCATATAAGCCGTAATTTGTTATGGCCCAACATGAAAATCCCATATTGCAAAACCCATTAAATCATAACGGCCCAACAAGCTAGATTTCGGCCCAACCAAACACTGAACATGCAGCCCAGGTTTCAAAACCTGTGTAGTCCATATAATGATCCGATAGTGATAAGAAAAATATATGTGCAAGGCTCAACTGACTTTACAAGAAAAAAAATATAGTAGTTGGTGATCTTCATCATCACGTGACCATTTATAAAACATAGTGGAAGTCGACTTTTCCTTATTCTATTTTCAAAAATCCCTTTTTGTCACTCATGGTTATCGGCCACACAGCAAAAAGGAAGACCAAGAAACCTTTCCAAATAAGCTCAAACAAATACGTGCCCCCATTCAAGAAGAGAAAACGGATCATAATTATTTTATGCTCCACCAAAAAAATATACAATGTTCCCCTTTACTTGACCCATTTACGAAATCTGATATCCAGCTTCGAATTCTATTTCTTTAATACCCAAGTTGCGGCTAAAACAATTAAAGGGCCAGATGATTTGTATTAGGATTCTGTCGACATCCCTTTTATTATTATACCCATGATATTATAGATAAAAGAATCCCATGTAAGCACTAAAGTTTTCTTGGATATTCAATAATTATCATAGTGTTTTACATCTGTCTTTCTCTTTTTATTTGTTTAAAAAAAATCGAAAGTGGGACACAAGATAATCACTTTGTGTCATCTTGTCTATCGGTTAGAATATAATTATATAAGGATCACCTTTGTTTTCCAAGCAACCTAACTAGAGGATGATAATATTATCGTAGCAGTGATAGATTCGTTTAAAACTCGAAATAAATAGTAAAAGCATAGGCATATCATCAAAAGTCAACAGATGGCTTCGATATTGGGTGGTGATGATCGTAAAAAAAAATATATGAAAGAGTGAATGGAGATGGTGAACAGCAACAAGAACGTTGGTGGTTGTTTATGGTATTCGATGGTGGTGTTTTTAGGAAGGATTCATAGTAGCAAAGTGGCTGTCTTGTAGCTGCAACAGATATAGTTCTCAATGGGTTGTTGGCCTGTTGTGGAGCTCGACAAGAGAAACAGGAAACATAAAACACATTTTATGGTGGCAAAGAAGATGTCTATAGTGGTTATGGTGGTCGTGGGGTTGAGACAGAAAATGAAAACACAGCAATGCTGCAGTTGCAACTGCAGTTATCATGGTGATGGTGTCGGATGAGTATGTTTAGAAAATTGAGAGAGAGGTAGAGAGAGAGTGGTGACGGATGGTGGTTGTTGTGGGTGGCAATGGATAGCCAGAATAGCCGCAGAGGTGGTCGATGGTGGTGGCCGGGATTGGTGTCTATGGTGGTGGTAGTACCATGGTGATCAAGGTTGGTTTCGGTTGATCGAGCATGTCTACATATATGTATATATTTGCATATGAATATATATAAACAATACATTGATGCTAGATATTATAATTATAAAGGAATCACGAGGAAACAGTAACATATACAGTAATAAATAGTTAAGCAGCCGGAGGTTTGTCCTATTAGGGAGTGTTATATCGTGTCCATTGCTAAACAGTTAATGTATAAAGTTGTTCCTACAAATCCCAAATTTTTAAATTGAGACCATCTATTTATTCTGGTCATTACCTGTTTGAAACCTGATCAAAAAGATTTATTAATTATTTATTTTCTGTTTCAAATAATATGTACGGAGTACCAAAATTTAATCTAGAAAGGTAAAAATATTTTTACCAAATCTAAAATCTTCGTAATCGATTTATAGTTAAATTTTTATTTTAAATCTTCCTAAACATGTATTATATCTAGATTAAAACTAACGAAATGTCAACCGAGTGTTACTGACGTTTACTAATTAGGCTCGAATTCATTTATTGTTAATATTTTCTCTATCTATATATATACAGTTTTAAATAGCAAGTTTAGCTACTAAAATGAATATATTATATATTCTTAAACAAATAGATTTAATATAATTTATATATTTACAAGTAATATTTATACAGATAATTATATATATAATAATAGTTTTCATTACATCGCATATTATTTTACATATTTGTTTCCAACAATTAAATCATATATTATTTTAAATAATATTTCAAATTATTATATATATATATATATATATATATATATATATATATATATATATATATATATATATATATATATATATATATATATATATATATTTATTTATTTATTTACAAATAGTTGTTCGTAAATCGTCGGAACTGGTCGAAGGTCAAATGATTTCATAAAATAGTTCAAAAATTTTTAGACTCAATATTGTAGACTTTGCTTATCGTGTCGAAATCATATTAGATTTAAGTTTAAATTTGGTCGGAAACTTCCGGGTCGTCACAGTACCTACCCGTTAAAGAAATTTCATCCTGAAATTTGAGTGAGGTGGTCATGGCTAACAATAAAAATGTTTTCATGACGAATATGAGTTGATAAATAGAGTTTTATCATCATTGAGTAATATGGATAAAATAATTCGATTATTCGAAGGGTACGAATGAAGCTATCACATAAGAATGAGCTAATTAAATGCATGTTCATCTTAACCGGTGACGTAGTCACGATTGATTTCCTGAATTCAAGGGAAAAGATATAACTATCAAGATAATATGTTCTTTGAAAGGACCCGTTCATATATATTATAAACGATTCACAATAGTTGATTACATCGCGAGGTATTTGACCTCTATATGATACGTTTTACAAACATTGCATTCGTTTTTAAAAGACAAACTTTCTTTACATCAAAAATTGACGGCATGCATACCATTTCATATTACATCCAACTATAATTGACTTAATATTAATCTTGATGAACTCAACGACTCGAATGCAACGTCTTTCAAAGTATGTCTTGAATGACTCCAAGTAATATCCTTAAAATGAGCTAATGCACAGCGGAAGATTTCTTTAATACCTGAGAATAAACATGCTTTAAAGTGTCAACCAAAAGGTTGGTGAGTTCATTAGTTTATCATAATCCATCATTTCCGTAATAGTAATAGACCACAAGATTTCAGTTTCTATAAATATCCGTACACTCGCAAGTGTATAAAAGTATTCTATAAGTTGTAGGCACCCGGTAACAAGCCTTAACATTCATATTTTACCCTCTGAAGTACACCAGATCAGGTGTGTTTAAAATAACCTCGAAGTACTAAAGCATCCCATAGTCAGGATGGGGTTTGTCAGGCCCAATAGATCTATCTTTAGGATTCGCGCCTACCGTACATAGACAAGTAGTTTAATGTTACCAAGCTAAGGGTATATTTCTGGTTTAAACCCACATAGAATTAGTTTTAGTACTTGTGCCTATTTCGTAAAACATTTATAAAACAGCGCATGTATTCTCAGCCCAAAAATATATATAAAAAGGGAGTAATGAAACTCACAATACTGTATTTCGTAGCAATTATGTATATGAAGGCACTGAACAAGTGCAGGGTTTGTCTCGGATTCACGAACCTATATTAAGTATATATATTTATATGTTGGTCAATATCTGTGTAACAATTTAGGTCCAGTCGTAGTGTATCACAATCCTAATGCTCGAGACCGACATGCAAAAGTCAACAAAAGTCAACTTGACCCAAAATGACTTTCAAAATCTATACATGTTTATTATATAACTTATATATAGTAGTTTTATATATTTAAATATATTTATCAGATCTTATTATACTAAATAATACAAGTCATTTATTAATAAATAAAAATTTATATTAAAATTCATATATGATAAAAATATACTTTTATATATCTCAAGTAATAAAATTTATAAAATTCACTTAATATCATAAAAATATAGTGGTATGTATTATTAATGTAATTACATTACGTGTGGTAAAAATATCTTTGTACACATATTTATTTGATAAAATAATATTGATAATAATGATAATGATAAAAATAATAAAATGATAGTTTCAATAAAAATATTAATTTTTAGTAATAAAGATAATTTTAGCAATAACATCAACTGATAACAGTTATAATAATCGTTTTAATAATAATATTAAAATTAATGATAATTCAGTTGACCATATCTTTTAATCCGTTCATCGAAACCACACGATTTCTAAATGAAAAGTTATTAATTTTTTTTTCTTCAGCTTTTCAACGACATGCATATCATATAACTTATCTCAGTAGCATATGTATCAAATTCGTGATTTATCATAAACTATTTAACGATGAAACTAAGCATACAAACATGCATAATCATATATACTCGAGCACTAGTTAGGGATACACTATTAATATATAAAAGATAAGATATGAATGCTCACGTATCAATATTGTGATTCAATATTGCAGGAAAGTACGTAGACGCAACGAAAATGATAAACGTTAGGTTGACCTCACGAGCAATACCCTCGATCAATACCCATAACCTTCATAGCTATAACCCATAATTTTCTTAGCTCTATCCCATTTGAAAACTTATTTTGAAATCGTCTGAATATAACTCCATCGTAGTATTTTATGTATACTAATAATATCTTGAAATAATACTAAGTAAATATATATATATGTAATTCGATTGAGAGAGTTTAGAGAAATATATTTTCAAGTTTCTATGAATTAATGAAACCTATTGAATTCTATTTATAATAGATTTTTGAATTATTAAAGTGAATTATTAAAGTATGAATTATTAAAGTTAAAGTAAAGTAAAAGTAAAGTAAAGGTAAAGTTAAAGTATAGTAAAAGTATAAAACTATGTACGTATAATACGCGTATAAAAAAATATATTTAATATTAATTTAAATCGTTTTATATATTTAATAAAATAAAATATAAATATCGTTATCTTTATCATACTGGTTAAGTATTGAGTTGTCAAAAAGAATAGATTTCTTAAATCACAGTGGACCTCATAACATAGGCCCGTAATCATATCATAATGTATCTGATAATTCAATTATTTGATATTATCTCTTAATTCTGTTGATAAATATATCGAAACAAATATGTTCATGTAAAGTATCATATATCTAATACTTTGTTAATGTTTTTAGTTAATATTATATATTATATATACATATCTATATACACATAAGTGTTCGTGAATCGTCGAACACGGTCAAAGGGTAATTGATTACATGAATGTAGTTCCAAACTTTTTGAGATTCAACATTACAAATTCTGCTTATCGTGTCAGAAACATGTAAAGGTTAAGTTTAAATTTGGTCGGAAATTTCTGGGTCGTCACAGTACCTACCCGTTAAAGAAATTTCGTCCCGAAATTTGATCGAGGTCGTCATGGCTAACTATAAAAATGTTTTCATGATGAATATGAGTTGATAAATAGAGTTTTATCATCATTGAGTAATATAGATAAAACAATTTGATTACGCGAAGAGTATAAGTGAAGCTATCGCAAGAGAGTGAAATGAGTAAACGTATATTCGTTTTAACCGATGACGTAGTTATGATTGATTTTCGGAATTCATGGGATTTAAAGAAAATCTTTGCAATAAGATTTGGTTCTTCGGCGATTAAGGAAATCAGGATCTTCTTTGATTAAATGCGATAATCTGTCTCGATTTCTCTGTCTGATATTTTACTATAATTCCACCCCCTTCGTTTCTTTATTTCCACAGCTCACACCTTCTAGTCTTTCTCCCCAATTCATACTTTAAAGCATTCGTTAATATGCTTCATCCAGTATTGATTCTTGATATACTCTTAACTTTCATATCTGTCATTCTTCTTTTTCATCTACCACCGGAGGAAGTTATTTTCTTCTCCCATTACCTTGGGGTTATTGTGTTTTTTATTCTCCCGTGTCTTTATATTGCTATACGCATTGATATACACGGTTTGTAATTTTGGGATTGTTATCGGGCTTTATATTCTCCATTATATTTCGGAGCTTCATGCTTTCGTTTTCTCTTCCCGACCTTAAGTCAAGCGGATAATGGTCCAGAATTCATAGATATGAATTTTTGGATGAACATAATTAATGTTCCAAGAAGAAAATCTTAATGGCACGATCTTGATTTGGCAAATTACCAGAATATCCAAAAATATAGAGCTATCAAGATGATATGTTCTTAATATGTTTGGAAATTGGGTAGAATGTAAGAGTCGTGTAAACAGTACATGATGATGGTATGTTCTGTGAATCATCACGTTCCATTAGAAACTCAGCATGACTTACTATAATATAATCACGTTGATCAAGTGTCATTATATTATACTAACTCATGCTTCAATTCCCAACACTACTTCAAAAACATTCCTATTGTAAATTCAAATTTTTTTTTAGAATTTAGAAACTAACAAAGTTTCTTTTTATGTTGTAACGCAGATATTGCGAAGAGATAAAAGATTTCGGATAAGAATAGTTGTGAAAATATCTTCAGGAATATCGAAGATATTATAATAAAAGATACGATAATATGGATGATGAAGAAGATTTGTCTGTGAAGGTTTAGAATAAGAAGTAAGTTGTTTGCTAACGATTTCAGTAGACACTGAATCATTTGGATCCTTTGAAGGCAGGTTTAGTCTTTGTGATTTGTCCACAGCCTCCTTCATGGTCTGCTCAATCCGTTTTCCAGTTTCAAACCTTCTCTTTTTCTCAGCTTTACCACCATACTATTCTTTATCATCAAACTTTTGACTGTTAAAGTCGTTTACAGTTTTTGCTGCTTCATCAACATTTTTCCAATTTCGAAGAACTAGTTCATAGTTTGGGATGTTTTTCAGAAAATTCACATTCGAAGTATGTAAGTCTAGGAGATAGACGTTATATGTATAACTTTTGACGTAAAATTGTCGCGAAATTCAAAATACTGATTGCTAATTTCCAGTAGTTGGTGTGACAATTATTGTTACAGGATGTAGGTGAGTACATGATGGGGTTTTAATGAATAAGTATAGTGGCTTTTCGGAGAGGCTTAAGTCGAAGGTTAATGAAGTTGTTGATAAGTTTACTGCTAATGTGGCGAGATATGAAAGGTTCCCCGGTAACAATGATGAAGGGGTAATTGTTATAATAAGGTTTATTCATATAAAAAAATGAAGGTGATTTGCTGGAGCTGTGACAAAACTGTCTATTTTGGAAAGAGATTGAAAAATTATATTTGGTAATAAATATCAAAGGATCTGACACGGATACGTGTTAAACTATAACTTTGGTTTCGAGAGCTTTTCAGATGCATGACAGTGGGTAATATGTGGTTGGATCATCATCTCGCATGTATTTAGGAATTTTGAAGTGTTTGAACACATATTGTAATTGTTAATATACATATGATGTTCTAAGATTTTGAATGATACAAATATTTTCTGTGAGTTCCATGAATAGAAATGAGGTTCTAGGACAGTTTTGAAGTCAAAGTATAGTTTTGAAAGATGTAAGAATCTAAGAGTGATGATTTCGGTTATATCTTGAATCGAATTCTGAGATTTCAAAATCAGAATACGTAATTAGATTTTGAATGAGTATGGTTGTTTTGATTTCTATAAAAGAATGTATATTGTTGTGAAAGTAGGGAGTATAATGGATGATTTGCTGAATCAGATTTGAAGAATGTAACATATTAATTGTGAATTTATATATCTCTCGAGTATTACCTACCCGTTAAAAAAAAATTCACAATTAATATTTTGTACAAAAGAATTTTATTACAGTCTTTATGGAAATATATATGTGTATATTTCTTCAGATGTAATATTGATTTAATGAGTTAATATTAAATTAAACTCATTTGATTTATGGTTAAGGCTAGGATAGATAATTTCTAAACTTTAGAAATTGCATAATCGCCGTAGAATGTTTCCCCAATGAAGTTATGAATCAATACTTCATCGTTGTGGTATTCCTTGGTATCTACATGGCGTATGACGTCGATGCTCGTGGGACAGATTGTGAAGTTGAGGTTTGCGATGCGGTTGTTGTTGGTGGTGGTAATGGTACTGTTGATGTTGTTGATGGTGGTACTGGTTATGCTGCTGGTGATGCTGCTGGTGTTTGTAACCTTTGCATCATATTCTCCAAAGCCACTACCCGAGCGCGAAGCTCGTTGACTTCTTCTATTACACCGGGGTGATTGTCGGTTCGGACGAGCGGATAAATAAGATCTAGAATTTGGTGTAGTATACAATTATGACGAGATACTCTGGAAATGAGAGAGAAAATGGTGTTTCGGACAGGTTCGCCGGTAAGTGCTTCAGGTTCATTGCCAAGAGGGCAATGTGGTGGATGAAAGGGATCGCCTTCTTCTTGTCTCCAATGGTTAAGTAGATTACGAACCCATCCCCAATTCATCTAGAATAGATGATGGCTAATTGGTTGATCCATTCCGGTCACACTGCTTTTGGAGCTCATGTGGAAATCCATATCGGCATAGCTGTCGGAATCCGAGGAACTCGAACTGGTTGAGGGATCCATCTTGTATGATCAGGGAAAGAATTTTTTTTTTGGTATGAAATAGATTGTAGAATTTAGATTTGGTATTCTTCAATACATAATTTACATATGTATATATAATACCAAAATCCCATAAATTACGGAGGAATCTTTGAAAGATGTCAGTCAAAGTTCACAGTAACAAATATTCTAAGATAAGAATTCGTCTATACACTATTATGCAATAAATGTAGGAAAACGCGTCTAGACTTAAGAATGATAAGCAGGTAATTTCCTAAGGATGGTAAGTAGATGATTTCCGACTAAAAATGATAAGCAAAACTTTTGACATGCAGACACGGTCGAAGTCCAGACTCACTAATGCATCTTAACAACTATCAATTAGACACACTAACGCAAGACCTGGTTCGCTAAGACCACCGCTCTGATACCAACTGAAAGGACCCGTTCATATACATTATAAACGATTCACAATAGTTGATTACATCGCGAGGTATTTGACCTCTATATGATACGTTTTACAAACATTGCATTCGTTTTTAAAAGACAAACTTTCTTTACATCAAAAATTGACGGCATGCATACCATTTCATATTACATCCAACTATAATTGACTTAATATTAATCTTGATGAACTCAACGACTCGAATGCAACGTCTTTCAAAGTATGTCTTGAATGACTCCAAGTAATATCCTTAAAATGAGTTAATGCACAGCAGAAGATTTCTTTAATACCTGAGAATAAACATGCTTTAAAGTGTCAACCAAAAGGTTGGTGAGTTCATTAGTTTATCATAATCTATCATTTCCGTAATAGTAATAGACCACAAGATTTCAGTTTCTATAAATATCCGTACACTCGCAAGTGTATAAAAGTATTCTATAAGTTGTAGGCACCCGGTAACAAGCCTTAACGTTCATATTTTACCCTCTGAAGTACACCAGATCAGGTGTGTTTAAAATAACCTCGAAGTACTAAAGCATCCCATAGTCAGGATGGGGTTTGTCAGGCCCAATAGATCTATCTTTAGGATTCGCGCCTACCGTACATAGACAAGTAGTTTAATGTTACCAAGCTAAGGGTATATTTCTGGTTTAAACCCACATAGAATTAGTTTTAGTACTTGTGCCTATTTCGTAAAACATTTATAAAACAGCGCATGTATTCTCAGCCCAAAAATATATATAAAAAGGGAGTAATGAAACTCACAATACTGTATTTCGTAGCAATTATGTATATGACGGCACTGAACAAGTGCAGGGTTTGTCTCGGATTCACGAACCTATATTAAGTATATATATTTATATGTTGGTCAATATCTGTGTAACAATTTAGGTCCAGTCGTAGTGTATCACAATCCTAATGCTCGAGACCGACATGTAAAAGTCAACAAAAGTCAACTTGACCCAAAATGACTTCCAAAATCTATACATGTTTATTATATAACTTATATATAGTAGTTTTATATATTTAAATATATTTATCAGATCTTATTATACTAAATAATACAAGTCATTTATTAATCAATAAAAATTTATATTAAAATTCATATATGATAAAAATATACTTTTATATATCTCAAGTAATAAAATTTATAAAATTCACTTAATATCATAAAAATATAGTGGTATGTATTATTAATGTAATTACATTACGTGTGGTAAAAATATCTTTGTACGCATATTTATTTGATAAAATAATATTGATAATAATGATAATGATAAAAATAATAAAATGATAGTTTCAATAAAAATATTAATTTTTAGTAATAAAGATAATTTTAGCAATAACATCAACTGATAACAGTTATAATAATCGTTTTAATAATAATATTAAAATTAATGATAATTCAGTTGACCATATCTTTTAATCCGTTCATCGAAACCACACGATTTCTAAATGAAAAGTTATTAATTTTTTTTTCTTCAGCTTTTCAATGACATGCATATCATATAACTTATCTCAGTAGCATATGTATCAAATTCGTGATTTATCATAAACTATTTAACGACGAAACTAAGCATACAAACATGCATACTCATATATACTCGAGCACTAGTTAGGGATACACTATTAATATATAAAAGATAAGATATGAATGCTCACGTATCAATATTGTGATTCAATATTGTAGGAAAGTACGTAGACGCAACGAAAATGATAAACGTTAGGTTGACCTCACGAGCAATACCCTCGATCAATACCCATAACCTTCATAGCTATAACCCATAATTTCCTTAGCTCTATCCCATTTGAAAACTTATTTTGAAATCGTCTGAATATAACTCCATCGTAGTATTTTATGTATACTAATAATATCTTGAAATAATACTAAGTAAATATATATATATGTAATTCGATTGAGAGAGTTTAGAGAAATATATTTTCAAGTTTCTATGAAATAATGAAACCTATTGAATTCTATTTATAATAGATTTTTGAATTATTAAAGTGAATTATTAAAGTATGAATTATTAAAGTTAAAGTAAAGTAAAAGTAAAGTAAAGGTAAAGTTAAAGTATAGTAAAAGTATAAAACTATGTACGTATAATACGCGTATAAAAAAATATATATAATATTAATTTAAATCGTTTTATATATTTAATAAAATAAAATATAAATATCGTTATCTTTATCATACTGGTTAAGTATTGAGTTGTCAAAAAGAATAGATTTCTTAAATCACAGTGAACCTCATAACATAGGCCCGTAATCATATCATAATGTATCTGATAATTCAATTATTTGATATTATTTCTTAATTCTGTCGATAAATATATCGAAACAAATATGTTCATGCAAAGTATCATATATCTAATACTTTATTAATGTTTTCAGTTAATATTATATATTATATATACATATCTATATACACATAATTGTTCGTGAATCGTTGAACACGGTCAAAGGGTAATTGATTACATGAATGTAGTTCCAAACTTTTTGAGATTCAACATTACAAATTCTGCTTATCGTGTCGGAAACATATAAAGGTTAAGTTTAAATTTGGTCGAAAATTTCCAGGTCGTCACATTCTTGATATGTTTATATATTAGATAGAATGTAAGGGTCGTGTAACATGACACATGATGACGTTATAGTCTGTGAATCATCATGTTTCATTAGAAACTCAGCATGACTTACTGTAATATAATCACGTTGATCAAGTGTCATTATATTATACTAACTCATGCTTCAGTTCCCAACACTACTTCAAAATCATTCATAATTCAAATTCGATTTTTTTTCGAGAATTTTAGAAACTAAAACAGTTTCTTTTATGATATAACACAGATAAAGCAGAGAGATAATTAATATCAGACGAGAATATATTTATGAAGATATCTTCAGAAATATTGAGGATATTCATAATGAAAGATACGATAATATCTTAGAATTTTAGAATCATAGTGTGATGAAGAAATTCATTCATAATGATTTAGAGCAATTTAGGAGTAAGGTATTCGCTAAAGATTTCATCAAAAACATAATCATCTGGATTCTTTATGTACAAGTTTAGTCCTTGTGATTTGTTCAGAGTCTCCTTCATGGTTTGCTCAATCCGTTTTTCAGTATCAAAACTTTTGAGCTTTGCTAACATACAATTCTTTATCATCAAACGTTCGAATGTTAAAATCATTTACAGTTTTCTACAGTTTCTACTGCTTCATTCAGCTTTTTCCAAAAAAAAATTCTGAGTATTGATTCGTAGACTGTGTGCTTTTCAGAATTTTTGAATGGAAGATCATAATTCTAAGAGATAAATGTTATATGTATACATATAACTTTTGATATAAAAACACTGCGAGATTTAAAATACTGATTGCTAATTCCCGGTAGTTGGTATGGCAATTCTTGTTACAAGATGCGGATGAGTATATGATAGGGTTTTAATGAACAAATATAATGGTTTTTTGGAGAGACTTAAGCCAATGAGTAATGAAGTTGCTGGTAAGTTTACTGATAATATAGTGAGATATAAACGGTTCCCCGGTATCGATGACAAAAGACAAACTTATATCTCAAGGTTGTAATTAGGCTAATCCGAATGAAAGTCGAAGTTGATTTGCTGAAGCTGTGACAAAATTGGCTAATTTGGAGAGGGATTGTGAAGTGATTTTCGGTAATAACACGCCGATGGATCATAGATTCGTATTAAACTTCTATTTGGATTTCAGAAGTTCTCCCAGGTGCGTGTCTGTGGATAACATGTGGTTGGATCATCATCTCGATTGAGGTGTTTTCAAGAATCATGAAAAATTTGAATGTAGATTGTAATCGTCGAGATACAAATGAGGTTTAAGAGGAAATCAAGTGGCAAACTTGAAGAATTGTTTAGTTTCATATGTTATAATCAATATTTTAATTCATTTTAATTGTCCAATCTTGGTAGTCCACAGTTAGCAGTCCACAGTTACTAACTCAATAATTTATATATTGTTTATAATATTCGAATTAATTAATACGTATCGTGACCCGTGTACATGTATCAGACTCGATCACAACTCAAAGTATATATATTATTGTAGAATCAACCTCAACCCTGTATAGCTAACTCAATCATTACTGCATATAGAGTATCCATGGTTATTCCAAATAATATATATAGATGCGTCGATATGATATGTCAAAACCTTGTATACGTGTCCCGATATTTAAAGTGCGTAAAATAAATAACAGAAATTAAATGACGATAAATAAAATTGCGAGAATTAAAATTGCGATAATTAAATGTAATAAGAAATTAACAGTTAGCTAGGATTTTGTTATCGTGGATTCTTAATAGAATTTCTCATAGTTAATTCGTTTGTTTCTAACAAATTTTATTTTTTCCAATGTTTTCTTCATTATGCCACTTGTTGGATTCTGATAGGTCAAAATCCAAATATGAAATTGAATGAAAATGGTTATTATGCGGTGAACAGATACGTATATCGGTGGTTGTAGGTAGGATAGCAAATGACTGTTGAATCAGATTCGAAGAATGTAAAGTCTAACATATTAATGTGAAATCTAAATATTCCTCGGGTATTACCTACCCATTAAAATATTTTCACCATCAACAGTTTGTGCAAAAGAATTTTTAATTACAATCTTTATGAAAATATACTTAAATATATATTTTCTTCAGATGTAATTATAGATTTAATGAGTTAATATAGTATTAATCTCATTTGATTTATCGTTAGAACTAGAATACATAATCTATAAAACATTAGAGATTACATATTTGCCATGTCGAACGAAGATAAAATAGATATAACGATACGCAGAATGATGATTATGCTCGTGGTACAAATTGAGATGTTGAGGCGTGTGATGTGGAAACTTGGGTTGTTGGTGGTACTGGTATTGATGTTGGTGGTACTGTTGGTGCTGGTGATGTTGCTGAAGCTGGTACGTTTTGCACCATATTTTTTAAGGCTACAACTCGGGCGCAAAGCTCGTTGACTTATTACTCCGGGATGATTGTCGGTCGGAACGAGTGGATGAATAAGGTTTAGAATTGTGGATAGAATATAATTGTAACGAGATACTCTGGAAATGAGAGAGAAAATGGTGTCTCGAATAGGTTCGCCGGTAAGTGCTTCAGGTTCATCGTCAAGAGGGTAATTTGGTTGGTGGAAAGGATCGCCTTCTTCGCGTCTCCATTGATTAAGTCGACTACGAACCCATCTCCAATTCATCCAGAATAGATGATGGCTAATTGGTTGATTCATTCCGGTTACACTGCTTTCGTAGCTCGAGTGGAAATTCATATCGGAATAGCTGTCGGAATAACTATCGGAATAGCTATCGAAATCTGAGTGACTCGAACTGGTTGAGGGTTTCATCTCGTACGATCAGATGAAGTATTTTCGATAAGAAATAGAGTATAAGATGTAGATTAGTACCCTGCAATACATAATTTACAAATGCATACATAATACTAAAATCCCATAAGTTACGGAGGAATCTACGGAAGCTGTCAGGCAAAGGTAACAATAACAGATATGCTAATATGAATTTATCTATACACTGTCTATGCAATAGAGGCAGTAACACGTGTCTAGACTTTAAGGATGATAAGTAAATAATTTTCGACAGTAAATGATAAGCAAAGCTTTTGACATGCAGACACGGTCGAAGTCCAGACCCACTAATGAATCTAAACAACTATTAGTTAGACACACTAATGTAAGACCTGGTTCATTAAGACCACCGCTCTGATACCAACTTTCATGACCCGTCCTAATCCATCTGGATGAATACATTAAATTTGGTTACATCACGAGGTACTTGAACTCTATATGATACATTTTACAAACATTGCATTCGTTTTTAAAAAACAAACTTTATTTACATTGAAAGTTGACGGCATGCATACCATTTCATAATATATCCAACTATAATTGACTTAATAATAATCTTCATGAACTCAACGACTCAAATGCAACGTCTTTTGAAATATGTCATGAATGACTCCAAGTAATATCTCTAAAATGAGCAAATGCACAGCGGAAGATTTCTTTCATACCTGAGAATAAATATGCTTTAAAGTGTCAACCAAAAGGTTGGTGACTTCATTAGTTTATCATAATCATTCATTTTCATCATTTTAATAGACCACAAGATTTCATTTTTTATAAATAACATTACACTCGAAAGTGTATAAAAATCATTCGTATGATGAACACCTGGTAACCGACATTAACATAATGCATATAGAATATCCCCCGCATACTCGCAACTATGCCATAATATTGGCAATCGCAATTACCATTTAAATCGAAGTACTAAAGCATTCCAAATTCTAGATGGGGTTTGTTAGGCCCATAGATCTATCTTTAGGATTCGCGTCAATTAGGGGCCATTTCCCTAATTCTTAGGTTACCAGACTTGAAGGGGCGATATTCGGTATAGTAATCCAACCATACAATGTAGTTTCAAGTACTTGTGTCTATTTCATCAAACATTTATAAAAGCAGCGCATGTATTCTCAGTTCCAAAAATATATATATTGAAAAAACATTTAAAAAGGGAGCAAATGAAACTCACTATACGATATTTTGTAGTAAAAATATGCATACGACGGAACTGAATAATGCAGGTTTCACCTCGGATTCACGAACCTATATCAATTGTATATCTATTAAAACATATAATAGGAATCACATAATTTCATTTATTAGTATACATTATTTATATATTTGTAGTTATATAGAATTTATACTAAGTTCTATTTAAAAATGTATACTTATATTATATCTTAAATTATATGTTATATATATTTATTTTGTATATATTTAAAATGATTAATATCTATACATTTAGTTATAATGATATATATATTTTTTTAATATAATACTAATCATATATATATATATATATATATATATATATATATATATATATATATATATATATATATATATATATATATATATATATATATATATATGATTAGTATTATATTAAAAAATATATATATCATTAGTTTGTTATACGTAAGTATTTATATAAGTAATGCTAATATTTTTGATATATAGTTATATGAAACATTAAGGTAATTTTAGTATATGTAATAAGTATATTTTTATATACAAAATATTTATTTGTTAAGATGATAGTTTTGAAAATAATGATTTACTAATAATAATAATAATTATAATAACCTTATTAATAACGATAATACTAATAAAAATGATATTGTTAATAATGATACTTATGTTAATAATAATAGTGATAATAAAACTATACTAATAATAATAAAAATGATACTAATACTAATGTTAGTGAAAATAATAATACTAAGGTTAGAAAGGCTACCTTAACGTATAAGCCTTTAAAAAAAATAAACGCCTCTCTGCGGGCTCGAACCCGCGACCTCTCGCTCACCAAAACATCTCATAACCAAGCTGATATCTCAGTTTTTTTTTAATACCCTAAACTACATCCATATAAGCCGTAATTTGTTATGGCCCAACATGAAAATCCCATATTGCAAAACCCATTAAATCATAACGACCCAACAAGCTAGATTTCGGCCCAACCAAACACTGAACACGCATCCTAGGTTTCAAAACCTGTGTAGTCCATATAATGATCCGATAGTGATAAGAAAAATATATGTGCAAGGCTCGGCTTACTTCACAAGAAAAAAAATATAGTAGTTGGTGATCTACATCATCACGTGACCATTTATAAAACATAGTGGAAGTCGACTTTTCCTTATTCTATTTTCAAAAATACCTTTTTGTCACTTATGGTTATCGGCCACACAACAAAAAGGAAGACCAAGCAACCTTTCCAAATAAGCTCAAACAAATACGTGTCCCCATTTAAGAAGAGAAAACGGATCATTATTATTTTATGCTCCACCAAAAAAATATACAATGTTCCCCTTTACTTGACCCATTTACGAAATCTGATACCCAGCTTCGAATTCTATTTTTTAATACCCAAGTTGCGGCTAAAACCATTAAAGGGCCCGATGATTTGTATTAGGATTCTGTCGACATCCCTTTTATTATTATACCCATGATATTATAGATAAAAGAATCCCATGTGAGCACTAAAGTTTTCTTGGATATTCAATAATTATCATAGTGTTTTACATCTGTCTTTCTCTTTTTATTTATTTAAAAAAAATTGAAAGTGGGACACAAGATAATCACTTTGTGTCATCTTGTCTATCGGTTAGAATATAATTATATAAGGATCACCTTTGTTTTCCAAGCAACCGAACTAGAGGATGACAATATTATCGTAGCAGTGATAGATTCGTTTAAAACTCGAAATAAATACTAAAAGCATAGGCATATCATCAAAAGTCAACAGATGGCTTCGATATTGGGTGGCGATGATCGTAAAAAAAAATATATGAAATAGTGAATGGAGATGGTGAACATCAACAAGAACGTTGGTGGTTGTTTATGGTATTCGATGGTGGTGTTTTTAGGAAGGATTCATAGTAGCAAAGTGGCAGTCTTGTAGCTGCAACAGATATAGTTCTCAATGGGTTGTTGGCCTGTTGTGGAGCTCGACAAGAGGAACAGGAAACATAAAACACGTTTTATGGTGGCTAAGAAGATGTCTATAGTGGTTATGGTGGTCGTGGGGTTGAGACAGAAAACAAAAATGCAGTAATGGTGCAGCTGCAACTGCAGTAATCATGATGATGGTGTTGGATGAGTATGTTTAGAAAAGTGAGAGAAAGGTAGAGAGAGAGAGTGGTGATGGATGGTGGTTGTTGTGGGTGGCAGTGGATAGCTGGAACAGCAGTAGAGGTGGCCGGTAGTGGTGGCCGGGATTGGTGTATACGGTGGTGGTAGTACCATGGTGATCAAGGTTGGTTTCGGTTGATCGAGCATGTCTACATATATGTATATATATGCATATGAATATATATAAACAATAGATTGATGGTAGATATTATAACTATAAAGGAATCACGAGGAAACAGTAACATTTACAGTAATAAATAGTTAAGTAGCCGGAGGTTTGTCCTATTAGGGAGTGTTATATCGTGTCCATTACTAAACAGTTAATGTATAAAGTTGTTCCTAAAAATCCCAAATTTTTAAATTGAGACCATCTATTTATTCTGGTCATTATCTGTTTGAAACCTGATCAAAAATATTTATTAATTATTTATTTTCTATTTCAAATAATATGTACGGAGTACCAAAATTTAATCTAGAAAGGTAAAAATATTTTTACCAAATCTAAAACCTTCGTAATCGATTTATAGTTAAATTTTTATTTTAAATCTTCACAAACATGTATTATACCTATATTAAAACTAACGAAACGTCAATCGAGTGTTACTGACGTTTACTAATTAGGCTCGAAATCATTATTGTTAATATTTCCTCTTTCTATATATATACAGTTTTAAATAGCAAGTTTAGCTACTAAAATGAATATATTATATATTCTTAAACAAATAGATTTAATATAATTTATATATTTACAAGTAATATTTATACACATAATTATATATATAATAATAGTTTTCATTACATCGCATATTATTTTACATATTTGTTTCCAGCAATTAAATCATATATTATTTCAAATATTATTTCAAATTATTATATATATATATATATATATATATATATATATATATATATATATATATATATATATATATATATATATATATATATATATATATATATATATATATATGTATTTATTTACAAATAGTTGTTCGTGAATCGTCGGAACTGGTCGAAGGTCAAATGATTTCATAAAATAGTTCAAAAATTTTGAGACTCAATATTGTAGACTTTGCTTATCGTGTCGAAATCATATTAGATTTAAGTTTAATTTTGGTCGGAAACTTCTGGGTCATCACAATTAATGTTGTCTTAATTATAGTAAAGTGCTTCTCGTGTTTCAATGCACCTTTTTGAATTTTATGGGACCTGTATAGGATTTTTGCCTATATAAACGATCATTTATCTTCATTCAAGCCTTTCTACCTTCGATAGTATTCGCTTTGCATAATACAGAGAAACAATTTTCTTATCTTCTTCAATTTGAATCTCTCTATTTTCTTCTTCGCTCAATATGGCTCCCAGATCTGCTAATATTCTTCATGATGTGTTACGTGCGCCTAGCAACGTCGATCAAGCCTATCTTGATAGGATTGGTTATATATGCCCTCAAGTACGAGGCTTGGGGATAGTGATTCCAAGGTCACAGCAGCGCGCTTGTGGGCCCTCACCAAATCCTTGTGCTATCTATTTGAGACCCTTTGAGGTCTCAAATCTGAGATACCCATTTACTCGCTTCTTCATGAAGCTTTTAAATTTCTACGGCCTTAGTGTTGCTCGTTTGCATCCGAATGGGGTTCGCACGATCGTGCTGTTTGAAATGTATTTTAATGGTTTAGACATGGTCCTAAGCTTGAACATTTTGAAAAGCATTTTTCTACTATCGTCCTATCGCAGAGGGTGGTACACGTTTGCTGATGAGATGATTTCCTTGGGGAGGCACCAGCGATTTCGATGGCTTAGTTTTTACCGAAAGGTGGTTGAGGGTATGCCTCCAGCATCTTCCAGCCGTCACAGGGCGCCGCCTCCTGAAGACTTGGAATCTTCCAATGGCAGTTCTTCAGAGGGTGGCCTGATCCGTCGTACCAGGCGTCATATTGAACCGTCTGTGGTAGCTAAAGGTATGCATTTAACTCGCACTCACTTTAACTTTCCTAATTGTATCTTGTGCTGACTACATTGCTTTCTTTCGTGTATGCATAGGTAACACTGGTGTGACTTCTGCGGGGGCGCAGGCATCTGCCCCCATGGTTTCGTTGTTAGAGAGAGCTACTCCCCGGGGGAGGCTTGAGCCGGTTGTGGGGGAGAGTCGGGTGGCTGAGGAGGAGCTGGTTGTGGGGGAAAGTCGGGTGGCTACTGAAAGGAGGTCGGTTCAAGGGCACCGTTTCAGCAAAGAGCCCGTCATGGAGGCCTCGGATGCTCTCCCCCGGCTGACAACAAATGCTGGGCAGAATGTTTACGTTCTGCCCGACTGTAATGTCAAGCCATTCCGTGATCTTCTTCACTGTGATGCTTCAGACTACCCGGTTTATAGGGAATATCTGGACTTCATAACCTTTCCAGCTCTGAAAGAGGCGTTGGCCACTCTTTCCGCCACCCAGGTATAACGCTTGCGTTCTTAGTTTGACGTGTTTACTCAGCATCTTGCGACAGATGAATTAAACCGGAGCGAGGTTGATGCTCGTCGCATTCACGAGCATTGTGTGATGTTTGAGAATGATAACCATCGTGTGCGGAGTTGTCAGGGATGATCACTCGCCTTGAGAGGGAGCTGGCTTCGGCGAAGGAGGCCTTGGAGTACACCCGGGACGAGTTACGTGTTTTCCGGGAAGTGCAAGAAACGTTGAAGGCAGCACTTTCCCAGGAAGAGGAGAAGGTCGCCCTACTTTCTGATGACAATAAGAAGTTATCAGAGAAGGTATTGGCCACGTTAGGCGAACTTACCCGCCTTCAACATGGTATTCCTATGCTTTTTGACCATCTCCTGAAGTCATCTATTGTTCATCAGTCGTTCAGTGCCTTTATTAAGGCTATCAAGAAGCTGACTACGTTTGAGGTGTTGAAGGCGGTGCAGTGTTTCTTGCCGCCTGGTAGCGCGGCCCAAAAGATGAAGACTGATTTGAGCGCTACCTGTGTCCAGGACTGCCAGCAGGCACATGAGGCTCTTGGCCAGATTAGTTTTGAAGAGTTAGACAAAATCTGCAGCGATGAGAACTCATCCGTGTAGGAAATTGTAAATTACCAACCTTAGAGATATGCACTCGGTTGTGTTTTGTATGATTAATGTGACTTCTTTATATCTTGTTAAATATTGTGTATAAACTAGTTTATTTTGCTTCGAGTTACGTATATTATCATGATAAAAACGTAGATATCTAGAGTACGCATGAGTATGGTCGAGTTGTTTATACGGTAGAACTGGACCATCAATGATATGGTCGGACACCCTTGTTATCCAAGAAGGTTCTTCAAGGGGTGTCCTCCTACCAACGAAAGTTAGAAATCATTTCTTCTGCCGGTAGGTCTGAAATATGCCAAAAGACTTTTGATTTTACTCGTGACATATTTAGAGTTGTTACAGTGCATAAGTATATAAAATGAAACATTATTGATGACTTATACATAGAAATGATTTGAGTACATAAGTGTTTTGCATTTCTGCCATCCGAGTGGGTGATCAGTCCTCCCGGTCGCAGATAAGTTACGCATGATCTTTTTTTCAAATGAAAGGCATTCCATGGGCGTTGTATTGGAACTCCGTCTGGTGTCTCCAAGTGGTATGCACCATACTAGGTTATGCTGATGACCCTGTAAGGTCCCTCCTATCTTGGGCCCAATATTCTGACGTCTTGCTGTCGGCTGGCTTCGTTGCTACATAACACCAAGTCGTTTAACTGAAAGTCCAGTGGCTTGACTTTTTTGTCATAGTGGTATGCGATTTTTTGTTTCTTTTCGGCTTGCCGGATATGGGCTATCGTCCGTCGTTCTTCCAGAGCATCCAAGTTTTCTCGCAATGCTTCATCGTTTTTTTTTTCATCGAATGTTGTTATTCAGTTGGTTGGGACAAGCATTTCAGCCGGGATAACCGCTTCAGTGTCGTACACCAGATTGAAAGGTGTTTCGTTCGTACTATCTTTCAGTGTTGTCCGGTGTGCCCATAGTACATGTTGGAGTTCATCTACCCACCCTTGTCGGTGTTTACCTAGTCTTGTGGCAACGATGTCTCTGTTAGTAACCTCGACTTGTCTGTTGGCCTGTGGGTAGGCCACGGAAGTAAATGACTACTGAATGTCTATGTCTGCACACCAGTCCTTAAATGGATTGTGCGCAAACTATGTGCCGTTGCCGCTGACTATCTCTCGTGGTAAACCGAAACGACAAACAATGTCCTCCCATACAAAGGTTAATATTTTTCTTCCTGTAATCATGCTTAACGGTTTCGCCTCGACCCAATTTGTAAAGTAGTCGATTGCGACTACCAGGAATTTAACGTTACCGACACCTCTTGGGAATGGGCCGACAATGTCGATCCCCCTTTTGCAGAATGGCCAAGCGGCATGTATAGGAATCATGTTTCGACGGGGGGATCTGTTGACGGGAGCGTGTATTTGACATGCCTCACAGTTTACGATCAGATCATATTTGTCCCGGTACATGTGAAGCGACCCGTCCTAATCAATAAGGACGAATACAATAACATATGGTTACATTGCGAGGTATTTGACCTCTATATGATACATTTTACAAACATTGCATTCGTTTTAAAAAGGCAAACTTTCATTACATCGAAAGTTAACAGGCATGCATACCATTTTATATTATCCAAACTATAAATGACCTAATCTGTGATTTACTTAATAATAATCTTTATTGAACTCAACGACTTGAATGCAACGTCTTTTAAAATATGCCATGAATGACTCCAAGTAATATCTTTAAAATGAGCAAATGCACAGCGGAAGACTTCTTTATTACCTGAGAATAAACATGTTTAAAAGTGTCAACCAAAAGGTTAGTGAGTTCATTAGTTTATCGTAATCAATCATTTCCATAATTTTAATAGACCACAAGATTTCATTTTCATAATAATTCTACACTCGCAAGTGTATAAAAATCATTCATATGATGAACACCTGGTAACCGACATTAACATAATGCATATAGAATATCCCCCGCATACTCGCAAGTATGCCATAAATCGGCAATCTCAATCACCATATAAATCGAAGTACTAAAGCAGTTCAAATTTTCTGACTGGGGCTGGTCAGTGCCCGTAGATCTACCTTTAGGATTCGCGTCAATTAGAGGCCATTCCCTAATTCTTAGGTTACCAAGTTAAAAGGGGTGATATACGATTTCGATAATCCAACCATAGAATGTAATTTTCGAGTACTTGTGTCTATTTCATCAAACATTTATAAAACAGCGCATATATTCTCAGTCCCAAAAATATATATTGCAAAATCATTTAAAAAGGGAGCAAATGAAACTCACAATAGTGTAGTAAAAATACATATGACGTCATTGAACAAGTGTAGGGTTGGCCTCGGATTCACGAACCTATATTAAGTATATATATATATATATATATATATATATATATATATATATATATATATATATATATATATATATATATATATATATATATATATATATATATTTATATAATGGTCAATATCTGTCTAACAATTAAGGTCGAGTCATAGTGTACCACAATCCTAATGCTCGAGACCGATATACAAAAGTTAACAAAAATCAGTTTGACCTAAAATGACTTTCAAAATCTATACATGTTTATTATATACCTTAAATATAGTCATTTTATATATTTAAATATATTTATCAGATTTTATTAGAGTAAATAATACAAGTCATATATTAATAAATAAAAAATTATATTAAAATTTATATATGATAAAAATATACTTTTATATATCTCGAGTAATAAAATTTATATAATTCACTCAAAATCATAAACATATAGTGGTATGTATTATTAATGTAATTATATTACGTGTGGTAAAAATATCTTTGTATCACATATTTATTTGATAAAATAATATTGATAATAATAATAATGAGTAAAAGTTGTATTATTTTGTAATAATAATAATGATAATATTAATAAAGATAATGTTATTAAAATTGTTTAATATAAATAACAAAGGTAATAATAATGATATTAATAATACTAATAAAATTCATAATAACGATAATTTTAAATAAAACAGCAGTTTTAAATTCTATACTTTTAATAATACTATATTCTTAATAAAAACGATAATTCTTAATAATAATAACAATAATTTTTAATAGAATGATAGTTTTAATAAAAATGATAAATTTTAAATGATAATTGATAGTATCGATACTTTAATATTAGTAAAAAAATAATATAATTTATCTTAATAATAATATTTACTATATATAAATTATCATAATAAGAATAGTAATAATAATATTTTATAAAAATAATTCTATCAAAATGATAATTTTTAATAATAATCCTAATATGATAATAATGATAATATTTTATAATAAAAATGATATTTCTATTAGAAATGATAATTTTAATAAAAGTGATAATTTTTAATAATAATGATACTTTTAATAATAATAATAATGATAAAAAAATTATTAAAATAATAGTTTTTATAAAACTGTTACTTTTTAATAATAACGATAATTTCAGTAATAATATCAATAATAATAATAATAATAATAATAATAATAATAATAATAATAATAATAATAATAATAATAATAATAATAATAATAACCTTAGTGATAATAACGATAATGATAATAATAATAATAATTTATAGATAATAATAACAACGATGATAATAATAACGACGATAGTAATAATAATAATAATAATAATAATAATAATAATAATAATATTAGAGTTAACGATAATTCAGTTAACTATATCTTTAAATCCGTTCATCGAAATCATATGACTTCTAAATGAAAAGTTAATAATTTTTCGACTGCTTTCCAACAACATGCATATCATATACCTTATATCAGTATTATATGTATTAAATTCGTGATTCATCATACACTATTTAACGATGAAATAAAACATACAAGCATGCATGATAATATATACTCGAGCACTAGTCAGGGATACAGTATTAATATATAAAAGATAAGATATGAGTGCTCACGTATCAATATTGAGATTCAATATTGCAGGAAAATACGTACACGCGACGGAGATGATAAACCCTAGATTGACTTCACGAACATACCCCCGAACAATACCCATAACCTCCATAGCTATAACCCATAATTTTCTTAGCTCTATCCCACTCAAAAAAACTATTTTGAAATAACTCGGACATCACTCCGTCGTAATATTTTATGTATAATACTACAACTAATAATAATACTCCTTACCAAAAGATTAATAATAATAATAATAATAATAATAATAATAATAATAATAATAATAATAATAATAATAATAATAATAATAATAATAATAATAATAATAATAATATAATTAATAATATATACAGAGTGTTTGTGGAAATGAAGAATGAATTACGCGAATCAGACTTCGGACAATTTATAGAACTTTAGCCACCTAACCACACCATGCGATCGCATGGGTTATAGGAGCAATGGCCATGCGATCGCATGGCTGCTCTTTGAAATGTCCCGTTCATATCGATTATAAACGTTTCATATTAATTGATCTCTTTACGAGGTTTTGGCCTCTATATGAGACGTTTTTCAAAGACTACATTCGTTTTTAAAACAAATCATAAGCTTTATTTTATCGACAAGGTTAAAAAGACACCACCTAGATTATCAAGAAATGATAATCTAAAAATATCACACTTACACACTACCAATACATATTGGTTTACAATATTAATATGTTACAACAAAGTAAATCTCGAATGTAGTTTTAAATAATATTATACAATCATGCTGACACCGAATCTTGTCCATATTTTAGCATGCAATAGCGGAAGCTCTTAATAATCACCTGAGAATAAACATGCTTTAAACGTCAACAAAAATATTGGTGACTTATATGTTTAACCTATATATTTATCAAATCGTAATAATAGACCACAAGATTTCATATTTCAATATACATCTCATACATAGAGATAAAAATCATTCATATGGTGAACACCTGGTAACCGACATTAACAAGATGCATATAAGAATATCCCCTATCATTCTGGGAAATCCATCGGACATGATAAAAAACGAATTCGAAGTACTAAAGCATCCGGTACTTTGGATGGGGTTCGTTAGGCCCAATAGATCTATCTTTAGGATTCGAGTCAATTAGTAGATCGGTTTACTAATTCTTAAGCTACCAAGCAAAAGGGGCATATTCGGCTTCCATCATTCACCCATATAATGTAGTTTCAATTACTTGCGTCTATTTCGTAAAATATTTATAAAACTGCATGTATTCTCATCCCAAAAATATTAGATTTTAAAAATGGGACTATAACTCACTCTCATAGATTTTTACTTCGTCGGGAAATAAGACTTGGCCACTGGTCGATTCACAAACCTATAAAAAATATGTACATATATATCAAAGTATGTTCAAAATATATTTACAACATTTTTAATACGTTTTAATGTTTTAATTTTATTAAGTCAGCTGTCCTCGTTAGTAACCTACAACTAGTTGTCTACAGTTAGATGTACAGAAATAAATCGATATATATTATCTTGAATCAATCCACGACCCAGTGTATACACGTCTCAGGCTAGATCACAAATCAAAGTATATATATTTTTGGAATCAACCTCAACCCTGTATAGCTAACTCAAACATTACTGCATATAGAGTGTCTATGGTTGTTCCAAATAATATATATACATGGGTCGATATGATATGTCAAAACATTTGCATACGCGTCTATGGTATCCCAAGATTACATAATATATTAGAATACATGTATAATACAATATAAGTTAGCTAGGATATGATCAATATAGATTTGTTACCAACTTTCACGTAGCTACAACAAGCAAAATTATCCAATCTTGTTTTACCCATAACTTCTTCGTTTTAAATCCGTTTTGAGTGATTCAAGTTGCTATAGTTTCATATTAAACTTAAGTTTATGAATCTAAACAGAAAAATTATAAGTTTATAGTCAGAAATACAGGTTACAATTCAATATTATAATAGGTAGTCATTTTAGTCGAAAGAACGACGTCTTGATGACCATTTTGAAAAACATACTTCCACTTTGAGTTTAACTATGATTTTTAGATATAGTTTCATGTTCATAAGAAAAATCATTTTCCCAGAAGAACAACTTTTAATTCAAAGTTTATCATAGTTTTTAATTAACTAACTCAAAACAGCCCGCGGTGTTACTACGACGACGTATATCCGATTTTACGGTGTTTTACGGTGTTTTTCATGTTTTCAGGTTTTAAATCATTAAGTTAGCATATCATATAGATATAGAACATGTGTCTAGTTGATTTTAAAAGTCAAATTAGAAGGATTAACTTTTTTTTGCGAACAAGTTTAGAATTAACTAAACTATGTTCTAGTGATTACAAGTTTAAACCTTCGAATAAGATAGTTTTATATATATGATTCAAATGATGTTATGAACATCATTACTACCTCAAGTTTTGTGGATAAACCTACTTCAAATGAGAAAAATAGATCTAGCTTCAAAGGATCCTTGAATGGCATGAAAGTTCTTGAAACATAATCAAGACATGAAAACAAGTTCAAGTAAGATTTTCACTCGAAATAAGATTGTTATAGTTATAGAAATTGAATCAAAGTTTGAATATGAGTATTACCTTGTATTAGAAAGATATCTTACTGTAAATAAGAAAGATTTATTGAGATTGAATGATCATTCAAAGTGGATTTGCAAGATTGGAAGTAAGCTAGCAAACTTGGAAGTGTTGTTGGTGTTTTCTTGAGTAGTTGTTTTGTAACTTGATTTATGTATGGATTTATGAACTAGATTGAGCTAGATTTTGATGAAGATGATGAAGAACACTTAGAACAATGTACAAACAATTAAGAGAGAGTAATTTGATTCAAGAAAAATTGAAAATGAAAGTGTTTGTGTACACCTGCATTCACGTGAATCTTGATCATTCATATAGGCTCCATTAGTTTATTATTTTGTGAGATATTTCATGCTAGTTGTTAAATGATGGTTTTTACATGGTTAGGTGACTCACATGGGCTGCTAAGAGCGGATCATTGAAGTGTATATACCAATAGTAAATAAGCTGTGTATTGTACGAGTACAAATACGAGTGCATACGAGTAGAATTGTTTGATTAAAATGAATGAGGATGTAATTGTAAGCATTTTTGTGAAGTAGAAGTACTTTGATAAGTGTTTTGAAGTCTTTCAAAAGTGTATGAATACATATTAAAACACTACATGTATATATATTTTAACTTAGTCGTTAAATCATCGTTAGTCGTTACATGTAAGTGTTGTTTTGAAACCTTTAAGTTAACGATCTTGTTAAATGTTGTTAACCCATTTTTTATTATAACTAATGAGATGTTAAATTATTACATTATCATGATATTATGATGTATTAATATATCTTAATATGATATATAAATATTTAAATGTCGTTACAACGATAATCGTTACATATATGTCTCGTTTCGAAATCCTTAAGTTAGTAGTCTTGTTTTTACATATGTAGTTCATTGTTAATTGTGACAACCCGGAAATTTCCAACCAAATTTAAACTTTATCTTTATATTATTTCGACACGATAAGCAAAGTTTGTTAAGTTAAATCTCAAGAATTTTAAATTGTGTTCATACATTCATTATAACCTCGACCAAATTCCGACGATTCACGAACCGTTATATATAAATAAATATGTATATATATATTATAACTTGAGAATATTAATAAAGTATTAAACGTATAATACTTTACATGAACGTATTTGTTTCAATATGTTTATCGATGGAATTAGAAGATAATATCAAATGATTGATTTATCAGATACATTATGATATGATTACGGGTCTATGTTATGAGGTCCACTGTGATTTAAGAAATCTATTCTTTTAGACAACATTCAGAAAATGGTAAAGTGATTTATAAGTAAGAACGTAAAGTGTAAATAACTTAGATGTTGGATATCGACAAGTTAAGTAACTCGACATTTTTCATTAAGATGATTTCATACGTTTATTTAACCTTTGAACTTTATCTCATGCTTCACCAACAAACTGTAATTTAAAAACTTGAAACCTATTATGAATATATATGATTCTACTTTTCTAAAACATTTTATGATATAACGATTTCCATTATTTTAACCTTTAAACAAAATGATTCTTAAAAATATATTTGGTTTTGGAAAACAAAATTATTATATTTATTTGATTTAGTTTCAAACGTACAAAAACGTTTTCAGTTTAAAAAGAACTTTATTATTAAAACGTATATAACTTTTATAAATATCTAGAACCACTTTTGACAACTCATTACTTAACCAGTATGATAAAGATAACGATATTTATATTTTATTTTATTAAATATATATATAACGATTTAAATTAATATTATATATATTTATACGCGTATTATACGTACATAGTTTTATACTTTTACTATACTTAAACTTTACCTTTACTTTATTTTTACTTTACTTTAACTTTAATAATTCACTTTAATAATTCATACTTTAATAATTCACTTTAATAATTCATACTTTAATAATTCACTTTAATAATTCATACTTTAATAATTTACTTTAATAATTCACTTTAATAATTCACTTTAATAATTCATACTTTAATAATTCACTTTAATAATTCAAAAATCTATTATAAATAGAATTCAATAGGTTTCATTATTTCATAGAAACTTGAAAATATTTTTCTCTAAACTCTCTCAATCGATTTACATATATATATTTACTCCGTATTATTTCAAGATATTATTAGTATACATAAAATATTACGTCAGAGTGCTGTCCGAGTGATTTCGAAATTGTTTTTCGAATGGGATTAGATTAAGGAAATTATGGGTTATAGCTATGGAGGTGATTGGGTATGGTTCATGGGTATGCTCGTGAGGTCAATATAGTGTTTATCATCTCTGTTACGTCTACGTACCTTTCCTGCAATATTGAATCTCAATATTGATACGTGAGTACTCATAATTTAACTTTTACATACTAATAGTGTATCCCTGACTAGTGCTCGAGTATATAGGATTATGCATGTTTGTACTTTTGATATTGCCTTTAGTTAGGTTATGTTGAATCCTGAATTAGTTATATATGCGACTGAGATAAGGTATAAGATATGCATGTCGTTGGAAAGCTAGCGAAAAATTAAGAACTTTTCATTTAGATATCGAATGATTTCGATGAACGGATTTGAAGTTATAGTCCATCGAATTTTTGTATTATTATTAAAAATGATTATTATTATCGTCGTTATTATTGTCGTTCTAGTTTTATCTTATTATTATTATTATTATTATTATCTTTATCAATAAAAGGATTTATCATTAAAAAATTGTTATTTTTTTTATTATTACTATCGTTATTATCGTTAAAGTTATAATTAGTATTATTATTATTATCCAATTATTATTATTATTATTGGTATTATTATTATTATTATATTATCATTATTAATATATATATCATTATTTAAAAATGGTTATTATTATTGTTAATATTATTATTACTATATTATCATTAAGATAATTATTACTATTATCGTTAATAATGTTATAGTAACTATCATTATTAATATTAGTGTAATTAAAACAAATATTTGTAACACCTAATTATTTTGATTACTATTATTATCATTATTACGAACACGATATAAAAGACGATTAAAAGCAATTAAATGAAACGATTAGGAAATAATGGGTAAGAGTATCATGATGAAATTAAAATATTATAAGATATTGATTTAGATAAAATTATCGTTCTTATTATTTTTATCATTACTATTATTATTAAAATTATCGTTAGTATTAACACTATCATTTTAACAAAAATTATCATTTTAATAGAAATGTCATTGTTACTATAAAATATCATTATTATTATTATTTTAAATAGAATTATTATTTTAAAGATAATATTAAAAATTATCGTAAATATTAAAGTTATCATAATTAGAATTATCGTTTTATCATAATGTCATCTTAGTAATTATAAATATTGATATTTTTATAATAATAATTATTATTACAAAATAATACAACTTTTACTTACTATCATTATAGATATTATTTTATCAAATAAATATTTGATACAAACATATTTTACTACGTGTAATAACTTACTTTAATAATACCTATCATATTATCTTTATAATATTAAATGAACCCTATAAATTTTATTACTTAATATATATAAAAGTATATTTTATTATATAAATATAATATAAAATTTTATTTATTAATAAATAAATTATATTATTTACTCTAATAAATCTTTTAAAAATATTTAAAAATATAAAACGACGATATTTAAACTATATATTAATCATGTATAGATTTTTGGAAATTATTTTGAGTCAAATTTACTTTTGTTGACTTTTGCATATTAGTCTCGAGCATTAAGATTGTGGTACACTGTGACTTGATCTAATTTGTTTGACAAATATTGACCAACACATAAATATATATAATTAATTTAGGTTCGTGAATTCGAGGCCAACCTTGCACTTGTTCAATGACGTTATATGTATTTTTACTACGAAATACAGTATGGTGAGTTTCATTTACCTTTTTACCCTTTATATTTTTGGGACTGAGAATACATGCGCTTTTATAAATGTTTGACGAAATATACACAAGTAATTGAAACTACATTCTATGGTTGAATTATCGAAATCAAATATGCCCCTTTTTATTAAAGTCTGGTAATCTAAGAATTAGGGAACAGACACCCTAATTGACGCGAATCCTAAAGATAGATCTATTGGGCCTAACAAACCCCATCCAAAGTACCGGATGCTTTAGTACTTCGAAATTATATCATGTCCGAAGGAGGATCCCGGAATGATAGGGGATATTCTTATATATATCTAGTTAATGTCGGTTACCAGGTGTTCACCATATGAATGATTATTTTTTGTCTCTATGCATGGGACGTATATTTATGAGAACTGGAAATGAAATTATTGTGGTCTATTAAAATGATGGAAATAAATGATTATGATAAACTAATGAACTCACCAACCTTTTGGTTGACACTTTAAAGCATGTTTATTCTCAGGTGTTAAAGAAATCTTCCGCTGTGCATTTTCTCATTTTAAAGATATTACTTGGAGTCTTTCATAGCATATTTCGAAGAACGTTGCATTCGAGTCATTGAGTTCATCAAAGATTATTATTAAATTAATTTATAGTTGGATAGTGGATATTATGAAATGGTATGCATGCCTGTCAATTTTTGATGTAAAGAAAGATTGTCTTTTAAAAACGAATGCAATGTTTGTAAAATGTATCATATAGAGGTCAAATACCTCGCAATGTAATCAACTATTGTGAATCGTTTATAATGTATATGAACGGGTCCTTTCATTAATACACTTAATGATATGTTTACTTATCATTTATCATATTTAAATATAGTGTATTAATATCATAATATGATTCATATGTATTTAATAAGACGTTATAACGATAATCGTTATATATATCGTTTTCGAGTTTCTTAATTCAATAGTCTCATTTTTATGTATATAACTCATTGTTAAAATACCTAATGAGATACTTACTTATCTTAATATCATGTTAACTATATATATATATATATATATCCATATATATGTCATCATATAGTTTTTACTAGTTTTAACGTTCGTGAATCGCCGGTCAACATGGGTGGTCAATTGTCTATATGAAACCTATCTCAATTAATCAAGTCTTAACAAGTTTGATTGCTTAACATGTTGGAAATACTTAATCATGTAAATATCAATTTCATTTAATATATATAAACATGGAAAAGTTCGGGTCACTACACTCTTTCCAGCTCACATCCATTTAAATCGTGGGAGGCTATGGTTTATTATAATATATATACTTATATATTTAATTTATATAATTAATCATATATTATATTAAATTTACATGTATAGTTGACTTGTAAAATTAGTTTCGACGACTTGTATGTTGGAAAACGGTTTATGTCAGAGTTCCGATTTATCGAACATCGTTACGTACACTTATAAAACTTGTACTTTACATTTCGTGACTCGTACTGAAATTTCCTGTTCATATCGATTATAAACGTTTCATATTAATTGATTTCCTTGTGAGGTATTGACATCTATATGACTCCATTCAATTTTTCAAAGACTCCATTCAATTTTTAAAACAAACCATAACCTTTATTTTATCTATAAAGGTTTAAAATATTATGACGTTTATCAAACAATGATAATCTAAAATATAGCGTTTTCACATGACCATTACATAATGGTTTACAATACATTTACACAACAATATAAGTCTTCGAATGCAGTTTTTAAACAATATTATACAAGCATGCATACTCCAATCTTGTCTTTATTTCGTATGCAACAGCGGAAGCTCTTAATAATCACCTGAGAATAAACATGCTTTAAATGTCAACAAAAATGTTGGTGAGTTATAGGTTTAACCTATATATTTATCAATTCATAATAATAGACCACAAGATTTTCAATTTCCATTTCTCAATAACATGCAAACTGCATAAAAATCAATCATATGATGAACACCTGGTAACTGACCTTAACAGGATGCATATAGAATATCTCCATCATTCCGGGACTCTCATCGGACATGATAAATCGAAGTACTAAAGCATCCGTAACTCGGATGAGGCTTGTTGGGCCAAATAGATCTATCTTTAGGATTCGCGTCAATTGGTGGCAATTATAATAAACACCAATTCTTAGGCTACCAAGCTAAAAAGGGGCATATTCGGTTCGATAATTCAACATAGAATGTAATTTTTTTTGATCACTTGTGTCTATTTCGTAAAACATTTATAAAACTGCATGCATTCTCATCCCAAAAATAATAGATTTTAAAAGTGGGACTATAACTCACTTTCACAGATTTTTACTTCATCGGGAAGTAAGACTTGGCCACGGGTTGATTCACGAACCTATAACAAATGTATACATATATATCAAGGTATGATCGAAATATATTCACAACATTTTTTTATTTGGTTTTAATGATTTAAGTTTGTTAAGTTAGCAGTCCAACGTTAGCAATCTACAACTAGTTGTCCACAGTTAGATGTACAGAAATAAATCAATATATATTATCTCGAATCAATCCACGACCCAGTGTATATAAGTCTCAGGCTAGATCACAACTCAAAGTATATATATTATTTTGGATTCAACCTCAACCCTGTATAGCTAACTCAAGCATTACTGCATATAGAGTGTCTATGGTTGTTTCCAAATAATATATATAGATGGGTCGATATGATATGTCAAAATATTGTATACGTGTCTATGTTATCCCAGGATTACATAATAAATGTTAGAATACATGTATAATACAATATAAGTTAGTTAAGTTATGATTTGTATAGATTTGTTACAAATTTCACGTAGCTACAATAAGCAAAATTATCCAATCTTGTTTTACCCATAACTTCTTCGTTTTAAATCCGTTTTGAGTGATTCAAGTTGCTATGGTTTCATAATGAACTGAAATTTATGAAACTAAACAGAAAAAGTATAAGTTTATAGTCAGAAATACAAGTTACAAGTCAATATTGTAAGAGGTAGTCATTTCAGTCAAAAGAACGACGTCTTGATGACCATTTTGAAAAACATACTTCCACTTTGAGTTTAACCATGAATTTTGGATATAGTTTTATGTTAATAAGAAAAATCATTTTACCAGAAGAACTACTTTTAAATCAAATTTTATCATAGTTTTTAATTATCAAACCCAAAACAGCCCGCGGTTTTACTACGACGGCGTATGTCCGGTTTTATGGTGTTCATCGTGTTTCCAGGTTTTAAATCATTAAGTTAGAATATCATATATATATATATATATATATATATATATATATATATATATATATATATATATAGAACATGTGTTTAGTTGATTTTAAAAGTTAAGTTAGAAGGATTAACTTTGTTTGCGAACAAGTTTAAAATTAACTAAACTATGTTCTAGTGATTACAAGTTTAGATCTTCGAATAAGATAGTTATATATATATGAATCGAATGATGTTATGAACATCGTTACTACCTCAAATTTAGTAGGTAATCCTACTGGAAGTGACAAGAAATGATCTAGCTTCAAAGGATCTTGGATGGCTTGAAAGTTCTTGAAGTAGAATCATGACATAAAAATAAGTTCAAGTAAGATTTTTACTCGAATTAAGATAGTTTATAGTTATAGAAATCAAATCAAAGTTTGAATATAAGTTTTAACTTGAATAAGAAAGATAACCTACTATAAATAACAAAGGTTTCTTGATCTTAGATGATTACTTGGAATGGATTTGAAAGCTTGGAAGTAGACTTGTAAACTTGAAAGTGTTCTTGATGTGTTCTTGAGTAGTTGTTTTGAAAGTTGATCTAGGTTAGGATTTATGAACTAGATTGAGCTAGATTTTGATGAAGATGATGAAGAACACTTAGAACATCAAGAGAGAATAAGAGAGAGATGTGTTTGATGCATAAAAATTGAAAAATGAAAGTGTTATGGTTGGTGCATAAAAACATGATACTACACTTGTGATATAGGCTCCATTAGTTTGTAATTTTGTGAGATATTTCATGCTAGTTGCCAAATGGTTGGTTCCACTTGTTTTTTGACTATCTAGAGCTTCTAAGAGCTGAATTATTATGTGTATATACCAATAGTATATACGTCTAGGAGCTGTGTATTATACGAGTACGAATACGGTTGTATACGAGTAGAATTGTTGATAAAAATGAATGAGAATGTAAATGTAAGCATTTTTGTTAAGTAGAAGTAATTTGATATGTGTCATGAAGTCTTTCAAAAGTGTACTAATACATCTTAATATACTACATGTATATACATTTTAACTGAGTCGTTAAGTCATCGTTAGTCGTTACATGTAAGTGTTGTTTTGAAACCTTTAAGTTAACGATCTCATTTAATGTTGTTAACCCATTGTTTATTATATCTAATTAGATGTTAAATTATTACATTATCATGATATTATAATGTATGAATATATCTTAATATGATATCTATACATTAAAATGTCATTACAACGATAATCGTTACATATATGTCTTGTTTCGCAATTCTTAAGTTAGTAGTCTTGTTTTACATATGCAGTTCATTGTTAACATACTTAATGATATATATAATTATCATTTTATCATGTTAAATATAGTGTAACAATATCTTAAAATGATACATATGTATTTAATAAGACGTTGTTATAACGATAATCGTTATATATATCATTTCGAGTTTCTTAACTTAGTAGTCTCATTTTTATGTATATAACTCATTGTTAATATACCTATTGAGATACTTACTTATCATAATATCATGTTAACTATATATATACATAACCATATATATATCATCATATAGTTTTTACAAGTTTTAACGTTCGTGAATCGCCGGTCAACTTGGGTGGTCAATTGTCTACATGAAACCTATTTCAATTAATCAAGTCTTAACAAGTTTGATTGCTTGACATGTTGGAAATATTTAATCATGTAAATTATCAATTTCATTTAATATATATAAACATGGAAAAATTCGGGTCACTACATGTACCCTTTGTCAAAATATAGACTAAAATCTTTGATAACAATTTTACTCGAAATGTAACTTATACATTTAAGTGTTTTGGTCATTTGCTTCTGTAAATCAACTTCTCGTTTTATTAAAATATATTTAATAATATATTTAAAATATTACTTAAATCAAAATGTTTTATAACTATATTGATATTAGATTGTAAAACACACACACACATATATATATATATATATATATATATATATATATATATATATATATATATATATATATATATATATATATATATATATATATATATATATATATATATATATATATATAATTGGAATATTTATATAATATTTAGTTTTCAAAAGCAGTTATATTTCAAAGTCCGTTTTATATAATTTAAATTCGTTTAAAAAATACAAGTTATTATATCAAATAATGTTTTTAATAATATGAAAACTAAATAATTAATTTATCAAGGGACACGAGGCAATCACTGTAAAGCATGCTTTTGATAATTAATCGAGAATCTTCACTAACTTTTGACTAACACTCGTTAATGACACTTTATCCCAATCATGTAAATTATTTCACCAATTATTCCGAATACCATTAAAAAGGAAAGGTTTCCTAAATCAAAGTGGACCTCTCAACAAAGACCCGTAATCATAACACAATGTATCTGATAACTCAATCATTTGGTATCATCTTTTAATTCCATCGGTAAATACGATCATGTAAAGTATTATACCTAATACTTTGTTTACGTTTTCAAGTTATAATATATATACACACATATATATACAATCATATCCATTTGTATAATGGTTCGTGAATCGTCAGAATTTGGTCGAGGTTAAATGAATGTATGAACATAGTTTAAAATTCTTGAAATTCAACTTAACAAACTTTGCTTATCATGTCGGAATAATATAAAGATAAAGTTTAAATTTGGTCGGAAATTTTCGGGTTGTCACAGTACCTACTCGTTAAAGAAATTTTGTCCCGAAATTTGATTGGGATGGTCATGGCTGACAATAAATATGTTTTCATGACACATACGTGTTGATAAATGGAGTTTTATCATCATTGATTAATATGAATAAAACAATTCTTTTATGTGAAGGGTACAAGTGAAGCTATCATAAAAGAGTGAAATGAGTAAATAAAGTTTCGTCATATATTTTGACGTAGATACGGTTGATTTCCGAAGTTCAAGGGATTTAGAGAAAATCTTCGTAATAAGATTTGATTCTTCGGTAATTTAGGAAATTAGGATCGTCTTTGGTTAAATGCAATGATCTACTTCGATTGCTCTGTCGGATGTTTCACTATAAATTCACCCCCTTTATTTCCTTACTTCCACATCTCCCATCTTCTATACTTTTTTCCCCAATTCATACTTCCAAAACATTCGTCAATATGCTTGATCCAGTTCTGATCCTTGATATGTTCCTAACTGTCGCAACAATTATCCTTCTTTTCCAACTCCTTCCGGAGGAATCTGTTTACTTCTATTTCGCTCTTGGGGTGGTGATTTTCATAATCCTTCCTTTTATTTGTCTTTCCATAATTATTGACATCTAGGGTTAATGATCTTTTCCATTTGCCTCGATTTATACCCCATTTCTATTTCGGAGCTTCATGCTTTTGTTTTCTTTTCGCAAGTAATGGTCCAGAATTCATAGGTATGGAGTTTCGAATTATCATAATATACAAAGTAGAAAGGAAAGATAGTAGCACGATTTGATTTGTCAAATTACCAGAATATCCGGAAAAGACCGAATCATCAAGAAAAATATTTTCTTGATAGTTCAGAGTTTAAATAGAATGAAAGAGTTATGTAACATGGTTCATGATGAGGGTATGATCTGTGAACCTTTATCACGTTCCATTAGAAACTCAACATGACTTACTGTAATATAATCACGTTGATCAAGTGTCATTATATTATACTAACTCATGCTTCAGTTCCCAACATTACTTAAAAAAAAACATTCATAATTTAAACTCGAAAGTTTATAGAATATAGAAACTAAACAGTTTTGATAGGTCAGATCATGTTGAGATTGAGAGAAATGATAAGATAGAGTGAGATTCGGTATGTAGGAAGAAGACTTGGTATGAGAGAGAATCGGTACAAATTACATTCCACAGCTTCTAGAACTCAGTTACAATACTATGGCTATCTAATTAGGACTATTTAGGTTCCTTATATAGCCCTCTTCTAAGGAACCTTCATTTAAGCTTAATTCACATTAACACTATACAACTTCGGGGTCCTAACAATCTCCCCCTTAGTGTTAAATGTGAACCTTACAATATAATCCTATCGAAAACATCTAAAGGAACTTTGTTCCTCTGAAGTGAACTTTAGATTTGAATCCCTTGAGATTCTCATATCTTCGTATATTCACTCTTGTTTTGAGACGACTTTTCAATCTTGTGAGAATGTACTTGATAATCTCATTATCTTCAGTTGAATAGCAGTTATTGATCAGTCTCCATCTCATGTATTTGAAAGCATACATCAACGTTCCTCTGAGTATCTTCTGAAATCTGAGACTCTGATGAAGATCTTTGTATAGTGAGAATTGACAAATGCAAACCCATATGGACAGTCGCTCACTTCAAGTAAGGACATGTATCTTAGCTCTTCAATCACTTGATTTGGCGATTTGATTCCGAGCTTTTTGTGTCCAGATTCCAATCTCATTTGAAAATCATGAACAGACATCCATCTCATTGAATCAAGAATAAACCTGTAGACTGCCTTCATTGCAGTAGCATGATAAGTTGTTGCAGATTCATTCAAGTTAATCAAATAATTGTAAATGAAAATAATGTCGTCCATCTTCAGTTTATCAAAATCCGCTTCTGAAAACTGATAATCCTCATCATCCATTCTCGTAACTTGAAACAATGACATCTCATCAAAATCTTATTTATGCTTTTGATCTCTGAATTCCGCTGAATTTGAAGTTTCTCTTCATTCTTCAATTTGAATTTATTGCGAACACTCAGATAAGCTTTGAGATATTCTGGCTTCTTATGATATTTTCATGCACCCAGAACACTCATTGATGCAGAAAGGACAAGATCAGAATCACCATAGATTCTATATGCTTGTTGTTCAATGAATGGTGAACGAAGAATCGTTTTCTCTTCATCCTCACTTAGTTGATAATCAGCATCACGCTCAAGAACAATCTCTGCAGTTTGAAATGGAACATTCAAATCAGGAGGAGTTGTAGTATCTTCTTTGCCATTAGAGAAAATCTCCTTTTCGAAGTGTATTCCAAATTCATCAGTTGGAGATGTCAAGTTAACAAATTGATGATCATTGAATTCATTGGCGACACTCGATGATCCCTTCAAAATATCTTCAATGTTGTCAAATTTTTGATTGTTCTCTTGAGATGACTTATTCTCTGATTGATCAGCTGTATCCATAATCATTAACATCCCTGAGTCACCCTCTCTCTGACTTTCTGATTCATCTAGAAAACTTTCACACTGGATTTCCTCAATTTCATCACTACCAGAATCAGATATATCAACAACATCTTTATCCTTCTGTTGACTTGATGTACCAGCTTCATAACCACTGGACCGATGACCACTTTGTCTATTCTTCCCCTCATGAAGATTGTCGGGATCGAAATCATCATGATCAGGCATGTGAATTGGTCCAGGTGACTTGCATGGAGAGAAAGGATACACTATCCTTGCTTGTTTAAGATAAATCATCATAGTCTCACGAACTTCATCAAGATCAGTCCGTTTAGCAAACTCAGCAAGATAGAGCTCCTCCACCTCATTGTCAGAGAGATACTGTAATCCATATCTATTTGAAATCCAAGAAGGTGACCCAGTTGGTGAAACAACGGTGTAACCATGAACAAAAGCAGCAGCATCTATTGAAGGCGATGTCGATGGAAGTATTTGAGTTGCCGTGAGGGCAGGTAAGGATGATTGTGCGGTATTATTCTTATATGTAGGGATGTACATACTACTAGTCAGATTCGTGATATCCCCTTCTGATGGAGGTTGGGTAACAACCAGAGTTGTCACTGGCGAAGTTTCTTTTGAAGCATCCGCCTCCATGACTTTAGTCTCATGGGACTCTGACAGAGTAGCAGAACTACCCGTCGGTTTAGCTCTCGCAGAGATATTGCTATCTCCGACTCCTGAAATCATTGATATACCATGAGGTGGCAAATCTCTTTCAATTAAAGACTCTTCCTCCAGACCCTGAGATTCAGAGTTTGGAAGAGAAGTGGTTTGATCCAATGGATCACTTTCATGAACCAAAGGATCAGTCTGCTGGAAGTCTGATAAATATCCCGAAGGATTGTGTAATGACCCGGACTTTTTCGATCGATCTATACTTATAAGATTAATATTTACATAAATTAAACCTTACCAATATGATAAGCAACCCAAATTGTTGAGACTTATGTTTTTGAAAAGAGATTTACACAACGTTTGACCGTCTAGTTTGACCGATGATATCACGAACTATATAACATATGATAATTATACGTTTGTGTATATATATGTATATATACATATTTAACATGATCTAAGGATGTTTTAATATCTCATTTTGTATTAATAACAATAAGTTATAAGTATATTTTGAAACTACTAACTTAAGTTTTCAAAACGATAACTTTAAGTAACGTTTTTTTTATATAAATACTTATAACCTATAATGTTTATACATATATCGTATATGTAATGTATTTAATCACTTTTTAAGGACTTAAATACATAAAAAATATAAGTATATTCATAAAAGATAACTATATTTGAATCCTCGTTCCGTTTTCACAAGATTTCTATATGTATATTTAGAGTATATGTACTCGTATCATACCTAGCTTCTATACGTGTTTACTATTGGTATATACACATCAAATCACCACTAACCAGCCATTGTTCATGCCTTATGTATAAGGTAACTCTCTTGTTCATGCCTTATGTATAAGGTAATTACTTTTGTATGATTGTATGACTAATTACACAAGATTACAACATGTGAACTTGTCCTTGTATACCATAAATCACGCCACCACCACCTTAAATACTTCCATCCATTTTCAATTTTTACCACATTACTTCTCTAGTTAGGAACACATACTTACTAGCTTCATGTATCTCTAAGAACTCCAGCAAAAATCCTCTCAAGAATCACCTTAAACACCACCATAACAAGATCAAACAAAAACACTACAAAAATACAACTTTCATTTCAAGTTTATGTCTTAAGTTGCTTCCAATCTTTCATCCAACTCCATCACTCTTTTGGTTCTATGTTTTTACTCCTCTTTTACAGCAATCTTGTCCAAGTAACTTGAGGTAGTAACTTTGTTCATAACCTTATTCGATTCATATATATATAGTTATCTTATTTTATGGTATAAAATTTTAACAACAAGAACATAGTTTGAATGTTTTCAAACTTGTTTGCAAACTAAATAGATCCTTCTAACTTAACTTTTAAAATACTTCAAGACCTGTAATATATCATAAGGATATGCTAACTTAACAAGGTAAAACTTGGTTTTTCAAAGAACACCTTAAAAACTGAATTTACGTCGTCGGAGTACAACCGGGGGCTGTTTTGGGTTGGATAATTAAAAACCATCTTGAACTTTGAATTGGAGGCTTATTTTCTGGAAAATTGATATTTACTATGAATATGTTAACACATAAAAATTTCATGATTTAACTCAAAGTATAAGTATTTTTAGAAAAATAATCATTTAAGGTTGTTTACATGATGGAAAATGATCAACTTCATAAGTTTCACCAAAGTTTGACCTATGACCTGTGATTTCGAAAACAAACTAAGGTATTTACAGTTCATATTCTTAAAGAAGGACTCGATCCAAGGAAGTGGCAAGTTGAACCAACGAAAACGGAGTTGTAACGAAGAAACTATGACTAAAACAAGATCGGATATCCAAAACTAGTTTAGCCACGAAAATAATTGGAGAAAAATTAAATAAATCACATCTTTCTAAAATAACATGATATTTTATATATATGTACTCATAATTTAATTTTATATATTTCAGGATCACCCATAAACTATACGAGAAGATTAATCATAAGATCCCATGATTGTACGCAATACGTCTTCTTGACAATATAGGTACCATGGGTCAAGATTAATCCCGACCAATACAAATACGAAGGGGGTTTTATTTATTTCGATGGGGGTTTTATTTATTTATTGAACACCTAAATATGAACCATTAAAATTGAATTGCTAACTACGGACTAAGAAGACATTAAAAGTATTATAAGTATATATACGTGACGATTGTTTAAAATGAAAATATATTGATATATTATATATGGATAGGTTCGTGATATCAACCGGAGACCAAGTCAAAATATATATATCTTCAAGGCAAAAGTGAGTATATAGTCCCACTTTTAAACTCTAAATATTTCGGGATGAGAATACATGTATTTTATGTTTTACGATATGGACACAAGTAACTGAAAAATATATTCTACGTTGAGTTGTACCACTGACATACTTCCCTGTAGCTTGGTAACTACTATTTACAGCGGTATTGTAAACGCGAATCCTGTTGATAGATCTATCAGGCCTGACAACCCCAACCGGACTGGACGACCAGTATTCAACGGTTGCACAGCACTTCGTTTCGTGACTACACTTGGTACGGTGTAGTAAGATTTCATAATAAAGGGAATATGCGACGTGATTAAATGTTAAGTATGGTTACCAAGTGCTCAACCACTTAAAATATTTTTATTAAAATGTTTATATATGAAATCTTGTGGTCTATATATATATATTTCTGCCGGCATTAAACCTATATCTCACCAACTTTATGTTGACGTTTAAGCATGTTTATTCTCAGGTGATAACTAAAAGCTTCCGCTGCAACATGTTGAATTTAAGCAAGATCTTGAGTATGCATATTTGTGTCAAAAATAAAACTGCATATCGGAGGATTTGTAATGTAAAATATGTTGGAGGTCGTGTTGTTATTATCACATGTAAAGTTTGTAAGTCTAAGATTATCGCTAAACGATAATCCTTATTAAGTTGTTTAAACCTTGTATTTGTAATAAAAGCTATGGTTTGTATTGTAAAAACAAATGCAGTTTTTGAAAAATGTCGCATATAGAGGTCAATACCTCGCGATGAAATCATATGTTATTGTATTCGTCCTTATGGTTAAGGTCGGGTTATGACATGTGGTATCAGAGCGGTGGTCTTAGCGAACCAGGTTTGCATTAGTGTGTCTAACTGATAAGTCGTTAGGATACATTAGTAAGTCTGGACTTTGACCGGGTCTGATTTAAAAACCATTGCTTATCATTGTTGGTTAAAATTTATATGTAAATATTATGTAGTACTAATGGGTTAGTTGTTGTGTGATAGATGTCGGGCTCAAAACTTGTTATCACATTCAGCGACTCCGAACCAGAATCTTCAGATGGTGTTCCAGTCATTAACCTATCCGATGACGAAAATAATATCTTTGGGGAAGACTCACAAATTCCGGATGAACCGACTATAGAGAACCCGGAAAGTGAACCCGAGGAGGAAAGTGAACCCGAGGAGGAAAGTGAACCCGAGGAGGAAAGTGAACCCGAGGAAGAAATACAAGAAATTTCAAAAGACAAGTTCGAACTAGGAAAGTAACGAAAGGCTAATGAATTAGAAAATTCAAATCCCGAGTTTAGTGAGGATGATGTGGCACCAACTCCACTAGACACTATCACCCCTATTCCCGCTATTCCTATTCGTTCTATCCCGGCATCCAGTTCTTCAGCCCCACAGCCAAAATATAGGGAGACACCGCCAAAATATAGGCAGACAGCCAGGATAAGTGTTAAGCGATTCTTTGAACCTAAACATCCTAGAAAATAGACCAAACGATGCGCTGCCGTATTAAACCATGGGATCATATAATGTTTTGTATAATATTATTAGTGTGGTTTGCTTAATGTTCAATGTAAGATAAGCATATGTAAAATAGTGAAGTATGAAATGCAATAATTTTCCATGGTTAAGTATTATTTAGATGGTAGTAATTGGTTCTGTACTAAGCTATTAAGTATGGACATTAACGGGTAGGTACTACCCTAGATATAATTATAAAACGATAATAAGAAGAAAAGGCTTTTATAATAATACCTGCTTCATATTATTAATAAGCTATAATGTACTGTAAATATACACTACATCTATAATATTCCATGTGAATAATTATTTTCTTTTCATTCTTATAGAAGAATATGGCGCGATTGAATCGAATGACGGAACAAGAAGTCGAGGAATTCATCAACCAGCGAGTGAACGACAGAATGTTATGGGTCGAGGCTGCAAGAGCTGCTGCAGTTAACCCAAATCCTCGTGTAGGATGCACCTACAAAACTTTTCAAGCTTGCAAGCCCTCATCATTCAGTGGAACAGAAGGACCGATCGGTTTAACCCGGTGGATAGAAAAGATGGAGACTGTGTTTAAAATCAGTGGTTGTGTTGAAAAGGACATGACCAAGTATGCATCGTGCACTTTACAAGATAGTGCACTCACGTGGTGGAAAAATTATGTGAAGGCTGTAGGAGGAGATGTAGCTTATGATACCCCATGGGAAGAATTCAAAATAATGTTAATCAACGAGTATTGTCCAAGGAACGAGGTTAGGAAGTTGGAAGATGAATTACGAAGCCTGAAGGTTGTTGGTACTGAAATCACCAACTACAATCAGCGATTCATGGAATTAGTTTTGCTATGTCCTGAATTGGTTCCAACCGAAGAACGGAAGATTGAAATGTACAAAGATGGTTTGCCCAAAAAGGTCAAGGCAAATGTTATAGCATCGAAACCTAAGACAATTCATGAAGCTATAACCATGGCAAACGAGCTAACGGATCAGGTCATCATGGATAAGAAAGTATCTAATACTGATGTGAAGGTATCAGGTAACAAAAGAAAGTGGAATGGAAATTATGGTCGAGGTAACCAACAACAATCTTTTAAGAAACAAGAAATCACGCAAGGTGTGGGTAGTGGTTTAAGCTTTGGTTACAAAGGACAAAATCCTTTATGTAACCGATGCCACAAACATCACTCTGGCTACTGTAATGTAGTATGCAACAAATGTAATCGAAAGGGTCATCTTGCTGAAGATTGTAGGGCTCTCGTTACAAATACAAATGGTACTAAGACTCCTGCCACCAATGCAAATAGAACTGCTTTGGCTACCATTACTTGTTATGGGTGTGGAAAACAAGGTCACTATAAGAGCCAGTGCCCGAATCCTGAGAAGAATATCGGACCTGCACGTGGGAGAGCATTTATTATTAATGCTAGAGAGGCATGTGAAGACCCAGAGCTTGTTACGGGTACGTTTACCATTAATAACTTATCAGCATCTATTATATTTGATACTGGTGCCGATAGAAGTTACGTGTGTAGAAATTTTTACACTAAATTGAATTGTTCATCATTACCTCTAGATGCTAAGTACATGATTGAGTTAGCTAATGGTAAACTAATTAAAGCCGATAAAATTTGTCGTGATTGTAAAATAAATTTAGCCGGAGAAACGTTTAAAACTGACTTGATACCCGTAGAATTAGGAAGTTTTGATGTAATAGTCGGCATGGACTGGATGTCCAAAGTAGGAGCTGAGTTGTGTGTGCCAAGAAGGCAATTCGCATTCCTTGTAAGGATAAAATGCCGGTGATGATTTATGGAGAGAAGGGTAACTCAAAGCTAAAACTCATTAGCTGTTTGAAAGTCAAGAAGTGTTTAGAAAAGGGATGTTATGCTATTCTAGCACATGTTAATAAAGTCGAAAAGAAAGAAAAAGAGAAGTGCATCAACGACGTGCCTGTGGCAAGAGATTTTCCTGAAGTTTTTCCGGAAGAGTTGCCGGGATTACCTCCATTTAGATCTGTAGAATTTCAAATAGATTTAGTACCAGGAGCAGCACCAGTTGCCCGTGCTCCATATAGACTTGCACCGTCCGAGTTAAAAGAACTTCAGAGTCAGTTAAAAGAATTACTGGATCGTGGATTCATACGACCAAGTACTTCACCGTGCGGAGCTCCGATTCTATTTGTTAAAAAGAAAGATGGATCTTTTAGGATGTGTATAGATTATCGTGAATTAAATAAGTTAACTATCAAAAATCGGTATCCACTACCGAGAATTGACGACTTATTTGATCAACTCCAAGGATCATGTGTGTACTCGAAAATTTACCTAAGATCGGGCTATCATCAATTACGCGTCAAAGAAGAAGATATACCGAAAACTGCTTTTCGGACACGTTACGGTCATTACGAATTTTTGGTCATGCCGTTTGGATTGACGAATGCGCCAGCTGTATTCATGGACCTCATGAATCGAGTTTGTAGTCCATATTTAGATAAGTTTGTTATTGTTTTCATTGATGACATTCTTATCTATTCCAAGAGTGAGCAAGAGCATGAGCAGCATTTAAGGTTAATATTAGAGTTGTTGAGAAAAGAACAGCTATACGCTAAATTTTCTAAGTGTGCTTTCTGGTTGAAAGAAGTGCAATTTCTTGGTCACGTTGTTAGTAGCAAAGGAATTCAGGTTGATCCAGCTAAAATTGAGGCCATTGAAAAATGGGAGACTCCTAAAACACCAATGCAGATACGCCAATTTTTGGGTTTAGCCGGTTATTATAGAAGGTTTATTCAAGATTTTTCCCGAATAGCTAAGCCGTTGACAGCATTAACGCAAAAAGGGAAGAAATACGAATGGACCTCGGAGCAGGAGAACGCATTTCAATTACTGAAGAAGAAGTTAACTACGGCGCCTATTTTATCGTTACCTGAAGGGAACGATGATTTTGAAATATATTGTGACGCTTCGCGACAAGGTTTTGGTTGTGTTCTTATGCAACGAAAGAAAGTTATTGCATACGCATCCCGATAATTGAAGATTCACGAGCGGAATTATACGACGCATGATCTAGAACTGGGAGCAGTCGTGTTTGCGTTGAAGATATGGAGACACTACTTATATGGGGTTAGATGCACTATGTTTACTGATCATAAAAGTCTTCAACATATTTTCGATCAGAAACAGCTGAACATGAGGCAACGTAGGTGGGTCGAGCTGATAAACGACTACGATTGTGAGATTCGCTATCATCCCGGGAAAGCAAATGTAGTGGCCGACGCTTTAAGCAGAAAGGAACGAGAACCAATTCGAGTACGAGCAATGAACATAAAAATTCGCATGAATCTCAACTCACAAATCAAAGAGGCTCAACGAGAAGCTCTTACTAAAGAAAACATAGGAAATGAAATAATGAAGAAGTATGAGAAACAACTCGTTATACGGGAAGATGGAACTCGATATTTTGCAAATCGTATTTGGGTACCGAAGTTGGGTGGATTAAGGAAGTTGATATTGAACGAGGCACATAAGACAAGATACTCGATACATCCTGGAGTTGGAAAGATGTATCAAGATCTTAAGATGCATTATTGGTGGCCTAATTTAAAGACAGACGTTGCAACATATGTTGGGGAATGTTTAACTTGTTCCAAAGTCAAAGCAGAACACCAGAAGCCATCAGGGTTACTTCAACAACCAGAAATCCCAGAATGGAAATGGGACGGTATTACCATGGATTTCATCACGAAGTTACCAAAGACTGCCTGGGGATACGACACCATTTGGGTGATTGTTGATCGTCTCACCAAGTATGCACATTTCTTGCCTATAAAGGAAACGGATAGAATGGAGAAATTATTACGATTATATATAAAGGAAATAGTTTCAAGGCATGGAATACCTATTTCCATTATATCTGATCGTGATAGTAGATTTACCTCAAAGTTCTGGCAATCACTACAGGAGGCACTAGGAACTCGTTTAGATATGAGCACCGCATATCATCCGCAAACTGACGGGCAGAGTGAAAGAACAATTCAGACTCTTGAAGACATGCTCAGGGCATGTGTGATCGATTTTGGAAATGGATGGGATAAGTATTTACCGTTAGCAGAATTCTCGTATAATAATAGTTATCATGCGAGCATTAAAGCTGCACCATTCGAAGCACTGTATGGAAGGAAGTATAGATCCCCTATCTGTTGGAACGAAGTAGGAGATCGACAATTAACTGGACCCGAGATCATCCATGAAACTACTGAGAAGATAGTGCAAATCAAGGAGAAATTGAAAACAGCCCGTAGTCGCCAAAAGAGCTACGCCAATGTCTGAAGGAAACCATTAGAGTTTCAGATCGGTGACATGGTTATGTTAAAGGTGTCACCTTGGAAAGGTGTAATACGTTTTGGAAAAAGGGGTAACCTAAACCCAAGGTATGTAGGCCCGTTCAAAATTATCGAACGCATCGGACCGGTAGCTTATCGACTCGAGTTACCGCAACAACTCGCCGGAGTACATAATACATTTCACGTCTCAAACCTTAAAAAGTGTCTTGCAAAGGAAGGCCTCACCATTCCTCTTGAAGAAATTCAAGTTGACGAGAAACTACAATTCATAGAAGAACCAATCGAGATCATGGACCGTGAAGTTAAACGGCTCAAGCAGAGCAACATACCGATCGTTAAAGTTCGTTGGAATGCACGAAGAGGTCCCGAGTTTACTTGGGAGCGATAGGATCAAATGAAACAAAAATACCCGCATTTGTTTCCCGATGACGCAAAATAGGTACGATTTTAAAATTTCGGGACGAAATTTATTTAACGGGTAGGTACTGTAATGACCCGGACTTTTTCGATCGATCTATACTTATAAGATTAATATTTACATAAATTAAACCTTACCAACATGATAAGCAACCCAAATAGTTGAGACTTATGTTTTTGAAAAGAGATTTACACAACGTTTGACCGTCTAGTTTGACCGATGATATCACGAACTATATAACATATGATAATTATACGTTTGTGTATATATATGTATATATACATATTTAACATGATCTAAGGATGTTTTAATATCTCATTTTGTATTAATAACAATAAGTTATAAGTATATTTTGAAACTACTAACTTAAGTTTTCAAAACGATAACTTTAAGTAACGTTTTTTTTTATATAAATACTTATAACCTATAATGTTTATACATATATCGTATATGTAATGTATTTAATCACTTTTTAAGGACTTAAATACATAAAACAATATAAGTATATTCACAAAAGATAACTATATTTGAATCCTCGTTCCGTTTTCACAAGATTTCTATACGTATATTTAGAGTATATGTACTCGTATCATACCTAGCTTCTATACGTATTTACTATTGGTATATACACATCAAATCACCACCAACCAGCCCTTGTTCATGCCTTATGTATAAGGTAACTCTCTTGTTCATGCCTTATGTATAAGGTAATTACTTTTGTATGATTGTATGACTAATTACACAAGATTACAACATGTGAACTTGTCCTTGTATACCATAAATCACGCCACCACCACCTTAAATACTTCCATCCATTTTCAATTTTTACCACATTACTTCTCTAGTTAGGAACACATACTTACTAGCTTCATGTATCTCTAAGAACTCCAGCAAAAATCCTCTCAAGAATCACCTTAAACACCACCATAACAAGATCAAACAAAAACACTACAAAAATACAACTTTCATTTCAAGTTTATGTCTTAAGTTGCTTCCAATCTTTCATCCAACTCCATCACTCTTTTGGTTCTAGGTTCTTACTCCTCTTTTACAGCAATCTTGTCCAAGTAACTTGAGGTAGTAACTTTGTTCATAACCTTATTCGATTCATATATATATAGTTATCTTATTTTATGGTATAAAATTTTAACAACAAGAACATAGTTTGAATGTTTTCAAACTTGTTTGCAAACTAAATAGATCCTTCTAACTTAACTTTTAAAATACTTCAAGACCTGTAATATATCATAAGGATATGCTAACTTAACAAGGTAAAACTTGGTTTTTCAAAGAACACCTTAAAAACTGAATTTACGTCGTCGGAGTACAACCGGGGGCTGTTTTGGGTTGGATAATTAAAAACCATCTTGAACTTTGAATTGGAGGCTTATTTTCTGGAAAATTGATATCTACTATGAATATGTTAACACATAAAAATTTCATGATTTAACTCAAAGTATAAGTATTTTTAGAAAAATAATCATTTAAGGTTGTTTACATGATGGAAAATGATCAACTTCATAAGTTTCAAAAAAGTTTGACCTATGACCTGTGATTTCGAATACAAACTAAGGTATTTACAGTTCATATTCTTAAAGAAGGACTCGATCCAAGGAAGTGGCAAGTTGAACCAACGAAAACGGAGTTGTAACGAAGAAACTATGACTAAAACAAGATCGGATATCCAAAACTAGTTTAGCCACGAAAATAATTGGAGAAAAATTAAATAAATCACATCTTTCTAAAATAACATGATATTTTATATATATGTACTCATAATTTAATTTTATATATTTCAGGATCACCCATAAACTATACGAGAAGATTAATCATAAGATCCCAAGATTGTACGCAATACGTCTTCTTGACAATATAGGTACCATGGGTCAAGATTAATCCCGACCAATACAAATACGAAGGGGGTTTTATTTATTTCGATGGGGGTTTTATTTATTTATTGAACACCTAAATATGAACCATTAAAATTGAATTGCTAACTACGGACTAAGAAGACATTAAAAGTTTTATAAGTATATATACGTGACGATTGTTTAAAATGAAAATATATTGATATATTATATATGGATAGGTTCGTGATATCAACCGGAGACTAAGTCAAAATATATATATCTTCAAGGCAAAAGTGAGTATATAGTCCCACTTTTAAACTCTAAATATTTCGGGATGAGAATACATGTATTTTATGTTTTACGATATGGACACAAGTAACTGAAAAATATATTCTACGTTGAGTTGTACCACTGGCATACTTCCCTGTAGCTTGGTAACTACTATTTACAGCGGTATTGTAAACGCGAATCCTGTTGATAGATCTATCGGGCCAGACAACCCCAACCGGACTGGACGACCAGTATTCAACGGTTACACAGCACTTCGTTTCGTGACTACACTTGGTACGGTGTAGTAAGATTTCATAATAAAGGGAATATGCGACGTGATTAAATGTTAAGTATGGTTACCAAGTGCTCAACCACTTAGAATATTTTTATTAAAATGTTTATATATGAAATCTTGTGGTCTATATATATATATATTGCTGCCGGCATTAAACCTATATCTCACCAACTTTATGTTGACGTTTTAAGCATGTTTATTCTCAGGTGATAACTAAAAGCTTCCGCTGCAACATGTTGAATTTAAGCAAGATCTTGAGTATGCATATTTGTGTCAAAAATAAAACTGCATATCGGAGGATTTGTAATGTAAAATATGTTGGAGGTCGTGTTGTTATTATCACATGTAAAGTTTGTAAGTCTAAGATTATCGCTAAACGATAATCCTTATTAAGTTGTTTAAACCATGTATTTGTAATAAAAGCTATGGTTTGTATTGTAAAAACAAATGCAGTTTTTGAAAAATGTCGCATATAGAGGTCAATACCTCGCGATGAAATCATATGTTATTGTATTCGTCCTTATGGTTAAGGTCAGGTTATGACAGATTGTCATGTTGACTCGTTTCCATGGGACGCAGCAGATCTCCCTCATCAAGATAAGCCGGACCTCGAGACCCTGTTGTACGTTGAGGTACAGGAGGATTTCCAGCCGATACGCAGGGTGCCTTTTCAAGATTTTTTGGCTCCCCTTCGGCCGTTCTGGACTTCAATGATTGAGTTACCTCAATCGATTGAGTCAACGCAGACTTTACTGCAGAGGAATACTTTACTTCCTTAGATGCCAAAGCACCTTGCTTTGTAGGATTTATTCTTAAGTCCTGTTTAGATTGAATGGGCTTAGTGGTCTTTGTACCATCCGTGCGTTTAAATCTCTTGCCTACCGAAGCTTGCGCTTCATTTAGCGTAGGACTTACTGTTATTATTGGATGTGATACGGAAATGGGTGAGGGTGACTTAATTGGTTCTAGGTCTTGGTCCGTATCACCAATGGTTTTAGTAACTGTTTGTCAGACGATAGGTGTCAAAGTCCTAGATCTAGTTACTCGTTGGGTTGGCGGAGTCTGAATCATCTCATTAGGTATATATCGAGTTCTCTTAGGAGAATGTTCGAGAGACGATTCAACTGTTGTTGCTGAAGTATCAGTGTCACTGCTCACTTCGGGTGTTGTAGAAAGGGTTGGTTCAATCCTAGTTGGACTAGGTTCCCTGATCCTCACGAGTTGAGCTTGGTGTGCTACCCTAGATCGTTTAAGGTTCACCCTAAGTGGAGGATTAGCTGGTCCTGGTGGTTGTACTACAGGTTCCTCTACAACCTCTGGGGCTAGAACCGCGGCGGGTTCAACTTGTTCTTGTTGTACCGGGTTCGAAAGAGGTATTCCTACAGCCTCAAAATAAGAACGCATACGAGCGTCTTGGGGTTCAGCTAGTCTCACTAGCCAATTTGGAATCGGCGCAGTGAATTGATTATCAGATACCATCGGGGTATTCATCTTCAGCTCCCTAAATCGTTTCATCTGTAATCCATGTGTACCTGGTACAAATATATTTGCATTTCTGCAAGCATTTATAGCATCATGGATAAAGATATAGAAAAACCTTTCGCAAGGGATGTATGAACCCCTTGGTTTATCAACTTGAGCTTGAACCAAATCCCATAATAGTTCTGCATAGTCAGGAGCTTCTACTCTTATGAAAGAGTAGAACAACTTTAGCATTGGCACAGTCAGGCCGTCGGATCCACTCCTTGTCATCAGCAAGCATCTGTTGATGATTGAGAAGATCACATACCACCTTGAGTGCAGATATTTCTTCTGAAACTTAGCCGGAGGAACATTGCGGGCTCCAACATAACCAAGATCGAAGACAGATGACATCATCTGCTGAGTAGCAGGAAAAGCAGGAGCATTCTGCACAACAGGAAGTCTGAATATCCTCCTGAAATCAGCCTTAGTGATACTCCTCCTCCCTTGAACTCCTCTCAGTTGAAATTCAAAACGAGCTTGTGTTCCCTCTGGATTTTCAGCAGTAGGTTGTGTAGCTTCCACAAACCTAATTGTTCTGTTAAGTAGCTCCAGATCTATTACAGGTACACTGACTGTAGAGTTTAGTGCAGGCCACAGAGTGTGTCTATCTAGAATTGCAGTCCACTAGTTGCACGGAATGTTGGTTTCAGAGTTGATGAAGTGATTGTTCGTCATTTAGCTGTATAAATAAGAAATAGAAGACCACAAGATATTTAACATAAAGCATATATCTCTATTCTTATTTGCCTTTGAAATCCTTTGTATATGTTTTATCTTTTATATTTTATGATTTTTATGGTTTTTCAAAGATATAAAAATCCTTTATTCTCAAATATGAATAAGTAATTGACAATCATGACATTCATATGATATTCATCACAATACAAATTCATCATGCAAAATCAATTATATAACACAAAGAATCAGAACAACACTTAGTCAATTTTTAAACACAATTCAAGCAGATTCGGTAGTCATGAAAACTTGAGATTCTGTAACCAAATAAGCTTGAGTTTTCAGATCAGAAAGATATAGAATAAACATGTTAAGTGTTTGAAGATAAAAATTAGAAAGTTTCAAGGTACCAAAAGTCAGACTCGGTATCAAGAGAAGAACAGATTCGGTATCTCCAAAATTAACATAGAGTCACTCAAACATGCATATTCTATCATGTAAAATCACAACCATAATCAATTAACCAATCAATTAGAAGCAGATCAACATGTTAATCGTATGAACAGACTCGGTACAGTAGACAGAACATATTCGGTAGATACAGAATCCATCAAACAATCAATTAAACATGTAATCAAACTTGGTCAAATGATAGATCAATTAATATAACTCAGAGTAGAAAAAAATTCATGTTAATTAACCAAATCAATTGAGTTTAATCACAGATTAGTAGAATACGACTCAGATTCGGTATAATCAACAAAATTTCAAAATTGTGAGTCACAATCCAGTTATTTTGATCTTTTCTGGTTAAAAAAACATTTAATTATCTCAGATCTAAACGTATGTATCTAAAGCAATGATTAAAATGAAATTATACCAAAGATTTGAAGAAACAGAAGAACGGATTCGGTAGATTAGGAAGATTCGGTATGTTCAATTAGACTCGGTTGGTAATTAAGCACAGTAAGAGAGTTAGTTTGACTTTGACCCTCCTTTTATCTTACCGAATGGGCCTATTTTACCGAATACAGTCCACTTTTCAAAACTTTATCAATTTACCTTCAAAATCTTGACAAATTGATTTTTCCTATTAAAATTCATTTCAATCTTTTCATGGTAAACAATTCTGAGACAATTTTTGAAAACTTTGAACTTACCGAATCTGTACTGTTGGATGTCAGATTCAGTATAATGCTTAAAATAGCATTTATTCAGTAAAAAATAAATATTTTTGGATTTTATCTTTTCCAATTTTTATGAATTTTTCAAAATAAGATTTGTACTTAAAAGAACTTTGAATTTGTGAACAAAGTACAAATCTTCAGTGATACTAATTGTTAAAACGGGTTGCATACTGAGATGTATACAAGCCTTAATGAATTATTTCAGATATAAAACAAAGAATTTATGAATTCACTTTTGAAAAACAATACTTTTTAGTAATTTTCTCATTTTCTCCCCCTCAAATGTGATATACAAGAATGTAAATCAGCATTTTGATAAAATTCCCAAGAAAATGAATTAACTCCCCCTTGAAATATGATATCAATGAGTTACCTCCCCCTTACGTAACCATTGAACAATTATATCATAAGTCTAAAGGCTCCCCCTGAAATGTCCCGTTCTTATTGATTAAAAACGTTCCATATTAATTGATTTCGTTGCGAGGTTTTGACCTCTATATGAGACGTTTTTCAAAGACTGCATTCATTTTTAAACAAACCATAACCTTTATTTCATCAATAAAGGTTTAAAAAGCTTTACGTAGATTATCAAATAATGATAATCTAAAATATCCTGTTTACACACGACCATTACATAATGGTTTACAATACAAATATGTTACAACAAAATAAGTTTCTTGAATGCAGTTTTTACACAATATCATACAAGCATGGACTCCAAATCTTGTCCTTATTTAAGTATGCGACAGCGGAAGCTCTTAATAATCATCTGAGAATAAACATGCTTAAAACGTCAACAAAAATGTTGGTGAGTTATAGGTTTAACCTATATATATCAAATCGTAACAATAGACCACAAGATTTCATATTTCAATACACATCCCATACATAGAGATAAAAATCATTCATATGGTGAACACCTGGTAACCGACAATAACAAGATGCATATATAAGAATATCCCCATCATTCCGGGACACCCTTCGGATATGATATAAATTTCGAAGTACTAAAGCATCCGGTACTTTGGATGGGGTTTGTTAGACCCAATAGATCTATCTTTAGGATTCGCGTCAATTAGGGTGTCTGTTCCCTAATTCTTAGATTACCAGACTTAATAAAAAGGGGCATATTCGATTTCGATAATTCAACCATAGAATGTAGTTTCACGTACTTGTGTCTATTTTGTAAATCATTTATAAAACCTGCATGTATTCTCATCCCAAAAATATTAGATTTTAAAAGTGGGACTATAACTCACTTTCACAGACTTTTTACTTCGTCGGGAAGTAAGACTTGGCCACTGGTTGATTCACGAACCTATAACAATATATACATATATATCAAAGTATGTTCAAAATATATTTACAACATTTTTAATATATTTTGATGTTTTAAGTTTATTAAGTCAGCTGTCCTCGTTAGTAACCTACAACTAGTTGTCCACAGTTAGATGTACAGAAATAAATCGATAAATATTATCTTGAATCAATCCACGACCCAGTGTATACGTATCTCAGTATTGATCACAACTCAAACTATATATATTTTGGAATCAACCTCAACCCTGTATAGCTAACTCCAACATTCACATATAGAGTGTCTATGGTTGTTCCGAAATATATATAGATGTGTCGACATAATAGGTCGAAACATTGTATACGTGTCTATGGTATCTCAAGATTACATAATATATAATACAAGTTGATTAAGTTATGGTTGGAATAGATTTGTTACCAATTTTCACGTAGCTAAAATGAGAAAAATTATCCAATCTTGTTTTACCCATAACTTCTTCATTTTAAATCCGTTTTGAGTGAATCAAATTGCTATGGTTTCATATTGAACTCTATTTTATGAATCTAAACAAAAAAAGTATAGGTTTCTAGTCGGAAAAATAAGTTACAAGTCGTTTTTGTAAAGGTAGTCATTTCAGTCGAAAGAACGACGTCTAGATGACCATTTTAGAAAATATACTTCCACTTTGAGTTTAACCATAATTTTTGGATATAGTTTCATGTTCATAATAAAAATCATTTTCTCAGAATAACAACTTTTAAATCAAAGTTTATCATAGTTTTTTAATTAACTAACCCAAAACAGCCCGCGGTGTTACTACGACGGCGTAAATCCGGTTTTACGGTGTTTTTCGTGTTTCCAGGTTTTAAATCATTAAGTTAGCATATCATATAGATATAGAACATGTGTTTAGTTGATTTTAAAAGTCAAGTTAGAAGGATTAACTTTTGTTTGCGAACAAGTTTAGAATTAACTAAACTATGTTCTAGTGATTACAAGTTTAAACCTTCGAATAAGATAGCTTTATATGTATGAATCGAATGATGTTATGAACATCATTACTACCTTAAGTTCCTTGGATGAACCTACTGGAAAAGAGAAAAATGGATCTAGCTTCAATGGATCCTTGGATGGCTCAAAGTTCTTGAAGCAAAATCATGACACGAAAACAAGTTCAAGTAAGATCATCACTTGAAATAAGATTGTTATAGTTATAGAAATTGAACCAAAGTTTGAATATGATTATTACCTTGTATTAGAATGATAACCTACTGTAAAAAACAAAGATTTCTTGAGGTTGGATGATCACCTTACAAGATTGGAAGTGAGCTAGCAAACTTGAAAGTATTCTTGATTTTATGAAACTAGAACTTTTGGAATTTATGAAGAACACTTAGAACTTGAAGATAGAACTTGAGAGAGTTCAATTAGATGAAGAAAATTGAAGAATGAAAGTGTTTGTAGGTGTTTTTGGTCGTTGGTGTATGGATTAGATATAAAGGATATGTAATTTTGTTTTCATGTAAATAAGTCATGAATGATTACTCATATTTTTGTAATCTTATGAGATATTTCATGCTAGTTGCCAAATGATGGTTCCCACATGTGTTAGGTGACTCACATGGGCTGCTAAGAGCTGATCATTGGAGTGTATATACCAATAGTACATACATCTAAAAGCTGTGTATTGTACGAGTACGAATACGGGTGCATACGAGTAGAATTGTTGATGAAACTGAACGAGAATGTAATTGTAAGCATTTTTGTTAAGTAGAAGTATTTTGATAAGTGTATTGAAGTCTTTCAAAAGTGTATAAATACATATTAAAACACTACATGTATATACATTTTAACTGAGTCGTTAAGTCATCGTTAGTCGTTACATGTAAGTGTTGTTTTGAAACCTTTAGGTTAACGATCTTGTTAAATGTTGTTAACCCAATGTTTATAATAACAAAAGAGATTTTAAATTATTATATTATCATGATATTATGATGTACGAATATCTCTTAATATGATATATATACATTAAATGTCGTTACAACGATAAACGTTACATATATGTCTCGTTTCAAAATCATTAAGTTAGTAGTCTTGTTTTTACATATGTAGTTCATTGTTAATATAATTAATGATATGTTTACTTATCATAATATCATGTTAACTATATATATAACCATATATATGTCATCATATAGTTTTTTTTTTTACAAGTTTTAACGTTCGTGAATCACCGGTCAACTTGGGTGGTCAATTGTCTATATGAAACCTATTTCAATTAATCAAGTCTTAACAAGTTTGATTGCTTAACATGTTGGAAACATTTAATCATGTAAACATCAATCTCAATTAATATATATAAACATGGAAAAGTTCGGGTCACTACAGTACCTACCCGTTAAATAAATTTCGTCCCGAAATTTTAAGCTGTTGAAGGTGTTGACGAATCTTCTGGAAATAGATGCGGGTATTTCTTCTTCATCTGATCTTCACGCTCCCAGGTGAACTCGGGTCCTCTACGAGCATTCCATCGAACCTTAACAATTGGTATCTTGTTTTGCTTAAGTCTTTTAACCTCACGATCCATTATTTCGACGGGTTCTTCGATGAATTGGAGTTTTTCGTTGATTTGGATTTCATCTAACGGAATAGTGAGATCTTCTTTAGCAAAACATTTCTTCAAATTCGAGACGTGGAAAGTGTTATGTACAGCCGCGAGTTGTTGAGGTAACTCAAGTCGGTAAGCTACTGGTCCGACACGATCAATAATCTTGAATGGTCCAATATACCTTGGATTTAATTTCCCTCGTTTACCAAATCGAACAACGCCTTTCCAAGGTGAAACTTTAAGCATGACCATCTCTCCAATTTCAAATTCTATATCTTTTCTTTTAATGTCAGCGTAGCTCTTTTGTCGACTTTGGGCGGTTTTCAACCGTTGTTGAATTTGGATGATCTTCTCGGTAGTTTCTTGTATAATCTCCGGACCCGTAATCTGTCTATCCCCCACCTCACTCCAACAAATCGGAGACCTGCACTTTCTACCATAAAGTGCTTCAAACGGCGCCATCTCAATGCTTGAATGGTAGCTGTTGTTGTAGGAAAATTCTGCTAACGGTAGATGTCGATCCCAACTGTTTCCGAAATCAATAACACATGCTCGTAGCATGTCTTCAAGCGTTTGTATCGTCCTTTCGCTCTGCCCATCAGTTTGTGGATGATAGGCAGTACTCATGTCTAGACGAGTTCCTAATGCTTGCTGTAATGTCTGCCAGAATCTTGAAATAAATCTGCCATCCCTATCAGAGATAATAGAGATTGGTATTCCATGTCTGGAGACGACTTCCTTCAAATACAGTCGTGCTAACTTCTCCATCTTGTCATCTTCTCTTATTGGTAGGAAGTGTGCTGATTTGGTGAGACGATCAACTATTACCCAAATAGTATCAAAACCACTTGCAGTCCTTGGCAATTTAGTGATGAAATCCATGGTAATGTTTTCCCATTTCCATTCCGGGATTTTGGGTTGTTGAAGTAGACCTGATGGTTTCTGATGCTCAGCTTTGACCTTAGAACACGTCAAACATTCTCCTACGTATTTAGCAACATCGGATTTCATACCAGGCCACCAAAAATGTTTCTTGAGATCCTTGTACATCTTCCCCGTTCCAGGATGTATTGAGTATCTGGTTTTATGAGCTTCTCTAAGTACCATTTCTCTCATATCTCCAAATTTTGGTACCCAAATCCTTTCAGCCCTATACCGGGTTCCGTCTTCCCGAATATTAAGATGCTTCTCCGATCCTTTGGGTATTTCATCCTTTAAATTTCCCTCTTTTAAAACTCCTTGTTGCGCCTCCTTTATTTGAGTAGTAATGTTATTATGAATCATTATATTTATAGATTTTACTCGAATGGGTTCTCTATCCTTCCTGCTCAAGGCATCGGCTACCACATTTGCCTTCCCCGGGTGGTAACGAATCTCAAAATCGTAATCATTCAATAATTCAATCCACCTACGCTGCCTCATATTCAGTTGTTTCTGATTAAATATGTGTTGAAGACTTTTGTGGTCGGTATATATAATACTTTTGACCCCATATAAGTAGTGCCTCCAAGTCTTTAATGCAAAAACAACCGCGCCTAATTCCAAATCATGCGTCGTATAATTTTGTTCGTGAATCTTCAATTGTCTAGACGCATAAGCAATCACCTTCGTTCGTTGCATTAATACACAACCGAGACCTTGCTTTGATGCGTCACAATAAATCACAAAATCATCATTCCCTTCAGGCAATGACAATATAGGTGCCGTAGTTAGCTTTTTCTTCAATAACTGAAACGCTTTCTCTTGTTCATCATTCCATTCAAATTTCTTCCCTTTATGCGTTAATGCAGTCAAGGGTTTTGCTATTCTGGAAAAGTCTTGGATGAACCTTCTGTAGTAACCAGCTAGTCCTAAAAACTGGCGTATGTGTTTCGGAGTTTTCGGGGTTTCCCACTTTTCAACAGTTTCTATCTTTGCCGGATCCACCTTAATACCTTCTTTGTTCACTATGTGACCGAGGAATTGAACTTCTTCCAACCAAAATGCACACTTTGAAAACTTAGCGTACAATTCTTCCTTCCTCAATACTTCTAACACCTTTCTCAAATGTTCACCGTGTTCTTGGTCATTCTTTGAGTAAATAAGTATGTCATCAATGAAAACAATGACAAACTTGTCAAGGTATGGTCCACACACTCGGTTCATAAGGTCCATGAACACAGCTGGTGCATTAGTTAAACCAAACGGCATGACCATAAACTCGTAATGACCGTAACGTGTTCTGAAAGCAGTCTTTGGAATATCATCTTCTTTCACCCGCATTTGATGATACCCGGAACGTAAGTCAATCTTTGAATAAACAGACGAGCCTTGTAGTTGATCAAATAAGTCGTCGATTCTCGGTAGTGGGTAGCGGTTCTTGATGGTAAGTTTGTTCAACTCTCGGTAGTCGATACACAACCTGAATGTACCATCTTTCTTCTTGACAAACAAAACAGGAGCTCCCCACGGTGATGTGCTTGGTCGAATGAAACCACGCTCTAAAAGTTCTTGTAATTGGCTTTGCAGTTCTTTCATCTCGCTGGGTGCGAGTCTGTAAGGAGCACGAGCTATTGGTGCAGCTCCTGGTATAAGATCTATTTGAAATTCAACGGATCGATGTGGAGGTAATCCCGGTAATTCTTTCGGAAATACATCGGGAAATTCTTTTGCAATAGGAACATCATTGATGCTCTTTTCTTCAGTTTGTACTTTCTCGACGTGTGCTAGAACAGCATAGCAACCTTTTCTTATTAGTTTTTGTGCCTTCAAATTACTAATAAGATGTAGCTTCGTGTTGCCCTTTTCTCCGTACACCATTAAGGGTTTTCCTTTTTCTCGTATAATGCGAATTGCATTTTTGTAACAAACGATCTCCGCTTTCACTTCTTTCAACCAGTCCATACCGATTATCACATCAAAACTCCCTAACTCTACTGGTATCAAATCAATCTTAAATGTTTCGCTAACCAGTTTAATTTCTCGATTCCGACATATATTATCTGCTGAAATTAATTTACCATTTGCTAATTCGAGTAAAAATTTACTATCCAAAGGCGTCAATGGACAACTTAATTTAGCACAAAAATCTCTACTCATATAGCTTCTATCCGCACCCGAATCAAATAAAACGTAAGCAGATTTATTGTCAATAAGAAACGTACCCGTAACAAGCTCCGGGTCTTCCTGTGCCTCTGCCGCATTAATATTGAAAACTCTTCCGCGGCCTTGTCCATTCGTGTTCTCCTGGTTCGGGCAATTTCTAATAATGTGGCCCGGTTTTCCACATTTATAACAAACTACATTGGCATAACTTGCTCCGACACTACTTGCTCCGCCATTACTCGTTCCGACACCATTTGTTCCTTTCGTTCTATTAACCCCTGGTCCGTAGACCTCACACTTCGCCGCGCTATGACCATTTCTTTTACACTTGTTGCAAAATTTGGTGCAGAACCCCGAGTGATTCTTTTCACACCTTTGGCATAGTTGCTTCTGATTGTTGTTGTTGTTGCGGTTATTATTGTTGTTGGGATGATTGTTGTAGTTGCTGTTGTTGTTGTTGTTGTTGTTGTTGGGCCGTTTGTTGTAGTTGCGATTGATGTTGCGATTGTTGGGATAATTGTTGCGATTATTGTTGTAATTGCTATTGTTGTTGTATTGGTGATTCTTATCACCGTTTTCCTCCCACTTTCTTTTGACTTTCTTCACATTGGCCTCTTCAGCAGTCTGTTCTTTAATTCTTTCTTCAATCTGGTTCACTAGTTTGTGAGCCATTCTACATGCCTGTTGTATGGAGGCGGGCTCGTGTGAACTTATATCTTCTTGGATTCTTTCCGGTAATCCTTTCACAAATGCGTCGATCTTCTCTTCCTCATCTTTGAATGCTCCCGGACACAATAGGCACAATTCTGTGAATCGTCTTTCGTACGTGGTAATATCAAATCCTTGGGTTCGTAACCCTCTAAGTTCTGTCTTGAGCTTATTGACCTCGGTTCTGGGACGGTACTTCTCGTTCATCAAGTGCTTGAATGCTGACCACGGTAGTGCGTACGCATCATCTTGTCCCACTTGCTCTAGATAGGTATTCCACCATGTTAACGCAGAACCTGTGAAGGTATGCGTAGCGTACTTCACTTTGTCCTCTTCAGTACACTTACTTATGGCAAACACTGATTCAACCTTCTCGGTCCACCGTTTCAATCCGATCGGTCCTTCGGTTCCATCAAATTCCAAAGGTTTGCAGGCAGTGAATTCTTTGTAGGTGCATCCTACACGATTTCCTGTACTGCTAGATCCAAGGTTATTGTTGGTATGTAGCGCAGCCTGTACTGCGGCTATGTTTGAAGCTAGAAAAGTACGGAATTCCTCTTCATTCATATTCACGGTGTGTCGAGTAGTCGGTGCCATTTCCTTCAAAATAGTTAAATGGAACAAGTTAATCATACAGAATATTAAGAGTAGTTAATAGTATTTCGTAGCATAATATGAACTCATTTATAAAAGCTTTTTCTTCATATTAGCGTTTTATAAGTTTAAATTCGGGTAGTACCTACCCGTTAAGTTCATACTTAGTAGCTAATATACAATTCAACTACTACAATTCTATATGAAAAACTGATTATAATAATATTTCGCGTTCAAACTTTTATACAATATTTTACAAACTTACAATACCGCTTATTTTACATAAAACATGAAATATAGCACACAATAACTTTGATACAAGATAGTTGTGAAGACAATTCTAGCTAGTACACAAGTCGTTCAGCAAAGGCAATAAAGACACGTAATTCATACGTCCAGAAACAAGTCATGCATTCTGGTTTTACTAGGACTACTTCCCATCCTTGGTCTTGTGCAACATAACCGTTATGGCCGTTGATAAGACAGCGTGTTGTAACGTCATCAAAGGGACGAGGGTTACGTAATGTCCAACAGTCCCGTAATAATCTAAAAACCTCATTTCTTACCCCAATTACCGACTCCGTCACTTGTGGAAACGTTTTGTTTAATAGTTGTAGCCCGATGTTCTTGTTCTCACTTTGGTGAGAAGCGAACATTACTAATCCGTAAGCATAACATGCTTCTTTATGTTGCATGTTAGCCGCTTTTTCTAAATCACGAAGTCCAATATTCGGATATATTGAGTCAAAATAATTTCTTAACCCGTTGCGTAAAATAGCATTTGGGTTCCCCGCAATATATGCGTCAAAGTAAACACATCGTAACTTATGGGTTTCCCAATGTGATATCCCCCATCTTTCAAACGAAAGTCTCTTATAAACCAAGACATTCTTGGAACGTTCTTCGAATGTCTTACAAACTGATCTCGCCTTAAATAGTTGTGCCGAAGAATTCTGGCCGACTCTAGACAAGATTTCATCAATCATGTCTCCGGGTAGGTCTCTTAAAATATTGAGTTGTCTATCCATTTTGTATTTTTAAACTGTAAAATAGACAAGAGTTAGATTCATAAAAAAAAATACTTATTAATACAAGCAATTTTTACATATATCATAAAGCATAAGAACACTATTTTCCATATATTACACCACACGAATACAACTATCTTATTCCGACTCGCTCGTTTCTTCTTCTTCGGTTTTGGTTCGTTTTGCCAAGTTTCTAGGGATATATGATGTTCCCCTAATACGAACCGTCGTTGTCCACATTGGTTTAGAAAAACCTGGTGGTTTAGAGGTTCCCGGGTCATTGTTACAACTTAAGGACTTCGGGGGTTGACGATACATATAAAGTTCATCGGGGTTGGAATTAGATTTCTCTATTTTTATGCCCTTTCCCTTATTATTTTCTTTTGCCTTTTTAAATTCAGTTGGGGTAATTTCTATAACATCATCGGAATTCTCGTCGGAATCCGATTCATCGGAGAATTGGTAATCCTCCCAATATTTTGCTTCCTTGGCGGAAACACCATTGACCATAATTAACTTTGGTCGGTTGGTTGAGGATTTTCTTTTACTTAACCGTTTTATTATTTCCCCCACCGGTTCTATTTCTTCATCCGGTTCCGATTCTTCTTCCGGTTCCGATTCTTCTTCCGGTTCCGACTCTTCTTCCGGTTCCTCTTCGGGAACTTGTGAATCAGTCCACAAATTATTCCAATTTACATTTGACTCTTCATTATTATTAGGTGAGTCAATGGGACTTGTTCTAGAGGTAGACATCTATCACATAATATCAAACACGTTAAGAGATTAATATATCACATAATATTCATATGTTAAAAATATATAGTTTCCAACAAAAATGTTAAGCAATCATTTTTAAAGAAAACACGGTCGAAGTCCAGACTCACTAATGCATCCTAACAAACTCGATAAGACACACTAATGCAAATTTTCTGGTTCTCTAAGACCAACGCTCTGATACCAACTGAAATGTCCCGTTCTTATTGATTAAAAACGTTCCATATTAATTGATTTCGTTGCGAGGTTTTGACCTCTATATGAGACGTTTTTCAAAGACTGCATTCATTTTTAAACAAACCATAACCTTTATTTCATCAATAAAGGTTTAAAAAGCTTTACGTAGATTATCAAATAATGATAATCTAAAATATCCTGTTTACACACGACCATTACATAATGGTTTACAATACAAATATGTTACAACAAAATAAGTTTCTTGAATGCAGTTTTTACACAATATCATACAAGCATGGACTCCAAATCTTGTCCTTATTTAAGTATGCGACAGCGGAAGCTCTTAATAATCATCTGAGAATAAACATGCTTAAAACGTCAACAAAAATGTTGGTGAGTTATAGGTTTAACCTATATATATCAAATCGTAACAATAGACCACAAGATTTCATATTTCAATACACATCCCATACATAGAGATAAAAATCATTCATATGGTGAACACCTGGTAACCGACAATAACAAGATGCATATATAAGAATATCCCCATCATTCCGGGACACCCTTCGGATATGATATAAATTTCGAAGTACTAAAGCATCCGGTACTTTGGATGGGGTTTGTTAGACCCAATAGATCTATCTTTAGGATTCGCGTCAATTAGGGTGTCTGTTCCCTAATTCTTAGATTACCAGACTTAATAAAAAGGGGCATATTCGATTTCGATAATTCAACCATAGAATGTAGTTTCACGTACTTGTGTCTATTTTGTAAATCATTTATAAAACCTGCATGTATTCTCATCCCAAAAATATTAGATTTTAAAAGTGGGACTATAACTCACTTTCACAGACTTTTTACTTCGTCGGGAAGTAAGACTTGGCCACTGGTTGATTCACGAACCTATAACAATATATACATATATATCAAAGTATGTTCAAAATATATTTACAACACTTTTAATATATTTTGATGTTTTAAGTTTATTAAGTCAGCTGTCCTCGTTAGTAACCTACAACTAGTTGTCCACAGTTAGATGTACAGAAATAAATCGATAAATATTATCTTGAATCAATCCACGACCCAGTGTATACGTATCTCAGTATTGATCACAACTCAAACTATATATATTTTGGAATCAACCTCAACCCTGTATAGCTAACTCCAACATTCACATATAGAGTGTCTATGGTTGTTCCGAAATATATATAGATGTGTCGACATAATAGGTCGAAACATTGTATACGTGTCTATGGTATCTCAAGATTACATAATATATAATACAAGTTGATTAAGTTATGGTTGGAATAGATTTGTTACCAATTTTCACGTAGCTAAAATGAGAAAAATTATCCAATCTTGTTTTACCCATAACTTCTTCATTTTAAATCCGTTTTGAGTGAATCAAATTGCTATGGTTTCATATTGAACTCTATTTTTTGAATCTAAACAAAAAAAGTATAGGTTTCTAGTCGGAAAAATAAGTTACAAGTCGTTTTTGTAAAGGTAGTCATTTCAGTCGAAAGAACGACGTCTAGATGACCATTTTAGAAAACATACTTCCACTTTGAGTTTAACCATAATTTTTGGATATAGTTTCATGTTCATAATAAAAATCATTTTCTCAGAATAACAACTTTTAAATCAAAGTTTATCATAGTTTTTTAATTAACTAACCCAAAACAGCCCGCGGTGTTACTACGACGGCGTAAATCCGGTTTTACGGTGTTTTTCGTGTTTCCAGGTTTTAAATCATTAAGTTAGCATATCATATAGATATAGAACATGTGTTTAGTTGATTTTAAAAGTCAAGTTAGAAGGATTAACTTTTGTTTGCGAACAAGTTTAGAATTAACTAAACTATGTTCTAGTGATTACAAGTTTAAACCTTCGAATAAGATAGCTTTATATGTATGAATCGAATGATGTTATGAACATCATTACTACCTTAAGTTCCTTGGATGAACCTACTGGAAAAGAGAAAAATGGATCTAGCTTCAATGGATCCTTGGATGGCTCAAAGTTCTTGAAGCAAAATCATGACACGAAAACAAGTTCAAGTAAGATCATCACTTGAAATAAGATTGTTATAGTTATAGAAATTGAACCAAAGTTTGAATATGATTATTACCTTGTATTAGAATGATAACCTACTGTAAAAAACAAAGATTTCTTGAGGTTGGATGATCACCTTACAAGATTGGAAGTGAGCTAGCAAACTTGAAAGTATTCTTGATTTTATGAAACTAGAACTTTTGGAATTTATGAAGAACACTTAGAACTTGAAGATAGAACTTGAGAGAGTTCAATTAGATGAAGAAAATTGAAGAATGAAAGTGTTTGTAGGTGTTTTTGGTCATTGGTGTATGGATTAGATATAAAGGATATGTAATTTTGTTTTCATGTAAATAAGTCATGAATGATTACTCATATTTTTGTAATCTTATGAGATATTTCATGCTAGTTGCCAAATGATGGTTCCCACATGTGTTAGGTGACTCACATGGGCTGCTAAGAGCTGATCATTGGAGTGTATATACCAATAGTACATACATCTAAAAGCTGTGTATTGTACGAGTACGAATACGGGTGCATACGAGTAGAATTGTTGATGAAACTGAACGAGAATGTAATTGTAAGCATTTTTGTTAAGTAGAAGTATTTTGATAAGTGTATTGAAGTCTTTCAAAAGTGTATAAATACATATTAAAACACTACATGTATATACATTTTAACTGAGTCGTTAAGTCATCGTTAGTCGTTACATGTAAGTGTTGTTTTGAAACCTTTAGGTTAACGATCTTGTTAAATGTTGTTAACCCAATGTTTATAATAACAAAAGAGATTTTAAATTATTATATTATCATGATATTATGATGTACGAATATCTCTTAATATGATATATATACATTAAATGTCGTTACAACGATAAACGTTACATATATGTCTCGTTTCAAAATCATTAAGTTAGTAGTCTTGTTTTTACATATGTAGTTCATTGTTAATATAATTAATGATATGTTTACTTATCATAATATCATGTTAACTATATATATAACCATATATATGTCATCATATAGTTTTTTTTTTTACAAGTTTTAACGTTCGTGAATCACCGGTCAACTTGGGTGGTCAATTGTCTATATGAAACCTATTTCAATTAATCAAGTCTTAACAAGTTTGATTGCTTAACATGTTGGAAACATTTAATCATGTAAACATCAATCTCAATTAATATATATAAACATGGAAAAGTTCGGGTCACTACACCCCCTTAAAAGATGATATCCAAAGCATATGAAAGTAGTTGCTCCCCCTAGAAAGTATCTACTCCCCCTAAACACAAGATCCCAAGAATAAGTCCCAACAGATCTAAGGAATATCAAGCACTATACTCTACCATGCCAATCTCTTTGATCAAGAACTTTAGCCTAAGTTCATCTAAGGGCTTAGTGAACATGTCAGCTAATTGCACTTTGGTAGGCACAAAGTATAACTCTACATCCTCTTTCTCTACATGGTCCTTAATAAAATGATAGCGAATATCTATGTGTTTGGTCTTAGAATGCTGGACCGGGTTGCTTGTAATTGCAATAGCACTTTGTGAATCACAGTAAATCGGGGTCTTAGAAAACTTAAAGCCATAGTCTGAAAGTTGAATTTGCATCCACAAAACTTGTGAACAACAATGAGCTGCAGCAATGTACTCAGACTCAGCTGTTGATAAAGACACACAGTTCTACTTTTTGGATGACCAACCAACTAGCCTATTCCCCAACATCTGAATTGATCCAGATGTGCTTTTTCTATCAATATGGTAACCGCCGTGTTCCGCATCAGTGTAAGCAGTGAGATTGAAATCGGATCCATGAGGATACCAGATCCCAAGGTTAGGTGTACCTTTAAGGTACTGAAAAATCCTAACAACCGCTTTGGAATGAGATTTCTTAGGGTTTGACTGAAAGCGGACACAGACAGTTACAGCAAGTGTAATGTCAGGTCGACTTGCAGTCAGATACATTAAAGAACCAACCATGCTTCGATAAAGTGTAATGTCAAAGGGTTCCCCATTAGTATCAGCATCCAGTAAAGTCCTCATTGGTGTTGTCATTGGTTTTAAAGCGGTCATTTTAAAACGTTTTAGCATATCATTGATATACTTTGTTTGACTGAGAAAAATCCCGTTTGGTAATTGTTTTACTTGTAACCCCGAAAAGAAATTTAACTGGTCAAGCATGCTCATTTCGAATTTGTTGGCCATAAGGTCACCAAATTCTTTGCATAAGGCCGAGGACGTGGAACCAAAAATAATGTCATTAACATAAATTTGAACCAAGAGAATGTGACCGTGGTTTTTACGGATGAATAGCGTTGTATCAATCGTTCCATGAGAAAAGCCATTGTCCAGCAAATAATTTGTTAAGGTCTCGTACCATGCACGCGGTGCTTGCTTCAGAACATACAAAGCCTTTTCCAAGTAGTATACGTGATTTGGATGAATGGGATCGACAAAGCCTTCTGGTTGATCGACATAGACTTCCTCTTGAAGATGACCGTTCAGAAAAGCAGTTTTGACATCCATTTGAAACACCATAAACTTCATAAAAGAAGCAAAGGCAAGGAAAAGATGAATAGCCTCAATCCTAGCAACCGGAGGAAACATTTTGTCATAATCAATACCCTCTTGTTGTCGATATCCCTTGGTCACAAGACGTGCCTTATTCCGAACCACAATTCCATCAGAATCCTTCTTGTTCTTAAAAATCCACTTAACCCCTATTGGTCGTTGACCCGTTGGTCTTGGAACTAATCGCCATACTTTCAATCGTTCAAATTGATTGATCTCTTCTTGCATTGCAACCACCCAGTTCGGATCTAGTAAAGCTTGTGCAACTGTTGGTTCAATCTTACTAAGAAAGGCAGTGTATAGACACATATTCCAAGTAGCCCTTCGAGTTGAGACTGGAGCAGATGCATCACCAATAATAAGATCTATTGGATGACTTTAGTCCATCGGTTGTGTGGAAGAGGTTGTACATCAGTGTTATCCAATGAAACATCAACCGTTGTTGATGTTGAATCTTGATCTGCTTGATCTGATGTAACATTATCTAATGGATTCAATTGAGTATCTGGAGAAACAGCTGGAGTTGTATCAACTGATGAATCTTGAATTGGTTCAAGATTATCAGTAACAGGAGGTGATAGGGAGGATGAAGAAGCAACATGTGAATCAGTTGGTGTTGTATCTTCATCAAAAAGACTTTGTTGAGTCTCTACAGTAGTTAACTGTGACGGTGTAACCGGTACGGCTTAAACATTTGAATTCCGTTGAGGAGCATAAAGACTATCAAACAAGATATCCAGTTCCTTTGATGTAACCGTAGGAACATCCTTCGTCGAGAAAATTGAGTTTTGTGTGGAAAAAGAAGTAGCCAGGTTAGGATCGGGTTTTGAACTGAGTTGTTCAAAAGCGATTCCTGAAAATTCATTGAACATGACATTTATGCTCTCTTTAATCGATTTTGTCCGTTTGTGATAAACCCGATAAGCAACTTTGTTCGAAGAATAACCGAGAAATATGGCTTGATCGCCATTTGGATCAAACTTTCCGAGGCTGTCAAAATCGTTAAGTGTAGTGACCCGAACTTTTCCATGTTTATATATATATTAAATGAAATTATTATTTACATGATTAAGTGTTTCCAACATGTTAAGCAATCAAACTTGTTAAGACTTGATTAATTGAAATAGGTTTCATATAGACAATTGACCACCCAAGTTGACCGGTGATTCACGAACATTAAAACTTGTAAAAACTATATGATGACATATATATGGATATATATATATATATATATATATATATATATATATATATATATATATATATATGGATATATATATATATATAGTTAACATGATATTATGATAAGTAAACATATCATTAAGTATATTAACAATGAACTACATATGTAAAAGCAAGACTACTAACTTAATGATTTTGAAACGAGACATATATGTAACGATTATCATTGTAAAGACATTTAATGTATATATATCATATTAAGAGATATTCATACATCATATTATCATGATAATATAATTATTTAAAATCTGATTTGATATTATAAACATTGGGTAAACAACATTTAACAAAATCGTTAACCTAAAGGTTTCAACACTTACATGTAACGACTAACGATGACTTAACGACTCAGTTAAAATGTATATACATGTAGTGTTTTAATATGTATTCATACACTTTTGAAAGACTTCAAGACACTTATCAAAATACTTCTACTTAACAAAAATGCTTACAATTACATCCTCGTTCAGTTTCATCAACAATTCTACTCGTATGCACCCGTATTCGTACTCGTACAATACACAGCTTTTAGATGTATGTACTATTGGTATATACACTCCAATGATCAGCTCTTAGCAGCCCATGTGAGTCACCTAACACATGTGGGAACCATCATTAGGCAACTAGCATAAAATATCTCATAAAATTACAAAAATATGAGTAATCATTCATGACTTATTTACATGAAAACAAAATTACATATCCTTTATATCTAATCCATACACCAACGACCAAAAACACCTACAAACACTTTCATTCTTCAATTTTCTTCATCTAATTGATCTCTCTCAAGTTCTATCTTCAAGTTCTAAGTGTTCTTCATAAATTCTACAAGTTCTAGTTTCATAAAATCAAGAATACTTCCAAGTTTGCTAGCTTACTTCCAATCTTGTAGAGTGATCATCTAACCTCAAGAAATCTTTCTTATTTAAAGTAAGATATCTTTCTAATACAAGGTAATACTCATATTCAAACTTTGATTCAATTTCTATAACTATAACAATCTTATTTCGAGTGGAAATCTTACTTGAACTTGTTTTCGTGTCATGATTCTGCTTCAAGAACTTTTAAGCCATCCAAGGATCCTTTGAAGCTAGATCCATTTTTATCATTTCCAGTAGCTTTATCCAGAAAACTTGAGGTAGTAATGATGTTCATAACATCATTCGATTCATACATATAAAGCTATCTTATTCGAAGGTTTAAACTTGTAATCACTAGAACATAGTTTAGTTAATTCTAAACTTGTTCGCAAACAAAAGTTAATCCTTCTAACTTGACTTTTAAAATCAACTAAACACATTTTCTATATCTATATGATATGCTAACTTAATGATTTAAAACCTGGAAACACAAAAAACACCGTAAAACCGGTTTTACGCCGTCGTAGTAACACCGCGGGCTGTTTTGGGTTAGTTAATTAAAAAATATGATAAAATTTGATTTAAAAGTGGTTCTTCTGGAAAAATTATTTTTCTTATGAACATGAAACTATATCCAAAAATCATGGTTAAACTCAAAGTGGAAGTTTGTTTTCTAAAATGGTCATCTAGACGTCGTTCTTTCGACTGAAATGACTACCTTTACAAAAATGACTTGTAACTTATATTTCTTACTATAAACCTATACTTTTTCTATTTAGATTCATAAAATAGAGTTCAATATGAAACCATAGCAATTTGATTCACTCAAAACGGATTTAAAATAAAGAAGTTATGGATAAAACAAGATTGGAAAATTTTTCTTGTTGTAGCAACGTGAAAATTGGTAATAAATCTATATTAATCATATCCTAGCTAACTTATATTGTATTATACATATATTCTAATATATTATGTAATCTTGGGATACCATAGACACGTATGCAAATGTTTTGACATATCATATCGACCCATGTGTATATATTATTTAGAACAACCATAGACACTCTATATGCAGTAATGTGGGAGTTAGCTATACAGGGTTGAGGTTGATTCCAAAAATATATATACTTTGAGTTGTGATCTAGCCTGAGACGTGTATACACTGGGTCGTGGATTGATTCAAGATAATATATATCAATTTTTTTTCTATACATCTAACTTTGGACAACTAGTTGTAGGTTACTAACGAGGACAGCTGACTTAATGAACTTAAAACATCAAAATGTATTAAAAGTGTTGTAAATATATTTTGAACATACATTGATATATATGTACATATTTGTTATAGGTTCGTGAATTGACCAGTGGCCAAGTCTTACTTCCCGACGAAATAAAAATCTGTGAAAGTGAGTTATAGTCCCACTTTTAAAATCTAATATTTTTGGGATGAGAATACATGCAGGTTTTATAAATGATTTACAAAATAGACACAAGTACGTGAAACTACATTCTATGGTTGAATTATCGAAATCGAATATGCCCCTTTTTATTAAGTCTGGTAATCTAAGAATTAGGGAACAGACACCCTAATTGACACGAATCCTAAAGATAGATCTATTGGGCCTAACAAACCCCATCCAAAGAACCGGATGCTTTAGTACTTCGAAATTTATATCATATCCGAAGGGTGTCCCGGAATGATGGGGATATTCTTATATATGCATCTTGTTAATGTCGGTTACCAGGTGTTCACCATATGAATGATTTTTATCTCTATGTATGGGATGTATATTGAAATATGAAATCTTGTGGTCTATTGTTACAATTTGATATATATAGGTTAAATCTATAACTCACCAACATTTTTGTTGACGTTTAAAGCATGTTTATTCTCAGGTGAATATTAAGAGCTTCCATTGTTGCATACTAAAATAAGGACAAGATTTGGAGTCCATGTTTGTATGATATAATGTAAAAACTGCATTCAAGAAACATATGTCGATGTAATATATTTCTATTGTAAACCATTATGTAATGGTCGTGTGTAAACAGTATATTTTAGATTATCATTATTTGATAATCTACGTAATGCTTTTGAAACCTTTATTGATAAAATAAAGGTTATGGTGGTTTTAAAAATGAATGCAGTCTTTGAAAAACGTCTCATATAGAGGTCAAAACCTCGCAATGAAATCAATTAATATGGAACGTTTATAATAAATATGAACGGGACATTTCAGTTGGTATCCGAGCGTTGGTCTTAGAGAACCAGAAAAATTTGCATTAGTGTTTCTTATCGAGTTTGTTAGGATGCATTAGTTAGTCTGGACTTCGACCGTGTTTTCTTTAAAAATGATTGCTTAACATTTTTGTTGGAAAATATATATTATTAACATGTAAATATTATGTGATATATTAATCTCTTAACGTGTTTGATATTATGTGATAGATGTCTACCTCTAGAACAAGTCCCATGACTCACCTAATAATAATGAAGGGTCAAATGTAAATTGGAATAATTCGTGGACTGGTTCACAAGTTCCCGAAGAGGAACCGGAAGAAGAGTCAGAACCGGAAGAAGAATCGGAACCGGAAGAAGAATCGGAACCGGAAGAAGAATCGGAACCAGTGGGGGAAATAATAAAACAGTTAAGTAGAAGAAAATCCTCAACCAACCGACCAAAGTTAATTATAGTCAATGGTGTTTCCGCCAAGGAAGCAAAGTATTGGGAGGATTACCAATTCTCCGATGAATCAGATCCCGACAAGGATTCCGATGATGTTATAGAAATTACCCCAACACAATTTAATAAGGCAAGAGAGAACAATAAGGGAAAGGGCATAAAAATAGAGAAATTTGATTCCAAACCCGATGAACTTTATATGTATCGTCAACACCCGTATTTCTTAAGTTGTGACAATAACCCGGGAACCTCTGAACCACCAGGTTTTTCTAAATCAATGTGGAAAACGACGGCTCGTATTAGGGGAACATCATATATCCCTAGAAACTTGTCAAAACGAACCAAAACCGAAGAAGAAGAAGAAATGAGCGAGTCGGAATAAGATAGTTGTATTCGTGTGGTGTAATATATGTAATATAGTGTGCTTATGCTTTATGATATATGTAAAAATTGCTTGTATTAATAAGTAATTTTTTTTTATGAATCTAACTCTTGTCTATTTTACAGTATAAAAACACAAAATGGATAGACAACCCAATATTTTAAGAGACCTACCCGGCGACATGATTGATGAAATCTTGTCTAGAGTCGGTCAGAATTCCTTGACACAACTATTTAAGTCGAGATCAGTTTGTAAGACATTCGAAGAACGTTCCAAGAATGCCTTGATTTATAAAAGGCTTTCGTTCGAAAGATGGGGGATATCACATTGGGAAATCCATAAGTTACGATGTGTTTACTTTGACGCATATATTGCGGGGAACCCAAATGCTATTTTACGCAACGGGTTAAGAAATTATTTTGACTCAATATATCCGAATATAGGACTTCGTGATTTAGAAAAAGCGGCTAACATGCAACATAAAGAAGCATGTTATGCTTACGGGTTAGTGATGTTCGCTTCTTACCAAAGTGAGAACAAGAACATCGGGCTACAACTATTAAACAAAACGCTCCCACAAGTGACGGAGTCGGTAATTGGGGTAAGAAATGAGGTTTTTAGATTGTTACGGGACTGTTGGACATTACGTAACCCTCGTCCCTTTGACGACGTTACAACACGCTATCTTATCAACGGCTATAACGGTTATGTTCCACAAGACCAAGGATGGGATGTAGTCCTAGTAAAACCAGAATGCATGACTTGTTTCTGGACGTATGAATTACGTGTCTTTATTGCCTTTAGTGAACGACTTGTGTACTAGCTAGAATTATCTTCACAACTATCTTGTATCAAAGTTATTGTGTGCTATATTTAATGCTATATGTAAAATAAGCGGTATTGTAAGTTTGTAAAATATTGTGTAAAAGTTTGAATGCGAAATATTATTATAATCAGTTTTTCATATAGAATTGTAGTAGCTGAATTGAATATTAGCTACTAAGTATGAACTTAACGGGTAGGTACTACCCGAATTTAAACTTATAAAACGCTAATATGAAGAAAAAGCTTTTATAAATGAGTTCATAATATGCTACGAGATACTATTGACTACTCTTAATATTCTGTATGATTAACTTGTTTCATTTGACTATTTGAAGGAAATGGCACCGACTACTCGACAAACCATGAATATTAGCGAAGAGGAATTTCGTACCTTTCTTGCTGCAAACATAGCCGTAGTACAAGCTGCGCTACATACCAACAATAACCTTGGATCTAGCAGTACAGGAAATCGTGTAGGATGCACCTACAAAGAATTCACTGCCTGCAAACCTTTGGAATTTGATGGAACCGAAGGACCGATCGGATTGAAACGGTGGACCGAGAAGGTCGAATCGGTGTTTGCCATAAGTAAGTGTACTGAAGAGGACAAAGTGAAGTACGCTACGCATACCTTCACAGGTTCTGCATTAACATGGTGGATACCTATCTAGAGCAAGTGGGACAAGATGATGCTTACGCACTACCGTGGTCCGCATTCAAGCACTTGATGAACGAGAAGTACCGTCCCAGAACCGAGGTCAATAAGCTCAAGACAGAACTTAGAGGGTTACGAACCCAAGGATTTGATATTACCACGTACGAAAGACGATTCACAGAATTGTGCCTATTGTGTCCGGGAGCGTTCGAAGATGAGGAAGAGAAGATCGACGCGTTTGTGAAAGGATTACCAGAAAGAATCCAACAAGATATAAGTTCACACGAGCCCACCTCCATACAACAGGCATGTAGAATGGCTCACAAACTAGTGAACCAGATTGAAGAAAGAATTAAAGAACAGACTGCTGAAGAGGCCAATGTGAAGCAAGTCAAAAGAAAGTGGGAGGAAAATGGTGATAAGAATCACCAATACAACAACAACAGCAATTACAACAATAATTGCAACAACTATCCCAACAATCGCAATATCAATCCCAACTAAAACAAACGGCCCAACAACAACAACAACAACAACAACAACAACAACAACAACAGCAACTACAACAATCATCCCAACAACAATAATAACTGCAACAACAACAACAATCAGAAGCAGCTATGCCAAATGTGTGAAAAGTATCACTCGGGGATCTGCACCAAATTTTGCAACAAGTTTAAAAGAAATGGTCATAGCGCGGAGAAGTGTGAGGTCTATGGAAAAGGGGTTAACAGAACGAAAGGAACAAATGGTGTCGGAACGAGTAATGGCGGAGCAAGTAGTGTCGGAGCAAGTTATGCCAATGTAGTTTGTTATAAATGTGGAAAACCGGGCCACATTATTAGAAATTGCCCGAACCAGGAGAACACGAATGGACAAGGCCGTGGAAGAGTTTTCAATATTAATGCGGCAGAGGCACAGGAAGACCCGGAGCTTGTTACGGGTACATTTCTTATTGACAATAAATCTGCTTACGTTTTATTTGATTCGGGTGCGGATAGAAGCTATATGAGTAGAGATTTTTGTGCTAAATTAAGTTGTCCATTGACGCCTTTGGATAGTAAATTTTTACTTGAATTAGCAAATGGTAAATTAATTTCAGCAGATAATATATGTCGGAATCGAGAAATTAAATTGGTTAGCGAAATATTTAAGATTGACTTGATACCAGTAGAGTTAGGGAGTTTTGATGTGATAATCGGTATGGACTGGTTGAAAGAAGTGAAAGCAGAGATCGTTTGTTACAAAAATGCAATTCGCATTATACGAGAAAAAGGAAAACCCTTAATGGTGTACGGAGAAAAGGGCAACACGAAGCTACGTCTTATTAGTAATTTGAAGGCACAAAAACTAATAAGAAAGGGTTGCTATGCTGTTCTACCACACGTCGAGAAAATACAAACTGAAAAAAAGAGCATCAATGATGTTCCCGTCGCAAAAGAATTTCCCGATGTATTTCCGAAAGAATTACCGGGATTGCCCCACATCGATCCATTGAATTTCAAATAGATCTTGTACCAGGAGCTGCAACAATAGCTCGTGCTCCTTACAGACTCGCACCCAGCGAGATGAAAGAACTGCAGAGCCAATTACAAGAACTTTTAGAGCGTGATTTCATTCGACCAAGCACATCACCGTGGGGAGCTCCTGTTTTGTTTGTCAAGAAGAAAGATGGTACATTCAGGTTGTGTATCGACTACCGAGAGTTGAACAAACTTACCATCAAGAACCGCTACCCACTACCGAGAATCGACGACTTATTTGATCAACTACAAGGCTCATCTGTTTATTCAAAGATTGACTTACGTTCCGGGTATCATCAAATGCGGGTGAAAGAAGATGATATTCCAAAGACTGCTTTCAGAACATGTTACGGTCATTACGAGTTTATGGTCATGCCGTTTGGTTTAACTAATGCACCAGCTGTGTTCATGGACCTTATGAACTGAGTGTGTGGACCATACCTTGACAAGTTTGTCATTGTTTTCATTGATGACATACTTATTTACTCAAAGAATGACAAGAACACGGTGAACATTTAAGAAAGGTGTTAGAAGTATTGAGGAAGGAAGAATTGTAAGCTAAGTTTTCAAAGTGTGCATTTTGGTTGGAAGAAGTTCAATTCCTCAGTCACATAGTGAACAAAGAAGGTATTAAGGTGGATCCGGCAAAGATAGAAACTGTTGAAAAGTGAGAAACCCCGAAAACTCCGAAACACATACGCCAGTTTTTAGGACTAGCTGGTTACTACAGAAGGTTCATCCAAGACTTTTCCAGAATAGCAAAACCCTTGACTGCATTAACGCATAACGGGAAGAAATTTGAATGGAAGGATGAACAAGAGAAAGCGTTCCAGTTATTGAAGAAAAAGCTAACTACGGCACCTATGTTGTCATTGCCTGAAGGGAATGATGATTTTGTGATTTATTGTGACGCATCAAAGCAAGGTCTCGGTTGTGTATTAATGCAACGAACGAAGGTGATTGCTTATGCGTCTAGACAATTGAAGATTCACGAACAAAATTATACGACGCATGATTTAGAATTAGGCGCGGTTGTTTTTGCATTAAAGACTTGGAAGCACTACTTATATGGGGTCAAAAGTATTATATATACCGACTACAAAAGTCTTCAACACATATTTAATCAGAAACAACTAAATATGAGGCAGCGTAGGTGGATTGAATTGTTGAATGATTACGACTTTGAGATTCGTTACCACTCGGGGAAGGCAAATGTGGTAGCCGACGCCTTGAGCAGGAAGGACAGAGAACCCATTCGAGTAAAATCTATGAATATAATGATTCACAATAACCTTACTACTCAAATAAAGGAGGCGCAACAAGGAGTTTTAAAAGAGGGAAATTTAAAGGATGAAATACCCAAAGGATCGGAGAAGCATCTTAATATTCGGGAAGACGGAACCCGGTATAGGGCTGAAAGGATTTGGGTACCAAAATTTGGAGATATGAGAGAAATGGTACTTAGAGAAGCTCATAAAACCAGATACTCAATACATCCTGGAACGGGGAAGATGTACAAGGATCTCAAGAAACATTTTTGGTGGCCGGGTATGAAAGCTGATGTTGCTAAATACGTAGGAGAATGTTTAACGTGTTCTAAGGTCAAAGCTGAGCATCAGAAACCATCAGGTCTACTTTAACAACCCGAAATCCTGGAATGGAAATGGGAAAACATTACCATGGATTTCATCACTAAATTGCCAAGGACTGTTAAGCAATCATACTTGTTAAGACTTGATTAATTGAAATAGGTTTCATATAGACAATTGACCACCCAAGTTGACTGGTGATTCACGAACGTTAAAACTTGTAAAAACTATATGATGACATATATATGGATATATATATATAGTTAACATGATATTATGATAAGTAAACATATCATTAAGTATATAAACAATGAACTACATATGTAAAAGCAAGACTACTAACTTAATGATTTTGAAACGAGACATATATGTAACAATTATCATTGTAACGACATTTAATGTATATATATCATATTAAGAGATATTCATACATCATATTATCATGATAATATAATAATTTTAAATCTCATTTGATATTATAAACATTGGGTTAACAACATTTAACAAAATCGTTAACCTAAAGGTTTCAAAACAACACTTACATGTAACGACTAACGATGACTTAACGACTCAGTTAAAATGTATATACATGTAGTGTTTTAATATGTATTCATACACTTTTGAAAGACTTCAAGACACTTATCAAAATACTTCTACTTAACAAAAATGCTTACAATTACATCCTCGTTCAGTTTCATCAACAATTTTACTCGTATGCACCCGTATTCGTACTCGTACAATACACAGCTTTTAGATGTATGTACTATTGGTATATACACTCCAATGATCAGCTCTTAGAAGCCCATGTGAGTCACCTAACACATGTGGGAACCATCATTTGGCAACTAGCATGAAATATCTCATAAAATTACAAAAATATGAGTAATCATTCATGACTTATTTACATGAAAACAAAATTACATATCCTTTATATCTAATCCATACACCAATCACCAAAAACACCTACAAACACTTTCATTCTTCAATTTTCTTCATCTAATTGATCTCTTTCAAGTTCTATCTTCAAGTTCTAAGTGTTCTTCATAAATTCTACAAGTTCTAGTTTCATAAAATCAAGAATATTTCTAAGTTTGCTAGCTTACTTCCAATCTTGTAGAGTGATCATCCAACCTCAAGAAATCTTTCTTATTTACAGTAATATATCTTTCTAATACAAGGTAATACTCATATTCAAACTTTGATTCAATTTCTATAACTATAACAATCTTATTTCGAGTGGAAATCTTACTTGAACTTGTTTTCGTGTCATGATTCTGCTTCAAGAACTTTTAAGCCATCCAAGGATCCTTTGAAGCTAGATCCATTTTTCTCATTTCTAGTAGCTTTATCCAGAAAACTTGAGGTAGTAATGATGTTCATAACATCATTCGATTCATACATATAAAGCTATCTTATTCGAAAGTTTAAATTTGTAATCACTAGAACATAGTTTAGTTAATTCTAAACTTGTTCGCAAACAAAAGTTAATCCTTCTAACTTGACTTTTAAAATCAACTAAACACATGTTCTATATCTATATGATATGCTAACTTAATGATTTAAAACCTGGAAACACGAAAAACACCGTAAAACCGAATTTACGCCGTCGTAGTAACACCGCGGGCTGTTTTGGGTTAGTTAATTAAAAACTATGATAAACATTGATTTAAAAGTGGTTCTTCTGGAAAAATTATTTTTCTTATGAATATGAAACTACATCCAAAAATCATGGTTAAACTCAAAGTGGAAGTTTGTTTTCTAAAATGGTCATCTAGTTCTTTCGACTGAAATGACTACCTTTACAAAAACGACTTGTAACTTATATTTCCGACTATAAACCTATACTTTTTCTGATTAGATTCATAAAATAGAGTTCAATATGAAACCATAGCAATTTGATCCACTCAAAACGGATTTAAAATGAAGAAGTTATGGGTAAAACAAGATTGGAAAATTTTTCTTGTTGTAGCAACGTGAAAATTGGTAACAAATCTATATTAATCATATCCTAGCTAACTTATATTGTATTATACATGTATTTTAATATATTATGTAATCTTGGGATACCATAGACACGTATGCAAATGTTTTTACATATCATATCGACCCATGTGTATATATTATTTGGAACAACCATAGACACTCTATATGCAGTAATGTGGGAGTTAGCTATACAGGGTTGAGGTTGATTCCAAAAATATATATACTTTGAGTTGTGATCTAGCCTGAGATGTGTATACACTGGGTCGTGGATTGATTCAAGATAATATATATCAATTTTTTTTCTGTACATCTAACTTTGGACAACTAGTTGTAGGTTACTAACGAGGACATCTGACTTAATGAACTTAAAACATCAAAATGTATTAAAAGTGTTGTAAATATATTTTGAACATACTTTGATATATATGTACATATTTGTTATAGGTTCGTGAATCGACCAGTGGCCAAGTCTTACTTCCCGACGAAGTAAAAATCTGCGAAAGTGAGTTATAGTCCCACTTTTAAAATCTAATATTTTTAGGATGAGAATACATGCAGGTTTTATAAATGATTTACTAAATAGACACAAGTACGTGAAACTACATTCTATGGTTGAATTATCGAAATCGAATATGCCCCTTTTTATTAAGTCTGGTAATCTAAGAATTAGGGAACAGACACCCTAATTGACGAGAATCTTAAAGATAGATCTATTGGGCCTAACAAACCCCATCCAAAGTACCGGATGCTTTAGTACTTTGAAATTTATATCATATCCGAAGCGTGTCCCGGAATGATGGGGATATTCTTATATATGCATCTTGTTAATGTCGGTTACCAGGTGTTCACCATATGAATGATTTTTATCTCTATGTATGGGATGTATATTGAAATATGAAATCTTGTGGTCTATTGTTACGATTTGATATATATAGGTTAAACCTATAACTCACCAACATTTTTGTTGATGTTTAAAGCATGTTTATTCTCAGGTGAATATTAAGAGCTTCCGCTGTTGCATACTAAAATAAGGACAAGATTTAGAGTTCATGTTTGTATGATATTATGTAAAAACTACATTCAAGAAACATATGTCGATGTAATATATTTGTATTGTAAACCATTATGTAATGGTCGTGTGTAAACAGTATATTTTAGATTATCATTATTTGATAATCTACGTAATGCTTTTGAAACCTTTATTGATAAAATAAAGGCTATGGTGGTTTTAAAAATGAATGCAGTCTTTGAAAAACGTCTCATATAGAGGTCAAAACCTCGTAACGAAATCAATTAATATGGAACGTTTATAATCAATATGAACGGGACATTTCATTAAGCACATAGCATATACAACCTAAGACACGGAAATATTTGACATTCGGGCGTCTACCATATAATAACTCATATGGAGTTTTATCAAAACGTTTATTAGCAATACAACGATTTTGGGTATAGCGTGCAGTTGAAATGGCCTCCCCCCACATTTTTGGAGGTAGTTTGGAGTAAGCAAGCATCGTTCGAGCTGCTTCGTACAACGTACGATTACGTCGTTCGACTACTCCATTCTGTTGGGGGGTCCGAGCAGCAGAGAACTGATGTTCAATGCCTTGGTCTTTCAAATAACTATCAAGCAGGGCATTCTTAAATTCCATCCCATTATCAGTTCTAATGCTCTTAACATGTTTGTTAAAAGAGCGTTGTGTCTTTTTAATGAACTCAATGATAATGGCGGGGGTTTCTGACTTAGTTCGCAAAAGAAAAATCCATGTAAATCGGGTATAGTCATCGACAATAACAAGCACATGTTTCTTGCCACCGAGGCTAGAAATACGCATGGGTCCACATAAGTCCATATGCAATAATTGCAAAGACAATGAAGTACTGGGGTTTTGCTTAAGCGGATGATTAGTCCGTTTCAGCTTACCCATCGCACATGATGGACACACATGATGCTTATCATAGTGAAAGGTTGGAATACCATCAACTAAGTCTTTAGAGACTAGTCGATTGATACCCTTGTAATTCAGGTGTGACATCCGATGATGCCATAACCATGAATTTTCTTTGGTAGAACGAGTAGCCAAACACATGGTTGCATGAGAAGGTGCATCATTGAGGTCAATAGTGTATAGTGAAGCATAACGTTTACCAACAAGAAGATCATTTCCTTCGGTGGATTGCACCGAGCATTGTCGACGTTCAAACAAAACTTTAAGATCTCCATCGCAGAATTAACTCACACTAAATAAACTGCACCCCAAACATTCAACATATGAAACCCGTTTGATTGTTATGCCATTTTGCACATAATCTCCGTAACCTGTTATCGCTACAATTTCATCATTTCCAAAACCGTTCCTAGGAATTTGTCAATGAAGTTGACAAGCAAGGATTTATCGCCCGTCATGTGTCGAGAATAACCGGAATCGATATACCAAACACAGACGTCAAAACCCTGTAAATGTGAATTTCCTAGAGTTTAGGTACCTAAAGTTTCTTGGGTCCTCTACGGTTAGTACCAACAATAAACTTTGGATCAACGACAAGATAATCACGTTAAGCATCATGCAGTTTTGACAATAATGCATCATTTAAAACCACATTACATGAAACATCATACGCAATATCAAGTTTTACATCGTTATCAAAAGTCTTAACACACAACTTATTCCAAGTAGATGTTTTGTTCACATACGAAAATTGAAAAACATGAGATGATTTCCTAGGCCGGCTAGCAGATTGCGTTGGTTTGTTTGCTACTTTCTTAGTCGTGGACTTAGGAACCCATACAGATTTGTAATTCAAGTTTGGATTATGACCTGTGACATGAAAAACACCTTTGTTAGTTAGACGTCCAAACTTTTCAGTTGACACATGAGATGATTGATTTTGCAAAATTTCCAATTTGATTTTACGTTCTTTTGCATCATACTCACTTAAATCAGGTTTAGGACTTGTGTGTTGTGTGGACTTAACTGATGTCGTTAGAAGACTCGCTTTTGAAGTTTTTGTCATTGGAATCATAGGAATCTTTTCAGTTGACACAGAACCATCGGGAGAATGAACCTTTTTGACAACAAATTGAGTTGTAGAAACAACTTTTGAACCACGATTTCCAAATTGAGAACGTAGAGGATTTTTAAGAATAGTAATGGGTTTTACATCCTTAGATGTTGTTGTTCCCTTCCCCTTCTTAGTAATCCCACCAATACATTCAAGCACATTGGTTTCAACATTAGTTAGCCTGTTTCAGTTGAATTATCTTTTGTTTTAAGTTTTTAACCTCAAGACATAATTCTTCAGCAGAAACTATCATTTCACCCTCCTTAAAAGCATAGGTACATTCTTTCTTAGGCAGTGAAGGAAACTTATCACACAAAACAAGCATTTGTTCTAATGATTGGCACTTAAGTTGCAAGTCAATATTCTCCTTTTCTAGTTGAGCTACTATACGATTCAAATTACGTACAGCAGGTAAATGCAAATAATAATCGTGCAAAGGATCAAGTTGACTTTCAAAATCTATCAAAGGTTCAATGATCGGTTCATTATGAGGTTCTATTTTTTCATCTAAAGAATTTTGACCTAGAGATTCTGTCTCAAAGAAAACAGTTAGTTCATGTGCTAGGTCTTCACGAAAAACATTATCAGAACATGCAGGTAAAGCAGGTAGAATTGGTTTCACATCAAAAGTTGATTCATCAAACACCTCATCTATGTTAACAATGCTGGAACTAGGTTTGTTAAACACTTCATTCTCAAGCATTAAAATGTATTTCTCTAGCATGAGTGTAGGAATGTAAACCAATCTACGTGTCGGCACATAATTAGCACATTGCACATTCTTTTCAGTTTTAACAAGTTCCTTCAAGAAATCAGGATTTGATTTACCCATTTTTGCATTAATTTTCTCATACATTAAGCTAATTTGATGGTATTTTTTAGATTTGCGATTAACAATAATATCATCAAAATCAGCATCAGAAGCATGCACAAAATGCGATGGTATACCAGCTTGAAAGTAATCAGAATGATATAATCCTGGAATCTTTTTGGAAGCTCCATCTAAGATCTTAGGATCTTCAAAACCCAACCCCCACTTTTCACCATGAATCGTTTTTGGTCTGTTCATGAAAATTGTTTGTTTTGAAAGTTCTAAATCAATGATAGCTTTAGATTGCTCTGTACGATAGAGTTTTTTCTCATATCGAGCAAGTTGAGCTTTCATTAGAACAGACTCTTTTGACAACGAAGAATTTTCAGTGTCTTTTTCAATTATGGCGTTTTCCAAATGAATAATTTTCTTGTTTAACTTTGAAATTGTGGGTTCATGTTGGTTTTTTAAATAAGAAAGATCTTTTTCTAAGAATTGAACTTTTTCTGCAAGTCGTTCAGATTTTAAACGATAATCAGTTCGTTCGACTTTAATCGGATGAATTGTCTTCTTAAGATCTTCCAACTCAGTTTCCGTAGAGTTGAGTTGGAGAGTCAATCGTTGCACATCCGTTTGCAATATGGATGAGGAAGGTCTGGTCTCATTTAGTTTGATTTTATCTTTTAAAATCTTGTTTTCAGATTTTAAGCCTTTGACTTCTTTTGACATTGAAACCAGATTCTTCATCAAGTCATTTTGCATTTTTATAAAATCAGGTGAGATTTCAGTTGATTGTACCTCATCATCGTCAGATGTTGAGTCAGAATTCTCCAATGCTTCCTTAGCTTTAATGAGCTTAGTCACCTTGCAAACATTTGCATGTTCCACCTCTGAGTCTGAATCATCAGTCCAGTTAAACCAAGTATCATCAACTGGTTTCAGCTCTCTCCCAGTTTCCACAATCTTAGCCATCAACATTTTCTTCTTGTAGTAAGCTGCGTCCTCTTCTTAGGCATCTTGCACTCACGAGAGTAATGACCAGCTTTGCCACAATTGAAACAGATTGAATCTTCCTTCTTGGAATCATCAGTATGTTGTTTTTTGGATTGATCAGCTTTCTTGTAGTACGAGGAAGATGATGAGTGTTTGCGTTGATTGCTTGATTTGCCTTTAAACTTGTGTTTGTTCAAGGCGTTTGTGAACATGGCTGCCATCTTGACTAATTCAAGGTGAGAATCATCAACATCAGAAAGATTCAACTCTTCAGAATCAGTTGATTCTTCAACAAGCACTTTCTTGGACAAGCTTTTGGAAAAAAATGATTTGCTCTTCTTTTTGGCAATTAGAGCAAGAGGATCGCCCGGAGAAGACTCTTTCCTTCCTTCTTGAAGTTTAGACACCTCAGGTTGGTAATGCATAAGAACTACAACAAGCTCATGAATAGTCAACTTGTCAATCTCTTTGGTAGATCGAACAATGGTTCCATAAGGAAGCCAATCAGCATTGAGCTTTTTGAGGAATTTCATGTTGACTTCAGCATGTACTTTTACAATCTTACACCTTTTCAACTCATTGAGAACACCATTGAAATGATGGTAGGTGTCCTTGAGTAGTTCTTCTGGTTCTTGCTTGAAATCTTCATACAATCCTAGAGCCTTATTCAATTTAGTAACGTCTGACATGTCATAACCTTCTTGTTGTCGTTTGATCTCATCCCATATATCTTTTGCAGTAGTGTTGCTATCAACATTTTTAAATAGCTCATATGGGATAGCTTGCATGACAATATTCTTAGCCTCTATGTCACCCTGAGCTCTTTCACGTTTATCACCAGAAAGTTCATAGACTGGAATTGGCATACCAGTATCCGGATGAAAATCAACAACTGGACCATCTCTCAGAGAAGCCCATATATGTTTAGCTTTCTCACCCTTATAGTCTATGTACTGAGTGATACGATGAAGCCATTGAGTGTACTTGCCATCAAACAACACTGAAGGTCGGGAATCTGATCCAATGATAAGAGTATCTTGAGTAGACATCTTAAATTGAGGTAGATTTGGTATTAAACACAATCTATGATCAGGGTTCAGTATAAAATCTAACAAGAATGTCAGATTCGGTAAAGATTCGGTACAGTAGTAGATTCGGTAAGTGGTTCGGTACTGTAGCAGATTCGATAATAATTCGGTAAACCAGATTCTGTATCAGAAACTGATAAGAATCACAAGTAACACACCCAAATTTGGTATGGATTCGGTAACTGATGTCAAAGCTAAGGGATACAAAATAGTTTATATTTTACTAGGAAAAACTATTAAATACGATACAATTTTACACAAGATATTTATTTATTTATAGAATGGATATACTTAAACCTTGCTACAACACTTATAGGCAGTGTACCTAATCGTACAGTAGTGTAGTTTTTAGTAAGTCCGGTTCGTTCTACAGGGAAATCTTTAAACAAAGCTTAACGCTATATTAGTTTACTTTTATAAAAATACAAATATATATATAAGTAATATTATTATTATAAAGGGGGGTTTTTACCGTTTAATGACCGGTTTGTCGATTTTAAAACTTTAGTCGCAGTTAAAACCTAATGTAAAATATAAAATAAATACAAGACTTAAATTAAAGCGTAAAGTAAATAACGATAATGAAATTGCGAATAATAAAAGTGCGATAAAATAAACTTGCGATAATTAAAAAGTACGATAATTAAAAGTGCAATTAAATACAATAATAATAGAAATGCGATATTTAGAAGTGCAATTAAATATAAAATAAAGGAAATTAAATATGAAATAAAAGAATTATGCTTATTTAAACTTCCGTAATCATGATGTTTGACGTGTTGATTTTAGTTTTATGCCCATGGGTTAATTGTCCTTTGTCCTAGATTATTTAATATGTCCGTCTGGTTTTTGTCCATAACAGTCCATCAGTCATAAATATAAAATGCGAGTGTCCTCGTCAAATTATTCTTATACCCGAAGTTAAATATTCCAACTAATTGGGGATTCGAATTGTAACAAGGTTTTAATACTTTGTTTAATGAATACACCAGGTTATCGACTGCGTGTAAACCAAGGTTTTACTACTTTGTTAACAATTACACCAATTACCCTTGAATGTAATTTCACCCCTGTTTTAATTATTCTAGTGGCTATTAATCCATTCCCGTGTCCGGTTAAATGAACGATTATTCGTACATATAAATACCCCGCCCATCGTGTCCGATCGAGTGTATATGGTAATTTATAAGGACGCCCAATTGTAAATCTTTATATTAACATTAACAAACTATCATTTAGTTAAACAAATATAAAGCCCATTAATAGCCCATAGTCTAATTTCCACAAGTGTCGTTCTTTTGTCCAAACCCCAATTATGGTACAAAGCCCAATTACCCAATTTTAGTAATTAGCCCAACATCATGATTACTTCATTTTAAATAAGCATAATAATAACTTAGCTACGAGACATTAATGTAAAAAGGTTGAACATAACTTACAATGATTAAAAATAGCGTAGCGTTACACGGACAGAATTTCGACTTACACCCTTACAACATTCGCTAACATACCCTTATTATTAGAATTATAATTAAAATTAAAATATAAATTATAAATATATATATATATAATTTACGTATGATAAGAAGAAGAAAAAGATTATTTTTACGATCAGAATTCGGTTGACTTTATAGGCAGAATTTCATTTTGGGGCTCCGCGACTCGCGGTGAAATCCTCTTCAAACTCCGCGAGTCGCGGAGAATGAATTTACAGCTCAGTCCCTTTGGAGTCTTTCTCTGCCGACGGTTTTTATTTAAATATAATATATATATAATTAATATAATTAATTATATATTATATTATATTTATATACATAGTTAACTTGTAATTTTTAGTCCGTTGCGTCGAGCGTTAAGAGTTGACTCTGGACCCGGTTCCGGATTTTCGAACGTCCTTGCGTACAATTTAATATCTTGTACTTTGCGTTTTGAATCTTGTACTCTTGTAATTTCGAGACGTTTCTTATCAATAATTGGAACCTTTTTGATTGTCTTTTGTACTTTTGAGCTTTTTGGTCGTTTGCGTCTTCAATTCGTCGAATCTGTCTTTTGTCTTCACCTTTTATTATTTAAACGAATATCACTTGTAAATAGAACAATTGCAACTAAAAGCTTGTCTTTCTTGAGAAATAATGCTATGAAATATATGTTCGTTTTTAGCATTATCAAATATTCCCACACTTGAGCGTTGCTTGTCCTCAAGCAATATCGTCTTGAAATACTAGAATCACTTCTTTATTCTTCACACTTTGTACATCAGTGATTTCTATACGGCGGTATAAACAATGGTAGTAACGATATGGTTTACAGTCCCACATGACTATAAAAATTTAGATCCATTAAGGAAATTGGATCTTTATGAAAACATTTGATCTTTTGAAAATTAAATCTAGTTTTTACCCTAGATAAGTTTTCCGGGATAACCCTTTACCGGTGTTTGCAAAATATTTTTGTGGGTTTGGTGGGTTTCAGATTTGAAAATTTTAGCTCAAAACTTGCTGTTTTGTGTCACCCACTTGCTAACCTTGTATTTGGAAAGCAACACGTCCAGTTTACTTGTCCCGTATATTACCTTTCGATAAACTACCGTCCGGTTGTAAAGGAAAGCGTTGAACAAGCAACTGTTAAGGCAATGTCCCCTGACATGCTTTTAATTATGGTCTATAACGTGTGGGACGCAATTACTATCCTTGGTAGGAGCAATAGTAAAGCTCACCCTTATAATTTTTCGGTATGGCACAAGGTCCTGTCTTTGACCATGCTATGCAACCACCGTTCTTACGGTTGACACCCGATTTAGTTCAGGTGACCTAATGAATTCCAGGTGAATTCCTAGGATTTTACGTTCAATGGTAATGAACGCATTGAAAATAGGGTTTTCAGAAAACAAATCGGTTTATAATTTTGATCAAAATATTTTCTCGTTCAAGCTCGAGTTTAGATATCATTGAATTCCATGAGTTTGAATTCTCAATCTTTAAGGTCAATCTCTAGGATTGAGTAATATCAGTCTTAAAAGCTGATTTTTAATCTTTAAGGAGATTATCCTTTCTGGGGATCTGATTCATTAGTCTTATCCAGCTAATTTGCATGGTGCCCCCCCATTGTACGAGATAAATCCTTCTCATGGTTAGGATAAATCTGACCACTTGGCGACCCTGTTTTATGCTGAGGTCTGTGGATTTCCAACCGATTTTAGTGATGACTTTTCTAGATTTTTTGTCAACCTACAGCTGGTCTGGACGACAACTTCATGACCTAAATCAAGAAGCGCGTGTCTTTTTCGGAAGACTTTACTTCCTTTTAATGATGGAATTGATTCATCGTGTAGATCCATCTCTTCTTTTCTTTCATCGGGTAAAAACAGTTTAGTTTAGTCCAACGCAAAAGTATTTTCAGTTATTTGTTACAGAAATATGTGACATATGTTTAAGATAACTTGGTAAATTTTCCCACACTTGGCTTTTATTTTCCTTTTTATCGTCCTCTATTCCATTTTAAATGAATTTTAACATTTTGGTTTGTTTCTCAATTTATGTCCTTTTTGAGGTAACAATAATTTCGGTGTCAAAACCTAGTTTTATCGTTCATAAATATGTGTAAACATGATTTTACTAGAATTGGGTAGTCAGTATATAAGACCAGGGCTGTTCTTTTTTATCAGAGAGCACTAGATTCTAATACAACTACTGCTTTACTAGTATTTTTAATGGTAACCAAGTGTATAAAGTAAAAATTTTTAAAATCCGAAAGAATTTAACCCCTTCCCACACTTAAGATCTTGCAATGCCCTCATTTGCAAGAAATCAGTAACAATTTAAATTATTGAGGGTGATTTGTGTGAAAATGATTAAATTTTTACCAAAGTTTCCAAATATATTGGCGTTTGTTTGCTGAATGATAAATGGTGCACATCATTTGTTCATTCCGTCTTGTTGTTATTTCACATATATTTTGCATCTTGTCGTCAAAATTAGTTACTTTTGCTGAACTTAATGCCAGTCTTTGAAAATGCGTTGTTTTACCCTGTTGTGTACATAAGATAAACTGCAAACATATATACATATTTTTGAAGTTTGGTATATTACCCCACATTCAAAAATTATTAAAATCTAAGAATAAAAATTATATAATTATAAAAATGATTACAATATTAACAAAAGTATTAAACGTATCAATAATTATAAATTACAAAATAAAAATAAAAAATAAGTAAACTAAGGATGATATTGGTACCAATAGGGGTTCGAGGCATAACCATAGGTGCTATAGAATGCTTCGGCAGGGTCATACGTAGGATATGGTGGCTGCATCTCTATAGACCAAGGAGGGAAGATGGGTTTCGGTGTAGGAATATAGTTTCTACCTATATGTTGGCAATGAGCTATGATTTGGTTCTGATGAACTTGCCAATCTTCAAATGCTCTCTGACTAGCATTTTCGTATTCCTGAGAAGCTATAAACCTTTGCATTTCTTGCATCTCATTCCCCCCTCCTACATTACCTTGCTGTTGGTTTCTCTCCACCTGTGGATGTCTACCATGGTATCGTACTGCGGCGTTATTTCGCCTCTTCAAAACTTTCGCACCATGGTATACATTTAAAACTATAGTATCGCGGGGTTCTGGTTCTTCTACTAATAATCCCCCCCGACTTATATCCACACCGAGATATTCACCAATCAAAGTAATAAAAATACCACCTCCTATTATGCTATGCGGTCGCATCCCCCGAACCATAGCTGATAAATAATAACCCACACAATACGGTATACTTACAGCGCTTTGTGGGTCTCGAATACACATATGGTAAAACAAATCCTGTTCATTTACTTTTTCCTTGTTCTTACCCCTTTGTGTAATCGAATTAGCTAAAAACCTATGTATCACTCTTAATTCGGCTCTATCTATATCCAAATAAGAGTAATTTCCCCCTTTGAAACGGTGATGGCTTGTCATTTGACTCCACACACCGTGTGTATCAAAATTTTCATCTATCTTTCTACCGTTTAGTATCAATCCTCTACAATCGGCAGACGCTAACTCCTCAGGCGTATATATACGTAAAGCCTGAGCCATGTCCAGTAAAGACATGTGGCGCATCGAACCGCCTAACAAAAATCTAATAAAAGAACGATCGGTTAAACTAGCTACCCGATCATTCAACTCTATACTACATAACAATTCTTCACACCATACTTTATATACAGGTCTACGTATGGTGAATAAACGTACCCAGTCATTAAAAGAAGAATTACCATACCTCTGTACAAGTAATTCCCTAATTGGCCCGGCCAATTCTACAGCTTCTAAGGGTCCCCATTCTATGACCCTCGGTACCTCAACAACCTTAGAATGAAGAGTATGCAAACCCCTTTGATATTTTGGATAATCTATCCAAAGTCTGTCAAATCTCAGGTTCGGGTGCAACTCTTCCAAGTGCATATCGGAAAAGGTCATGACTGGATGAGGTATATCCTGCTTGTAGTAGTTATCCACCTCCTGTTGTTCCAAATTCTCAGCAGGAGCATTGCGGGCTTGGGATGAAGATTCACCCCTTTCATTCTGCAAAACACATCAAACACAATTTTTGTGCATCCAAATATGCATTAGTGTCAGCAAAATCATCAATCAAAATAATTACAATGACATTATCAATTTATATCAAACTTAAGCTCATTTTCACATTTTTATCAAATCTACACTTTTTCAAATAAGCATATACGAAAATGTTCGCCAAGTTCATAAGCATTCAACTCAAATAACATGTCAAAATAATCATTACTAGCAATTAAACAAGTCTCAAATGGCATTATCTTTCAAAAATCAAGTTCATGAATTTTAGACTTGAAAAAGTCCACTTTAATTCTCAAAATCATGTTTAGGCTCAAAGTTTGGATCATTTAACTACCTAAACATGTTACACTACTTAATTTAGCAACAATTCATGACAAAAATCGGCCATAACCTGTTTATATCCAAAAAGCCCCAAATTTGCTCAAGAACACAAACCCTAGATTATTCAAAATTTGAAGTTTAAGGCTTCTAATCATGTTAAACAGCATCAATCTAGGTTATACAAGCATAATACATAAACAATTTAAGCCTAATTACACTAAAAAGCATCAAAATCAAATTGGGAAAAAAAAATGACTCAAGAACACCAAATTTTGGATTAAATGGTGTTTAGGTGTAGAAATTTACCGTTTTTCTTGAGTAATTCTTAGATAGCATCCTTCTCAACATGATTTTAGCAAAAGATTTGGTGATTAACGGTTAAAAATTGTGATTTTGGGGGTGTTTTTGGGTGTATTTTCGGCAGTATGTTCGCAGTTTTTCTGTGGGTTTTGTGTGGAATGAGCTGGTTCAGCTCTTATTATTTTTTTTTCTGTAATCCGGTCCTCCCGCGAGTCGCGGGGATTAACCCTCCAAACTCCGCGAGTCGCGGAGTTTGGTATTTTTTTTTTTTTTTTTATAATCTTTAACTTATTAAAACAATTAAGTAATTAATTTTAAAATTTTGTTTCCCTTGTTATTTAGGACGAGGTCGTTTCGGATTGATGTCCTAGTCCGTCCTTCGACAAAATTTTAAAATTTGTCTTTTTGTAGCGATTGTTTTAAAAGCTAAGATTTTTGGGTTTTTTCAATGTTTTTGGCATACTTTAATTCAATAAGATTAAAAATAATGATAATAAAAGTTCTCGTCCCTCCCTTGGGTAAAGCAATTTCGGTTCAAAGACCTAGTCTTCAACTTACGACGAATTTTAAAAATCATATTTTTAACTTAATGAGATAAAGTAAATTTTTATTTTTAAATTCACACAACTTAAATATAAAATTCAAAATTTATATTAAAAATTCACACCAAACTTAAAATTTAAAATGCATAAAATTAAAAATTTATATTTTAAAAATTAAAAATTCACACCAATCTTAATTTAAAAATTCATATTATAAATTCACACCAAACTTATATTAATTTTTCAAATATTTACAATTTTAAATATATTGTTTTTACAAAGTTTACAATATTAATTTAAGATTTAAATATTAATATTAAAAACATGGTAAGAATAAAATTAAAAATCTTTTTGTTTTTTTATCCCACTTTAATCAATCAAATATTATTAAAAATATGCGCCCCTCTTTTCGGTAAAGTAATTTCGGTTCCAAAACCTAATTTAACTCATGACGAATTTTTGAAATATTTTGGGTTGATTGATTAAAGATATTTATACCTCAAGAATAAACGTTAAATTTCGCAGTGATGTAATAAATTTTTGAATGATATCAATAATTTCGGTCGCCAAACCTAATTTTATTCAATACCAATTTAATACTTTTTAGCGAACAAATTAGCGTTTATTATCAAAAGGTTAAAAATAAAAATAAAAATAAAAACTGTACAGACATACCTGTGGAATAGATTTCTTAGTTATATGATCTATCACATTCATAAGATAGTCGGTTTAATTGATTTTCCATGGCTACATAGGCGTAACCTCGCGCATTCAGTGTCTTTTCTTCTAAACATATGAACGGTCCGTCTCTGCATAAAGTAACAAATTCGGTATTTGAATAGGTTTGATTATTTGAACATTTACCTCCATGTGACCATTTTCCGCATTTGTGACATCGTTCTAGGTGTCGTGCTCTTCTTTTCGCTGCGGATTTTGATTTTCCTTTACCAAATTATAACTTATTATCTTCGCATCTGGATTCTTTTCTAACTCTGTCCATTCTTTCTCTGATTACTGATACTAATTCGCTCGGTAGTATGTCATTATTACGTTTAGTGATCAAAGCGTGTAGCATTAGACCATGGTTTAGTTCACAGGCAGTCTTCATTTTGTAAAAACCTAAAAAAAATAAAAATTCAGAATGGGGGGAGAAGACTAGTTCTTTAGGGTCTGCTAGGGAAAGACCATTCGGGTTCCATTTTTGAGAACTACACGAAAACAGAAAATCTAACTCTAACAGAAATACATATTATCCTTTAAAGACTTGATTCTCCCCACACTTAGTTAGCTGTGGTGTCGAAATTGTGATTAACTTCGTTGTCGACTTCCATCGGACCATGTATGTAATGTTTAACTCTGTGACCATTAACTTTAAATTCAATCCCATTTGAATTTATCAATTCTATCGTTCCGTATGGGAAAACTCTTTTGACTATGAATGGTCCAGACCATCTTGATTTCAATTTTCCAGGAAATAGCTTGAATCGTGAATTGAAAAGAAGAACTCTGTCTCCTTCTTTAAATTCTTTTGAACTTCTGATTCTTTTATCATGCCATTTCTTCGTTCTTTCTTTATAGATTAACGAATTTTCGTATGCTTCATGTCTTAATTCTTCTAATTCGTTTAGTTGACTTAATCGTAGACGTCCAGCTTCATGTAAATCAAGATTACATGTTTTCAAAGCCCAAAATGCTTTGTGTTCAATTTCTACTGGAAGATGACATGCTTTTCCATAAACAAGTCTAAAAGGTGTGGTTCCAATTGGAGTTTTGTAGGCTGTTCTAAAAGCCCAGAGTGCATCCTCTAATTTAATGGACCATTCCTTCGGATTTGATCCTACGGTTTTCTCTAGAATACGTTTTAAAGCTCGGTTGGTATTTTCAACTTGTCCACTTGTTTGTGGATGATATGCGGTGGAGATTTTATGAGTTACTCCATATCTTTTAAGAACTTTCTCAAGTTGATTATTACAGAAATGAGTACCCCGATCACTTATTAAAGCTTTCGGTGTTCCAAACCTTGCAAAAAGACGTTTTAAAAAGTTGACTACAACTCGTGCATCGTTAGTTGGGAGAGCTTGTGCTTCCGCCCATTTAGATACATAATCAATGGCTACGAGTATATATAGATTATTATGAGATTTTGGAAATGGACCCATAAAGTCAATACCCCAAATGTCAAATACTTCACATACTTGGATGACATTTTGTGGCATTTCATCACGTTGACTTATTTTTCCGGCCCTTTGACATGCATCACAGGATTTGCAAAGAAGGTGTGCGTCTTTGTAAATTGTAGGCCAATAGAATCCAGCTTCATAAACTTTTCTTGCTGTTAGTTGAGGCCCATAATGCCCTCCTGTTGGTCCTGTGTGACAATGGTTTAAAATTTTACTAGCTTCATCTCCAAATACACATCGGCGTATTATTCCATCGGGACAACTTTTAAACAGATGTGGATCTTCCCAGAAATAGTGTTTTATATCACTGAAGAATTTCTTTCGTCTTTGGTACGATAATCCTTTTTCAAGGAATCCACAAACTAAATAGTTTGCATAGTCTGTAAACCATGGGATTTCTTTATAATCTATCTTCAATAGATATTCATCAGGAAAGTTGTCTTGTATGGCTGATTCATTTAGAACTTCTAATTCGGGATTTTCAAGACGAGAAAGATGATCAGCGGCGAGATTTTCTGCTCCTCTTTTATCTCGGATTTCAATATCAAACTCTTGTAAGAGTAAGATCCAACGGATTAATCTTGGTTTAGCATCTTGTTTTGAAAATAGGTATCTAAGAGCAGAATGGTCGGTATAGACCACCGTTTTTGCTAGAACGAGATATGATCGAAATTTGTCAAAAGCAAAGACAATAGCAAGGAGTTCTTTTTCAGTAGTTGTATAGTTCGTTTGTGCTCCTTGTAATGTCTTACTAGCATAATATATAGGTTGAAATCGTTTTTCAATCCTTTGTCCTAAAACGGCTCCCATTGCAAAATCACTTGCATCGCACATTAGTTCAAATGGTAGATTCCAATTTGGTGTTATCATGATCGGTGCATTAGTGAGTTTTTCTTTAAGAATATTAAAAGATTTGATACACTCATCTGAAAAGATGAATGGAGCATGCTTTTCTAGGAGTTTATTCATAGGAGTGGCAATTTTTGAAAAATCTTTTATGAAACGTCGGTAAAAACCGGCATGCCCTAGAAAACTCCTAACTCCTCTAACATTGGTGGGATGTGGAAGTTTAGCAATTACATCTACTTTAGCTCTATCCACTTCAATTCCTTCTTTTGAAATTTTATGTCCAAGAACGATGCCTTCTTTAACCATGAAATGGCATTTCTCCCAATTAAGTACTAGATTTGATTTTTCGCATCTAATTAGCATTCGTTCCAGATTAATTAGACATGATTTAAATGTATCACCGAAGACTGAAAAGTCATCCATGAATACTTCCATGCATTCTTCTATCATGTCGTGAAAAATCGCCATCATACACCTTTGAAAGGTTGCAGGGGCGTTGCAAAGTCCAAATGGCATGCGTTTGTAAGCAAAAGTACCATAAGGGCATGTGAATGTGGTTTTCTCTTGATCTTCGGGTGCTATTGGAATTTGAAAATATCCGGAAAATCCATCTAGAAAACAATAGTAACTATTTCCGGCTAATCTTTCCAACATTTGATCTATGAAAGGTAAGGGAAAGTGATCTTTTCTGGTGGCGTCATTTAATTTTCTATAATCAATACACACACGCCATCCTGTTACAGTCCTAGTAGGAATAAGCTCATTTTTCTCATTTGTAATGACAGTCATGCCACCCTTCTTAGGTACACATTGAACTGGGCTTACCCATGGACTATCAGAGATTGGATAAATTAAACCTGCATCTAGCAGTTTAATAATCTCTTTCTTAACTACATCTTGCATATTAGGATTTTGTCTTCGTTGGCGTTGCACATACGTTTTATGACCTTCTTCCATAAGGATTTTATGTGTGCAATACGAAGGACTTATTCCTTTAATATCATGAATCTTCCATGCAATGGCTGGTTTATGGGCTTTCAACACAGAAATGAGTTGTGATTTCTCATTTTCAGTAAGAGAAGACGATATTATTACAGGTAATTCAGATTCACCATGAAAATAAGCGTATTCCAAATGGTTTGGAAGTGGCTTTAACTCTAATTTCGGAGGTTCTTCTATCGATGATTTGTATCGATATCTGTCTTCTTCTTTTAGCATTTGAATTTCTTCTGTTGTTGGTTCATATCCATTAGCTATAAGTGTAGCTAACATTTCAGCTTCATCAATTGGTTCATTACCTTCTCCTAAAGAACATTCTCCTGTTCCTTGTAATTCTGGAAATTCTTCTAATAATTCTGCATGTGCATCTATAGTTTGAATATAATAACATGTATCATCTGCAGATTGTGGTTGTTGCATTGCTCTATCAACTGAAAAGGTAACACTCTCATCCTCTATACTTAGGGTCAGTTTCTTACCGAACACGTCTATCATTGCTTTAGCCGTGTTTAAGAATGGTCTTCCTAATATGAGAGGAACTTGAGAATCTTCTTCCATGTCCAGAACAACAAAATCTACTGGAAATACTAAAGTACCAACTTTAACTAGCATGTTCTCCATTATCCCTCTAGGATATTTTATTGATCTATCGGCTAGTTGTATGCTTATTCTGGTTGGTTTCAATTCTCCAAGGTCTAGTTTAGCGTATAGTGAATACGGCATTAGATTTATACTAGCACCTAAGTCTGCCAATGCTTCTATTGAACTAAGACTACCCAGAAAACATGGAATTGTGAAACTTCCTGGATCAGATAGTTTTTCTGGTATCTTATTCAACAGCACTGCTGAACAATTAGCATTCATAGTAACAGCCGAGAGTTCTTCCATTTTCTTTCTATTTGAGATTAGATCTTTCAAGAATTTAGCATATCTAGGCATTCCTGAAATCACATCAATGAAAGGAAGATTTACATTTATCTGTTTAAACATATCCAAGAATTTGGATTGCTCGGCTTCAAGTTTTTCTTTCTTCATTTTACTTGGGTAAGGAAGTGGTGGTTGGTATGGTTTAACATAAGGTTTATCCTTAACTGTGTTATCTTCATTAACCTTTTCAACTACAGGTTCTTTTTCCTTATCTTGATCAGGTTGTGGTTCTTGTGGAGTAGGAATAGCTTCATCAGAAGTTACAGGTATTTCAGGTGGTTTAAGTGTTGTACCACTTCTTGTGGTAATGGCTTTAGCTGTTTCACTCCGGGGGTTAGCATTTGTATCACTAGGTAGACTTCCCGATTTTCTTTCACCTATTAACCTTGCTAGGTTACTCACTTCTTGTTCCAGATTTTGAATAGAAGCTTGTTGATTTCTAAATGCTTGAGCATTTTGTTCATTGGTTTGTTTTTGAGATGTGAAAAACTGCGTTTGAGTTTCAACTAGCTTCGTCATCATATCTTCTAAATTCGGCTTTTTATCATCGGTTTGTTGTGGTGGTTTGTTTTGAAAATTAGGTCTTTGCTGATTATAAGTATTATTGGATACTTGTTGATTGCTAGGACCTTGTTGGTTGTTGTATGGAATATTTCGGTTATAATTCTGGTTTTGATTGTAAATCGGTCTTGGCGGTTGATAATTATTCTGATAATTATTTCCAGGCCTTTGGTTTATGTATGAAATATTCTCTCTTTGTTCCATTGTTAATTCAATACTGAGACAATCTTTTTTCAAATGTGGTCCTCCACACTGCTCACAACTAATTCGTATTGAGTGAATATCCTTAGTCATCTTTTCCATTCGTCTCTCCACAGCATCTATCTTTGCGGAAATGGAATCTAAGTCATGGCTAGAATCGGCTCTAGCTGCTTTAGATGATCTAATGATGTCTTTTTCTTGGTGCCACTCATGTGAGTGGGAAGCAGTATTATCAATAATTTTGTAAGCATCAGTTTCAGTTTTCTTCATAATAGAACCACCAGCTGCTATATCTATATCTTTCCTTGTAGTGATGTTGCATCCTTGGTAGAATATTTGTACTATTTGACAGGTGTCTAAACCATGTTGCGGACATCCTCTTAACAACTTTCCATATCTTGTCCACGCCTCATATAGAGTTTCATTTGGTTTTTGTGTGAACGTAACAATTTCTGCTTGAAGTCTTACGGCTTTAGATGCAGGAAAGAATTGTTTAAGAAATTTGTCAACTAAAACATCCCATGTATCAATCGCCCCTTCAGGTAACGATTCCAACCAATCTTTGGCTTCTCCCTTTAAAGTCCAGGGAAATAACATGAGATATATCTGTTCATCCTCCACTTCTCGGATTTTAAATAGTGTGCAGATCCTATTAAAGGTACGTAGATGTTCATTTGGATCTTCCTTCGGCGCACCACTAAATTGGCATTGATTAGTCACCATGTGTAGAATTTGTCCTTTGATTTCATAATCTGGTGCATTAATGTCTGGATGAGTAATTGCGTGACCTTGGCCAGTGCGTTTAGCTCTCATTCGGTCTTCCATACTTAAAGGTTCCAGATTCTCCATAATTGAATTTGTTGAATCGGAATCACTAGATGATTCTGATTTAATGGTTCGTTCCTCAACAATCTCTGTTTGAATGATTGGTGGCTCCGGAGGAAAGTTTAATGGTTCAGGATCTACGAACCGTTCCTGAATATTTTCCGGATTCTCAATTGTGAGGTTGGTTTCAAAAAATGGATTATCGGAAATTTGAACTGAAGTACTTGGTCGACTGGATGACAATTCTAAAGAAAAATCAACGGCGGTTATATTTGCTAAATGTCTTGATCTAGTTACAGGTGGTGAACGTACAAAAGGTGGTGAACGTCTTGCTTGGTGCATTCACTGAATATCCTATTAGTTTTTAAAAAGGAAAGAAAAATTATAATAAGTTATCCAACCAATAGACTTTTCTGATTTTGCCCACGTTTTGAATAGCCAAAAGATGCAGCAGAGGGGCAGGATTCGTTTGGTCTCAATATAATTGAGGACTGTTTGGCTCCAATAACCCGGTCCACGTACAAATCCAACTATTACTACGAACCAGAAAATTTTGATGTCTATCAATTTAACCACTCAAAATAAATTTTCGTAATTTTAAGAAATTTAGATAAGAAGTAGAATAAAAATCTATGTCCTAAAAACTAGAATGGCGAGAAATAAGAAAGAAAAAGAGTTCGTCGCAAAAGGTCGAAAAAGAAAAATGGTTGAAAAATAAAAGGTGACGGAAAAATAAAAGAAACTTATAAAACTTAAAAATACTTGACTAACCTAACCTTATTACTACAACTAACTTAAAATTATAATCGCAAATTGAGATTACTAATTGGAATGATAATTGATACATAGGTAAAAGTTGTCTAAAAATATTAAAGCTTACAGAAAAAACTAAATCCCAAATGGAATTAACTTAAAAAGAAACTAAAACTTAAAAAGGCGTCGCAAAATTCTAAAGTACCTAAATCTTAGTCTAAAGAAAAAGCACTTAAGGAATTCTACGGCAAAGCCTAAAAATCTAGGAGTAAAAATAACTATGGCAAAAACTAAGTTTAAAATTAAATATGAGCTAAAAATACAAATATTACGCTAAAACGATTAAAAAGGGACAAAATATAAAAATATACAAAAAGTTGTAAAAAGTACAATTTTTATAAAAATATTATTTTTATATTTTTTAATTTTTTAAAACTATTAATTTTATAATTTAATTAAACTAATTTAACTAAAATATATATTAAATAAAACTTAAATTAAAAATAAACTTAATAATAATAATAATAATAATTAGGGTTAATAATAATAATAATTAATAATAATCCGTAATAAATGCAGTTTAGGGTTTCTGTTCGCGTGTCAGAGCAGCTCCGCGAGTCGCGGTAATTAATGCAGAAAACCCCGAGAGTTGCGGGGTTCAGAAATTCAGATGACAGCTTATTAAATTCGACGCATTTTTCTTTATTTATTTTTTTTTTTATTTTCTGTTTTCTGTTTTTATATTAATAAAAGATATTTAAATAAAACTTATATTTTTATAAACTAAAATAAAAATAAAGAAACTTATAAAACTTAAATATTTAACAAAATCTTAAAAATACTTATATTTTTGTTTTTCTTTTTATATTTTTGAATAATTAAAACGTATTTTTACAAAAACGAATTTTAATAAAAGTTAACTAAAAATCTTTTTTTTATATATATATATTAGCGTTGCGCTTCCGGCGTTTAAGAGTGTTCCCCGGCAGCGGCGCCAAAAATACTTGATGTCAAAGCTAAGGGATACAAAATAGTTTATATTTTACTAGGAAAAACTATTAAATACGATACAATTTTACACAAGATATTTATTTATTTATAGAATGGATATACTTAAACCTTGCTACAACACTTATAGGCAGTGTACCTAATCGTACAGTAGTGTAGTTTTTAGTAAGTCCGGTTCGTTCCACAGGGAAATCTTTAAACAAAGCTTAACGCTATATTAGTTTACTTTTATAAAAATACAAATATATATATATATATATAAGTAATATTATTATTATAAAGGGGGGTTTTACCGTTTAATGACCGGTTTGTCGATTTTAAAACTTTAGTCGCAGTTAAAACCTAATGTAAAATATAAAATAAATACAAGACTTAAATTAAAGCGTAAAGTAAATAACGATAATGAAATTGCGAATAATAAAAGTGCGATAAAATAAACTTGCGATAATTAAAAAGTACGATAATTAAAAGTGCAATTAAATACAATAATAATAGAAATGCGATATTTAGAAGTGCAATTAAATATAAAATAAAGGAAATTAAATATGAAATAAAAGAATTATGCTTATTTAAACTTCCGTAATCATGATGTTTGACGTGTTGATTTTAGTTTTATGCCCATGGGTTAATTGTCCTTTGTCCTGGATTATTTAATATGTCCGTCTGGTTTTTGTCCATAACTGTCCATCAGTCATAAATATAAAATGCGAGTGTCCTCGTCAAATTATTCTTATACCCGAAGTTAAATATTCCAACTAATTGGGGATTCGAATTGTAACAAGGTTTTAATACTTTGTTTAATGAATACACCAGGTTATCGACTGCGTGTAAACCAAGGTTTTACTACTTTGTAAACAATTACACCAATTACCCTTGAATGTAATTTCACCCCTGTTTTAATTATTCTAGTGGCTATTAATCCATTCCCGTGTCCGGTTAAATGAACGATTATTCGTACATATAAATACCCCGCCCATCGTGTCCGATCGAGTGTATATGGTAATTTATAAGGACGCCCAATTGTAAATCTTTATATTAACATTAACAAACTATCATTTAGTTAAACAAATATAAAGCCCATTAATAGCCCATAGTCTAATTTCCACAAGTGTCGTTCTTTTGTCCAAACCCCAATTATGGTACAAAGCCCAATTACCCAATTTTAGTAATTAGCCCAACATCATGATTACTTCGTTTTAAATAAGCATAATAATAACTTAGCTACGAGACATTAATGTAAAAAGGTTGAACATAACTTACAATGATTAAAAATAGCGTAGCGTTACACGGACAGAATTTCGACTTACACCCTTACAACATTCGCTAACATACCCTTATTATTAGAATTATAATTAAAATTAAAATATAAATTATAAATATATATATATAATTTACGTATGATAAGAAGAAGAAAAAGATTATTTTTACGATCATAATTCGGTTGGCTTTATAGGCAGAATTTCATTTTGGGGCTCCGCGACTCGCGGTGAAATCCTCTTCAAACTCCGCGAGTCGCGGAGAATGAATTTACAGCTCAGTCCCTTTGGAGTCTTTCTCTGCCGACGGTTTTTATTTAAATATAATATATATATATCATTAATATAATTAATTATATATTATATTATATTTATATACATAGTTAACTTGTAATTTTTAGTCCGTTGCGTCGAGCGTTAAGAGTTGACTCTGGACCCGGTTCCGGATTTTCGAACGTCCTTGCGTACAATTTAATATCTTGTACTTTGTGTTTTGAATCTTGTACTCTTGTAATTTCGAGACGTTTCTTATCAATAATTGGAACCTTTTTGATTGTCTTTTGTACTTTTGAGCTTTTTGGTCGTTTGCGTCTTCAATTCGTCGAATCTGTCTTTTGTCTTCACCTTTTATTATTTAAACGAATATCACTTGTAAATAAAACAATTGCAACTAAAAGCTTGTCTTTCTTGAGAAATAATGCTATGAAATATATGTTCGTTTTTAGCATTATCAGTAACCACACAACTTGAAGCCTCAGAATACTTAAAACCAAAGAATTAAGTGAAATCGGTAGTCAAATTCTGTAAAATATTATGTGTAAACTCAATCCAATTCCCTTGAATTAGATTCGGTAACCTTACTGCACAAGAAAACAAGTTAGTAACAAATAGAATATCAATGATACCGAAGATTCATGATACCGAATGTCAACTGTAGTAGTTGACCATACTGAGTCTAAGTCTAAAACTTAGAAATATAACAGAATCCTTTCTCAAATCACACCAATTAGCTGCGTATAATCAAACCGAATGTATAGAATCACAAACACACCACAATCTGCAACACTTAAGATGAATTTTCAGTAATGAAGCAGACTCGGTATGACGGTTATGATACCGAATGTTGATCAAATCTTCAAAACTTGAAGAATTGAAGAAATTGAACTGACAGAAATGTGATTTAACACCTCACGAACACAACTGAATCTTTAAATCTTCACAAAAATCCAGAATCAAGCTTGAATTAAGCAATACCGAGAGTTTTAGCCACAAACTCTAAAAATCAACTTGATTCTCCATAATTGAAGTTAATAAGCTGTAATGATGATCGAATCTCTTTCTAATAGACCTAATACACCTTCGCTGAACTTATCACAAGAATCTGAACGACAGATTATCAAATTCGATAATACCGAATCTGATTCATTTTACCGAGAGTATTCAGATTCTGTAATCTACAATCTCTGGATCGATATAGTGATGTAGAATCACTTCCTGGAAGCTCTGATACCAAATGATAGGTCAGATCATGTTGAGATTGAGAGAAATGATAAGATAGAGTGAGATTCGGTATGTAGGAAGAAAACTCGGTATGAGAGAGAATCGGTACAAATTACATTCCACAGCTTCTAGAACTCAGTTACAATACTATGGCTATCTAATTAGGACTACTTAGGTTCCTTATATAGCCCTCTTCTAAGGAACCTTCATTTAAGCTTAATTCACATTAACACTATACAACTTCGGGGTCCTAACAAGTTTCCTTTATGATGTAACACTGATAGTGCGAAGGGATAAATGATTTCAGATAAGAATAGTTATGAAACTATCTTCAGAATTATCGAAGATATTTATAATGAAAGATTCGATGATGTTTTAGAATTTTAAAATATCTGGAATCAAAGGATGATGCAGGAAATTTTTCTGCGAAGGTTTAATATAAGGAGTAAGGTGTTTGCTAATGATTTCAGCAGACACTGAATCATTTGGATTCTTTGAAGGTAGATTTTGTCTTTGTGATTTGTCCACAGCCTCCTTCATGGTTTATTCAACTGTTTTTCCGCACCAAATTTTCCTCATCTTCTGAACTTTTTCAACACACTAATCTTTATCATCAAACTCTCGACTGTTAAGGTCATTTACAGTTTTTGCTGCTTCATTAGTATTTTTCCAAAATTCGGAGAACTAGTTCGCAGTTTAGAATGTTTTTCAGAAACTTCACATTCGAAGTATATAAGTCTAGGAGATAGACATTATATGTATATATATAACTGTTGGCATAGAATTACTGCGAAATTTGAGAATAATGATTCAAGCTTTTTCGTATGGAAACTACCATTACAAGATGCAGATGAGTACATGATTGGGTTTAAATGAATAAGTATAGTGATTTTTAGGAGAGGCTTAAGTGAAAGGGTAATGAAGTTGTTGATACGTTTTCTGTTAATATGGTGAAATGTAAAAGGTTCCCCGGTAAGGATGGTGAAAGGCAACGTATATATCGAAGTTATAATAAGACTGTTTCGACTGAAAAGTCAAAGTTGACTTGCTGGAGCTGTGACAAAACTGACTACTTTGGAAATGGATTGCAAAGTTATTTTTGATAATAAATGCCAAAGGAGCTGACACAGATATGTGTTAGTCTATGACTTTGGTTTCGAGAGTTTCTATATGTATCGCTATATGCTTAATCCTTCTTTCTGTTGATAACGTGTGGTTGGATCATCCTCTCGGTTGTTTCTTAATTGAGGGGTTTTCAAGAATTATGAATGGTTTGAACGCAGATTGTAATCGTCAAGATACATATGATGTTCTAGAATTTTGAATGATACGAATATTTTTATGGGTTTATTAATAGAAGTGATGTGCTATCACAGTTTTGAATTTAAAGTATGGCTTTGAAAGATGTAGGAATCTAAGAGTGATAATATCGGTTATATCTCGACTTGGATTCTGATATGTTAAAATCAGAATATGCAATTGGATTTGAATGAGTATGGTTGTTTTGATTTATATGAAAGAGTGTATATTGTTATGAAAGTAATGAGTATAGTTAATGATTTGCTGAATCAGAATTGAAGAATGTAACATATTAATTGTGAATTTATCTCTCGGGTATTACCTACTCGTTAAAAGTTTCACAAGTAATATTTTGAACAAATGAATTTTATTACAGTCTTTATGAAAATATATATATGTATATTTTCTTCAGATGTAATATGGATTTAATGAGTTAAAATTAAATTAAACTCATTTGATTTTCGGCTGGAATTTGAAATGAATACTCTCTAAAGCTTTAGAATTTACGTAATCTTCGCGGATTATTTCTTCAATGTAAATGAAATCATGAATCAATACTTCATTATTCATTTTTATTGATATTTCTTTGGTGAATGATGTTGGTTCTCGTGGAATTCTTGCGAACTTCGCAAGATATGAATGATATTTTCTAGGAGGTTTCAAGTATATCAAAGATGAAAGTGTAAAATCAAACATATAATTGAATAATACACTTGGTTTATTATGCAATGGAATTTATTGAATTGAAACAGAGATTGTAGTTAACAATGGTTAAGTTGTTAACTAAGGATGTACATCATAGCATATTAGTAATATGAATTAACCGAGTAGTATCTACCCTTATTCAATTCATACATAATAGCTTAGTACGAAAAGATATATTGTGTTTTAAAAATTCATATATATAAAATATACATATAGATTCTTCAGAGGAAATGAGTTAATACTTCAAAACTCGTTGATACAATATGTCCGTTGATGATTGTGGTGTTGATATCGTTGATAGTTATGGAACGGGTGTAGCTTGTGGTGCTAAAGGTTTTTCCGGTGTTAGTGATACTGATGGTGATGTTGGTGGTACTACCGGTGGCGCTTGTATAACAAGTCTAGCTTGTAAATCACGCCCCATTCTTGTCAGGGTTTCTGCTCTTCCTTCTATCATTTCGGTCCACTCATCTGATTTATGGTGACGGCTGGAATAGATAATCTCTAAGACTTTAAAGATTACATAATCGCCGCAGAATATTTCTCCAATGAAGTTCTGAATCAATACTTCATCGGTTATTGTTGTTGGTACTCCTTGGTATCTATAGTGAGTATGATGTTGATACTCGTGAGACAGTTTATGATGTTGAAGCATGGAATGTGGATGTTGTTGGTGGTGGTAATTGTTCTGTTGGCATTGCTTATGGTGGTACTGTTGATGCCGGTGATGCTACTGGTGCTCGTAACCTTTGCACCATATTCTCCAAAACCACTACCCGAGCGCGAAGCTCGTTGGCTTCTTCTATTATACTGGGGTGATTGTCGGTTCGGACGAGCGGATGAATAAGATCTAAAATTCGAGATAGTATATAGTCATGATGAGATACTCTGGAAATGAGAGAGAAAATGGTGTCTCGAACAGGTTCTCCGGTAAGTGCTTCAGGTTCTTCGCCAAGAAGGAAATGTGGTGGATGGAAGGGATCGCCTTCTTCTTGTCTCCAAGGATTAAGAAGGCTACGAAGCTATCCCCAATTCATCCAGAATAGATGATGGCTAATTGGTTGATCCATTCCGGTCACACTGCTTTCTGAGCTCGAGTAGAACTCTATATCGGAATCCGAGGAACTTGAACTAGTGGCGAGTTCCATTTCGTGTGATTGAATAAAGAATTTTTTTATATGAAATAATTTCCGGCTATCGGATGGTGTGACGACCCGGGAATTTTCGACCAAATTTAAACTTAATCTTTAAATATTTCCGACACGATAAGCAAAGTCTGTAAGGTTGAGTCTCAAAAAGTTTGAACTGTTTAATATATGCAAATGACCTTCGACTTCTCTCGACGAATCACGAACAATTAATTGTAATTAGGTAGGTGTGTGTGTGTGTGTATATATATATATATATATATATATATATATATAAATGGTAATTGAAAAATAAGTTAAAATATAGTGAGTAATATTGTTATTATTACTTTCAAAAATAAATACTAATATTAACATTATTAGTATCATTGTTATTAGTAAAATTGTAAAATTAATTTAAAAATTAATAAAAGTATTATTATTAACTTGATCATAAAGAAATATCATTTTATTTAAAATTGTTATTTTCATTATCCTCACTAGCATCATTATGATATTAATATCATCATTATTATTAAAATTACTAAATTTGTTATTAAAAATCTAATATTAATGTTTGTATAATATTATATTTCTTTAATATGTAAAATACAAAAATAAGTAGATATATAAATATTCATACAAGCAAATTTACAGATATACTTAATTATGTATATATTACAAATTTCAGTTATGGAAATATAGATAAATACATATATTGATACAACAACAACAGACCCAATCCCATATATGTGAGGTATTTTTGTTGTACATATATTGATACAGATACATAGATTTGTAAATATTGTACACGTTTATATATAAATACTGATAAAGAACGTAAATCAGATCATATCGTTTTCAACTATAGAAGATTGATTAGTTCGTACAAATCAACTTAAATTATAAACTACTCTTAAATTCTTTTATTTGGTTGCTTATGAATGAGGATCTTTTGTCTAATCACTTGACTTCTTTAACCAAAGAATCCACTTCCTGTAATTGATTAACAACAATTCAATCGATTTCCTACCTACTACCACTACACATGTTTTATGTTTCCATTTTATTCAAACAACTGTCATTCATATTCATATTTTTTTTTTATCTCGATGAACAACTATCATCAACCCAAACCATCTACTCTATCTGTTTTTGATTTGAATCCCATCTTAACTATCACCATCATTCTCACCACCATAGAATACCATCATCAATTACCACAAAGCCGACACCACTTCACAATCCAATTTTCTTCTTCGGTTCATTGTTCACCCTCACGATCATAACACTACAACACAATAATCACCACCTTCTTAAACCATTTGAACATCAGATCGGCAATCACCTTCAATGAGTCACTCGCTTTTCTCATCCTCCACCGACACCTGCTTGTCACCTTGTTTCCGAATATTTTCATCACCACCACTATCGTCACCATCCTCCATCTCTCTTCTATCCATAACCAATCACCATCTCCTTCTTTCCCTCTTTCCCTCTAACTTCGGTGACAACCACCTCGCCACTTTTCTTTATCTCTCTCTTCCATTGTTACAAACACACGACACCACCATTAATATTGTTTTGTTACTGCTACTGTTGCTGTATATTTCCTATCCAGTTCGAAAGCTGTTAAACCATCAAACCTGTTGTTGTTTCTTTTCATAAACCACCATCACCACCCTCTTTGTCAACCACCATACCATCACCACATGAAAATGCTATTTACGCTACTGCTACAACTTTATTTCTGTTTAATACTCGATGACAAAGAAGATAATATAAGCAAAGAATGAAAAGGAGCTGTTGAAACAAGTTGTTCATATTCATAATTTAAAGTTTGTCAAGTGGGTTGTATTTAATATGTTAAACAACGCATTACTAATTATCTAGGCATATATTAATACATGTGGGGCGATTAGTTTAATTTTATGGCCGACCAAACTTGGATAAAGAATTGAACTTGCTTTTTATGGTGGACCGTGAAGTTGTTCTTGCTGTTGGACATATAGAAACGAAGAAGATATGTTTGATGATGATATAATCGTGGAGATGATAATTAATATAGGATGATTAGATGACGATGTAGGTAAATGATGAGATGATGAAGAAGTTAAACGTATAACTATGATGATACACGATCACGATGATGTTTATCAATGATGTAAAAGATGATGGTGATAACGATTAAAGATAATAATAACCGGATGAATTAATGATGAGGTTGTGATATAGAAGAAGAAATGGAAAAAGGGGTTAAAAAGAATTAGTGTAGGAACTAAAACAGATATGAAGTAACAGATGGATGGTTGAGCGAATGGTCATTGAACGAGAGGTCGTAGGTTCGAGCCTGAGTTGTGAAATTTTTTTTATGGAAGCTTATAATATCTCTTAAGGTAGTAACATTATAATTATTATTATAATTATTATTATTATTATTATTATTATTATTATTATTATTATTATTATTATTATTATTATTATTATTATTATTAAAATTTTGTATTATTAATAGTATTATTATTAGAAAAATTATCATTTTAATTAAAAGTAACATTATTATTAAAATTATCTTTTTTATTATTATTAGGATTATCATAATTTTAGTATTATTACAAACAAATGATATTTTTATAAAAATATCTTTATTATATATATCATATTACATACTATTATTTTTAAAAACTAAAATGTTATTATTATTTAAGTTACATATAATATATAAACATATTTTAATATAATTATATATATATAAATTTTAATACATATCTTAATTAAAACACTTTAATATGAATCTAATATATAAATATTAAGTATTTATTTAAATATATAAATAGATATAATTAAATTATTTATTAATAAACATTAATACAAAAACTTGTTTAAATATTATTATGTGTGTTAATATATATACAAATGATATAGGTTCGTGAACCCAAGGTCAACCCTATACTTATTCAATGACGTCATATGTATTTTTACTACAAAATACAGTATGGTGAGTTTCATTTGCTCCCTTTTTAATTGCTTTTGCAATATATTTTTGGGCTGAGAATACATGCGCTGTTTTATAAATGTTTTACGAAATAGGCACAAGTACTAAAACAAATTCTATGTGGGTTTAAACCAGAAATATACCCTTAGCTTGGTAACATTAAACTACTTGTCTATACACGGTAGGCGCGAATCTTAAAGATAGATCTATTGGGCCTAACAAACCCCATCCTGACTATGGGATGCTTTAGTACTTCGAGGTTATTTTAAACACACCTGATCTGGTGTACTTCATAGGGTAAAACATGAACGTTAAGGCTTGTTACCGGGTGTCTACAGTTTATAGAATACTTTTATACACTTGCGAGTGCACATATATTTATAAACGGAAATCTTGTGGTCTATTAATATATTGAAACGATTGTTATTATAAACCTATGAACTCACCAACCTTTGGTTGACACTTTTAAGCATGTTTATTCTCAGGTATGAAAGAAATCTTCCGCTGTGCATTTGCTCATCTTAAAGATATTATATGGAGTCGTACATGGCATATTTAGGTCAGTACCTCGCAATGGGACCAGATGTTGATGACTTCATCCGGATGGATTAGGACGGGTCTTCACAGTTGGTATCAGAGTGGTGGTCTTAGCGAACCAGGTCTTGCATTAGTGTATCTAACTGATAGTTGTTTATATGCAATAGTGGGTCTGGACGTCGATCGTGTCTGCATGTCAAAAGTTTTGCTTATCATTTAGTGTCGAAATTTATTTGCTTATCATCCTTAAAGTCTAGAAACATCTTACTGCCTCTATTATATAGACTTTGTATAGATAAATTCATATCTTAGCGTATCTATTATTATTACCTTTGCCTGACAGCTTCCGTAGATTCCTCCGTAACTTATGGGATTTAGTATTATATATGCATATGTAAATTATGTATTGTAGGGTATTAAACTACATCTAATAATCTATTTCTTATCAAAAATACTTCTTTTGATCGTATGAGATGAATCCCTCAACCAGTTCGAGTCCCTCAGATTTCGATAGCTATTCCAATAGTTATTGCGACGGCTATTCCGATATGTAGTTTCACTTAAGCTCCGAAAGCAGTGTCACCATAATGAATCAACCAATCAGCCATCCTTAATTCATCTGATGGGTTCGTAGCCTACTTAGTCATTGGAGACAAGAAGAAGGCGATCCCTTTCATCCACCATATTGTCCTCTTGGCAAATAACCTGAAGCACTTACCGGAAAACCTGTTCAAAATACCATTTTCTCTCTCATTTCTAGAGTATCTTGTCATGATTATATACTATCTCAAATTCTAAATCTTATTCATCCGCTCGTTCAGACCGACAATCATCCCGGAATAATGGAAGAAGTCAACGAGTTTCGCGCTCGAGTAATCAATTTGGTGAATATGGTGCAAAACGTACCAGCTTCAGCAACATCATCGGCACCAACAGTACCATCAGTAACAGCACCAGTACCATCAACAATCCATGCCTCAACATCTTATTCTGTACCTCGAGTATAATCATTGTTCTAAGTATCGTTCTACATCAATTATCTTCATTCTTCATGGCAATTAAGTAATCTCTAATGTTTTAGAGATTATGTAAACCAAATGAGATTAATATCATAATAACTCATTAAATTCATGATTACATCTGAAGAAAATATATATGTAAGTATATTTTCACAAAGATTGTAATTAAAAATTCTTTCGTACAAACTGTTAATGGTGAAAATATTTTAATGGGTAGGTAATACGCGAGGAATATTTAGATTTCACATTAATAAGTTACACTGTACATTCTTTCAAATCTGATTCAACAGTCATTTACTATCCTATTTACATCCATCGATACACGTATCCGTTCACCACAGAATAACCATATTCATCCAATTTCATATTTGGATTTTGATTTATCTGAATCCAACAAGTGGCATAATGAAGAAAACATTTGACAAAATAAAATTTGTTAGAAACAAACAAATTAACTATGAGAAAGTTTGTTAAGAATCCACGCTAACTGTTCCTAGCTAATTGTTCCTAGCTAACTGATTACATTTTATTTGTCGCAATTTAATTATCGCAATTTACATTCTCGCAACTTTATTTATCGTTATTTAATTTCTGTTATTTATTTTACGCACTTTAAATATCGGGACACGTATACAAGGTTTTGACATATCATATCGACTCATTTATATATATTATTTGGAATAACCATAGACACTCTATATGCAATAATGATCGAGTTCTCTATACAGGGTTGAGGTTGATTCTACAATAATATATATAATTTGAGTTGTGATCGAGTCTGAGACATGTACACGGGTCACGATACATATTAATTAATTCGAATATTATAAATTAAACTATATATGAATTATTGGACTGTTAACTGTGGACTATCGACTGTGGACTATCAAGATTGGACAATTAAAAATGAATTAAAATATTGATTATAACATATGAAACTAAACAATTCTTCAAGTTTTCCACTTGATTTCATCTTAAACCTCCTTTGTATCCTGACGATTACAATCTTTGTTCAAACCTTTCATGATTCATGAAAACACCTCAATCGAGAAGATGAACCAACCTCACTTCATCTACGAAAGGAAAGATTTATGCATATAGTTATGTACCTGAAAACACTCAGAACCTGAGTAAACGTTTAAAAAATGTATGTGCTAACTCCTTTGGTGTTGTTATTACCGAAAATGACTTTGCAATCCCTTTTCATGGTAGAAAATTTTGTCACAACTCCAGCAAGTCAACTTCGAATTTTCGTTCGAAACAACCTTATTATAACCTCGATATATATGCGTGCTCTTTTATTGTTACCGGAGAACCTTTCATATTCCACCATATTACCATCAGTGTTTAATCATCTAAAAACACAATTCTCCTGAAACCACCTCGGATTGATAACCAACGATTCAGATATCGTAGCATTAAATGCAGAGGAAATAGAAAAATGGTAGATGGTCTAAATGGCCAAAAGTTTGATGATAAAGAAAGGAGTGTTAGGAACGCTCGATGGAAAATTTGGTACTGAAAAATGAATTGAACTAACCATAAAGGAGACCAAGGACAAATACAAGGACCAAATTCTATATTCAAAGAATCCAGGTAACGCTGGATCCAATGAAGTCTTCAACGAATATCTTGCTCCTTATTCATGTTAAAATCTTACGGAAAATTTTCTTCATCAACCTTCGAACTTAGAAATTCCAAAAATATCATCAAAAATATCTTCGATATTTATGAGGATATTTTCATAAATATTCTTGTCCAAAATTATTTATCTCCTCGTGCTATCTATGTTACATCATAAAAGAAACTATTTTGGTTTCTATCATTCTGTAAAATTTAAGTTTAAATTATGAATGTTTCTGGAGTAGTGTTTGGAATTGAAGCATGAGTTAGCGTAATATAATGACGCCCGACCAACGTGGTTATATTACAGTAAATCATGCTGAGTTTCTAATGGAACGTGATAAAGGATCACAGATCATACCATTATCATGAACCATGTTACATAACTCTTTCATTCTACTTAAACTCTGAACATATCAAGATAATATATTCTTGATAGTTCCATCCTCAGGGATTCTGGTAATTTAATAAATCAAATCATGCTAATACATTCCTCTCTGCTTAGAATACTATAATCATTTGAAACTCCATACTTACGAATTCTTAACCATTACTCACTTTACTAGAGGTCGAGAAGAAAATAAAAAGGCAAAGAGCTCCAAAATATAAGAGAAAATATAAAACCCAATAACAAAACGGAGGTTACAAATCGTGGATATTAATATGAATGGCAATATAAAGACACGGTAGAATTAAGAATAGTATCACCCCAAGGTAATAGTTAAAGTAAACAGATTCTTCTGGTGGAAGATTAAAAAGAAGGATGACAGAAATGACAATTAGGAAAATATCAAGGATTAGAACTGGATGAAGCATTTTCACAATTTTTTAGAAATAAGAATTAAGAAAGAAAGTATAGGAGTGATGAAATTAATGGAACGGAAAAAGTGAATTTATAATGGAAGTATCCTACAAAGCAATCGAGGCAGATAATCGCAATTAATTATAGAGATCCAAATTTCCGTAATTACTGAAGAATCAAATCTTATATAGATTTCGATGATTTTCTTTAAATCCCTTGAATTCCGGAATTCAACCAGGACTACCTCACCGGTTAATTCAAATCTGCATTTACTCATTTTCATTTGTTTGTGATTGCTTCATTCGTACATTTCGAAGAATTGAATTATTTATCCTTATTACCCTATAGTGATAAAACTCTAATTACCAACTCATATTCGTCATGAAAACATTCCTATTGTTAGCCATGACCACCACACTCAAATTTCGGGACGAAATTTCTTTAACGGGTAGGTACTGTGACGACCCGGGAATTACCGACCAAATTTAAACTTAATCTTTATATATTTCCGACACGATAAGCAAAGTGTGTAAGGTTGAGTCTCAAAAAGATTGAACTGTTTAATATATGCAAATGACCTTCGACTGCTCTCGACGAATCACGAACAATTAATTGTAATTAGGTATGTATGTATGTGTATATATATATATATATATATATATATATATATATATATATATATATATATATATATATATGGTAATTGAAAAATAAGTTAAAATATAGTTAGTAATCTTGTTATTATTACTTTCAAAAATAAATACTAATATTAACATTATTAGTGTCATTGTTATTAGTAAAATTGTAAAATTAATTTAAAAATTAATAAAAGTATTATTATTAACTTGATCATAAAGAAATATCATTTTATTTAAAATTGTTATTTTCATTATCCTCACTAGCATCATTATGATATTAATATCATCATTATTATTAAAATTACTAAATTTGTTATTATAAATCTAATATTAATGTTTGTATAATATTATATTTCTTTAATATGTAAAATACAAAAATAAGTAGATATATAAATATTCATACAAGCAAATTTACAGATATACTTAATTATGTATATATTACAAATTTCAGTTATGGAAATATAGATAAATACATATATTAATACAACAACAACAGACCCAATCCCACATATGTGAGGTATTGTTGTTGTACATATATTGATACAGATACATAGATTTGTAAATATTGTACACGTTTATATATAAATACTGATAAAGAACGTAAATCAGATCATATCGTTTTCAACTATAGAAGATTGATTAGTTCGTACAAATCAACTTAAATTATAAACTACTCTTAAATTCTTTTATTTGCTTGCTTATGAATGAGGATCTTTTGTCTAATCACTTGACTTCTTTAACCAAACAATCCACTTCCTGTAATTGATTAACAACAATTCAATCGATTTCCTACCTACTACCACTACACATGTTTTATGTTTCCATTTTATTCAAACAACTGTCATTCATATTCATATATTTTTTTTATCTCGATGAACAACTATCATCAACCCAAACCATCTACTCTATCTGTTTTTGATTTGAATCCCATCTTAACGATCACCATCATTATCACCACCATAGAATACTGTGACAACCCGGAAATTTCCAACCAAATTTAAACTTTAATCTTTATATGTTTCCGACACGATAAGCAATATTTGTTAAGTTAAATTTCAAGAATTTTAAACTATATTCATACATTCATTCAACCTCGACCAAGTTCCAACGATTCACGAACCATTAAACGAATATGATTATATTTGTATATGTGTATATATATTATAACTTGAAACGTAAACAAAATATTAGATTAAATACTTTATATGATTGTATTTGTTTCAAAATGTTTATCAATGGAATTAGAAGATAAGATCAAATGATTGAATTATCAGATATATTGAATTATGATTACAAGTCTCTGTTGAAAGGCCCACGTTGATTTGAGAAATCTTTCCATTTTAACAATATTCGGAAAATGGTAAAGTGATTTATAAATAAGAACAAATTGTCAATCATTGAGAACTAGACAAAGGATAGTGGAAGATTGAATCTCATAAAGACTCGATTGATCTATTTAGTTTTAAACGTACAAAAATGTTTTCAGTTTAAAAAGAACTTTATTATTAAAACGTATATAACTTTTATAAATATCTAGAACCACTTTTGACAACTCATTACTTAACTAGTATGATAAAGATAACGATATTTATATTTTATTTTATATATATAACGATTTAAATTAATATTATATATATTTATACGCGTATTATACGTACATAGTTTTATACTTTTACTATACTTAAACTTTACCTTTACTTTATTTTTACTTTACTTTAACTTTAATAATTCACTTTAATAATTCATACTTTAATAATTCACTTTAATAATTCATACTTTAATAATTCACTTTAATAATTCATACTTTAATAATTCACTTTAATAATTCATACTTTAATAATTCACTTTAATAATTCAAAAATCTATTATAAATAGAATTCAATAGGTTTCATTATTTCATAGAAACTTGAAAATATTTTTCTCTATACTCTCTCAATCGATTTACATATATATATTTACTCCGTATTATTTCAAGATATTATTAGTATACATAAAATATTACGACGGAGTGCTGTCCGAGTGATTTCGAAATTGTTTTTCGAGTGGGATAGGATTAAGGAAATTATGGGTTATAGCTATGGAGGTGATTGAGTATGGTTCATGGGTATGCTCGTGAGGTCAATATAGTGTTTATCATTTCCGTTGCATCTACGTACCTTTCCTGCAATATTGAATCTCAATATTGATACGTGAGTACTCATAATTTAACTTTTACATACTAATAGTGTATCCCTGACTAGTGCTCGAGTATTTAGGATTATGCATGCTTGTACTTTTAATATTGCCCTTAGACAGGTTAGGTTGAATGTTGAATTAGTTACACTTGCGGTTGAAATAAGGTATAAGATATGCATGTCCTTGGAAAGCTAGCGAAAAATTAAGAACTTTTCCTTTAGATATCGAATGGTTTCGATGAACGGATTAGAAGTTATAATCAATTGAATTTTCGATATTTTTATTAAAAATGATTATTATTATCGTCGTTTTTATCGTCATTCTAGTTTTATCTTATTATTATGATTATTATTATCTTTATCAATAAAAGGAATTTATCATTAAAAATTGTTATTTTTTTTATTATTACTATCGTTATTATCGTTAAAGTTATAATTAGTATTATTATTATTATCCAATTATTATTATTATTATTATTATTATTATTATTATTATTATTATTATTATTATTATTATTATTATTATTATTATTAGTATTATTATTATTATTATCGTTATTAATATATATATCATTATTTAAAAATGGTTATTGTTATTGTTATTATTATTATTACTATATTATCATTAAGATAATTATTAGTATTATCGTTAATAATGTTATAGTAACTATCATTATTAATATTAGTGTATTTAAAACAAATATTTGTAACACCTAATTATTTTGATTACTATTATTTTCATTATTATGAACACGATATAAAAGACGATTAAAAGCTATTAAACGAAATGATTAGGAAATAATGAGTAAGAGTATCATGATGAAATTAAAATATTATAAGATATTGATTTAGATAAAATTATCATTCTTATTATTTTTATCATTACTATTATTATTAAAAGTATCGTTAGTATTAAAACTATCATTTTAACAAAAATTATCATTTTAATAGAAATGTCATTGTTACTATAAAATATCATTATTATTATTATTTTAAATAGAATTATAATTTTAAAGATAATATTAAAAATTATCGTAAATATTAAAGTTATCATAATTAGAATTATCGTTTTATCATAATATCATCTTAGTAATTATAAATATTGATATTTTTATAATAATAATTATTATTACAAAATAATACAACTTTTACTTACTATCATTATAGATATTATTTTATCAAATAAATATGTGATACAAACATATTTTACTACGTGTAATAACTTACTTTAATAATACCTATCATATTATCTTTATGATATTAAATGAACCCTATAAATTTTATTACTTAATATATATAAAAGTATATTTTATTATATAAATTTAATATAAAATTTTATTTATTAATAAATAAATTATATTATTTACTCTAATAAATCTTTTAAAAATATTTAAAAATATAAAACGACGATATTTAAACTATATATTAATCATGTATAGATTTTTGGAAATTATTTTGAGTCAAATTTACTTTTGTTGACTTTTGCATATTAGTCTCGAGCATTAGGATTGTGGTACACTATGACTTAACCTAATTTGTTAGACAAATATTGACCAATACATAAATATATATAATTAATTTAGGTTCGTGAATCCGAGGCTAACCTTGCACTTGTTCAATGACGTTATATGTATTTTTACTACGAAATACAGTATGGTGAGTTTCATTTGCCCTTTTTACTCTTTACGTTTTTGGGCTGAGAATACATGCAAATGCTTTATTAACTGTTTTACAATATTTATATGCGTGAGTTTCATTTGCCCTTTTTTTATTCTTTACGTTTTTGGGCTGAGAATACATGCAAATGCTTTATTAACTGTTTTACAATATTTATATGCGTGAGTTTCATTTGCTCCCTTTTACTCTTTACATTTTTGGGCTGAGAATACATGCAAATGCTTAATTAACTGTTTTACAATATTTATATGCGTGAGTTTCATTTGCTCCCTTTTTAAATGCTTTTGCAATATATATTTTTGGGACTGAGAATACATGCGCTGCTTTTATAACTGTTTTACGAAATAGACACAAGTACTTAAAACTACATTCTATGGCTGGATTATTAAACCGAATATGCCCCTTTTTAGTCTGGTAATCTAAGAATTAGGGAACAGACACCCTAATTGACGCGAATCCTAAAGATAGATCTATTGGGCCTAACAAACCCCATCCAAAGTACCGGATGCTTTAGTACTTCGAAATTATATCATGTCCGAAGGAGGATCCCGGAATGATAGGGGATATTCTTATATATATCTAGTTAATGTCGGTTACCAGGTGTTCACCATATGAATGATTATTTTTTGTCTCTATGCATGGGACGTATATTTATGAGAACTGGAAATGAAATTCTTGTGGTCGATTAAAATGATGGAAATAAATGATTATGCTAAACTAATGAACTCACCAACCTTTTGGTTGACACTTTAAAGCATGTTTATTCTCAGGTGTTAAAGAAATCTTCCGCTGTGCATTTGCCCATTTTAAAGATATTACTTGGAGTCTTTCATAGCATATTTCGAAGAACGTTGCATTCGAGTCATTGAGTTCATCAAAGATTATTATTAAATCAATTTATAGTTGGATAGTGGATATTATGAAATGGTATGCATGCCTGTCAATTTTTGATGTAAAGAAAGATTGTCTTTTAAAAACGAATGCAATGTTTGTAAAATGTATCATATAGAGTTCAAATACCTCGCAATGTAATCAACTATTGTGAATCATTTATAATGTATATGAACGGGTCCTTTCAGTTGGTATCAGAGCGGTGGTCTTAGCGAACCAGGTCTGCATTAGTGTGTCTAACTGATAAGTCGTTAGGATGCATTAGTGAGTCTGGACTTCGACCGTGTCTGCATGTCAATAGTTTTACTTATCATTTCTAGTCCAAAATCATCTGCTTATCATCCATAGGAAATTATCTGCTTATCATTATTAGTCTTGACACGTCTTGCTACATTAATTGCATGAGTAGTGTATAGACAAACTTCATATCTTAGCGTATCTGCTAAATCATATCTTATCGTATCTGTTACTTTAAACTTTACCTGACATACCCCGCAAATTCCTCCGTAATCTATGAAATCTTTTGATCTCTATATATAGATATCCTATGTAAATAGAATACCACCCGATAGCCGAAAAATAATTTTTATATCGAAAATCCTTTATCCAATCGTACGAAATGGAATTTGTCATCAGTTCAAGTCACTCGGATTCCGAAATGGAATCTCACTCAAGCTCCGAAAGCAGTGTGACCGGAATGGATCAACCAATCAGTCATCACCTATTCTGGATGAATTGGGGATGGGTTCGTAGCCTCCTCAATCATTGAAAACAAGAAGAAGGCGATCCTTTCCATCCACCACATTGCCCTCTTGACGAAGAACCTGAAGCACTTACCGGCGAACCTGTCCGAAACACCATTTTCTCGCTCATTTCCAGAGTATCTCGTCACGATTATATATTACATCAAATTTTTGATTTTATTTATCCGCTCGTCTGAACCGACAATCACCCCGGTGTAATAGAAGAAGTCAACGAGCTTCGCGCTCTGGTAGTGGCTTTGGAGAATATGGTGCAGAGATTACAAACACCAGCAGCAGCATCAGCAGCATAACCAGTACCACCATCATCAACGCCAACAGTACCATTACCACCTCCAACCACAACCGCGTCGTAAACCTCAACTTCACAATCTGTCCCACGAGCATCAACGTTATACGCACCATAGATACCAAGGAGTACCAACAACAATAACTGACGAAGTATTAATTCATAACTTCATTGGAGAAACATTCCGCGGTGATTATGTAATCTGTAAAGTCTTAGAGATTATCTAATCTAGCCCTAACCATAAATCAGTTAAGCGAACCAAAATGATAGAAGGGAGAGTAGAAACCCTGACAAAAATGGTGTGTGATTAACAAGCTAAACTTGCTTTACCAATAGCATCAACAGTACCGTCAGCGTTACCAGCATCGTCAGTACAGTCAACATCCGAATCAACAACACAGATAACATCACAAACTCCGTCAGTTCAAGAATCACTGTGGACATCATTATGAATCAATAACGTGTATATTGTATCAACGAGTTATGAAGAATTAACTCATTCCCTCTCAAGAAATTATATGTATATTATATATATATATTTTTTGAAATAAATCTTTCCGTGCTAAACTATTGTGTGTGAATCTTAACTACTCGGTTAATTCATATTACAAATATGAAATAATGTACGTCCTTCGGCCGCAACTTAACCAGCGTTAACTACAATCTCTGTCGCAATTCAACAAATTCCAATTCATAATAAATCAAGTATATATTTGATTTTACACTTTCATCATCGATGTACCAGAAACTTTTCAGATAACATCATTCGTACTTTGCGAAATTCACAAGAATTCCACGAACCGAACATCATACATCAACAAATAATGAAGTATTGATTCATAATTTCAATGTCATTAAAGAAATACTGCGTAAAAGTTATGTACTTTTTAAAGACTTTAGGGATTATTCAATTCTAGTTTCAACCGTAAATCAAATGAGCTTAATTTAACATTAACTCATTAAATCTATGTTACATTTGAAGAAAATATACATATATATTTTTTCATAAAGACAGTAATAAAATTCTTTTGTACAAAATATTAATTGTGAAATTTTTTTTAACGGGTAGGTAATACCCGAGAGATATATAAATTCACAATTAATATGTTACATTCTTCGAATCTGATTCAGCAAATTATCCATTATACTCCCTACTTTCACAACAATATACATTCTTTTATAGAAATCAAAACAACCATACTCATTCAAAATTTAATTACATATTCTGATTTTGAAATCTCAAAATTCAACTCGAGATATGACCAAAATCATCACTCTTAGATCCTTACATCTTTCACAAGCTATATTTTGACTTCAAAACTGTGTTAGAACATCAAATGTATGTTAACGATTACAATCTGTGTTCAAACCCTTCGAAAATTTCTGAAGACACTTCGAATGATGAGCAATCGAGATAATGATCCAACCACATGTTACCCACAGTTATGTACCCGAAAAACTCTTGAAACCAAAGTAAAAGTTTAAACAACGTATCCGTGTCAGATTCTTTGGCATTTATTAGAAAAAATAACTTTGCGACTCCTATTCAAAGTAGCCAGTTTTGTCACAGCTCCAGCAAGTCAACTTCGACTTTTCAGTCAGACTAACCTTATTATAACCTTGAGATATACACCATCGTTACCAGGGAACCTTTTACATTCCACCACATTATTAGTAGATGTACCAACAACTTCATTACCCTTTGACTTTAGCCTCTCCAAAAAGTCATTATAATTATTTATTGAAACCCCATCATTTACTCATTCGCATCTTGTAATGAGAATTGCCATACGAATCATTGGGAATTAGCAATCAGTATTTTGAAATCTCGCAGCATGTCTACGCCAACAGTTATATGTGTATATATAACGTCTATCTTCTGGACTTAATTTGAATGTGAAGTTTCTGAAAAACACTCCGAACTAAGAATTGGTTCTCCGAAAATGGAAAAAATGCTGATGAAGCAGCAAAAACTAAAAATGACTTTAAACGGTTAAATCTGAATGATAATGATGAAGTGTGCTGGCAAAGCGCAGAAAAAGAGAAGTTTTGGAACTGGAAAACGGATTGAGCAAAGTAGGAAGGAGGCTTTGGACAAATTACAAAGACTGAACCTGACTTCAAAGGATCCAAATGATTCAGTACCTGCTGAAGTTATTAACGAATACCTTGCTCCTGACTCTAAACCCATGCGGACAATATTCTTCATCATCCTCTGATATTAGAAATTCTAAAATATCATCATATCTTTCATTATAAATATCCTCCATATTTCTGAAGATATTTTCTTAATTTTTCTTATTTGAAATCATTTACCTCTTTGCGCTATCTGTATTACATCATAAAAGAAACTATTTTAGTTTCTAAATTCTGAAACATTCAAGTTTAAAATAGGAATATTTTGAAGTAGTGTTGGGAACTGAAGCATGAATTAGTATAATATAATGACACTTGATCAACGTGATTATATTACAGTAAGTCATGCTGAGTTTCTAAATGGAACGTGATGATTCACAGATCATAATATCATCATGTGCCATGTTATACGACTCTTGTATTCTATTTAACCTCTAAAATATCAAGAAAATATTTCTTGATGATTCGGCCTTTTCCAAGGTATTCTAGTAATTTGACAAGTCAAGATCGTGCCATCACAATTTCCTTCCTAGAACATTAACAATGTTGATTCTGAAATTCATATCTGTGAATTCTGGACCTTTACAAGCGGTGCTTAATCGCAAGAAGAAGAAACAAAAGGACAAAACTCCGAAATAAAAATTGGGGTATAAATTGCAGCAAATAAAAGAGAGCATTAACTGTTAATGATAATGATTATAGAAGACAGAAGCAGAGACTTTGAAATATAAGGGAACATATAAAGCCCAACGATAAACCAGAAATTATAAACCATATATATCGATGCATATAGCAATATAAAGACACGGGAGAACTAGAAACACTATAAACCCAAGAGTATAGTAGAAGTAAATAGATTCTTCCGGCGGTAGATGAAAAAGAAGAATGACCGATATGAAAGTTAGAAGTATATCGAGAATCAGAACTGGATGGAGCATATTTATGAATACTTTAAAATATGAGTTGAGGGGGAAAGAATAAAAGGTGATGAAACATGACTAAGAACTTAGAAATCAACAGATTTAGCTCACACAATGGCAGAATAAGTGAATCAAACCCTCTAGTGAATAGGTTATTTTTTTTTTTTGATTAATTTAGTCAAACCACAACTAAATCAAGTGTGATTAGATCAACACCTAGAGCTATTATTCACCACCTAGGTGATTTGGACTGAGAGAAAATTGGAGGAGCTCACTAGATCTGAGTGTGTGTAACAAATAAGAGGCTTAACCTAAAATTGAAGAACATAAGACTTTATATACCCCTGTTGTTGACTCACCCATACTATTCATTCATCACACATACGAGTTGGCTTCATCAGCCGTACGGGTGATCACTCACTCGTGTCTTCTCATTTAGGTTGTAATTGTGACTTAGCTCAGCATCAGCCGTACGTATGAGCCTGTCAGCTGTACTAGTGAGGCTTCATTCGTACGTCTGACTAAGTCTAACATAGTCAAACATCTAAATCTCATTCCTGCAGTTCCTGTAACCACATACAAACACGTATAGGATAATAACGAGCAATCATGGTGGCCTGCAAACTGTTGTACCTGCAATGGACGTGGGTAGATGTCTAGGGACTTGCATAAAATGCATCAACAGAAGGTGTGAGTTGTAAGGAAACGAAGGAGGTGAATTTATAAGAAAATCTCCGACAGAACAATTAAAATGGATGATCGCATTTAAAGCGGATCCTAATTCCCTTGATTACCGGAGAGTCAAATCTTATTAAGAAGATTTTCTTCAAATCCCTTGAAATCTGGGAATCAATCATATCTACGTCAAATGATAAGATGAATCTACACTTACTCATTTCACTCTTCTATGTTAGCTTCATTCGTACTCTTCATATAAATGGATTGTTTATCCAAATTATTCGCTGATGATAAAACTCTAATTTTCAGCCCGTATGCATCATAAAAACATGCTTATTATCATTCATGACCTTTCCACTCAAATTTCAGGACGAAATTTCTTTAACGGGTAGGTACTGTGACAACCCGAAAATTTCCAACCAAATTTAAACTTTAATCTTTATATGTTGCTGACACGATAAGCAATATTTGTTAAGTTAAATTTCAAGAATTTTAAACTATATTCATACATTCATTCAACCTCGACCAAGTTCCAACGATTCACGAACCATTAAACGAATATGATTATATTTGTATATGTGTATATATATTATAACTTGAAACGTAAACAAAATATTAGATTAAATACTTTATATGATTGTATCTGTTTCAAAATGTTTATCAATGGAATTAGAAGATAAGATCAAATGATTGAATTATCAGATATATTGAATTATGATTACAAGTCTCTGTTGAAAGGCCCACGTTGATTTGAGAAATCTTTCCATTTTAACAATATTCGGAAAATGGTAAAGTGATTTATAAATAAGAACAAATTGTCAATCATTGAGAACTAGACAAAGGATAGTGGAAGATTGAATCTCATAAAGACTCGATTGATCTATTTAGTTTTAAACGTACAAAAACTTTTCCAGTTTAAAAAGAACTTTATTATTAAAACGTATATAACTTTTATAAATATCTAGAACCACTTTTGACAACTCATTACTTAACTAGTATGATAAAGATAACAATATTTATATTTATATTTTATATATATAACGATTTAAATTAATATTATATATATTTATACGCGTATTATACGTACATAGTTTAATACTTTTACTATACTTAAACTTTACCTTTACTTTATTTTTACTTTACTTTAACTTTAATAATTCACTTTAATAATTCATACTTTAATAATTCACTTTAATAATTCATACTTTAATAATTCATTTTAATAATTCATACTTTAATAATTCACTTTAATAATTCAAAAATCTATTATAAATAGAATTCAATAGGTTTCATTATTTCATAGAAACTTAAAAATATTTTTCTCTAAACTCTCTCAATCGATTTACATATATATATTTACTCCGTATTATTTCAAGATATTATTAGTATACATAAAATATTACGACGGAGAGCTGTCCGAGTGATTTCGAAATTGTTTTTCGAGTGGGATAGGATTAAGGAAATTATGGGTTATAGCTATGGAGGTGATTGAGTATGCTTCATGGGTATGCTCGTGAGGTCAATATAGTGTTTATCATTTCCGTTGCGTCTACATACCTTTCCTGCAATATTGAATCTCAATATTGATACGTGAGTACTCATAATTTAACTTTTACATACTAATAGTGTATCCCTGACTAGTGCTCGAGTATTTAGGATTATGAATGCTTGTACTTTTAATATTGCCCTTAGACAGGTTAGGTTGAATGTTGAATTAGTTACACTTGCGGTTGAAATAAGGTATAAGATATGCATGTCCTTGGAAAGCTAGCGAAAAATTAAGAACTTTTCCTTTAGATATCGAATGGTTTCGATGAACGAATTAGAAGTTATAATCAATTGAATTTTTGATATTTTTATTAAAAATGATTATTATTATCGTCGTTTTTATCGTCGTTCTAGTTTTATCTTATTATTATGATTATTATTATCTTTATCAATAAAAGGAATTTATCATTAAAAATTGTTATTTTTTTTATTATTACTATCGTTATTATCGTTAAAGTTATAATTAGTATTATTATTATTATCCAATTATTATTATTATAATTATTATTATTATTATTAGTATTATTATTATTATTATCTTTATTAATATATATATATCATTATTTAAAAATGGTTATTGTTATTGTTATTATTATTATTACTATATTATCATTAAGATAATTATTAGTATTATCGTTAATAATGTTATAGTAACTATCATTATTAATATTAGTGTATTTAAAACAAATATTTGTAACACCTAATTATTTTGATTACTATTATTATCATTATTATGAACACGATATAAAAGACGATTAAAAGCTATTAAACGAAACGATTAGGAAATAATGAGTAAGAGTATCATGATGAAATTAAAATATTATAAGATATTGATTTAGATAAAATTATCATTCTTATTATTTTTATCATTACTATTATTATTAAAAGTATCGTTAGTATTAAAACTATCATTTTAACAAAAATTATCATTTTAATAGAAATGTCATTGTTACTATAAAATATCATTATTATTATTATTTTAAATAGAATTATTATTTTAAAGATAATATTAAAAATTATTTTAAATATTAAAGTTATCATAATTAGAATTATCGTTTTATCATAATGTCATCTTAGTAATTATAAATATTGATATTTTTATAATAATAATTATTATTACAAAATAATACAACTTTTACTTACTATCATTATAGATATTATTTTATCAAATAAATATGTGATACAAACATATTTTACTACGTGTAATAACTTACTTTAATAATACCTATCATATTATTTTTATGATATTAAATGAACCCTATAAATTTTATTACTTAATATATATAAAAGTATATTTTATTATATAAATTTAATATATAATTTTATTTATTAATAAATAAATTATATTATTTACTCTAATAAATCTTTTAAAAATATTTAAAAATATAAAACGACGATATTTAAACTATATATTAATCATGTATAGATTTTTGGAAATTATTTTGAGTCAAATTTACTTTTGTTGACTTTTGCATATTAGTCTCGAGCATTAGGATTGTGGTACACTATGACTTAACCTAATTTGTTAGACAAATATTGACCAACACATAAATATATATAATTAATTTAGGTTCGTGAATCCGAGGCCAACCTTGCACTTGTTCAATGACGTTATATGTATTTTTACTACGAAATACAGTATGGTGAGTTTCATTTGCCCTTTTTACTCTTTACGTTTTTGGGCTGAGAATACATGCAAATGCTTTATTAACTGTTTTACAATATTTATATGCGTGAGTTTCATTTGCCCTTTTTTTATTCTTTACGTTTTTGGGCTAAGAATACATGCAAATGCTTTATTAACTGTTTTACAATATTTATATGCGTGAGTTTCATTTGCTCCCTTTTACTCTTTAAGTTTTTAGGCTGAGAATACATGCAAATGCTTTATTAACTGTTTTACAATATTTATATGTGTGAGTTTCATTTGCTCCCTTTTTAAATGCTTTTGCAATATATATTTTTGGGACTGAGAATACATGCGCTGCTTTTATAACTGTTTTACGAAATAGACACAAGTACTTAAAACTACATTCTATGGCTGGATTATTAAACCGAATATGCCCCTTTTTAGTCTGGTAATCTAAGAATTAGGGAACAGATACCCTAATTGACGCGAATCCTAAAGATAGATCTATTGGGCCTAACAAACCCCATCCAAAGTACCGGATGCTTTAGTACTTCGAAATTATATCATGTCCGAAGGAGGATCCCGGAATGATAGGGGATATTCTTATATGTATCTAGTTAATGTCGGTTACCAGGTGTTCACCATATGAATGATTATTTTTTGTCTCTATGCATGGGACGTATATTTATGAGAACTGGAAATGAAATTCTTGTGGTCTATTAAAATGATGGAAATAAATGATTATGATAAACTAATGAACTCACCAACCTTTTGGTTGACACTTTAAAGCATGTTTATTCTCAGGTGTTAAAGAAATCTTCCGCTGTGCATTTGCCCATTTTAAAGATATTACTTGGAGTCTTTCATAGCATATTTCGAAGAACGTTGCATTCGAGTCATTGAGTTCATCAAAGATTATTATTAAATCAATTTATAGTTGGATAGTGGATATTATGAAATGGTATGCATGCCTGTCAATTTTTGATGTAAAGAAAGATTGTCTTTTAAAAACGAATGCAATGTTTGTAAAATGTATCATATAGAGTTCAAATACCTCGCAATGTAATCAACTATTGTGAATCGTTTATAATGTATATGAACGGGTCCTTTCAAATACCATCATCAATTACCACAAGGCAGACACCACTTCACAATCCAATTTTCTTCTTCGGTTCATTGTTCACCCTCACGATCATAACACTACACCACAATAATCACCACCTTGTTGAACCATTTGAACATCATATCGGCAATCACCTTCAACGAGTCACTCGCTTTTCTCATCCTCCACCGACACCTGCTTGTCACCTTGTTTCCGAATATTTTCATCACCACCACTATCGTCACCATCCTCCATCTCTCTTCTATCCATAACCAATCACCATCTCCTTCTTTCCCTCTTTCCCTCTAACTTCGGTGACAACCACCTCGCCACTTTTCTTTATCTCTCTCTTCCATTGTTACAAACACACGACACCACCATTAATATTGTTTTGTTACTGCTACTGTTGCTGTATATTTCCTGTCCAGTTTGAAATCCGTTAAACCATCAAACCTGTTGTTGTTTCTTTTCGTAAACCACCATCACCACCCTCTTTGTCAACCACCATACCATCACCACATGAAAATGCTATTTCCGCTACTGTTACAACTTTATTTCTGTTTAATACTCGATGACAAAGAAGATAATATAAGCAAAGAATGAAAAGGAGCTGTTGAAACAAGTTGTTCATATTCATAATTTAAAGTTTGTCAAGTGGGTTGTATTTAATATTTTAAACAACGCATTACTAATTATCTAGGCATATATTAATACATGTGGGGCGATTTGTTTAATTTTATGGCTGACCAAACTTGGATAAAGAATTGAACTTGCTTTTTATGGTGGACCGTGAAGTTGTTCTTGCTGTTGGACATATAGAAACGAAGAAGATATGTTTGATGATGATATAATCGTAGAGATGATAATTAATATAGGATGATTAGATGATGATGTAGGTAAATGATGAGATGATGAAGAAGTTAAACGTATAACTACGATGATACACGATCACGATGATGTTTATCAATGATGTAAAAGATGATGGTGATAACGATTAAAGATAATAATAACCGGATGAATTAATGATGAGGTTGTGATATAGAAGAAGAAACATAAAAAGGGGTTAAAAAGAATTAGTGTAGGAACTAAAACAGATATGAAGTAACAGGTTGATGGTTGAGTGAATGGTCATTGAATGAGAGGTCGTAGGTTCGAGCCTGAGTTGTGACATTTTTTTTATGGAAGCTTATAATATCTCTTAAGGTAGTAACATTATAATTATTATTATTATTATTAATATTATTATTATTATTATTATTATTATTATTATTATTATTATTATTATTATTATTATTATTATTAAAATTTTGTATTATTAATAGTATTATTATTAGAAAAATTATCATTTTAATTAAAAGTAACATTATTAATAAAATTATCATTTTTTTATTATTAGGATTATCATAATTTTAGTATTATTACAAACAAATGATATTTTTATAAAAATGTCTTTATTATATATATATATATATATATATATATATATATATATATATATATATATATATATATATATATATATATATATATATATATATCAAATTACATACTATTATTTTTAAAAACTAAAATGTTATTATTATTTAAGTTACATATAATATATAAACATATTTTAATATAATTATATATATATAAATTTTAATACATATCTTAATTAAAACACTTTAATATGAATCTAATATATAAATATTAAGTATTTATTTAAATATATAAATAGATATAATTAAATTATTTATTAATAAACATTAATACAAAAACTTGTTTAAATATTATTATGTGTGTTAATATATATACAAATGATATAGGTTCGTGAACCCTAGGTCAACCCTATACTTATTCAATGACGTCGTATGTATTTTTACTACAAAATACAGTATGGTGAGTTTCATTTGCTCCCTTTTTAATTGCTTTTGCAATATATTTTTGGGCTGAGAATACATGCGCTGTTTAATAAATGTTTTACGAAATAGGCACAAGTACTAAAACTAATTCTATGTGGGTTTAAACCAGAAATATACCCTTAGTTTGGTAACATTAAACTACTTGTCTATGTACGGTAGGCGCGAATCCTAAAGATAGATCTATTGGGCCTAACAAACCCCATCCTGACTATGGGATGGTTTAGTACTTCGAGGTTATTTTAAACATACCTGATCTGGTGTACTTCAGAGGGTAAAACATGAACGTTAAGGCTTGTTACCGGGTGCCTACAGCTTATAGAATACTTTTATACACTTGCGAGTGTACATATATTTATAAACGGAAATCTTGTGGTCTATTAATATATTGAAACGATTGTTATGATAAACCTATGAACTCACCAACCTTTGGTTGACACTTTTAAGCATGTTTATTCTCAGGTATGAAAGAAATCTTCCGCTGTGCATTTGCTCATCTTAAAGATATTATATGGAGTCGTACATGGCATATTTAGGTCAGTACCTCGCAATGGGACCAGATGTTGATGGCTTCGTTCGGATGGATTAGGACGGGTCTTCACAGATGGTATTCTAATTACATAGAATATCTATTTATATAGAATAAAAGATTTCGTAGATTACAAAGGAATTTACGGAATATGTCAGGCAAAGTTTACAGTAACAGATACGCTCAGATATGATTTTTGTCTATACACTATTTATGCAATCAATGCAGTAAGGTGTGTCTAGACTAAGAATGATAAGCATGTAATTTTCGACAAGAATTGATAAGCAAAACTTTTTGACATGCAGCTAAGGTCGAAGTCCAGACTCACTAATGCATCTTAATAACTATCCATTTGATAAAATAATATTGATAATAATAATAATGAGTAAAAGTTGTATTATTTTGTAATAATAATAATGATAATATTAATAAAGATAATGTTATTAAAAGTGTTTAATATAAATAACAAAGGTAATAATAATGATATTAATAATACTAATAAAATTGATAATAACGATAATTTTAAATAAAACGGTAGTTTTAAATTCTATACTTTTAATAATACTATATTCTTAATAAAAACGATAATTTTTAATAGAATGATAGTTTTAATAAAAATGATAAATTTTAAATGATAATTGATAGTATCGATACTTTAATATTAGTAAAAAAAATAATATAATTTATCTTAATAATAATATTTACTATATATAATAATTATCATAATAAGAATAGTAATAATAATATTTTATAAAAATAATTCTATCAAAATGATAATTTTTAATAATAATCCTAATATGATAATAATGATAATATTTTATAATAAAAATGATATTTCTATTAGAAATGATAATTTTAATAAAAGTGATAATTTTTAATATTAATGATACTTTTAATAATAATAATAATGATAAAAAATAATAAAATGATAGTTTTTTATAAAAATGTTACTTTTTATAATAACGATAATTTCAGTAATAATATCAATAATAATAATTATAATAATAATAATAATAATAATAATAATAATAATAAATATAATAATAATAATAATAATAATAATAATAATAATAATAATAATAACCTTAGTGATAATAACGATAATGATAATAATAATAATAATAATTTATAGATAATAATAATAATAACGACGATAATAATAACGACGATAGTAATAATAATAATAATAATAATATTAGAGTTAGCGATAATTCAATTGACTATATCTTTAAATCCGTTCATCGAAATCATACGACTTCTAAATGAAAAGTTAATAATTTTTCGACAGCTTTCCAACGACATGCATATTATATACCTTATATCAGTATTATATGTATTAAATTCGTGATTCATCATACACTATTTAACGACGAAATAAAACATACAAGCATGCATGATCATATATACTCGAGCACTAGTCAGGGATACACTATTAATATATAAAAGATAAGATATGAGTGCTCACATATCAATATTTAGATTCAATATTGCAGGAAAATACGTAGACGCGACAGAGATGGTAAACCCTAGATTGACTTCACGAACATACCCCCGAACAATACCTATAACCTCCATAGCTATAACCCATAATTTCCTTAGCTCTATCCCACTCAAAAAAAACCATTTTGAAATCACTCGGACAGCACTCTGTCGTAATATTTTATGTATAATACTACTAATAATTATAATACTCCTTACCATAAGATTAATAATAATATTAATCTTAATAATAATAATAATAATAATAATAATACTAATAATAATAATAATAATAATAATAATAATAATAATAATAATAATAATAATAATAATAATAATAATAATAATAATAATAATAATAATAATAATATAATTAATAATATATACGGAGTGTGTGTGGAAATGAAGAATTAATTACGCGAATCAGACTTCGGACAATTTATAGAACTTTAGCCACCTAACCACACCATGCGATCGCATGGCTGCTCTTTCCAGCTCACATCCATTTAAATCGTGGGCGACTATGGTTTATTATAATATATATATTTATATATTTAATTTATATTTATATAATTAATTATATATTATATTAAATTTACATGTATAGTTGACTTGTAAAATTAGTTCCGACGACTTGTATGTTGGAAAACGGTTTATGTCAGAGTTCCGATTTATCAAACATCGTTACGTACGCTTACAAAACTTATACTTTACATTTCGTGACTCGTACCCTTTATCAAAATATGGACTAAAATCTTTGATAACAATTTTACTTGAAATGTAACTTATACATTTAAGTGTTTTGGTCATTTGCTTCTGTAAATCAACTTCTCGTTTTATTAAAATATATTTAATAATATATTTAAAATATTATTTCAATCAAAACCTTTTATAACTATATTGATATTACATTGTAAAACATATATGTATATATATATGTGTATATATATATATATATATATCTTTATTTAGGAATATAATTTATATATATAATTGGAATATTTATATAATATTTAGTTTTCAAAATTAGTTATATTTCAAAGTCCGTTTTATATAATTTAAACTCGTTCAAATAATAGAAGTTATTATATCAAATAATGTTTTTAATAATATGAAAACTAAATAATTAATTTATCAAGGGACACGAGGCAATTACTGTAAAGCATGCTTTTGATAATTAATCGAGAATCTTCACTAACTTCTGACTAACACTCGTTAATGACACTTTATCCCAATCATGTAAATTATTTCACCAATTATTTCGAATACCGTTAAAAAGGAAAGGTTTCCTAAATCAAAGTGGACCTCTCAACAAAGACCCGTAATCATAACACAATGTATCTGATAACTCAATCATTTGGTATCATCTTTTATTTCCATCAGTAAATACGATCATGTAAAGTATTATACCTAATACTTTGTTTACGTGTTTAAGTTATAATATATATACACGTATATATATACAATCATATCCATTTGTATAATGGTTCATGAATCGTTGGAATTTGGTCTAGGTTAAATGAATGTATGAACATAGTTTAAAATTCTTGAAATTCAACTTAAAAAACTTTGCTTATCGTGTCGGAATAATATAAAGATAAAGTTTAAATTTGGTCGGAAATTTCCGTGTTGTCACAACATGTGTGGCCAAAAATAACCCATTCTCTTGATCCTGCTAACTATCGTTCGGTAGCGAGAATGTGTGGAGCAAGCCCCTTCGTGCATTTCTCGTATTATCTCTTTGGCCTGCGCCGGGCCAACGCACCTTAAGTAAGGCTCTGTGAATGATTTCCTGTACAGGACGCCATTTTTAATGTTATACATTGGTGCCCGCATTCGTATCCTACGGGCTTGTAATTTTTCTTCTGGTAGGGTACCGTCGGCAAGGTATTTTATGAAAGGTGTCATCCAACATTCTTTATCTGCTGTGATTGTTGCCATGAGAGTATCCTCTTCGGTTGACTTTCTTTCCAGTAACCATAACTTTTTTGGTGAAGTGGTCATATAGCAAAGAGGCAAGCTTGCTCAAAGCATCTGCTTTCTTGTTACGGTTACGGAGTATTTGTTTTATTTCAAATGATGCGAAGGTGTTGGTTAGTGCTTTCGTAAGTTCTAGGTATTTTTGCATCGATGTATCCTTTGCTTCAAAGCTGTCGTTTAACTGGCTTGCTACCAGTTGTGAGTCGACATAAGCTGTGAGTTGTCGTACATCAATACTTTTAGCCAAGCGTAATCCAGCTATTAGTGCTTCATACTCGGCCTCGTTGTTTGAGGCGGCGAACTTCAGCCGGATAGCGTAGGTTATTTCTTCTCCGTTTGGGGAAATAAGGAGTAGGCCTATGCCGGCCCCCTCCTCACTTAACTCTTTGCCCGTATATAGTTCCCAGAACTCGTCCGTTTCCCTTCTTGTGACTGTAGTTTCGCCTTGCTTGATCATGTCAGAAGGGAGCTCCACTAGAAAGTCAGCTATGACATGGCCCTTGACCGAATGTCTCGGGAGGAAGGTGATTTCGTGCTCGCCAAGTTCTATTGCCCATTTCGCCATTGTCTCGGAAATTTCTAGCCTAGTCAGGACGTGTTTGATTGGTTGGTCCGTGAGAACTTGTATCGGATGTGCTTGAAAATATCGCCGTAACCGCCTGGCTGTGTGCACTAAAGCACAAATTAGTTTTTCCATGGCCGGGTAGTTTACTTCTCCAATTTGTAATAATTTTCTTATGAAGTACACCGGCATTTGTGTTTTACCTCTGTCGGCAATTAGAACCGAGCTAATTGCCTCGGAAGTGGCGGCAACGTATACCGTGAGGGTTTCACCCGGTGTAGGTGTCGTTAATGTTGGCAGCTCCTTTAAGAATGCCTTTACATCTTGGAAGGCCTGCTCGGCCTCATCCGTACAAATGAATTTTTTTTTGCTCAGGCAGCCCTTTAACGTCAGGAAAAAGGGGAGAGCTCTGTCGGCGGCTCGTGACAGAAACCTTGTGAGTGCCGCTAGCTTCCCGTTTAAGCTTTGCACGTCTTTTTTATTCTTGGGTGACTGCATGTCTTCGATTTCTTGGATTTTCTTAGGGTTTGCCTTAATTCCTCTTGGAGTGATCGTGAAGCCTAAGAAGCGGCCTTCTTCCATTCCGAAAGAGCATTTTGACGGATTTAGCTTCATATTGATTTTGCGTAGCGAATCGAACGTTTCAATGATGTCTAAAATCATTTGTTCTTCTGTTTTGCTCTTGATGACGATGTCGTCCACGTATGCTTTGATATTTCGTCCAATTTAGTCCTGGAATGCTTTGTGGATTACTTGTTGGTATGTTGCTCCGGCATTCTTTAACCCAAATGGCATTTTTGTATAGCAGAAAATGCCATTGTTTGTGAAGAATGCGGTCTTTTCTTCCTCGATTTCTGCCATTGGAATTTGTTGGTAACCCCTGTATACATCCAGGAAGCTTAGGAACTAGAAACCCGAGAGGGACTCAACCTTTCAATCAATTTTCGGCAGAGGGTAATTGTCTTTTGGGCATGCTTTATTGATGTCCTTGTAGTCGACACACATGCGCCAAGATTCGTTTGCCTTCTTTACCATCACGGGGTTCGCCACCCATGTTTGATATTTTACTTTTTTCATTATATCGGCGTCGACTAATCGTTGTACCTCATTATCCAGGAATTCGCTTCGTTCTAACGCCATTGCTCTTTTCTTCTGAATGACCGGTGTGATGTTCGGGTTTACGTTTAGTCGATGTTGGGCTATTTCCCGTGGGACACCCATCATGTCAGATGGTTCCCAGCCGAAGACATCAATATTTGCTGCTAAGAGTTTATAGAGTGTGTCCTTTGTGATCATATACATATTATTGTATATGTGTATTTTATTTGCCAAGAGCTAAAGACAGAATTACGCGAATTATAATCCAAAGTTATGCAATATTCACTAAAAATAAGCACAGCAGTTATGTTTTCGCATTAACAAAAGTCTGCGGTTTAATCCGCTAAGTTTTTGCGGATAGTTAAGCAATCCGCAAACCACAGATATTTCGAATACTATAAATAGAGAGCATGGCCTCTCATTTATAGGTTGTTGATTCTCTGCCATTTGCCCAAGCCTTTGTGATTTCCACTTGTGATCTTGCCCAAGGGATTTTTACATCGCGCTAAGGTGAATCATGCTAATTGACAATCAAGACCGGGTCGGGGTGGTTGATCACTTGATTGCTGAAGTGAAAGACGATCATCGGGGCCCAAAATAATCATCAAACATCCCATCCTCCATCTTATTATTGCACTCGATCCTTAATTAAGTAATAACTTGATTTAGGATCGATCAATTGGCACCATCCGTGGGACGCGTTTTACAAATTAAACTTGAAATTTTTTGTTTTGTGCTGTCAAAGAATCAATTGCTTGGTTTAATTTAAATCATGTATTGTTATGATGAATTGCAGGAAGTCGCTGAAGTGTATTAGTTGATTTGATCGTTGAATATGGCAACTAACATGAAACAAATAGGAATTTCTCTCAATGATGATGCGTTAGTTAATGATTTGCAAAATACTTTGTCAAGTAGTACACAGGCAAACGCTAACACTATCGCTGGTAGTTCAGGGAAAGAATCGCTAATTAAGGAGCCTAGTGGCAATCCTGTTAACGCTGATTCGCAACTAAAGGTCGCTGCTGAAAAAATGGTCGCACGCAGGAATTTGCAACAACATCGCGAAGAAACCATCGCTGATGGTAAGCGATTAAAGATTTTGGCTGGAAAAGCAGACAAAGTACTTGGTACTACTATTGAGCAAGCTAGAAAATATTTTCGTGAATCTCGTGTACCGCGAACTTACTTACGGTCGTTGAATGATTCTGGATCACAAGACGATCACTTAGTCATTGATCATTGCGATAGTGATAGTGATGGTGCGGATGAACGTGTTATCTTAAATTCTGTTTATAATTTGAAGACTGCGAAACCGCCAAGAGAAGAGAATGAATTTTCTGATGATTCGGACAATGCGGAATAATTTGTAAAAATTCCACATGTTAAGCGAAGGCGACCACCAACACCTTTTCCTCATCATGGGAATGAAGGTGAAGCATCTGATGATATTCGCAGAGAAGATGCTCAACATTTTTTAGCGAACGCTTTTAGAAGCATTGCTCCTAAGTCAATGCAACATAAGTTTACACAACCGAATTTTTTGCAAGATATGATCGCCAAGTTTTGTGCGAACAATACTGATACTCGCACAAAAAAGGCCACTGAAATCACCACTGCTGCAGACAAGTTTGTCCAGCATATTTCTGATTATCCAATTGTTACACCGCCTATAGTGCCAGCGACGTTGGGAGTTTATTCAGGGTTAACTGACCCCTTGGAGTTTTTGTAGCGATTTGAAGGTGTGGTAAGCACCTATAATTGGGATAAACCGGTTGCGTGTAGAGTATTTCCTATGGTCTTGCAAGGATCCGCTAGGGAGTGGTTTCATAGACTCCAAGCTCGCAGTATCATTGGTTTCATTGATCTTCGCGATAAGTTTTTGTTGCATTTTCAGAATCTTTTACCGCAGAAGAAGACACATATAGAATGAAATATCCCGTTCATATTGATTATAAACGTTCCATATTAATTGATTTGGTCGCGAGGTTTTCACCTCTATATGAGACATTTTTCAAAGACTGCATTCATTTTTAAAACAACCATAACCTTTATTTTATCTATAAAGGTTTAAAAAGCATTACGTAGATTATCAAATAATGATAATCTAAAATATACCGTTTACACACGACCATTACATAATGGTTTACAATAAGAATATATTACATCAAAAATAAGTTTCTTGAATGCAGTTTTTACATAATATCATACAAGCATGGATTCCAAATCTTGTCCTTATTTTAGTATGCAACAGCGGAAGCTCTTAATAATCACCTGAGAATAAACATGCTTAAAATGTCAAAAAAAATGTTGGTGAGTTATAGGTTTAACCTATATATTATCAAATCATAATAATAGACCACAAGATTTCATATTTCAATATACATCCCATACATAGAGATAAAAATCATTCATATGGTGAACATCTGGTAACCGACATTAACAAGATGCATATTAGAATATCCCCTATCATTTCGGGAAATCCTTCAGACATGATAAAAACGAATTTGAAGTACTAAAGCATCCGGTACTTTGGATGGGGTTCGTTAGGCCCAATAGATCTATCTTTAGGATTCGCGTCAATTAGTAGATTGGTTTACTAATTCTTAGGTTACCAAGCAAAAGGGGCATATTCGGCTTCGATCATTCACCCATATAATGTAGTTTCATTTACTTGTGTCTATTTCGTAAAACATTTATAAAACTGCATGTATTCTCATCCCAAAATATTAAATTTTAAAAGTGGAACTATAACTCACTTTCACAGATTTTTACTTCGTCGGGAGTAAGACTTAGCCACTGGTCGATTCACGAACCTATAACAAATATATACGTATATATATATCAAATTATGTTCAAAATATATTTACAACATTTTTAATACATTTTGATGTTTTAAGTTTATTAAGTCAGTTGTCCTCGTTAGTAACCTACAACTAGTTGTCCATAGTTAGATGTACAGAAATAAATTGATATATATTATCTTGAATCAATCCACGACCCAGTGTATATACGTCTCAGGCTAGATCACAACTTAAAGTATATATATTTTTGGAATCAACCTCAACCCTATATAGCTAACTCAAACATTACTGCATATAGAGTGTCTATGGTTGTTCCAAATAATATATATACATGGGTCGATATGATATGTCAAAACATTTGCATACGTGTCTATGGTATCCCAAGATTACATAATATATTAGAATACATATATAATACAATATAAGTTAGCTAGGATATGATTTCTATAGAATTGTTACAATATTTCCCATAGCTACAACAATCAAAAAAAATATCCAATCTTGTTTTACCCATAACTTCTTCGTTTTAAATCCGTTTTGAGTGAATCAAATTGCTATGGTTTCATATTGAACTATATTTTATGAATCTAAACAAAAACAAGTATAGTTTTATAGTCTAAAATATAAGTTACAAGTCATTTTTGTAAGAGGTAGTCATTTCAGTCGAAAGAACGACGTCTTGATGACCATTTTGAAAAACATACTTCCACTTTAAGTTTAACCATGATTTTTGGATATAGTTTCATGTTCATAAGAAAAATCATTTTCCCAGAAGAAAAACTTTTATATCAAAGTTTATCATAGTTTTTAATTATCAAACCCAAAACAGCCCGCGGTGTTACTACGACGGCGTATGTCCGGTTTTACGGTGTTTTTCGTGTTTCCAGGTTTTAAATCATTAAGTTAGCATATCATATAGATATAGAACATGTATTTAGTTGATTTTAAAAGTCAATTTTGAAGGATTAACTTTTGTTTGCGAAAAATTTTAGAATTAACTAAACTATGTTCTAGTGATTTCAAGTTTAAACCTTCGAATAAGGTAGTTTTATATATATGAATCGAATGATGTTATGAACATCATTACTACCTCAGGTTTTGTGAATAAACCTACTGGAAATGAAAAAAATAGATCTAGCTTCAAAGGATCCTTGGATGGCTTGAAAGTTCTTGAAGCAGAATCATGACACGAAAACAAGTTCAAGTAAGATTTCTACTCGAAATAAGATTGTTATAGTTATAGAAATTGAATCAAAGTTTGAATATGAGTATTACCTTGTACTAGAAAGATATCTTACTGTAAATAAGAAAGATTTCTTGAGGTTGGATGATCACTTTACAAGATTGGAAGTAAGCTAGCAAACTTGGAAGTATTCTTGATTTTATGAAACTAGAACTTATAGAATTTATGAAGAACACTTAGAACTTGAAGATAGAACTTGAGAGAGATTAATTAGATGAATAAAATTGAAGAATTAAAGTGTTTGTAGGTGTTTTTTGTCGTTGGTATATGGATTAGATATAAAGGATGTGTAATTTTGTTTACATGTAAATAAGTCATGAATGATTACTAATATTTTTGTAATTTTATGAGATATTTCATGCTAGTTGCCAAATGATGGTTCCCACATGTGTTAGGTGTCTCACAAGGGCTACTAAGAGCTGATCATTGGGGTGTATATACCAATAGTACATACATCTAAAAGCTGTGTATTATACGAGTATGAATACGGGTGCATACGAGTAGAATTGTTGATGAAACTGAACGAGGATGTAATTGTAAGCATTTTTGTTAAGTAGAAGTATTTTGATAAGTGTCTTGAAGTCTTTCAAAAGTGTATGAATACATATTAAAAAACTACATGTATATACATATAATCATATATATGTCATCATATAGTTTTTACAAGTTTTAACGTTCGTGAATCACCGGTCAACTTGGGTGGTCAATTATCTATATGAACCCTATTTCAATTAATCAAGTCTTAACAAGTTTGATTACTTAACATGTTGGAAACACTTAATCATGTAAATAACAATTTCATTTAATATATATAAACATGGAAAAGTTCGGGTCACTACAGTACCTACCCGTTAAATAAATTTCGTCCCGAAATTTTAAGAAGTTGGAGGTGTTGACGTATCTTCTGGAAATAAGTGCGGGTATTTCTTCTTCATCTAAACTTCTCGTTCCCAGGTGAACTCAAGTCCTCTACGAGCATTCCATCAAACTTTAACAATTGGTATCTTGTTTTGCTTAAGTCTTTTAACCTCACGATCCATTATTTCGACGGGTTCTTCGACGAATTGAAGTTTTTCGTTGATTTGGATTTCGTCTAATGGAATAGTGAGATCTTCTTTAGCAAAACATTTCTTCAAATTTGATACGTGGAAAGTGTTATGTACAGCCGCGGGTTGTTGTGGTAATTCAAGTCGGTAAGCTACTGGTCTGACACGATCAATAATCTTGAATGGTCCTATATACCTTGGATTTAATTTCCCTCGTTTACCAAATCGAACAACGCCTTTCCAAGGTGCAACCTTAAGCATGACCATCTCTCCAATTTCAAATTCTATATCTTTTCTTTTAATGTCGGCGTAGCTCTTTTGTCGACTTTGGGCGGTTTTCAACCGTTGTTGAATTTGGATGATCTTCTCGATAGTTTTTTGTATTATCTCCGGACCCATAATCTGTCTATCCCCCACTTCACTCCAACAAATTGGAGACCTGCACTTTCTACCATAAAGTGCTTCAAACGGCGCCATCTCATGTCTAGACGAGTTCCTAATGCTTGATGTAATGTCTTCCAGAATCTTGAAATAAATCTGCCATCCTTATCAGAGATAATAGAGATTGGTATTCCATGTCTGGAGATGACTTCCTTCAAATATAGTTGTGCTAACTTCTCCATCTTGTCATCTTCTCTTATTAGCAGGAAGTGTGCTGATTTGGTGAGATGATCAACTATTACCCAAATAGTATCAAAACCACTTGCAGTCCTTGGCAATTTAGTGATGAAATCCATGGTAATGTTTTCCCATTTCCATTCCAGGATTTCGGATTGTTGAAGTAGACCTGATGGTTTCTGATGCTCAGCTTTGACCTTAGAACATGTCAAACATTCTCCTACGTATTTAGCAACATCAGCTTTCATACCCGGCCACCAAAAATGTTTCTTGAGATCCTTGTACATCTTTCCCGTTCCAGGATGTATTGAGTATCTGGTTTTATGAGCTCCTCTACGTACCATTTCTCTCATATCTCCAAATTTTGGTACCCAAATCCTTTCAGCCCTATATCGGATTTCGTCTTCCCGAATATTAAGATGCTTCTCTGATCCTTTGGGTATTTCATCCTTTAAATTTTCCTCTTTTAAAACTCCTTGTTGCGCCTCCTTTGTTTGAGTAGTAAGGTTAGTGTGAATCATTATATTCATAGCTTTTACTCGAATGGGTTCTCTGTTCTTTCTGCTCAAGGCGTTGGCTACCACATTTGCAATACCCGTGTGATAACGAATCTCAAAGTCGTAATCATTCAACAATTCAATCCATCTGCGCTGCCTCATGTTCAGTTGTTTCTGATTAAATATGTGTTGAAGACTTTTATGGTCGGTATATATAATATTTTGACCCCATATAAGTAGTGCCTCCAAGTCTTTAATGCTTAAACAACCGCGCCTAATTCCAAATCATGCGTCGTATAATTCTGCTCGTGAATCTTCAATTGTCTAGACACATAAGCAATTACTTTCGTTCGTTACATTAATACACAACCGAGACCTTGCTTTGAGGCGTCACAATATATCACAAAATCATCATTCCCTTCAGGTAATGACAATATAGGTGCCGTAGTTAACTTTTTCTTTAACAATTGAAACGCTTTCTCTTGTTCATCCTTCCATTCAAATTTCTCCCTTTATGCGTTAATGCAGTCAAGGGTTTTGCTATTCTGAAAAAATCTTGGATGAACCTTCTGTAGTAACCAGCTAGTCCTAAAAATTGGCGTATATGCTTCGGAGTTTTCGGGGTTTCCCATTTTTTAACGGTTTCAATCTTTGCTGGATCCACCTGAATACCTTCTTTGTTCACTATGTGACCGAGAAATTGAACTTCTTCCAACCAAAATGCACACTTTGAAAACTTACCGTACAGTTTTTCTTTTCTCAGCAACTCTAGCACTTTTCTCAAATGTTCTTCGTGCTCTTGATCATTCTTTGAGTAAATAAGTATGTCATCGATGAAAACAATGACAAACTTGTCAAGATATGGCCCACACACTCGGTTTATGAGGTCCATGAACACAGCTGGTGTGTTAGTCAATCCAAACGGCATAACCATAAACTCGTAATGATCGTAACATGTCCTAAAAGAAGTCTTCGGAATGTCATCCTCTTTCACTCGCATTTGGTGATACCCAGTACGTAAATCGATCTTCGAATAAACCGACGAGCCTTGTAGTTGATCAAATAAGTTGTCGATTCTCGATAATGGGTAACAGTTCTTAATGGTAAGTTTGTTCAACTCTCGGTAGTCGATACACAACCTGAATGTACCATCTTTCTTCTTGACAAACAGAACAGGAGCTCCCCATGGTGATGTACTTGGTCGAATGAAGCCACGTTCTAAAAGTTCCTGTAACTGACTTTGTAATTATTTCATTTCGCTGGGTACGAGTCTGTATGGAGCACGACCTATTGGTGCAGCTCCTAGTACAAGGTCTATTTGAAATTCAACGGATCGATGTGGGGGTAATCCCGGTAAATCTTTCGTAAATACATCGGAAAATTCTTTTGCGACGGGAACATCACTGATGTTCTTTTCTTCAGGTTTAACTTCCTCGATGTGTGCTGGAATGACGTAACAACCTTTTCTTATTAGTTTTTGCGTCTTCAAACTACTAATAAGATTTAACTTCGCGTTGTTCTTTTCTCCGTACACCATTAAAGGTTTTCCTTTTTCACGCATAATGCGAATCGCATTTTTGTAACAAACGACCTCTGCTCTTACCTTTTTCAACCAGTCCATGCCAATTATTACATCAAAACTCCCTAACTCGATTGGTATTAAATCAATTTTAAACGTTTCATCACCCAGTTTAATTTCTCTATCCCAACATATATTATCTGCTGAAATTAATTTACCATTTGCTAATTCGAGTAAAAATTTATTATCCAAAGTCTTCAATGTGTAACTTAATTTAGCACAAAATTCTTTACTCATATAGATTATATCCACACCCGAATCAAATAAAACATAAGCAGATTTATCATCAATAAGAAACGTACCGTAACAAGCTCCAGGTCTTCCTGTGCTTCTGCCGCATTAATATAGAAAACTCTTCCACGGCCCTGCCCATTAGTATTCCCATGATTCGGGCAATTTCTAATAATGTGGCCTGATTTTCCACATTTATAACAAACATCGTTGGTATTACTTGCTCCGACACTATTTGTTCCGGCATTACTTGTTTCGACACTATTTGTTCCTTTAGTTCTGTTAAACTTTAGTCCGTAGACCTCACACTTTGTCGCGCTATGACCATTTCTTTTACACCTGTTGCAAAATGTCGTGCAAAACCCCTGATGATTTTCTTCACACCTATGACATGGCTGTTTTTGATTTTTGTTGCCGTTGTTGTTATTGAGGTTGTTGTTTGGATTGTTATTGTTGTTGAAACGGTTATTGTAGTTGTTGTTGTTGTTGGGATGTTTGTTGTAGTTACTGTTAGGATTGCGGTTATTGTTGTAGTGACCCGTCCTAATCCACCTGGACGAGGTCTTCATCAGATGGTCCCATTGCAAGGTTCTGACCTCTATATGTCATGAATGACTCCATGTGATATCTTTAAAATGAGCAAATGCACAGTGGAAGATTTCTTTCATACCTGAGAATAAACATGCTTTAAAGTGTCAACCAAAAGGTTGGTGAGTTCATAAGTTTATCATAAACAATAAAATTCATCATTTTGATTGACCACAAGATTTAAATCCTGCATGGTACAAATGGGCCCGAATCCTATACCCACCTGTAATGTACATGCGATATCTTTTAAATACAGTACACATTTCTCGTGTACAAAATCATCTTTCATAAATCTTAGTAACCGTACACATATCTTGTGCACAAAAATAACATACACATAACCTGTGTATAAAATCATTCTCTCGATACATAACATTCACTTTTCATTGCTTACATAGCTTGGCTTGGTAACCGACCTTAACATATAATGCGCATAATAATATCCCCAAAATAGAACATCTCGTCTGTATAATAATCATATAAACTTCGAAGTACTAAACACCACGCCCACTAGCCCTTCCGTCTAGTGAGCATTCTGGGTGGGGGTGTTAAACCCGGTAGCTACCTTTAGGATTCGCGTCAATTAGGCGTGCACTAATTCTCAAAATTAGTGATGTTCCCTAATTCTTAGGTTACCAAGCAATAGTAATCAGGAAAAAAATATTAATATCAATTTTGGCAATTATCACGTCCACATAATTCAATAGTGGCAATTATCACGTCCACATAATTCATTCAAGGAATGTTTTGCTTGTGTCTATCTCGTCAAACATTTATAAAAGCATTTCATGTATTCGCAGTTCAAAATGAATTTCAAAAGCATTTAATAAAGCAATTGTAAAAGTAGCGCATGTATTCTCAGTCCCAAAAATGTAAAGAGTAAAAGGGAATCAAATGAACTCACGATACGATATTTTGTAGTGAAACTATTCATTCGACTGAACTGAACAGAACAATGCAGAGTTGGCATCGGATTCACAAACATATATCATTTATTTATATATTAACACATATAATAGTAATAAAATAATTACATCTAATATTTATATAATATTTATATATTTAGTCTTGTAATTTATATAGAATTTACACTACATTTTATCTATATATTATAACTTAAATTATATACTATATATATATATATATATATATATATATATATATATATATATATATATATATATATATATATATATATATATATATATATATATATATATGTGTGTGTGTGTTTATTTTGTATATATATGAAAATATATTAATATGTTTAAGATATAATTATAGGTAATATAAATATATTTTGTGTACAAAAATCTTTATTTGTTATAATATGATAATAATAATGAAAATGATAATTTTAATTAAAAAAATGGTAGTTCTAATAATTGTTAGAATTTTCATAATAATGATACTTTAAATAAAATATGATAGTAAAAATAATATTACTACTAATAATATTAATAATAATACTAGAAATGATAATTTTTATATATAAAATGATAGTTTTAATAAGAGTGTTAATTCTTAAAATAATGATACTAATAATGTTACTAATATCAATAATCTTAGTCATAATACTAATAATACTTATTCTAATACTAGTTATGTCATTAATAATACTTAGGAAAATAACAATAACAATAATAATAATAATAATAATAATAATAATAATAATAATAATAATAATAATAATAATAATAATAATAATAATAGTAATCAAATAATTACATCTAATATTTATATAATATTTATATATTTAGTCTTGTAATTTATATAGAATTTACACTACATTTTATCTATATATTATAACTTAAATTATATACTATATATATATATGTGTGTTTATTTTGTATATATATGAAAATATATTAATATGTTTAAGATATAATTATAGGTAATATAAATATATTTTATGTACAAAAATCTTTATTTGTTATAATATGATAATAATAATGAAAATGATAATTTTAATTAAAAAAATGGTAGTTCTAATAATTGTTAGAATTTTCATAATAATGATACTTTAAATAAAATATGATAGTAAAAATAATATTACTACTAATAATATTAATAATAATACTAGAAATGATAATTTTTATATATAAAATGATAGTTTTAATAAGAGTGTTAATTCTTAAAATAATGATACTAATAATGTTACTAATATCAATAATCTTAGTCATAATACTAATAATACTTATTCTAATACTAGTTATGTCATTAATAATACTTAGGAAAATAACAATAATAATAATAATAATAATAATAATAATAATAATAATAATAATAATAATAATAATAATAATAATAATAATAATAATAATAATAATAATAATAATAATAATAATAATAATAAATAAGTAAACTACCTCAAAATCTTTTCTAAAAAGAAAATGCCTCGAACCGGGCTCGAATCCGCGACCTTCCGATCACCCATCAATACACTTAACCATTCATCCATTTCAATTTTTCTGAAATAATATCACCTATTCTTTTATATATATAATTCATTTCTGCTTCTTCTTCTTCTTCCTAAAAAAAAAAAAATTATGCCAAGGCCCAGGCTCGAACCTTGTCATAACCCGTCCTTAACCATAAGAAGGTGTTAGATAACGTATGATTTCATTGCGAGGTATTGACCTCTATATGCGACATTTTTAAAAGAGAAACTGCATATATTATACATTACAAACCATAACCATTATTTTTGTTACAAGCTTTAGACAATAAAAAGATGATTATCGTTTAGCGATAATCTTCGACTTACAAACTTTACATATAATGATAACAACACGATTTCGAGCATATTTTACAACACAGATCCTCGGGTATGCAGTTTTATTTTTGACACAAATATGCGTACGCAAGATCCTGCTCAAATTCAACATAATGCAGCGGAAGCTTTAGTAATCACCTGAGAATAGACATGTTTTAAAAGGTCAACATAAAGTTGGTGAGATATAGGTTTAATGCCGGCAGCAATATATATATATAGACCACAAGATTTCGTATATAAACAGTTTAATAAAAATATTCTAAGTGGTTGAGCACTTGGTAACCATACTTAACATTTAATCACGTCGCATATTCCCTTTATTATGAAATCTTACTACACCGTACCAAGTGTAGTCACGAAACGAAGTACTGTGCAACCGTTGAATACTGGTCGTCCAGTCCGGTTGGGGTTGTCAGGCCCGATAGATCTATCAACAGGATTCGCGTTTACAATACCGCTGTAAATAACAGTTACCAAGCTACAGGGAAGTATGCCAGTGGTACAACTCAACGTAGAATATATTTTTCAGTTACTTGTGTCCATAACGTAAAACATAAAATACATGTATTCTCATCCCGAAATATTTAGAGTTTAAAAGTGGGACTATATACTCACTTTCGTCTTGAAGATATATATATATATAATTTGACTTGGTCTCCGGTTGATATCACGAACCTATCCATATATAATATATCAATACCTTTTCTTTTTAAACAAACGTCACATATATATACTTGTTATACTTTTAATACTTTGAATAATTCCTTAGTCCGTAGTTAGCAGTTCGTTGTTAGTAATTCAATTTTAATGGTTCATTTTTAGATGTTTAATATACCCGCAATGAAATAAATAAAACCCCCAACGAAATAAATAAAACCCCATCGTATATGTATTGGTCGAGATTAATCTTGACCCATGGTACCGGTGTTGTCAAATGACGTGTTGCGTACATAAAGTACCGGTGTTGTCAAATGACGTGTTGCGTACAATCATGGGATCTTATGATTAATCTTCTCGTGTTGTTTACGGGTGATCCTGAACCATATAAAATTGAATTATAAGTACATATATATAAAATATCATGTTAACTTAAAAAGATGTGATTTATTTAATTTTTTCCCAATTATTTTCGTGGCTAAACTAGTCTTGGATATCCGATTTTGTTTCGGTCATAGTTTCTTCGTTACAACTCCGTTTTCGTTGATTCAACTTGCCATCTCCTTGGATCGAGTCCCTCTTTAAGACTATGAACTGTAAATACCTTAGTTTGTATTCAAAATCACACGGAATAGGTCAAACTTTAGTGAAACTTATGAAGTTAATCATTTTCCATCATGTAAACAACCTCAAATGATTATTTTTCTAAAAATACTTATACTTTGAGTTAAATCATGAAATTTTTATGTGTTATCATATTCATAGTAAAAATCATTTTTCCAGAAAATAAACCTCCAACTCAAAGTTTAAGATGGTTTTTAATTATCCAACCCAAAACAGCCCCCGGTTGCACTCCGATGTCGTAAATTCAGTTTTTAAGGTGTTCTTTGAAAAACCAAGTTATACCTTGTTAAGTTAGCATATAATTAAGATATGTTACAGGTCTTGAAGTATTTTAAAAGTTAAGTTAGAAGGATCTATTTAGTTTGCGAACAAGTTTGAAATCATTCAAACTATGTTCTAGTTTATAAACTCTTATATATATAGCTTTAAATATATGAATTGAAAAAGAGTTGAAGTAGAGTTTTTACCTCAAGTTTAAAATGTAAAGTTGCTGGAAAGAAGTAGTAAAATAAAAGTTGAGAGAGTTCTTGCAAGTGTGTGTGAAAATTGGAAGTAAAATTTGGAAAATGAATGTGTAAAAATGAGTTAGAAATGGTGCTTATTTATAGGCTTGAAAATTTGGTTTTTAGTGAAAATATCTAAGATAAGTTAAAATTTATTATGTCATGAATGACATATTATTCCAATAATTGAAGATTTCTATTGGTATATACCAATAGTAAATACTTCTAGAAGCTGTGTATAGTACCCTAGATATACGTATAGGATTATTGAGGAAACGGAACGAGAATTCAAATATAACTATCTTTTGTAAATATACTTATATTGTTTTATGTATAAAAGCCCTTTAAAAATGATTAAATACATTACTTATACGATATATGTATAAACATTATAAATCATCAGTATTTATGTCAAATAACGTTACGTAGGTTATTGTTTTGAAAACTTAAGTTAGTAGTTTCAAAATATACTTATGACTTTTTGTTATTAATACAAAATGAGATATTAAAACATCCTTAGATCATGTTAAATATGTATGTATAATTATCATATATTGTATAGTTCGTGATATCATCGGTCAAACTAGACGGTCAAACGTTGTGTAAAACTCTTTTCAAAAACATAAGTCTCAACAATTTGGATTGCTTATCATGTTGGTAAGGTTTAATTTATGTAAATATTAATCTCATAAGTATAGAACGATCGGAAAAGTGCGGGTCGTTACAGTACCTACCCGTTAAATAAATTTCGTCCCGAAATTTTAAAATTGTACCTATTTTGCGTCATCGAGAAACAAGTGTGGATACTTTTGTTTCATCTGATCCTCTCGTTCCCAAGTAAACTCAGGACCTCTTCGAGCATTCCAACGAACCTTAACGATTGGTATGTTGCTCTGCTTGAGCTGTTTAACTTCACGATCCATGATTTCGATTGGTTCTTCGATGAATTGTAGTTTCTCGTCGACATGGATTTCTTCAAGAGGAATGGTGAGGTCTTCCTTTGCAAGACACTTCTTAAGGTTCGAGACATGAAAGGTATTATGTACTCCGGCGAGTTGTTGCGGTAACTCGAGTCGATAAGCTACCGGTCCAATGCGTTCGATGATCTTGAACGGGCCTACATATCTTGGGTTCAGTTTACCTCTTTTACCGAAACGTATTACACCTTTCCAAGGTGACACCTTTAGCATAACCATGTCCCCAATCTGAAACTCTAATGGTTTCCTTCGGACATCGGCGTAGCTCTTTTGGCGACTACGGGCTGTTTTCAATCTCTCTTTGATTTGTACTATCTTTTCAGTAGTTTCATGTATGATCTCGGGACCAGTTAATTGTCGATCTCCTACTTCATTCCAACAGATAGGAGATCTACACTTCCTTCCATACAATGCTTCGAATGGTGCAGCTTTAATGCTTGCATGATAACTATTATTATACGAAAATTCTGCTAACGGTAGATACTTATCCCATCCGTTTCCAAAATCGATCACACATGCCCTGAGCATGTCTTCAAGAGTCTGAATCGTTCTTTCACTCTGCCCGTCGGTTTGCGGATGATATGCGGTACTCATATCTAAACGAGTTCCTAGTGCCTCCTGCAGTGATTGCCAGAACTTTGAGGTAAATCTACTATCACGATCAGATATAATGGAAATAGGTATTCCATGCCTTGAAACTATTTCCTTTATATATAATCGTAATAATTTCTCCATTCTATCTGTTTCCTTTATAGGCAAGAAATGTGCAGATTTGGTAAGACGATCAACAATTACCCAAATGGTGTCGTATCCCCAGGCAGTCTTTGGTAACTTCGTGATGAAATCCATGGTAATACCGTCCCATTTCCATTCTGGGATTTCTGGTTGTTGAAGTAACCCTGATGGTTTCTGGTGTTCTGCCTTGACCTTGGAACAAGTTAAACACTCCCCAACATATGTTGCAACGTCTGTCTTTAAGTTAGGCCACCAATAATGTGTCTTAAGATCTTGATACATCTTTCCAACTCCAGGATGTATCGAGTGTCTTGTCTTATGTGCCTCGTTCAATATCAACTTCCTTAATCCACCCAACTTCGGTACCCAAATACGGTTTGCAAAATATCGAATTCCATCTTCCCGTATAACGAGTTGCTTCTTATACTTCTTCATTATTTCATTTCCTATATTTTCTTTAGTAAGTGCTTCTCGTTGAACTTCTTTGATTTGTGAGTTGAGATTCATGAGAATTTTTATGTTCATCGCTCGTACTCGAATTGGTTCTCGTTCCTTTCTGCTTAGTGCGTCAGCCACCACATTCGCTTTCCCGGGATGATAACGAATTTCACAATCATAGTCGTTTATTAACTCGACCCACCTACGTTGCCTCATGTTCAGCTGTTTCTGATCAAAAATATGTTGAAGACTTTTATGATCAGTAAACACAGTGCATCTAACCCCATATAAGTAGTGTCTCCATATCTTTAACGCAAACACGACTGCTCCCAGTTCTAGATCATGCGTCGTATAATTCCGCTCGTGAATCTTCAATTGTCGAGATGCGTATGCAATAACTTTCTTTCGTTGCATAAGAACACAACCAAAACCTTGTCGCGAAGCGTCACAATATATTTCAAAATCATCGTTCCCTTCAGGTAACGATAAAATAGGCGCCGTAGTTAACTTCTTCTTCAGTAATTGAAATGCGTTCTCCTGCTCCGAGGTCCATTCGTATTTCTTCCCTTTTTGCGTTAATGCTGTCAACGGCTTAGCTATTCGGGAAAAATCTTGAATAAACCTTCTATAATAACCGGCTAAACCCAAAAATTGGCGTATCTGCGTTGGTGTCTTAGGAGTCTCCCATTTTTCAATGGCTTCAATTTTTGCTGGATCAACCTGAATTCCTTTGCTACTAACAACGTGGCCAAGAAATTGCACTTCTTTCAACCAGAAAGCACATTTAGAAAATTTAGCATATAGCTGTTCTTTTCTTAACAACTCTAATATCAACCTTACATGCTGCTCATGCTCTTGCTCACTCTTGGAATAGATAAGAATATCATCAATGAAAACGATAACAAACTTATCTAAATATGGACTACAAACTCGATTCATGAGGTCCATGAATACAGCTGGCGCATTTGTCAACCCAAACGACATGACCAAAAATTCGTAATGACCATAACGTGTCCAAAAAGCAGTTTTCGGTATATCTTCTTCTTTGACACGTAACTGATGATAGCCCGATCTTAGGTCAATTTTCGAGTACACACATGATCCTTGGAGTTGATCAAATAAGTCGTCAATTCTCGGTAGTGGATACCGATTTTTGATAGTTAACTTATTTAATTCACGATAATCTATACACATCCTAAAAGATCCATCTTTCTTTTTAACAAATAAAATCGGAGCTCCCCACGGTGAAGTACTTGGTCGTATGAATCCATGATCCAGTAATTCTTTTAACTGACTCTGAAGTTCTTTTAACTCGGACGGTGCAAGTCTATATGGAGCACGAGCCACTGGTGCGGCTCCTGGTACTAAATCTATTTGAAATTCTACAGATCTAAATGGAGGTAATCCCGGCAACTCTTCCGGAAAAACTTCAGGAAAATCTCTTGCCACAGGCACGTCGTTGATGCACTTCTCTTTTTCTTTCTTTTCGACTTTATTAACATGTGCTAAGATAGCATAGCACCCTTTCTTCAAGCACTTTTGAGCTTTCAAATAACTAATGAGTTTTAGCTTTGAGTTACCCTTCTCTCCATAAATCATCACCGGCATTCTATCCTTACAAGGAATGCGAATTGCCTTCTTGGCACACACAACTTCAGCTCCTACTTTAGACATCCAGTCCATGCCGACTATTACATCAAAACTTCCTAATTCTACGGGTATTAAGTCAATTTTAAATGTTTCTCCGGCTAAATTTATTTTACAATCACGGCAAATTTTATCGGCTTTAATTAGTTTACCATTAGCTAACTCAATCATGTACTTAGCATCTAGAGGTAATGATGAACAATTCAATTTAGCATGAAAGTCTCTACACACGTAACTTCTATCAGCACCAGTATCAAATATAATAGATGCGGATAAGTTATTAATGGTAAACGTACCCGTAACAAGCTCTGGGTCTTCACACGCCTCTCTAGCATTAATAACAAATGCTCTCCCTCGTGCAGGTTCGATATTTTTCTCTGGATTCGGGCACTGGCTCTTATAGTGACCTTGTTTTCCACACCCATAACAAGTAATGGTAGCCAAAGCAGTTCTATTTGCATTGGTGGCAGGAGTCTTGGTACCATTTGTATTTATAACGAGAGCCCTACAATCTTCAGCAAGATGACCCTTTCGATTACATTTGTTGCATACCACATTACAGTAACCAGAGTGATGTTTGTGGCATCGGTTGCATAAAGGATTTTGTCCTTTATAACTAAAGCTTAAACCACTACCCGCACCTTGCGTGATTTCTTGTTTCTTAAAAGATTGTTGTTGGTTACCTCGATCATAATTTCCATTCCACTTTCTTTTGTTACCTGATACCTTCACATCAGTATTGGATACTTTCTTATCCATGATGACCTGATCCATTAGCTCGTTTGCCATGGTTATAGCTTCATGAATTGTCTTAGGTTTCGATGCTGTAACGTTTGCCTTGACCTTTTTGGGCAAACCATCTTTGTACATTTCAATCTTCCGTTCTTCGGTTGGAACCAATTCAGGACATAGCAAAACTAATTCCATGAATCGCTGATTGTAGTTGGTGATTTCAGTACCAATAACCTTCAGACTTCGTAACTCATCTTCCAACTTCCTAACCTCGTTCCTTGGACAATATTCGTTGATTAACATTGTTTTGAATTCTTCCCACGGAGTATCATAAGCTACATCTCCTCCTACAGCCTTCACATAATTTTTCCACCACGTGAGTGCACTATCTTGTAAAGTGCATGATGCATACTTGGTCATGTCCTTTTCAACACAACCACTGATTTTAAACACAGTCTCCATCTTTTCTATCCATCGGGTTAAACCGATCGGTCCTTCTGTTCCACTGAATGATGAGGGCTTGCAAGCTTGAAAAGTTTTGTAAGTGCACCCCACACGAGGATTTGGGTTAACTGCAGCACCTCTTGCAGCCTCGACCCATAACATTCTGTCGTTCACTCGTTGATTGATGAGTTCCTGGATTTCTTGTTCCGTCATTCGGTTCAATCGCGCCATATTCTTCTATAAGAATGAAAAGAAAATAATTATTCACATGGAATATTATAGATGTAGTGTATATTTACAGTACATTATAGCTTATTAATAATATGAACCAGGTATTATTATAAAAGCCTTTTCTTCTTATTAGCGTTTTATAATTATATCTAGGGTAGTACCTACCCGTTAATGTCCATACTTAATAGCTTAGTACAGAATCAATTACTACCATCTAAATAATACTTAACCATGGAAAATTATTGCATTTCACACTTCACTATTTTACATATGCTTATCTTATATCGAACATTAAGCAAACCACACTAATAATATTATAAAAAACATTATATGATCCCATGGTTTAATACGGCAGCGCATCGTTTGGTCTATTTTCTAGGACGTTTAGGTTCAAGGAATGGCCTAACTCTTATCCTAGCTGTCTGCCTATATTTTGGCTGTGGGGCTGAAGAACTGGATGCCGGGACAGCACGAATAGGAATAGCGGGAATAGGGGTGGTAGTGTCTAGTGGAGTTGGTGCCACATCATCCTTACTAAACTCGGGATTTGAATTTTCTAATTCATTAGCCTTTCGTTTCTTTCCTAGTTCGAACTCGTCTTTTGTAATTTCCTGTATTTCTTCCTCGGGTTCACTTTCCTCCTCGGGTTCACTTTCCTCCTCGGGTTCACTTTCCTCCTCGGGTTCACTTTCCTCCTCGGGTTCACTTTCCGGGTTCTCTATAGTCGGTTCATCCGGAATTTGTGAGTCTTCCCCAAAGATATTATTTTCGTCATCGGATAGGTTAATGACTGGAACACCATCTGAAGATTCTGGTTCGGAGTCGCTGAACGTGATGACAAGTTTTGAGCCCGACATCTATCACACAACAACTAACCCATTAGTACTACATAATATTTACATATAAATTTTAACCAACAATGATAAGCAATGGTTTTTAAATCAGACCCGGTCAAAGTCCAGACTTACTAATGTATCCTAACGACTTATCGGTTAGACACACTAATGCAAACCTGGTTCGCTAAGACCACCGCTCTGATACCACATGTCATAACCCGTCCTTAACCATAAGAACGTGTTAGATAACGTATGATTTCATTGCGAGGTATTGACCTCTATATGCGACATTTTTAAAAGAGAAACTGCATATATTATACATTACAAACCATAACCATTATTTTTGTTACAAGCTTTAGACAATAAAAAGATGATTATCGTTTAGCGATAATCTTCGACTTACAAACTTTACATATAATGATAACAACACGATTTCGAGCATATTTTACAACACAGATCCTCGGGTATGCAGTTTTATTTTTGACACAAATATGCGTACGCAAGATCCTGCTCAAATTCAACATAATGCAGCGGAAGCTTTAGTAATCACCTGAGAATAGACATGTTTTAAAAGGTCAACATAAAGTTGGTGAGATATAGGTTTAATGCCGGCAGCAATATATATATATAGACCACAAGATTTCGTATATAAACAGTTTAATAAAAATATTCTAAGTGGTTGAGCACTTGGTAACCATACTTAACATTTAATCACGTCGCATATTCCCTTTATTATGAAATCTTACTACACCGTACCAAGTGTAGTCACGAAACGAAGTACTGTGCAACCGTTGAATACTGGTCGTCCAGTCCGGTTGGGGTTGTCAGGCCCGATAGATCTATCAACAGGATTCGCGTTTACAATACCGCTGTAAATAACAGTTACCAAGCTACAGGGAAGTATGCCAGTGGTACAACTCAACGTAGAATATATTTTTCAGTTACTTGTGTCCATAACGTAAAACATAAAATACATGTATTCTCATCCCGAAATATTTAGAGTTTAAAAGTGGGACTATATACTCACTTTCGTCTTGAAGATATATATATAATTTGACTTGGTCTCCGGTTGATATCACGAACCTATCCATATATAATATATCAATACCTTTTCTTTTTAAACAAACGTCACATATATATACTTGTTATACTTTTAATACTTTGAATAATTCCTTAGTCCGTAGTTAGCAGTTCGTTGTTAGTAATTCAATTTTAATGGTTCATTTTTAGATGTTTAATATACCCGCAATGAAATAAATAAAACCCCCAACGAAATAAATAAAACCCCATCGTATATGTATTGGTCGAGATTAATCTTGACCCATGGTACCGGTGTTGTCAAATGACGTGTTGCGTACATAAAGTACCGGTGTTGTCAAATGACGTGTTGCGTACAATCATGGGATCTTATGATTAATCTTCTCGTGTTGTTTACGGGTGATCCTGAACCATATAAAATTGAATTATAAGTACATATATATAAAATATCATGTTAACTTAAAAAGATGTGATTTATTTAATTTTTTCCCAATTATTTTCGTGGCTAAACTAGTCTTGGATATCCGATTTTGTTTCGGTCATAGTTTCTTCGTTACAACTCCGTTTTCGTTGATTCAACTTGCCATCTCCTTGGATCGAGTCCCTCTTTAAGACTATGAACTGTAAATACCTTAGTTTGTATTCAAAATCACACGGCATAGGTCAAACTTTAGTGAAACTTATGAAGTTAATCATTTTCCATCATGTAAACAACCTCAAATGATTATTTTTCTAAAAATACTTATACTTTGAGTTAAATCATGAAATTTTTATGTGTTATCATATTCATAGTAAAAATCATTTTTCCAGAAAATAAACCTCCAACTCAAAGTTTAAGATGGTTTTTAATTATCCAACCCAAAACAGCCCCCGGTTGCACTCCGATGTCGTAAATTCAGTTTTTAAGGTGTTCTTTGAAAAACCAAGTTATACCTTGTTAAGTTAGCATATAATTAAGATATGTTACAGGTCTTGAAGTATTTTAAAAGTTAAGTTAGAAGGATCTATTTAGTTTGCGAACAAGTTTGAAATCATTCAAACTATGTTCTAGTTTATAAACTCTTATATATATAGCTTTAAATATATGAATTGAAAAAGAGTTGAAGTAGAGTTTTTACCTCAAGTTTAAAATGTAAAGTTGCTGGAAAGAAGTAGTAAAATAAAAGTTGAGAGAGTTCTTGCAAGTGTGTGTGAAAATTGGAAGTAAAATTTGGAAAATGAATGTGTAAAAATGAGTTAGAAATGGTGCTTATTTATAGGCTTGAAAATTTGGTTTTTAGTGAAAATATCTAAGATAAGTTAAAATTTATTATGTCATGAATGACATATTATTCCAATAATTGAAGATTTCTATTGGTATATACCAATAGTAAATACTTCTAGAAGCTGTGTATAGTACCCTAGATATACGTATAGGATTATTGAGGAAACGGAACGAGAATTCAAATATAACTATCTTTTGTAAATATACTTATATTGTTTTATGTATAAAAGCCCTTTAAAAATGATTAAATACATTACTTATACGATATATGTATAAACATTATAAATCATCAGTATTTATGTCAAATAACGTTACGTAGGTTATTGTTTTGAAAACTTAAGTTAGTAGTTTCAAAATATACTTATGACTTTTTGTTATTAATACAAAATGAGATATTAAAACATCCTTAGATCATGTTAAATATGTATGTATAATTATCATATATTGTATAGTTCGTGATATCATCGGTCAAACTAGACGGTCAAACGTTGTGTAAAACTCTTTTCAAAAACATAAGTCTCAACAATTTGGATTGCTTATCATGTTGGTAAGGTTTAATTTATGTAAATATTAATCTCATAAGTATAGAACGATCGGAAAAGTGCGGGTCGTTACAAACCTGTTACCTCCCGCTAACACAAACCACACCTTAACCATCCATCTGTTCTTTTCATTTCTGATTCATATTCATCCTAGCTTGTATTTAACCCGTAAACATTCAAGACCCCTGCAACAAGCCCAACTAATTTGTTCCAAGCCCAACTATTAAATGGGTTTCTTTTTTTGAAAATCAGATTGAGACAGGAAACGATTACATTTTCTTCCCCTCACCATGCCTTCGTTAACATACCAATCATTTTCTAAACCTAATCTTCATTATCTTGTTCATCGTTTTTCATCATCATCAAAAATAATCACGGGACACCTACTGCTACAAATATCCTTTGAACGTTCTCATATTCGTGAATATCCACAATAATCCCACCAGGTGCGAGTCACATAAAAAAAAACGTGAACTCCTTTTCCAATCGTGACAGCATCATCATTATCATCATTTCATTATTCTTAGATTAGTTACCATCACCATTTATTCTATCATCACCCCTACCACATCATAAGCTCATCATCATCTTATAATCTAACATCATCATGTTTATGTCACTATCATCATCATATAACTTCGTTGTCCACAGAATAAAAGAAGCACGACAGTAGAAATCGATCATACGTTGTTTTGGTTTCAACTCGTGAGAAAGCAATAATTGATATGGGTTTTGATTGTTACTAGAATTTTTTTTGGATCCACATATAATGATAGCCTTGGAATTGTACAGAATGTAATAGAAGTTGAATAAAGTAATACAAGTGGTTATTAAAGTTACATATTGTTCATTGAGTAGGGACCAAAGAAAAAAAATGAGGGCTTTAGAAAACATGGGATGCTCTACAGCTCAAAAGAAAAAGAGATACATGGTGGTCCAATAAATATTATAATATCCTTGGCCCAAGTCGATTAAATCCTTGCAAAGCAGATAGATTGACAAGAACAAAAAATGTGTGGGGTTAATTTGATTGAGGGTGTCGGCCTTAAGAAGGAAAAAAATGCCATAATCGTATCAATCATCAACTTGTTTACATGCTTGTGGTATACACGATATTTTGTTTTAAAGTGCTCGGCATAGAATAAAGTTTAACAGGAATTGGAGATAGTGATATATAATATGGTGTTAGGGTTTATTTGGGTCGAACAAAAAAAGGAAAAAAAAATAGAAGTAGCGATAAAAAGAAAAAAAAAATGTAAAGTGAAGGTGTCGATCAAGAAGGTTAAGAAACAGGTGTCGGTTTTGGGTCGATGGATACGAGATCAAAAGAAGAGTGGCGAAGGGTGGCGAGTGTGGTTGTGTATTGGTCGTCGGATAGAACCCAAACTCATAAGCATTAGCTAAGAAAGAAACGTATATTCATGGGTGGTTATATGGGTCTTTGTTGTGTTGTGGTTTTTTGTAAGATAATCAAGGGACAGAAACGGTACATAACTAGGTGACTTACTTAGGATGGTGGTGGTTGTGATGAGCTCAAGAAGAAGGTGGTGTGCGAGCTCGATGGCTGATGAGTTTGGAGCTTGGAACCGAGAACGGAAGTATAATGTGATGTTGAATGAAAATTTTATAACTCTCTCTATCTATATGCTTGGTATATATAATTACATAAATATATATATATATATATATATATATATATATATATATATATATATATATATATATATATATATATATCTTCTGAGTAATACTGAAATAATAATTTGATCATATTTTGTTTTGTAGATTTATGGTGGTCGACCGAAATATTCTAGTCAGAAGGAAGAAAATAAGGAAATAAAAGTAGATAGAGATTGGAAACAGATTCGTACAATTAATTGTTAAAGCTGGCTAATGAATTCAGGCAAGAAACAAAAATCAATAAGGTTTGATCGTGATTGGAAAAAGATTTTGTAATCTTCCACGATATTAATTGATTCCTCAACAGTCACACACGAATTCAGGAAACAAGGAATAGAATTTGATGCTGTATCAACAATTAATCTGATTTGTATTGTAGTGATGATGATATCGATTTTCAACTGAATTTGTTGTTACGTGATTAAATGGAATCGAATGGTACCAGATTGTAGACATAAAGCAGATTCTAAAACAGTTTGATGGTAACTTGTAACAAAATTGTACGAATTCCTTGATTTAATTAATATTAAAAATTAATAAATATAATATTAATGATTATATTAATAATATTAATAAATAATGATAATACTAATAATAATTATATTAATAATAATTATAATAGTACCAAAGAATAATAATGATATTAACTATACAAATGGTAATAATAATATTACTCTTAATACTAATAATTATAATACTAATTATAATGATATAACAAATTTATTATATCAATTCCATATATTATATAATATATATATATATATATATATATATATATATATATATATATATATATATATATATATATATATATATATATTAATGTTAATATTATTATTAATACTAATATTAATAATGAAAGTAATTAATATAGCATTTATTTTTAGATTGTACTTAAATATATTAATATTACAACTTAGTATTCATGTAATATTTAATAACTATATATAATACATATATATATATATATATATATATATATATATATATATATATATATATATATATATATATATATATATATATAATTACACATATTGAATATTTACTATTTGTACCTTACAATATAATAATACTTATGAATAGAAAATATTCATATATATATATATATATATATATATATATATATATATATATATATATATATATATATATATATATATATATATATATATATACACACACGTATCTATTAAATGTTCGTGAATCGTCAAAACTGGTCGAGGTTAAATTCGTGAATCATATAAAGATTAAATTTAAATTTGGTCGGAAATTTCCGGGTCGTCACAATTGTTGCGATTGTTGTTGCGGTTGTTGGGATAGTTGTTGCGATTGTGGTTGTAATTGTTATTGTTGTTGTATTGGTGACTCTGGTCACCGTTTTCCTCCCGCTTCCTCTTGAGTTGTTTCGTGTTGGCTTCTTCAGCCTCCTGCTCTTTAATTCTTCCCTCAATCTGATTTATGAGTTTATGAGACATTCGACTTTCCTTTTGTATGGAAGCGGGCTTGTGTGAACTCACATCTTCCTGAATCCTTACTGGTAACCCTTTTATGAAGCGGGCTTGAGGGTAAGTTTGTTATTGGGTATGACCTGACTTGGATCAAAACATATTAGCCACGTTAATTTAATATGTCTCTCGGGCACACGAAATTCCTTCAATCTCCCACTTGCACGAGAAACATAAGAAATTAATGCAAGTGATGGATACCACCTAATGACCATCCATCACCCCCAACATGTTATGACTTTGTGCCATTCAATAACATCATCCCTTTCGAGTTCCCATCTCGAATATGAATAGGTGAATCTTTCATTATATCCTTTCGTCCTAGATGTCATGTTAAATCCAAGAGACACAGAATGATCACTCTTATCAAGACCCGTCCTTATCCCCCTGGACGAAGTCATCAACATTTGGTCCCATTGCGATGATCGACTCCAAGTAATGTCCTTAAAATGTGCAAATGCACAGCGGAAGACTTAATTCGTACCTGAGAATAAACATGCTTTAAAGTGTCAACCAAAAGGTTGGTGAGTTCATTAGTTTATTATAGTCAATCATTTCCGTTATAATAATAGACCACAAGATTTCATATACACAAACGTTTTAATAAAAATATTTTAAGTGATTGAGCACTTGGTAACCATACTTAACATTTAATCAACGTCGCATATTCCCTTTATTATGAAATCTCACTACACCGTACCAAGTGTAGTCACCAAAACGAAGTACTGTGCAACCGTTGAATACTGGTCGTCCAGCCCGGTTGGGGTTGTCAGGCCCGATAGATCTATCAACAGGATTTGCATTTACAATACCCATGTAAATAGTAGTTACCAAGCTACAGGGAAATATGCCAGTGGTACAACTCAACGTAGAATATATTTTTAAGTACTTGTGTCTATTTTGTAAACATTTATAAAAGTAGCGCATGTATTCTCAGCCCAAAGATATATATTGCAAAAGCAATTAAAAAGGGAGCAAATGAAACTCACCATACTGTATTTTGTAGTAAAAATACATATGACGTCATTTAACAAGTATATGGTTGGTCTCGGATTCACGAATCTTTAAAGAGATTATAGGCTTCAAGAAAAAGAAAATCGTTTCTGCCCGAGTTTGAACCCGCGACCTTCCGTTAAAGACAAATATCCTTAAACTATTTAACCATTGCTTATTTTCTTCTTATATCGAGCATGATTATTTAAGTACTTCATCATCTTAACATCACATCACCACAAAATCATCCTTATTATCATTCCATAATTATCATCTTACTTATATTTATCTAACCTCATCATCTTTATCATAATCATAATCATACTCCATGATCATCATCATTTTATGATCATTATCAATTATTCGAAATCAACTTCGTTTACCATTATCACGCCATCGTAATCACAACCCTAATCATCTAAACATCGTCTAGTCATCCCCTAATCGTTTCATTCTCGTCCATATAACATGCTATCATTCCCTCCATCGTGTAACATCCTCCCAATATACATACGTATATCATTATCAATCATATCTTAATTTACCACAGGAAAAAAAAAAAAAAATTTCGAAGCAAGTACTGGAGGTATCCGTGGTTTTTATATGACAAAGTAGCCTAATCTTTTACTCATGAGTCCAACCACAAAATCACAGCCCAAATTTTCAGCCCGATACATGCTTATATAATTTGTTTGATGGTTGATTGGTGTGGGGTTCGGTTTTCTTGCCAATACCAAAAGAGAAACACAATTAAAAACAATAGTTACTCATCATTAAGAATTAACAAGTGGCTTGAGGTGGGTTGTGATTGTCGGCCAACAATTGAAAGAGAAAAAAATTTACACAATAGCAGTTTTATATTATAACTCCTTTTTGCAAACTGCATATATATATATATATCTTTATAACGGCGGCATGATGGTGTTTCGAACAATTAACAGTATCAAGCATGGTTTGATTAGAGAGTGGTTGTCAATCACGAAAAGAACAGAAATATAGTGGTAGCAAATTGCAGGTGGTTGGTTGGGTAAGGTTCTAGTTGAAACTGAAAGTTATTAGTAGCAGCTATTCACGCTGAGTTGTGATGGTTTTGGGGTGTTCACGAAACAGGAAGTAGTCTGGTTATCATCGTTTTTGAATAGAAAGAGATACAACTCTAGTAGCGGTGAATGTAAATGGCGGTGATTTGGTTGATGTTGTAGGTGGTGTTGTATTTAAATGGGTATTGGTGTTTGATGGAAAACCGAAAAATAAGAGAGGGATATTAGAGAGAGAGAGAGAGAGAAAGTGTAGCGATGAATTGAAATGGTGGGTTTATTCGAGTTGCTGTAGTCACGGGATCAAGAATCGAATTAGAAACAAGAAACAATAGCAGGTATCAACTAACTAACCGGTGATCGTGATGAATGAGGGTGTCGATGGCGTTTGTAGGAAACCGAAGCAGGAAAGAGAGAAGAGATAGATAGAGAATGTGGGAGGTTGTGGTGGTAGATTCCTGGTGGTGAGGTTGTTGTTTTCAACGGTATATTGGTGTATATATACGTATGAGATGAGTTATGTGTAGGTGAAGTTGAGGGTTGGTTCACAAAAATGCAGGAAGAAGATGGTTCATTTCTTGGTTGCTATTTGAATTGCTATATCGATATACATATATGTTATGTATATATAGAGTAAGATATTTTAGATATGGATGTTGATAAATGGCAGACAAAAAAAAAACATAACTTTAATAATTAACATATTATAATCAATCATAATTCAATTGTAATTGAAACGTGATTTAACAGTACACCAGTCGAATTCTTGGTTTATTATACCGACAGTTTTCACGGACCGTGTATCGTGCGAAATCAGTGGCGGATAAAAGTGTTCAGAAAAATCTCATATTAGCTATAATTATTTATTTTGGTCTTTATGGTATAAAATTCGAGCATTAACTTGTTAAATAAAAATTTACCTCAACTGTCCCTCTCATTCATGGGTGAAAAATAAAAAGTGTTGAATTTTAATAACTAGGTCCTAAATATAATTTTAGTAAGCCTAAAATTTATAGAACTCATTTTTGTATCATCGTTTATTTTAAAATTACAATAGTTTTGAATTTAACTTGCTTAATATTAATCGAAACATCAAACGAGTTATACAATCATTTAATATTTATTTTTAATACACTTTGTATATATTTATATATATATAGATTCATTTAAATAACAACTTTATTATATCGCTTATTATTTTACATGATTATTTCCTACAATCAAATCATATATTATTTCAAATAATATTTCAAATTATTATATATACATATATTTAAATATATATGTATCTATTTACAATTAGTTGTTCGTGAATCATCGAGAACAGTCGAAGGTCAATGAAACAGTTCAAAAATTTTGAGACTCAACCCTACAGACTTTGCTTATCGTGTCAAAGAAAATGAATCGTATCGAGAGTTTGGTTTAAAATTAGTCGGAATTTTCCGGGTCGTGACAACTCTCTTTTAGATTTAACTTTATCAGGCCTTAGACATCCGACTCTCAACGAATAAGAGGGACAAATTCCATCTTGACTACATACGTCCTAAATATGTACCTTGCATTATGCCTGAGCTCTCCCTTGTGAACTACCATATTTCAGAATAGGTAAAGAAAGAATCAAGGCACGATACTCGGTAAATATCCGAACCCAATATGTATCTCAGGTCAGAGGATACAATGATATTCGCCTTTACTCAAGATTACATGTGATCAACTACAAAGGCTCCATTTAGTAAATCTTGAGGGCGGGTCTTCCAATATTTGTATCCCACAAATATCTATGAACCTTTGTTGCAACCTTGCCCCACATTCATCCTGTGAATGTATACCAATCCAAGTTTATAATAGTCTAAACCTCACACTTGTTCCCATAAATGTGATCGACTACGGAATTTAGAATAATTACTTATTCATGGATAAAATATGCAAAATAGGAACATAACTCAAAATAAATTAATACCATAATTATATTAATGAGTTTGAACAATTTCGTTCCGTTACAATACTTAAAACAGATCATGACCAATCACTAGAATATCGAAGCCCTAATGCACAAACATGTCCTGCGTGTTTTGCTCCATGTAAGAGCTTCGTGAGAGGATCTGCTATATTAAGATCTGTGTGAACTTTGCGAATACATATCTTTCCCTTTTCAACTTCATCCCTTATGTAGTTGAATCTCCACTCAATGTGATGGGTCTTTTGGTGAGCACGAGGTTCTTTGATTTGAGCAATCGCACCCTCGTTGTCACAAAAGATCTCAAGAGGGTCCTGAATAGAAGGGACTACTCCTAAGTCATCGATGAATTTCTTCATCCATGCACCTTCCTGAGCTGCCAATGAGGCGGCAATGTACTCTGACTCTGTAGTGGATAATGCAACAACATCCTATTTTGAACTCTTCCAAGAGACCGCACCTCCATTTAATGTGAAGACATAACCGGATTGTGATCTAGAATCATCTCGATCAGTTTGGAAACTCGCGTCCGCGTAACCTTTTACAGCGAGTTCCTCCTCACCAGACCCATATATTAGAAACATATCCTTAGTCCTCCTAAGGTATTTCAATATACTTTTAACCGCAATCCAATGACTGTTTCCTGGGTTATTCTGGTATCTACTTGTCAAGCTAAGAGCGTATGACACATCCGGTCTAGTGCATATCATTGCATACATGATTGACCCAATAGCAGATGCATACGGGACTTTCTTCATTCTCTCTTGTTCATCTTTCGTAGTAGGGCACTGAGATGAACTGAGAAGCGTTCCTCTTTGAATAGGTACCAAACCATTCTTAGAGTTTTCCATCTTGAACCTTTTCAAGACCTTTTCAATGTATGCACTTTGATTCAAACCTATCAGTTTCTTGGATCTATCCCTGTAGATCCCAATCCCCAAAAGGTATTGTGCTTCTCCAAGATCCTTAATGGAGAAGCATTTACTTAGCCAAGTTTTAAAACCTGGCATTTTCGGAATATCATTTCCAAATAACAATATATCATCCACATATAGTACAAGGAACATGATAGTGCTCCCACTAGCTTTCTTGTATACACAAGCTTCATCGCCATTTTTAATGAAGTCAAATTTCTTGGCCTCCTCATTAAAATGATGATTCCACATTCTAGATGCTTGTTTCAATCCGTAAATTGACTTCTTTAACTTGCATACCTTTTTAGGATATTTCAGATCAACAAAACCTTCAGGCTGAACCATATAGACATCTTCCTCAAGATGTCCATTTAGGAAAGCGGTCTTGACATCCATTTACCATATTTCATAATCATAATGAGCAGCAATAGCAAGTAATATCCTAATAGACTTTAGCATTGCCACAGGCAAAAAAGTTTCATCATAGTCAACCCCTTGAGTTTGAGTGAAACCTTTTGCTACAAGTCTAGCTTTATATGTATCCAAGTTTCCATGTATGTCGGTTTTCATTTTGAAAAGCCATTTACAATCAACTAGCCTTGAGCCAGTAGGTTGTGTAACAAGTTCCCAAACTTTGTTGTCATACATGGATTGCATCTCAGCGTTCATGGCTTCCTGCCATTTATCTTTATCAATCCTTGATAAAGCATCTTGGTAGTTTGTTGGTTTATCCAAATCAACTACATAGCAACCATCTATGAGAAACCCATATCTCTCAGGAGGATTACTAATCCTACCAGATCTGCGAACGTCTTGTATACTTTAATCATCCATTTGATCATTCTCAACATTTTCATGTTGAGTACTAGTGTCAACCAATTGTGTATCATCTACTTGATCTTGAACCTCTTCAAGATCTATCTTCCTTTCACTATTACCTTCCATTAGGAACTTATTTTCAAGGAATTCCGCCTTCCGAGCAACAAATACATTATGCTCGGATGGATCATAGAAATAGTATCCCATATCATCCTTGGGATATCCTATTAAGATACACTTCGTGGATCGAGCATTCAATTTATTAGGAACGTAACGCTTAAGGTAAGCTTCACATCCCCATACCTTTAAGTATGATAGAGATGGAGGTTTTCCAAACCACATCTCATGAGGTGTTCGTCCCAGTTTCTTGGTTGGGGCCATATTTAAAATACGAGCCACGGAGCATAGACAATAACCCCGAAATGATAGAGGTAACGATCTTCTAGCCATCATAGATCGAACCATATCCATTAGGGTTCGGTTCCTCCTTTCAGATACTCCATTAAGTTGGGGTGTTCCAGGAGGAGTAAGTTGCGAGATAATCCCACAACTTTTAAGATGATCTTGGAAAGCATCGCTTAGGTATCCACCTCCTCTATCGGTATGAAGTACCTTGATTGTCTTATTGAGTTGATTTTGTACTTCATTTTGATATTCCTTGAATGCTTCAAAAGTTTCGTCCTTGTGTCTTAATAAGTAGACATATCCGAAACGACTGAAGTCATCAATGAAAGTAACGAAGTATCTTTCACCATTCCTAGTTATGGGCTTAAAGGGTCCACATACATCCGAATGTATTAATACCAATAAGTCTTTAGTCCTTTTATAGGTCCCTTTGAAAGGTGCTTTAGTCATTTTGTCGTGTAAACAAGATTTACATACATCAAACGAGTCTAGTTCATTTGATTTCAAAAGGCCATTCTTTTGAAGTGTATGCATTCGATTCTTGTTTATGTGACCAAGGTGACAATGTCATAAGTAGGAATCACTCAAATCCCTTTTGAGTTTCTTGGTGTTTGCATGGTATATTGAGCTATTGTATGATGTGTCATCATGAACCAATTCATAAATACCATTCGAAGGTGAAACCTTGAAATAGAACACATTATCTAAAGAAACATGGATATCATCATTAATGAAATTAAGATTAAAACCACATTGTTTCAAATGGGATACAGAAATAATGTTTCGAGATAAATCGGGTGCATACAAAACATTTTTCAAAATAAGCTCCAAACCACTTGGAAGCTTCAAAATAAAGTCTCCTTGAGCTACTACGTGACCTTGGCTCCATTTCCCTTGAAGAGACTTGATGTTCCCGCTTCTTGCTTACTTCTTTTGAACCCCTGCATAGAATTGAAAATGTTAGTTCCATGTGACAACCCGAAAATTTCCAACCAAATTTAAACTTTAATCTTTATATGTTTCTGACACGATAAGCAATATTTGTTAAGTTAAATTTTAAGAATTTTAAACTATGTTCATACATTCATTCAACCTCGACCAAGTTCCAACGATTCATGAACCATTAAACGAATATGATTATATATGTATATGTGTATATATATTATAACTTGAAACGTAAACAAAATATTAGATTAAATACTTTATATGATTGTATCTGTTTCAAAATGTTTATCAATGGAATTAGAAGATAAGATCAAATGATTGAATTATCAGATATATTGAATTATGATTACAAGTCTCTGTTGAAAGGCCCACGTTGATTTGAGAAATCTTTCCATTTTAACAATATTCAGAAAATGGTAAAGTGTTTTTTAAATAAGAACAAATTGTCAATCATTGAGAACTAGACAAAGGATAGTGGAAGATTGAATCTCATAAAGACTCGATTGATCTATTTAGTTTCAAACGTACAAAAACGTTTTCAGTTTAAAAAGAACTTTATTATTAAAACGTATATAACTTTTATAATTATCTAGAACCACTTTTGACAACTCATTTCTTAACTAGTATGATAAAGATAACGATATTTATATTTTATTTTATTAAATATATATAACGATTTAAATTAATATTATATATATTTATACACGTATTATACGTACATAGTTTTATACTTTTACTATACTTAAACTTTATATTTACTTTATTTTTACTTTACTTTAACTTTAATAATTCACTTTAATAATTCATACTTTAATAATTCACTTTAATAATTCATACTTTAATAATTCACTTTAATAATTCATACTTTAATAATTCACTTTAATAATTCATACTTTAATAATTCACTTTAATAATTCATACTTTAATAATTCACTTCAATAATTCATACTTTAATAATTCACTTTAGTAATTCAAAAATCTATTATAAATAGAATTCAATAGGTTTCATTATTTCATAGAAACTTGAAAATATTTTTCTCTAAACTCTCTCAATCGATTTACATATATATATTTACTCCGTATTATTTCAAGATATTATTAGTATACATAAAATATTACGACGAAGTGCTGTCCGAGTGATTTCGAAATTGTTTTTCGAGTAGGATATGATTAAGGGAATTATGGGTTATAGCTATGGAGGTGATTGAGTATGGTTCATGGGTATGCTCGTGAGGTCAATATAGTGTTTATCATTTTCGTTGCGTCTGCGTACCTTTCCTGCAATATTGAATCTCAATATTGATACGTTCGTGAATCCGATGCCAACCTTGCACTTATTCAATGACGTTATATGTATTTTTACTACGAAATACAGTATGGTAAGTTTCATTTGCCTTTTTACCCTTTATATTTTTGGGACTGAGAATACATGCGTTTTTATAAATGTTTGACGAAATAGACACAAGTAATTGAAACTACATTCTATGGTTGAATTATCGAAATCGAATATGCCCCTTTTTATTAAAGTCTGGTAATCTAAGAATTAGGGAACAGACACCCTAATTGACGCGAATCCTAAAGATAGATCTATTGGGCCTTACAAACCCCATCCAAAGTACCGGATGCTTTTGTACTTCGAAATTTATATCATGTCCGAAGGAGGATCCCGGAATGATAGGGGATATTCTTATATGTATCTAGTTAATGTCGGTTACCAGGTGTTCACCATATGAATGATTATTTTTGTCTCTATGCATGGGACGTATATTTATGAGAACTGGAAATGAAATTCTTGTGGTCTATTAAAATGATGGAAATAAATGATTATGATAAACTAATGAACTCACCAACCTTTTGGTTGACACTTTAAAGCATGTTTATTCTCAGGTGTTAAAGAAATCTTTCGTTGTGCATTTGCTCATTTTAAAGATATTACTTGGAGTCTTTCATAGCATATTTCGAAGAACGTTGCATTCGAGTTATTGAGTTCATCAAAGATTATTATTAAATCAATTTATAGTTGGATAGTGTGAAATGTCCCGTTCTTATTGATTAAAAACGTTCCATATTAATTAATTTCGTTGCGAGGTTTTGACCTCTATATGAGACGTTTTTCAAAGACTGCATTCATTTTTAAAACAAACCATAACCTTTATTTCATAGATAAAGGTTTTAAAAAGCTTTACGTAGATTATCAAATAATGATAATCTAAAATATCTTGTTTACACACGACCATTACATAATGGTTTACAATACAAATATGTTACAACAAAATAAGTTTCTTGAATGCAGTTTTTACACAATATCATACAAGCATGGACTCCAAATCTCGTCCTTATTTAAGTATGCTACAGCAGAAGCTCTTAATAATCACCTGAGAATAAACATGCTTAAAACGTCAACAAAAATGTTGGTGAGTTATAGGTTTAACCTATATATATCAAATCATAATAATAGACCACAAGATTTCATATTTCAATACACATCCCATACATAGAGATAAAAATCATTCATATGGTGAACACCTGGTAACCGACATTAACAAGATGCATATATAAGAATATCCCCATCATTCCAGGACACCCTTCGGATATGATATAAATTTCGAAGTACTAAAGCATCTGGTACTTTGGATGGGGTTTGTTAAGCTCAATAGATCTATCTTTAGGATTCGCGTCAATTAGGGTGTCTGTTCCCTAATTCTTAGATTACCAGACTTAATAAAAAGGGGCATATTCGATTTCGATAATTCAACCATAGAATGTAGTTTCACGTACTTGTGTCTATTTTGTAAATCATTTATAAAACCTGCATGTATTCTCATCCCAAAAATATTAGATTTTAAAAGTGGGACTATAACTCACTTTCACAGATTTTTACTTCGTCGGGAAGTAAGACTTGGCCACTGGTTGATTCACGAACCTATAACAATATATACATATATATCAAAGTATGTTCAAAATATATTTACAACACTTTTAATATATTTTGATGTTTTAAGTTTATTAAGTCAGCTGTCCTCGTTAGTAACCTACAACTAGTTGTCCACAGTTAGATGTACATAAATAAATCGATAAATATTATCTTGAATCAATCCACGACCCAGTGTATACGTATCTCAGTATTGATCACAACTCAAACTATATATATTTTGGAATCAACCTCAACCCTGTATAGCTAACTCCAACATTCACATATAGAGTGTCTATGGTTGTTCCGAAATATATATAGATGTGTCGACATGATAGGTCGAAACATTGTATACGTGTCTATGGTATCTCAAGATTACATAATATACCATACAAGTTGATTAAGTTATGGTTGGAATAGATTTGTTACCAATTTTCACGTGGCTAAAATGAGAAAAATTATCCAATCTTGTTTTACCCATAACTTCTTCATTTTAAATCCGTTTTGAGTGAATCAAATTGCTATGGTTTCATATTGAACCCTATTTTATGAATCTAAACATAAAAAGTATAGGTTTATAGTCAGAAAAATAAGTTACAAGTCAGTTTTGTAAAGGTAGTCATTTCAGTCGAAAGAACGACGTCTAGATGACCATTTTAGAAAACATACTTCCACTTTGAGTTTAACCATAATTTTTGAATATAGTTTCATGTTCATAATAAAAATCATTTTCTCAAAATAATAACTTTTAAATCAAAGTTTATCATAGTTTTTAATTAACTAACCCAAAACAGCCCGCGGTGTTACTACGATGGCGTAAATCCGGTTTTACGGTGTTTTTTGTGTTTCCAGGTTTTAAATCATTAAGTTAGCATATCATATAGATATAGAACATGTGTTTAGTTTATTTTAAAAGTCAAGTTAGAAGGATTAACTTTTGTTTGCGAACAAGTTTAGAATTAACTAAACTATGTTCTAGTGATTACAAGTTTAAACCTTTGAATAAGATAGCTTTATATGTATGAATCGAATGATGTTATGAACATCATTACTACCTTAAGTACCTTGGATAAACCTACTGGAAAAGAGAAAAATGGATCTAGCTTCAACGGATCCTTGGATGGCTCGAAGTTCTTGAAGCAGAATCATGACATGAAAACAAGTTTAAGTAAGATCATCACTTGAAATAAGATTGTTATAGTTATAGAAATTGAACCAAAGTTTGAATATGATTATTACCTTGTATTAGAATGATAACCTACTGTAAGAAACAAAGATTTCTTGAGGTTGGATGATCACCTTACAAGATTGGAAGTGAGCTAGCAAACTTGAAAGTATTCTTGATTTTATGTAACTAGAACTTGTAGAATATATGAAGAACACTTAGAACTTGAAGATAGAACTTGAGAGAGATCAATTAGATGAAGAAAATTGAAGAATGAAAGTGTTTGTAGGTGTTTTTGGTCGTTGGTGTATGGATTAGATATAAAGGATATGTAATTTTGTTTTCATGTAAATAAGTCATGAATGATTACTCATATTTTTGTAATTTTATGAGATATTTCATGCTAGTTGCCAAATGATGGTTCCCACATATGTTAGGTGACTCACATGGGCTGCTAAGAGCTGATCATTGGAGTGTATATACCAATAGTACATACATCTAAAAGCTGTGTATTGTACGAGTACGAATACGGGTGCATACGAGTAGAATTGTTAATGAAACTGAACGAGGATGTAATTGTAAGCATTTTTGTTAAGTAGAAGTATTTTGATAAGTGTATTTAAGTCTTTTAAAAGTGTATAAATACATATTAAAACACTACATGTATATACATTTTAACTGAGTCGTTAAGTCATCGTTAGTCGTTATATGTAAGTGTTGTTTTGAAACCTTTAGGTTAACGATCTTGTTAAATGTTGTTAACCCAATGTTTATAATATCAAATGAGATTTTAAATTATTATATTATCATGATATTATCATGTATGAATATCTCTTAATATGATATATATACATTAAATGTCTTTACAACGATAATCGTTACATATATGTCTCGTTTAAAAATCATTAAGTTAGTAGTCTTGTTTTTACATATGTAGTTCATTGTTAATATACTTAATGATATGTTTACTTATCATAGTATCATGTTAACTATATATATATCCATATATATGTCATCATATAGTTTTTACAAGTTTTAACGTTCGTGAATCACCGGTCAACTTGGGTGGTCAATTGTCTATATGAAACATATTTCAATTAATCAAGTCTTAACAAGTTTGATTGCTTAACATGTTGGAAACATTTAATCATGTAAATATCAATCTCAATTAATATATATAAACATGTAAAAGTTCGGGTCACTACAGTACCTACCCGTTAAATAAATTTCGTCCCGAAATTTTAAGCTGTTGAAGGTGTTGACGAATCTTCTGGAAATAGATGCGGGAATTTCTTCTTCATCTGATCTTCACGCTCCCAGGTGAACTCGGGTCCTCTACGAGCATTCCATCGAACCTTAACAATTGGTATCTTGTTTTCCTTAAGTCTTTTAACCTCAAGATCCATTATTTCGACGGGTTCTTCGATGAATTGAAGTTTTTCGTTGATTTGGATTTCATCTAACGGAATAGTGAGATCTTCTTTAGCAAAACATTTCTTCAAATTTGATACGTGGAAAGTGTTATGTACAGCCGCGGGTTGTTGTGGTAATTCAAGTCGGTAAGCTACTGGTCTAACACGATCAATAATCTTGAATGGTCCTATATACCTTGGATTTAATTTCCCTCGTTTACCAAATCGAACAACGCCTTTCCAAGGTGCAACCTTAAGCATGACCATCTCTCCAATTTCAAATTCTATATCTTTTCTTTTAATGTCGGCGTAGCTCTTTTGTCGACTTTGGGCGGCTTTCAACCGTTGTTGAATTTGGATGATCTTCTCGGTAGTTTCTTGTATAATCTCCGGACCCGTAATCTGTCTATCCCCCACTTCACTCCAACAAATCGGAGACCTGCACTTTCTACCATAAAGTGCTTCAAACGGTGCCATCTCAATGCTTGAATGGTAGCTGTTATTGTAGGAAAATTCTGCTAACGGTAGATGTCGATCCCAACTGTTTCCGAAATCAATAACACATGCTCGTAGCATGTCTTCAAGCGTTTGTATCGTCCTTTCGCTCTGCCCATCAGTTTGTGGATGATAGGCAGTACTCATGTCTAGACGAGTTCCTAATGCTTGCTGTAATGTCTGCCAGAATCTTGAAATAAATCTGCCATCCCTATCAGAGATAATAGAGATTGGTATTCCATGTCTGGAGACGACTTCTTTCAAATACAGTCATGCTAACTTCTCCATCTTGTCATCTTCTCTTATTGGCAGGAAGTGTTCTGATTTGGTGAGACGATCAACTATTACCCAAATAGTATCAAAACCACTTGCAGTCCTTGGCAATTTAGTGATGAAATCCATGGTAATGTTTTCCCATTTCCATTCCGGGATTTCGGGTTGTTTAAGTAGACCTGATGGTTTCTGATGCTCAGCTTTGACCTTAGAACACGTCAAACATTCTCCTACGTATTTAGCAACATCGGCTTTCATACCCGGCCACCAAAAATGTTTCTTGAGATCCTTGTACATCTTCCCCGTTCCAGGATGTATTGAGTATCTGGTTTTATGAGCTTCTCTAAGTACCATTTCTCTCATATCTCCAAATTTTGGTACCCAAATCCTTTCAGCCCTATACCGGGTTCCATCTTCCCGAATATTAAGATGCTTCTCCGATCCTTTGGGTATTTCATCCTTTAAATTTCCCTCTTTTAAAACTCCTTGTTGCGCCTCCTTTATTTGAGTAGTAAGGTTATTATGGATCATTATATTCATAGATTTTACTCGAATGGGTTCTCTGTCCTTCCTGCTCAAGGCATCGGCTACCACATTTGCCTTCCCCGGGTGGTAACGAATCTCAAAGTCGTAATCATTCAACAATTCAATCCACCTACGCTGCCTCATATTCAGTTGTTTCTGATTAAATATGTGTTGAAGACTTTTGTGGTCGGTATATATAATACTTTTGACCCCATATAGGTAGTGCCTCCAAGTCTTTAATGCAAAAACAACCGCGCCTAATTCCAAATCATGCGTCGTATAATTTTGCTCGTGAATCTTCAATTGTCTAGAGGCATAAGCAATCACCTTCGTTCATTGCATTAATACACAACCGAGACCTTGCTTTGATGCGTCACAATAAATCACAAAATCATCATTCCCTTCAGGCAATGACAATATAGGTGCCGTAGTTAGCTTTTTCTTCAATAACTGAAACGCTTTCTCTTGTTCATCCTTCCATTCAAATTTCTTCCCTTTATGCGTTAATACAGTCAAGGGTTTTGCTATTCTGGAAAAGTCTTGGATGAACCTTCTGTAGTAACCAGCTAGTCCTAAAAACTGGCGTATGTGTTTCGGAGTTTTCGGGGTTTCCCACTTTTCAACAGTTTCTATCTTTGCCGGATCCACCTTAATACCTTCTTTGTTCACTATGTGACCGAGGAATTGAACTTCTTCCAACCAAAATGCACACTTTGAAAACTTAGCGTACAATTCTTCCTTCCTCAATACTTCTAACACCTTTCTCAAATGTTCACCGTGTTCTTGGTCATTCTTTGAGTAAATAAGTATGTCATCAATGAAAACAATGACAAACTTGTCAAGGTATGGTCCACACACTCGGTTCATAAGGTCCATGAACACAGCTGGTGCATTAGTTAAACCAAACGGCATGACCATAAACTCGTAATGACCGTAACGTGTTCTGAAAGCAGTCTTTGGAATATCATCTTCTTTCACCCGCATTTGATGGTACCCAGAACGTAAGTCAATCTTTGAATAAACAGACGAGCCTTGTAGTTGATCAAATAAGTCGTCGATTCTCGGTAGTGGGTAGCGGTTCTTGATGGTAAGTTTGTTCAACTCTCGGTAGTCGATACACAACCTGAATGTACCATCTTTCTTCTTGACAAACAAAACAGGAGCTCCCCACGGTGATGTGCTTGGTCGAATGAAACCACGCTCTAAAAGTTCTTGTAATTGGCTTTGCAGTTCTTTCATCTCGCTGGGTGCGAGTCTGTAAGGAGCACGAGCTATTGGTGCAGCTCCTGGTACAAGATCTATTTGAAATTCAACGGATCGATGTGGGGGTAATCCCGGTAATTCTTTCGGAAATACATCGGGAAATTCTTTTGCAATGGGAACATCATTGATGCTCTTTTCTTCAGTTTGTACTTTCTCGACGTGTGCTAGAACAGCATAGCAACCTTTTCTTATTAGTTTTTGTGCCTTCAAATTACTAATAAGATGTAGCTTCGTGTTGCCCTTTTCTCCGTACACCATTAAGGGTTTTCCTTTTTCTCGTATAATGCGAATTGCATTTTTGTAACAGACGATCTCTGCTTTCACTTCTTTCAACCAGTCCATACCGATTATCACATCAAAACTCCCTAACTCTACTGGTATCAAATCAATCTTAAATGTTTCGCTAACCAGTTTAATTTCTCGATTCCGACATATATTATCTGCTGAAATTAATTTATCATTTGCTAATTCGAGTAAAAATTTACTATCCAACGGCGTCACTGGACAACTTAATTTAGCACAAAAATCTCTACTCATATAGCTTCTATCCGCACCCGAATCAAAAAAAACGTAAGCAGATTTATTGTCAATAAGAAACGTACCCGTAACAAGCTCCGGGTCTTCCTGTGCCTCTGCCGCATTAATATTGAAAACTCTTCCGCGGCCTTGTCCATTCGTGTTCTCCTGGTTCGGGCAATTTCTAATAATGTGGCCCGGTTTTCCACATTTATAACAAACTATATTGGCATAACTTGCTCCAACACTACTTGCTCCGCCATTACTCGTCCCGACACCATTTGTTCCTTTCGTTCTATTAACCCCTGGTCCGTAGACCTCACACTTCACCGCGCTATGACCATTTCTTTTACACTTGTTGCAAAATTTGGTGCAGAACCCCGAGTGATACTTTTCACACCTTTGGCATAGCTGCTTCTGATTGTTGTTGTTGTTGCGGTTATTATTGTTGTTGGGATGATTATTGTAGTTGCTGCTGTTGTTGTTGTTGTTGTTGTTATTGTTGTTGGGCCGTTTGTTGTAGTTGCGATTGATGTTGCGATTGTTGGGATAATTGTTGCGATTATTGTTGTAATTGCTGTTGCTGTTGTATTGGTGATTCTTATCACCGTTTTCCTCCCACTTTCTTTTGACTTGCTTCACATTGGCCTCTTCAGCAGTCTGTTCTTTAATTCTTTCTTCAATCTGGTTCACTAGTTTGTGAGCCATTCTACATGCCTGTTGTATGGAGGCGGGCTCGTGTGAACTTATATCTTCTTGGATTCTTTCTGGTAATCCTTTCACAAACGCGTCGATCTTCTCTTCCTCATCTTCGAATGCTCCAGGACACAATAGGCACAATTCTGTGAATCGTCTTTCGTACGTGGTAATATCAAATCCTTGGGTTCGTAACCCTCTAAGTTCTGTCTTGAGCTTATTGACCTCGGTTCTGGGACGGTATTTCTCGTTCATCAAGTGCTTGAATGCTGACCACGGTAGTGCGTACGCATCGTCTTGTCCCACTTGCTCTAGATAGGTATTCCACCATGTTAACGCAGAACCTGTGAAGGTATGCGTAGCGTACTTCACTTTGTCCTCTTCAGTACACTTACTTATGGCAAACACCGATTCGACCTTCTCGGTCCACCGTTTCAATCCGATCGGTCCTTCGGTTCCATCAAATTCCAAAGGTTTGTAGGCAGTGAATTCTTTGTAAGTGCATCCTACACGATTTCCTGTACTGCCAGATCCAAGGTTATTGTTGGTATGTAGCGCAGCCTGTACTGCGGCTATGTTTGAAGCTAGAAAAGTACGGAATTCCTCTTCATTCATATTTACGGTGTGTCGAGTAGTCGGTGCCATTTCCTTCAAAATAGTCAAATGGAACAAGTTAATCATACAGAATATTAAGAGTAGTTAATAGTATTTCGTAGCATAATATGAACTCATTTATAAAAGCTTTTTCTTCATATTAGCATTTTATAAGTTTAAATTCGGGTAGTACCTACCCGTTAAGTTCATACTTAGTAGCTAATATACAATTCAACTACTACAATTCTATATGAAAAACTGATTATAATAATATTTCGCGTTCAAACTTTTATACAATATTTTACAAACTTACAATACCGCTTATTTTACATAAAGCATGAAATATAGCACACAATAACTTTGATACAAGATAGTTGTGAAGATAATTCTAGCTAGTACACAAGTCGTTCAGCAAAGGCAATAAACACACGTAATTCATACGTCCAGAAACAAGTCATGCATTCTGGTTTTACTAGGACTACTTCCCATCCTTGGTCTTGTGGAACATAACCGTTATGGCCGTTGATAAGACAGCGTGTTGTAACGTCGTCAAAGGGACGAGGGTTACGTAATGTCCAACAGTCCCGTAACAATCTAAAAACCTCATTTCTTACCCCAATTACCGACTACGTCACTTGTGGGAACGTTTTGTTTAATAGTTGTAGCCCGATGTTCTTGTTCTCACTTTGGTGAGAAGCGAACATTACTAATCCGTAAGCATAACATGCTTCTTTATGTTGCATGTTAGCCACTTTTTCTTAATCACGAAGTCCAATATTCGGATATATTGAGTCAAAATAATTTCTTAACCCATTGCGTAAAATAGCATTTGGGTTCCCCGCAATATATGCGTCAAAATAAACACATCGTAACTTATGGATTTCCCAATGTGATATCCCCCATCTTTCGAACGAAAGCCTTTTATAAACCAAGGCATTCTTGGAACGTTCTTCGAATGTCTTACAAACTGATCTCGCCTTAAATAGTTGTGCCGAAGAATTCTGACCGACTCTAGACATGATTTCATCAATCATGTCTCCGGGTAGGTCTCTTAAAATATTGGGTTGTCTATCCATTTTGTGTTTTTATACTGTAAAATAGACAAGAGTTAGATTCATAAAAAAAAATACTTATTAATACAAGCAATTTTTACATATATCATAAAGCATAAGCACACTATATTACATATATTACACCACACGAATACAACTATCTTATTCCGACTCGCTTGTTTCTTCTTCTTTGGTTTTGGTTCGTTTTGCCAAGTTTCTAGGGATATATGATGTTCCCCTAATACGAGCCGTCGTGATCCACATTGGTTTAGAAAAACCTGGTGGTTTAGAGGTTCCCGGGTCATTGTTACAACTTAAGGACTTCGGGGGTTGACGATACATATAAAGTTCATCGGGGTTGGAATTAGATTTCTCTATTTTTATACCCTTTCCCTTATTATTTTCTTTTGCCTTTTTAAATTCAGTTGGGGTAATTTCTATAATATCATCGGAATTCTCGTCGGAATCCGATTCATCGGAGAATTGGTAATCCTCCCAATATTTTGCTTCCTTGGCGGAAACACCATTAACCATAATTAACCTTGGTCGGTTGGTTGAGGATTTTCTTTTACTTAACCGTTTTATTATTTCCCCCACCGGTTCTATTTCTTCATCCGGTTCCGATTCTTCTTCCGGTTCCGATTCTTCTTCCGGTTCCGACTCTTCTTCCGGTTCCTTTTCGGGAACTTGTGAATCAGTCCACGAATCATTCCAATTTACATTTGACTCTTCATTATTATTAGGTGAGTCAATGGGACTTGTTCTAGAGGTAGACATCTATCACATAATATCAAACGCGTTAAGAGATTAATATATCACATAATATTCACATGTTAAAAATATATAGTTTCCAACAAAATTTGTTAAGCAATCATTTTTCAAGTAAACACGGTCGAAGTCCAGACTCACTAATGCATCCTAACAAACTCGATAAGACACACTAATGCAAAATTCTGGTTCTCTAAGACCAACGCTCTGATACCAACTGAAATGTTCCGTTCTTATTGATTAAAAACGTTCCATATTAATTGATTTCGTTGCGAGGTTCTGACCTCTATATGAGACGTTTTTCAAAGACTGCATTCATTTTTAAAACAAACCATAACCTTTATTTCATAGATAAAGGTTTTAAAAAGCTTTACGTAGATTATCAAATAATGATAATCTAAAATATCCTGTTTACACACGACCATTACATAATGGTTTACAATACAAATATGTTACAACAAAATAAGTTTCTTGAATGCAGTTTTTACACAATATCATACAAGCATGGACTCCAAATCTCGTCCTTATTTAAGTATGCTACAGCGGAAGCTCTTAATAATCACCTGAGAATAAACATGCTTAAAACGTCAAAAAAAATGTTGGTGAGTTATAGGTTTAACCTATATATATCAAATCATAATAATAGACCACAAGATTTCATATTTCAATACACATCCCATACATAGAGATAAAAATCATTCATATGGTGAACACCTGGTAACCGACATTAACAAGATGCATATATAAGAATATCCCCATCATTCCAGGACACCCTTCGGATATGATATAAATTTTGAAGTACTAAAGCATCCGGTACTTTGGATGGGGTTTGTTAAGCCCAATAGATCTATCTTTAGGATTCGCGTCAATTAGGGTGTCTGTTCCCTAATTCTTAGATTACCAGACTTAATAAAAAGGGGCATATTCGATTTCGATAATTCAACCATAGAATGTAGTTTCACGTACTTGTGTCTATTTTGTAAATCATTTATAAAACCTGCATGTATTCTCATCCCAAAAATATTAGATTTTAAAAGTGGGACTATAACTCACTTTCACAGATTTTTACTTCGTCGGGAAGTAAGACTTGGCCACTGGTTGATTCACGAACCTATAACAATATATACATATATATCAAAGTATGTTCAAAATATATTTACAACACTTTTAATATATTTTGATGTTTTAAGTTTATTAAGTCAGCTGTCCTCGTTAGTAACCTACAACTAGTTGTCCACAGTTAGATGTACAGAAATAAATCGATAAATATTATCTTGAATCAATCCACGACCCAGTGTATACGTATCTCAGTATTGATCACAACTCAAACTATATATATTTTGGAATCAACCTCAACCCTGTATAGCTAACTCCAACATTCACATATAGAGTGTCTATGGTTGTTCCGAAATATATATAGATGTGTCGACATGATAGGTCGAAACATTGTATACGTGTCTATGGTATCTCAAGATTACATAATATACCATACAAGTTGATTAAGTTATGGTTGGAATAGATTTGTTACCAATTTTCACGTGGCTAAAATGAGAAAAATTATCCAATCTTGTTTTACCCATAACTTCTTCATTTTAAATCCGTTTTGAGTGAATCAAATTGCTATGGTTTCATATTGAACCCTATTTTATGAATCTAAACAGAAAAAGTATAGGTTTATAGTCGGAAAAATAAGTTACAAGTCATTTTTGTAAAGGTAGTCATTTCAGTCGAAAGAACGACGTCTAGATGACCATTTTAGAAAACATACTTCCACTTTGAGTTTAACCATAATTTTTGGATATAGTTTCATGTTCATAATAAAAATCATTTTCTCAAAATAATAACTTTTAAATCAAAGTTTATCATAGTTTTTAATTAACTAACCCAAAACAGCCCGCGGTGTTACTACGATGGCGTAAATCCGGTTTTACGGTGTTTTTTTGTGTTTCCAGGTTTTAAATCATTAAGTTAGCATATCATATAGATATAGAACATGTGTTTAGTTTATTTTAAAAGTCAAGTTAGAAGGATTAACTTTTGTTTGCGAACAAGTTTAGAATTAACTAAACTATGTTCTAGTGATTACAAGTTTAAAACTTCGAATAAGATAGCTTTATATGTATGAATTGAATGATGTTATGAACATCATTACTACCTTAAGTACCTTGGATAAACCTACTGGAAAAGAGAAAAATGGATCTAGCTTCAACAGATCCTTGGATGGCTCGAAGTTGTTGAAGCAGAATCATGACACAAAAACAAGGTCAAGTAAGATCATCACTTGAAATAAGATTGTTATAGTTATAGAAATTGAACCAAAGTTTGAATATGATTATTACCTTGTATTAGAATGATAACCTACTGTAAGAAACAAAGATTTCTTGAGGTTGGATGATCACCTTACAAGATTGGAAGTGAGCTAGCAAACTTGAAAGTATTCTTGATTTTATGTAACTAGAACTTGTAGAATATATGAAGAACACTTAGAACTTGAAGATAGAACTTGAGAGAGATCAATTAGATGAAGAAAATTGAAGAATGAGAGTGTGTGTAGGTGTTTTTGGTCGTTGGTGTATGGATTAGATATAAAGGATATGTAATTTTGTTTTCATGTAAATAAGTCATGAATGATTACTCATATTTTTGTAATTTTATGAGATATTTCATGCTAGTTGCCAAATGATGGTTCCCAATGTGTTAGGTGACTCACATGGGCTGCTAAGAGCTGATCATTGGAGTGTATATACCAATAGTACATACATCTAAAAGCTGTGTATTGTACAAGTACGAATACGGGTGCATACAAGTAGAATTGTTAATGAAACTGAACGAGGATGTAATTGTAAGCATTTTTGTTAAGTAGAAGTATTTTGATAAGTGTATTTAAGTCTTTCAAAAGTGTATAAATACATATTAAAACACTACATGTATATACATTTTAACTGAGTCGTTAAGTCATCGTTAGTCGTTACATGTAAGTGTTGTTTTGAAACCTTTAGGTTAACGATCTTGTTAAATGTTGTTAACCCAATGTTTATAATATCAAATGAGATTTTAAATTATTATATTATCATGATATTATCATGTATGAATATCTCTTAATATGATATATATACATTAAATGTCTTTACAACGATAATCGTTACATATATGTCTCGTTTAAAAATCATTAAGTTAGTAGTCTTGTTTTTACATATGTAGTTCATTGTTAATATACTTAATGATATGTTTACTTATCATAGTATCATGTTAACTATATATATATCCATATATATGTCATCATATAGTTTTTACAAGTTTTAACGTTCGTGAATCACCGGTCAACTTGGGTGGTCAATTGTCTATATGAAACATATTTCAATTAATCAAGTCTTAACAAGTTTGATTGCTTACCATATTGGAAACATTTAATCATGTAAATATAAATCTCAATTAATATATATAAACATGTAAAAGTTCGGGTCACTACATAGTGGATATTATGAAATGATATGCATGCCTGTCAATTTTCGATGTAAAGAAAGTTTGTCTTTTAAAAACGAATGCAATGTTTGTAAAATGTATCATATAGAGGTCAAATACCTCGCAATGTAATCAACTATTGTGAATCGTTTATAATGTATATGAACGGGTCCTTTCAGTTGGTATCAGAGCGGTGGTCTTAGCGAACCAGGTCTGCATTAGTGTGTCTAACTGATAAGTCGATAGGATGCATTAGTGAGTCTGGACTTCGACTGTGTCTGCATGTCAAAAGTTTTGCTTATCATTTTGTGTCGAAAATTAACTACTTATCATCCTCAGGAAATTACCTGCTTATCATTTTTAGTCTAAGACACGTCTTGCTGCATTTATTGCATGAATAGTGTATAGACAAAAATTCATATCTTAGCATATCTGCTAAATCATATATTATCGTATCTGTTACTTTAAACTTTGCCTAACATATCCCGCAAAGTCCTCCGTAATCTACGAAATCTTTTGATCTATATATATATATATATATATATATATATATATATATATATATATATATATATATATATATATATATATATATATTTTATGTAATTAGAATACCATCCGTTAGCCAAAATCATTTCATATCGAAAAAAAATTCCTTTATCCAATCGTACGAAATGGAATTCGTCATCAGTTCAAGTCACTCAGATTCTGAAATGGAATCCCATTCAAGCTCTGAAAGCAGTGTGACCGGAATAGATCAACCAATCAGTCATCACCTATTCTGGATGAATTGGGGATGGGTTCGTAGCCTCCTCAATCATTGTAGACAAGAAGAAGGTGATCCCTTCCATCCACCACATTGCCTTCTTGACGAAGAACCTGAAGCACTTACCGGCGAACCTGTCCGAAACACCATTTTTTCGCTCATTTCTAGAGTATCTCGTCATGATTATATATTACATCAAATTTTAGATTTTATTTATCCGCTCGTCCGAACCGACAATCATCCCGGTGTAATAGAAGAAGTCAACGAGCTTCGCGCTCGGGTAGTGTCTTTGGAGAATATGGTGCAGAGATTACAAACACCAGCAGCAGCAGCATCAGCAGCATAACCAGTACTACCATCATCAACGCCAACAGTACCATTACCACCTCCAACCACAACCGCGTCGTAAACCTCAACTTCACAATCTGTCCCACGAGCATCAATGTCATACGCACCATAGATACCAAGGAGTACCAACAACAATAACTGACAAAGTATTAATTCATAACTTCATTGGAGAAACATTCCGTGGAGATTATGTAATCTCTAAAGTCTTAGAGATTATCTAATCTAGCCCTAACCATAAATCAGTTAAGCGAACCAAAATGATAGAAGGAAGAGTAGAAACCCTGACAAAAATGGTGTGTGATTAACAAGCTAAACTTGCTTTACCAACAGCATCAACAGTACCGTCAGCGTTACTAGCATCGTCAGTAAAGTCAACATCCGAATCAACAACACCAATAACATCACAAACTCAGTCAGTTTAAGAATCACTGTGGACATCATTACGAATCAATAACGTGTATATTGTATCAACGAGTTATGAAGAATTAACTCATTCCCTCTGAAGAAACTATATATATATATATATATATATATATATATATATATATATATATATATATATATATATATATATATATATTTTGAAATAAATCTTTCCGTGCTAAGCTATTGTGTGTGAATCTTAACTACTCGGTTAATTCATATTACAAATATGCAATAATGTACGTCCTTCGGCCGCAACTTAACCAGCGTTAACTACAATCTCTGTCGCAATTCGACAAATTCCAATTCATAATAAATCAAGTATATATTTGATTTTACACTTTCATCATCGATGTACCCGAAACTTTTCAGATAACATCATTCGTACTTTGCAAAATTTACAAGAATTCCACGAACCGAACATCATACATCAACAAATAACGAAGTACTGATTCATAATTTCAATGTCATTAAAGAAATACTGCGTAAAAGTTATGTACTTTTTAAAGCCTTTAGGGATTATTCAATTCTAGTTTCAACCGTAAATCAAATGAGTTTAATTTAACATTAACTCATTAAATCTATGTTACATCTGAAGAAAATATACATATATATATTTTCATAAAGACTGTAATAAAATTCTTTTGTACAAAATATTAATTGTGAAATTTTTTTAACGGGTAGGTAATACCCGAGAGATATATAAATTCACAATTAATATGTTACATTCTTCGAATCTGATTCAGCAAATCATGCATTATACTCCCAACTTTCACAACAATATACATTTTTTTATAGAAATCAAAATAACCATACTCATTCAAAATTTAATTACATATTCTGATTTTGAAATCTCAAAATTCAACTTGAGATATGACCAAAATCATCATTCTTAGATCCTTACATCTTTCACAAGCTATATTTTAACTTCAAAACTGTGTTAGAACATCAAATGTATGTTAACGATTACAATCTGTGTTCAAACCCTTCGAAAATTTTTGAAGACACTTTGAACGATGAGCAATCGAGATGATGATCCAACCACATGTTACCCACAGTTATGTACCCGAAAAACTCTTGAAACCAAAGTAAAAGTTTAAACAACGTATCCGCGTCAGATTCTTTGGCATTTATTAGCAAAAATAACTTTGCTACTCCTATTCAAAGTAGCCAGTTTTGTCACAGCTCCATCAAGTCAACTTCGACTTTTCAGTCAGACTAACCTTATTATAACCTTGAGATATACACCATCGTTACCAGGGAACCTTTTACATTCCACCACATTATTAGCAGATGTACCAACTACTTCATTACCTTTTGACTTTAGCCTCTCCAAAAAGTCATTATAATTATTCATTGAAACCCCATCATTTACTCATTCGCATCTTGTAATGAGAATTGCCATACGCATCATTGGGAATTAGCAATCAGTATTTTGAAATCTCGCAGCATGTCTACGCCAACAGTTATATGTGTATATATAACGTCTATCTTCTAGACTTAATTTGAATGTGAAGTTTCTGAAAAACACTCCGAACTACGAATTGGTTCTCCGAAAATGGAAAAAATGCTGATGAAGCAGCAAAAACTATAAACGACTTTAAACGGTAAAAGCTGGACGATAATGATGAAGTGTTCTGGCAAAGCGCAGAAAAAGAGAAGTTTTGGAACTGGAAAACGGATTGAGCAAAGTAGGAAGGAGGCTGTGGACAAATTACAAAGACTGAACCTGACTTCAAAGGATCCAAATGATTCAGTACATGCTAAAGTCATTAACGAATACCTTGCTCCTGACTCTAAACCCCTGCGAACAATATTCTTCATCATCCTCTGATATTAGAAATTCTAAAATATCATCATATCTTTCATTATAAATATCCTCCATATTTCTGAAGATATTTTCTTAATTTTTCTTATTTGAAATCATTTACCTCTTCGCGCTATCTGTATTACAACATAAAAGAAACTATTTTAGTTTCTAAATTCTGAAACATTCAAGTTTAAAATAGGAATATTTTGAAGTAGTGTTGGGAACTGAAGCATGAATTAGTATAATATAATGACACTTGATCAATGTGTTTATATTACAGTAAGTCATGATGAGTTTCTAAATGGAACGTGATGATTCACAGATCATAACATCATCATGTGCCATGTTATACGACTCTTGTATTCTATTTAACCTCTAAAATATCAAGAAAATATTTCTTGATGATTCGGCCTTTTCCAAGGTATTCTAGTAATTTGACAAGTCAAGATCGTGCCATCACAATTTCCTTCCTAGAACATTAACAATGTTCATTCCGAAATTCATATCTGTGAATTCTGGACCATTACAAGCGGTGCTTAATCGCAAGAAGAAGAAACGAAAGGACAAAACTACGAAATAGAAATTGGGGTATAAATTGAAGCAAATAAAAGAGAGCATTAACTGTGAATGATAATGATTATAGAAGACAGAAGCAGAGACTTTGAAATATAAGGGAACATATAAAGCCCAACGACAAACTAGAAATTATAAATCATATATATCGATGCATATAGCAATATAAAGACACGGGAGAACTAGAAACACTATAAACCCAAGAGTATAGTAGAAGTAAATAGATTCTTCAAGCGGTAGATGAAAAAGAAGAATGACCGATATGAAAGTTAGAAGTATATCGAGAATCAGAACTGGATGGAGCATATTGATGAATACTTTAAAATATGAGTTGAGGGGGAAAGAATAGAAGGTGATGAAACATGACTAGGAACTTAGAAATCAACAGATTTAACTCACACAATGGCGGAATAAGTGAATCAAACCCTCTAGTGAATAGGTTAAGTTTTTTTTTTTTGTTAATTTAGTCAAACCACAACTAAATCAAGTGTGATTAGATCAACACCTAGAGCTATTATTCACCACTTGGGTGATTTGGACTGAGAGAGAATTGAAGGAGCTCACTAGATCTGAGTGTGTGTAACAAATGAGAGGCTTAACCTAAAATGAAGAACATAAGACTTTATATACCCCTGCTGTTGACTCACCCATACGATTCATTCATCACACGTACGAGTTGGCTTCATCAGCCGTACGGGTAATCATTCACTCGTGTCTTCTCATTTAGGTTGTAATTGTTACTTAGCTCAGCATCAACCGTGCGTATGAGCCTGTCAGCCGTACTAGTGAGGCTTCACTCGTACGTCTGACTAAGTCTAACATAGTTAAACATCTAAATATCGTTCCTGCAGTTCCTGTAACCACATAAAAACATGGATAGGATAATAACGAGCAATCATGGTGGCCTGTAAACTGTTGTACCTGCAATGGACGTGGGTAGATGTCTAGGGACTTGCATAAAATGCATCAACAGAAGGTGTGAGTTGTAAGGAAATGAAGGAGGTGAATTTATAAGAAAATCTCCGATAGAACAATTAAAATAGACGATCGCATTTAAAGCGGATCCTAATTCCCTTGATTACCGGAGAGTCAAATCTTATTAAGAAGATTTTCTTCAAATCCCTTGAAATCTGGGAATCAATCATATCTACGTCAAATGATAAGATGAATCTACACTTAATCATTTCACTCTTCTATGTTAGCTTCATTCGTACTCTTCATATAAATGGATTGTTTATCCAAATTATTCGCTGATGATAAAACTCTAATTTTCAGCCCGTATGCATCATGAAAACATACTTATTATCATTCACGACCTTTCCACTCAAATTTTGAGACGAAATTTCTTTAACGGGTAGGTACTGTGACAACCCAAAAATTTCCAACCAAATTTAAACTTTAATCTTTATATATTTCCGACACGATAAGCAATATTTGTTAAGTTAAATTTTAAGAATTTTAAACTATGTTCATACATTCATTCAACCTCGACCAAGTTCCAACGATTCACGAACCATTAAACGAATATGATTATATATGTATATGTGTATATAGATTATAACTTGAAACGTAAACAAAATATTAGATTAAATACTTTATATGATTGTATCTGTTTCAAAATGTTTATCAATGGAATTAGAAGATAAGATCAAATGATTGAATTATCAGATATATTGAATTATGATTACAAGTCTCTGTTGAAAGGCTCACATTGATTTGAGAAATCTTTCCATTTTAACAATATTCAGAAAATGGTAAAGTAATTTATAAATAAGAACAAATTGTCAATCATTGAGAACTAGACAAAGGATAGTGAAAGATTGACTCTCATAAAGACTCGATTGATCTATTTAGTTTCAAACGTACAAAAATGTTTTCAGTTTAAAAAGAACTTTATTATTAAAACGTATATAACTTTTATAAATATCTAGAACCACTTTTGACAACTCATTACTTAACTAGTATGATAAAGATAACGATATTTATATTTTATTTTATTAAATATATATAACGATTTAAATTAATATTATATATATTTATACGCGTATTATACGTACATAGTTTTATACTTTTACTATACTTAAACTTTACATTTACTTTATTTTTACTTTACTTTAACTTTAATAATTCATACTTTAATATTCACTTTAATAATTCATACTTTAATAATTCACTTTAATAATTCATACTTTAATAATTCACTTTAATAATTCATACTTTAATAATTCACTTTAATAATTCATACTTTAATAATTCACTTTAATAATTCATACTTTAATAATTCACTTTAGTAATTCAAAAATCTATTATAAATAGAATTCAATATGTTTCATTATTTCATAGAAACTTGAAAATATTTTTCTCTAAACTCTCTCAATCGATTTACATATATATATTTACTCCGTATTATTTCAAGATATTATTAGTATACATAAAATATTACGACGGAGTGCTGTCCGAGTGATTTCGAAATTGTTTTTCGAGTAGGATAGGATTAAGGAAATTATGGGTTATAGCTATGGAGGTGATTGAGTATGGTTCATGGGTATGCTCGTGAGGTCAATATAGTGTTTATCATTTCCGTTGCGTCTACGTACCTTTCCTGCAATATTGAATCTCAATATTGATACGTTCGTGAATCCGAGGCCAACCTTGCACTTGTTCAATGACGTTATATGTATTTTTACTACGAAATACAGTATGGTGAGTTTCATTTGCCTTTTTACCCTTTATATTTTTGGGACTGAGAATACATGCGCTTTTATAAATGTTTGACGAAATAGACACAAGTAATTGAAACTACATTCTATGGTTGAATTATCGAAATCGAATATGCCCCTTTTTATTAAAGTCTGGTAATCTAAGAATTAGGGAACAGACACCCTAATTGACGCGAATCCTAAAGATAGATCTATTGGGCCTAACAAACCCCATCCAAAGTACCGGATGCTTTAGTACTTCGAAATTTATATCATGTCCGAAGGAGGATCCCGGAATGATAGTGGATATTCTTATATGTATCTAGTTAATGTCGGTTACCAGGTGTTCACCATATGAATGATTATTTTTGTCTTTATGAATGGGACGTATATTTATGAGAACTGGAAATGAAATTCTTGTGGTCTATTAAAATGATGGAAATAAATGATTATGATAAACTAATGAACTCACCAACCTTTTGGTTGACACTTTAAAGCATGTTTATTCTCAGGTGTTAAAGAAATCTTTCGCTGTGCATTTGCTCATTTTAAAGATATTACTTGGAGTCTTTCATAGCATATTTCGAAGAACGTTGCATTCGAGTTATTGAGTTAATCAAAGATTATTGTTAAATCAATTTATAGTTGGATAGTGGATATTACGAAATGGTATGCATGCCTGTCAATTTTCGATGTAAAGAAAGTTTGTCTTTTAAAAACGAATGCAATGTTTGTAAAATGTATCATATAGAGGTCAAATACCTCACAATGTAATCAACTATTGTGAATCGTTTATAATGTATATGAACGGGTCCTTTCATTCCACATTCCGTGTCTAATACTCATGTATTAGAAGAAGTAATACTAAGCTCAATGTATACCATATATACATTACCTGAGGTTTTCCCTGCATCCCTCTTTTCTTTCAACTCCTTAAGGTAGATCGGGCAGTTGCGTTTCCAGTGACCCATCTCACCGCAACCAAAGCACGGATCTTCCTTGGGGTTAGCTTTACCGACAACCTTTTGCTTTTTGTTCTTGTTGGTTGATGTAACCATATTTCCCTTTCCCTTGCCCTTTCCTTGGTAGGCGGGTCCTTTCCTCTTAGCCGCCTTCGGCTTAGAAGTGTTATGGTTTTTGGACCCGCCTTCATTGATCATAAACATGGGTGAAGCCCTTTTACCCATGCTCGCTTCGGCCGTCTTAAGCATGGCATGTAATTCGTCGATGCTCTTATCCCATCCATTCATGTTGTAATTCATTACAAATGTGTCAAACCTCTTTGACAAAGAATTAAGGATAAGGTCCGTGGCTAATTCATTAGACACATTGCAGTGTAGACGGTTCGCTCGATCAATTAGGCTTTTTATCTTAAGGACATAAGATGAAATGGATTGGGAGTCGTCCATCCGACATGCATGAAGCGCTCGAACTGTTTCGAAGCGCTCGACACGAGCTTGTTGAAGGAACATCTCCTTCAATTGTGTGATCATGTCATATGCACTATGATGCTCGAAATCCTTTTGGAGTTCTGGTATCATAGTCCCAAGCATGAGGCAAGAAACTTGCACCGAATCGGTGCAATATTTCTCCCAATAAGCCATGCCTTCCGTATCATCCTCGTTCGGTTGATCGGGAATGGGGTCTTCCAACACATACGCCCTATCCTCTAGTTTTAGGACAATTCTTAGATTGCAAAACCAATCCATGAAGTTCGTATGGTTGAGTTTTTCCTTTTCGAGGATTGACCTCAACGATAGGTTGTTAAAGTTGATTGGTGCGTTTGGAATGTTGTTGTTATTGGCGGCCATCTACAAAATTTAACAAAGTTGTTTAAGTATCAATTTTAATTTAACAATCAATACCCTTTAAATCCAGTTGATATTTATTAAATTTTATAATCCAACGGTAAACCAAATTTCGGTCAGGTAACCTTTATCCCGTCATTTGATTTAGCTAGGTAGTCATTTATATGACAATTGCAATCCCTTTGCAACTTCTAAGGTATGGGATCATGCAATCCTTTTGCATGGCATATTTATCCCATCAACGCCTATTTGTTCCTCATGCTTCGGTGACTCTAAGTTCATGATTCCCAAATCAAGTCATCCTACTTGTGTAAACGTGTAAATTTAACATACAAGTAGTTAGGTGACCTTTATCCCACAAGTGTGCGAAATTCACCTTAATCATATTAATTTGTTCATAACGGTTAGGTGACCTTTATCCCATTATGAGTTCTCTAATATTTTTAAGTGTCACACAAAAGGATGTCGTTTAACTTGTTTGCCTTGTTAATAAGGGATTTTAAGTTTTAATTATTTCTAGTTTAAGAAAACAATTATGCCCTACACCAACATGCATTTAGTGTATGGTACATTTGAAATTCATTTTCATGTCATGTAATAAAGACAATTTTATTACTTTGGAATAAACCATTTTATTATGTTTTAATAACCAATTATTAATATCCATTTAGCCATTTATAATTTAACCAATTAAATTATAGTTTGTCCTTTGCATGTTGTTAATAATTCCTAATTTAACTAATTAAATTTTAGTTTTGTTTGTTGTTAACTTGTGTGATTAACTTGTAGCATACAAACATACAATCCACAATCATACAATAAACAACCAAGCATGCAAAACAATATGTTCACAATCAAGCCAATTTGGTAGACATTTGTTTAGCCGAAAACAAATGTCACAGGTTAAGGGGTTATAACACAAAGTAGGAGATTTTAAATCTCCCACTTAATCTTGCATCCAAATGCTTCTTCTTGTGTTCTTCAAGTCTTCATCATCTTCATCATTTTTTACAAAATATATCCTAATACATTTTTCTCTAAAAAATGAAATTACAAACTAATCTATTTTACATACCAAATATAAAATAAATTACACAACCAAAATAATATTATTACAAACCAAATGAATGAATTAATATTACATACCAAATGAATAATAAATAATCAACCAAACATGCAACCATTCAAACACAAGGTCAAGGCTTGATTGTGAACTTTAACATACAACAAAAAATGACCGAATGGCAAGTTCCAAACCCATTTGGAACCTCCTAAAATTTGGCCAAACCAACAAGCCCACCCAAACATATAATTTTTTTGCATTTTACTTTCATGCATGTACATAAAATGTAAAATATATAGTGAGTTTAATAACCATCTCGAAGCATATTTCAACAACTTCGGCTCTAGATACCATTGTTGGGATTTAACAAGTAACATAATACTTAAAACCTTTTTAAGAATCAAATAAAGCGGAAGCAAGTATATTACCATATTAAGAACTTGTTAATCTTTAACCAATTAAAGTTAAATCCCAATTAGGATCAAGTTGTGAAACATACTTACAAACTACAAGCAAGAAAAGAGTTTATACGTCCTTCTATTACTTTTCCTCCTGCAAGTCTGACCGCGGATGTTGATAAACCAGTGGTAGTTTCATGCCGCATTGCAAACACTGGAATTATGGTCATGAAGGTACATGTGGACACTGGTAGCAGTGTAGATGTCATGTATGAACAATGTTTTAGTAAACTACCCGCAAATATCCAGGCTTTGATGAAGCCTACTGCGGTTTCACTTGCTGGATTTTCAGGAGAGTCAACTTGGCCTGTTGGCCAGTTGGAATTGCAAATGGAGCTAATTGATGATTGCGATGAGTCGCTGCGATGCCAAGCCTTGTTGAATCTGTATATAATGCGTAATCAGTCGCAATTTAATATGATACTTTCTCTGCTTTGCGCATATTTGGCGCTATCCCTTCTACTATACATGGCATGGTTAAATTTTCTGCTAATAAGGGAATTGGTGTGATGACCCGGAAATTTCCAACCAAATTTAAACTTTATTTATATATTGTTCCAACACCATAAGCAAAGTTTGTTTAAGTTGAATTTCAAAAATCTTAAACTGTGTTCATATATTCATTTGACCTTCGACTGTTTTTGACGATTCAGAACAATTGTTGTTAATAAATGTGTGTATATATATATATATATATATATATATATATATATATATATATATATATATATATATATATATATGTATATATATATATATATATGTATATATATATATATATATATATATATATATATATATATATATATATATATATATATATATATATATATATATATATATATATATATATATATATATATATATATATATATATATATATATATATATATATATATATATATATATATATATATATATATATATATATATATATATATGTATATATATATATATATGTATATATATATATGTATATGTATATATATATATATATATATATATATATATATATATATATATATATATATATATATATATATATATATATATATATATATATATATATATATATATATATATATATATATATATAATAGCTTGATGTATGTAAATAAAGTATTATATAATTTTGTTGTTAAAACTAATTATGTAAATAAATAGCGATATAATAAAACTTATTACTAAAATATGATGCATCATTTTAAGTGAAAGGTTATTTTGTTTGAAGATCATCTTGTAAATATTATGAATATAAGTTTGCTTATCCTTACATATTTATAGTTTCATTCATTTACGAGCCGAGTAATAAGACAAGTTAACTCTTAAGTTTAAGATGTCTAATCTTATTTTTTTTTAGAAAGTCATACTTTGTGAACTTAAATTAATATTTATATAAATTTTAAATGGAGGAAGCAATGTATGTAGATATAAACAAAACATAGGCTGCTGTACTATTTATCAATCACGGATTCTTTCTGTACCCTTTCAATTCAACATGATTGTCATTAAGTTATATATTAATTATTATTATAATGTTATAGATCACAGAGTATTACTGTGTTCAGTTTATTGTGTTTGTATCTATTAACTTTTATATATGAGATGCATACATGCACCTAGAATCCCATACTCAAACCACTTAACTTGATATACTTCTTATCCTTTCTATTCGTTCAACCTACAAACAATCACCATGTCTTACTACTACTCTTGATTACAGTTTGATCATGAACCCAACATTCAATCATTTTATCAAACCCTCACAAAATTTATTTTCCTTTACATACATACAAAGCATATAATTATAAAGCAATACATATATCTATAATCATATATATACAACCATATGACCTCCATCACCACCTCCAATTACAAGAACCTCACCATGATCGTACTCATCGAAAACCAAACAATCATACCACCCTCTTCAACCACTCCGACCGTCATGTTACTTTTCTATTTCTCTTTTAAACGAACCAACACCCTATATTTCTTTACTTTCTTTTGCTAGCCGTCGACTGAACTGTAGAGACCCATCCTAATCTATCCGGACGAAGTCCATATCGATTATAAATGATTCACAACAGTTGATTACATCGCGAGGTACTTAACCTCTATATGATATATTTTACAAACATTGCATTCATTTTTGAAAAGACAATCTTTCATTACATCGAAAGTTGACGGCATGCATACCATTTCATAACATATCTAACTATAATTGACTTAATAATAATCTTGATGAACTCAATGACTCGAATGCAACGTCTTTATATTGCTATTCGTATTAATATCCACGGTTTGTAACTTCCGTGTTGTTATTGGGCTTTATATTTTCTCTTATATTTTAGAGCTCTTTGCCTTTTGATTATCCTCTCGACCTCTAGTAGAGCGAGTAACGGTTTAGAACTCATAAGTGTGGAATTTCGGATAAACATCATGTTCTAAATAAGAAGGACTGTATTAGCACGATTTGATTTATCAAATTACCAGAGTCACTGAGGATGGAACTATCAAGAATATATTTTCTTGATATGTTCAGAGGTTAAGTAGAATGAAAGAGTTATGTAATATGGCACATGATGATGTTATGATCTGTGATTCATCATGTCCCAATAGAAACTCAACATGACTTACTGTAATATAATCACGTTGATCAAGTGTTATTATATTATACTAACTCATGCATCAGTTCCCAACACTTCTCCAGAATTCATTCATAATTTAAGCTCGAAAGTTTACAGAATATAGAAACTAACAGTTTCTATATGATGTAACACTGATTGCACGAAGAGATTAATGATTTCAGATAAGAATAGTTATAAAAATATCTTCGGAAATATGGAGGATATTTATAATGAAAGATACGATAACATATTGGAATTTCTAATATCTAAGGATGGTGAAGAAAATTTGTCCGCAAGAGTTTGGAGTCAGAAACAAGGTATTCGCTAAAGATTTTATCAGAAACGGAATCATCAGGATTCTTAATGTACAAGAGTAGTTCTTGTGATTTGTTCAGAGACTCCTTCATAGTTTTCTCAATCCATTTTCCAGTTCCAACTTTTCTAAGCTTTGCCAACATACTATTCTTTATCTTTATACCTTTGACTGTTAAGGTCGTGTACAGTTTTTGTTTCTGTATTCTGCTTTTTCAGAATTTCGAGTATTGATTTGTAGACTGAGTGCTTTTCAAAATTTCAGAGTGGAAGATCATAATTCTAAGAGATAAGGATTATATGTATACTTATAACTGTTGATGTAGACATGCTGCGAGGTTTCAAAATACTGATTGCTAATTCCCGGTACTTGATATGGTAATTTCTTGTTACAAGATGCGGATGAGTATCTGATAGGGTTTCAATGAGTAGATATAGTGATTTATCAGAGAGATTTAAGCCAAAGAGCAATGAGGTTGTTGGTACATCAGTTGGTAATATGGTGAAATATAAAAGGTAACACTAAAAGAACACACATATATATCAAGGTGATAATAAGGTTGTTTCGAATGAAAATTCGAAGTTGACTTGTTGGAGCTGTGACAAAATTTGCTACTTTGAAAGGGATCGCAAAGTTATTTTTTGTAATAACAACACCAAAGGAGCTAGCCCAGGTACGCATTAAACATTTACTCAGGTTCCGAGTGTTTTCAGGTGCATAATTATATGTATCAATCTTTTCTTCCGTAGATGAAGTGCAGTTGGTTCATCCCCTCGATTGAGGTGTTTTCAAGAATCATGAAAGGTTTGAATGTAGATTGTAATTGTCGAGATACAAACGAGGTTTAAGATGAAATCAAGTGGCAAACTTGAAGAATTGTTTAGTTTCATATGTTATAATCAATATTTTAATTCATTTTAATTGTCCAATGTTGGTCCTCAGTTGCTAGTCCACAGTTAGAAATTCAATAATTCATATATAGTTTATAATATAATATTCGAATTAATTAATACGTATCGTGACCCGTGTACATGTCTCAGACTCGATCACAACTCAAACTATATATATTATTGTAGAATCAACCTCAACCCTGTATAGAGAACTCGATCATTACTGCATATAGAGTGTCTATGGTTATTCCAAATAATATATATAAATGCGTCGATATGATATGTCAAAACCTTGTATACGTGTCCCGATATTTAAAGTGCGTAAAATAAATAACAGAAATTAAATAACGATAAATAAAGTGCGTAAAGTAAATAACAGAAATTAAATAACGATAAATAAAATTGCGAGAATGTAAATTACGATAATTAAATTGCGATAAAATAAAATGTAATATGGAATTAACAGTTAGCTAGGAACAGTTAGCTAGGATCTTGTTAGCGTGGTTTCTTAACAAAATTTCATATTGTTAATTAGTCTGTTTCTAATCAATTTTTATTGTGTCCATTATTTCTTCGTTATGCCACTTGTTGGATTCTGATAGGTCAAAATCCAAATATGAAATTGAATTTGAATGAAAATAGTTATTCTTTGGTGAACGGATACGTATATCGGTGGTTGTAAATAGGGTAGTAAATGATCGTTGAATCAAATTTGAAGAATGTACAGTGTAACTTATTAATGTGAAATCGAAATATTTCTAGGGTATTACCTACCCGTTAAAATATTTTCATCATTAACAGTTTGTACGAAAGAATTTTTAATTACAACCTTTATGAAAACATATATATATATATATATATATATATATATATATATATATATATATATATATATATATATATATTTTCTTCAGATGTAATCATGGATTTAATGAGTCAATATGATAGTAGACTCATTTGATTTACTGTTAGAACAAGAATATATAATCTCTAAAACATTAGAGATTAAATAATCGCCATGAAGAACGAAGATAATTGATGTAGAACGATACGTAGAACGATAATCATGCTCGAGGTACAAAATGAGATGTTGAGGCGTGTGATGTTTGAACTTGGGTTGTTGGTGGTACTGGTGCTGTTACTGATGGTACTGTTAGTGCCGGTGATGTTGCTGAAGCTGGTAAATTTTGCACCATATTTTCCAAAGCTATAACTTGGGCGCGAAGCTCGTTGACTTCTGCTATTACTCCAGGATGATTGTCGGTCGGAACAAGTGGATGAATAAGGTTTAGAATTGTGGATAGAATATAATCGTGTCGAGCTACTCTAGAAATGAGGCTGAAAATGGTGTTTCGGATAGGTTCGCCGGTAAGTGCTTCAGGTTCTTCGCCAAGAGGTGAATTTGGTGGATGGAAAGGGTCACCTTCTTCGCGTCTCCATTGTTTAAGTCGACTACGAACTCATCAGATGAATTGGGGATGACTGATTGGTTGATTCATTCTGGTTATACTGCTTTCGGAGTTTGAGAGGAAATCCATATAGGAATAGCTGTCGGAATAACTATCGGAATAGCTATTGGAATCTGAGGGACTCGAACTGGTTGAGGGATTCATCTCGTACGATCAGATGAAAGATTTTCATTAAGAATTAAATTATAGGATGTAGATTAGTACCTTGCAATACATAATTTACATATGCATATATAATACTAAAATCCCATAAGTTACGGAGGAATCTACAAAATCTGTCAGGCAAAGGTAACAATAACAGATACGCTAAGATATGAATTTATCTATACACTGTCTATGCAATAGAGACAGTAAGATGTGTCTAGACTTTATGGATGATAAGCAAATAATTTTCGACACTAATGATAAGCAAAACTTTTGACATGCAGACACGGTCGAAGTCCAGACTCACTAATGCATCCTAACGACTTATCAGTTATACACACTAATGCAGACCTGGTTCGCTAAGACCACCGCTCTGATACTAACTTTCACAACCTGTCCTAATCCATCTGGACGAAGTCCATATCGATTATAACCGATTCACAATAGTTGATTTCATCGCGAGGTTCATGACCTCTATATGATACATTTTACAAACATTGCATTCGTTTTTCGAAAGACAAACTTTCTTTACATCAAAAGTTGATGACATGCATGCCATTTTGTAATACATCCAACTATAATTGACTTAATAATAATCTTGATGAACTCGATGACTCGAATGCAACGTCTTTTGAAATATGTCATGAATGACTCCAAGTAATATCTCTAATATGAGCAAATGCACAGCGAAAGATTTCTTTCGTACCTGAGAATAAACATGCTTTAAAGTGTCAACCAAAAGGTTGGTGAGTTCATTAGTTTATCATAAACAATCATTTCCATCATTTAATAGACCACAAGATTTTCATTTTCAGTTCTCATAAATAACGTCCCATGCATAGAGACAAAAATATCATTCATATGGTGAACACCTGGCAACCGACATTCACATGATGCATATAGAATATCCCCATCATTCCGGGATCCTCCTTCAGACATGATATAAATTTCGAAGTACTAAAGCATCTGATACTTTGGATGGGGCTTGTTGGGCCCGATAGATCTATCTTTAGGATTCGCGTTAATTAGGGTGTCTGTTCCCTAATTCTTAGATTACCAGACTAAAATGGGGCATATTCGATTTCGATCATTCAACCATATAATGTAGTTTCAATTACTTATGTCTATTTCGTAAAACAGTTATAAAAATTGCGCATGTATTCTCAGGCCAAAAATATAAAGGGTAAAAAGGTAAATGAAACTCACCTAATGTATTTTGTAGTAAAAATACATAGAACGACATTGAACAAGTATAGTGTTGGCCTCGGATTCACGAACTTATATCATTTGTGTATTCATTAATATATAATCTTGATCGAATAAATATATATTATTATTAATGATATAATTTTTATATTAATTACTTATTTATATAATTCGTTATTTAATTAAATGTATTCATTTTGTATATACAATATTAATATAGTTAAGTTATGTATATTGATTATACTTTTATGCAATTACTCTTTTGTTTACAAAATACTAGTTATAATAACTTTGGAATAATTATATTGATAATAATAATAATTTTCATGGTACTAATAATATAAATGATAGTATTAATAGTTTTTATCAAAATATAGATTTAAAGTAATGATACCTTTAATAATAATTATATTAATTTTCAATAATAATAGTACTTGTTAATGATGTTCATGTTAACGAACTTACCAATATTAATAATACTAAAATTTTTAAAATGATACGAATACTACTATTAACGAAAATACTAGTAAGTTTTATTATTTGCATAATGGTAATATTATTCATAATGATAATAATGATATCAATACTTAAATGATAATATTATTAATGATAAACACATTATTAATATTTAATAATAATAATATTATCAATAATGACATTACTTTAATATACATAATTACAAACCGTGGATATTAATACGAATAGCAATATAAAGACACGGTATAATTAAGAATAGTATCATCCCAAGATAATAGTAGAAGTAAACAGATTCTTCTGGTGGAAGATTGAAAAGAAGGATGACAGGAATGATAATTAGGAAAATATCAAGGATTAGAACTGAATTAAGCATTTTCATAATCTTTTGGATGTATGAATTAAGAAAGAAAGTATAGGAATGGTGAGAATAATGGAACGGAAGAGCTTAATATATCATGGAAATATCAGACAGAGTAATCGAGGCAGATCACCGTATTTAATTATAGAGATCTTAATTTCCTTACTCGCCGAAGAATCAAATCTTTTAGATTTCGAAGATTTTCTTTAAATCTCTTGAATTCCGGAATTCAATCGTGACTATGTCACCGGTTAAGTCGAATCTTCATTTACTCATTTCACTCTTTTGTGATAGCTTCACTCGTACACTTCGAGTAATCGAATCGTTTTATCTATATTACTCATTGATGATAAAACTTCATCTTATCAACTTATATTCGACATGAAAACATTCTTATTGTTATTCATGACCACGACACTCAAATTTCGAGACGGAATTTTTTTTACGGGTAGGTACTGTGATGACCCGGAAATTTCCAACCAAATTTAAACTTTATTTATATATTGTTCCGACACGATAAGCAAAATTTGTTAAGTTGAATTTCAAAAATCTTAAACTGTGTTCATATATTCATTTGACCTTCAACTGTTTCTGACGATTCACGAACAATTGTTGTAAATAAATGTGTGTGTGTGTGTGTATATATATATATATATATATATATATATATATATATATATATATATATATATATATATAATAGCTTGATGTATGTAAATAAAGTATTATATAATTTTGTTGTTAAAACTAATTATGTAAATAAATAGCGATATAATAAAACTTATTACTAAAATATGATGCATCATTTTAAGTGAAAGGTTATTTTGTTTGAAGATCATCTTGTAAATATTATGAATATATGTTTGCTTATCTTTACATATATATAGTTTCATTCTTTTACGAGCCGAGTAATAAGACAAGTTAACTCTTAAGTTTAAGATGTCTAATGTTATTTTTTTTAGAAAGTCATACTTTGTGAACTTAAATTAATATTTATATAAAATTTAAATGGAGGAAGCAATGTATGTAGATATAAACAAATCATAGGCTGCTGTACTATTTATCAATCACGGATTCTTTCTGTACCCTTTTAATTCACCATGATTGTCATTAAGTTATATATTAATTATTATTATAATGTTATAGATCACGGAGTATTACTGTGTTCAGTTTATTGTGTTTGTATCTATTAACTTTTATATATGAGATGCATACATGCACCTAGAATCCCATACTCAAACCACTTAACTTGATATACTCCTTCTCCTTTCTATTCGTTCAACCTACAAACAATCACCATGTCTTACTACTACTCTTGATTTCAGTTTGATCATGAACCCAACATTCAATCATTTTATCAAACCCTCACAAAATTTCTTTTCCTTTACATACATACAAAGCATATAATTTTAAAGCAATACATATATCTATAATCATATATATACAACCATATGACCTCCATCACCACCTCCAATTACAAGAACCTCATCATGATCGTACTCATCGAAAACCAAACAATCATACCACCCTCTTCAACCACTCCGACCGTCATGTTACTTTTCTATTTCTCTTTTAAATGAACCAACACCCCATATTTCTTTACTTTCTTTTGCTAGCCGTCGACTGAACCACCTATAACGACCCTCATTTTTCCCTTCTATATTTTTCCAATATTAAATGCCCAAACAATATAATTAAAACTTAATGATTAAACTTTAATCAACAATTGTTAAGTGTTAAGAGTTAGAAAACATATTAATTAACTTTGTGCAAATATTGACAAGTTAATAAAAGATGAAAATAATAAACTGTTAGTCGACACTCATTGCTAATTAAAATTTATGCATCTATGTAATATTATAACTAATAACCTATAAGTAATAAATAAAAAGTGACATTTATATAAATAATAAAACAATTGGGAACTAAATATATACAAGTCATGAATTAGTAAAAAGAAAATAATACTTATCATGTAGTAAATGTAAAAATAATAATAATAATAATAATAGTAATAATAATGAGACTAAAAAAATCTTACATCCTTATGTTGACTAAAAATAAAGTGTAAACTAGTACATCCTTATGTTGACTAATTATAAACTAGTACCACCTATTGTTGACTAAAAATTATAAAACAAAATAAAATCATTAATTAGACCATCCTTATGTTGATTAAAACTCTAATACTTGCACTATATAAACACCTAGTTTCTCATTCACAAATCACACCAAAATCCTCTCTCAAAAACAATCTCTCCCTCTCCCTCTCTTGTGATATTCGGATCTTCAAGCTTGTTCTTCGTGTTCTTCAAGAATCTTCAAGGAGTTCTTCAAGATTTTCAAGGCTTTAATCTTCCGTCTTCATCGTGTTCATCTTTTCTTTGTTAATTATCTTGAATCTTCAAAGGTATAACATAAACCCTAAACTATTTACAAAAACTTTGATCTTTGTTAATTCATATTCATATTATAAACTTGTTATTCATAAGTATATACATAAACACACCTAGATTTATATATACATATATACATGTAAAAAAATATATTTTTTATATATATATATACATATATATACGAATTATATATACCGATACATATTAAAACCTTAAACCTTAATACTACTTATACTAGTACTTAACATGTATACACTATTACTATTACTAGCACCTATAACCTACTACTTATATTGTAGCACAAAAACATTTTGGGATATTTATTAGAGATGTATAGATCTTCGAACTTTCTTGACGAATGGTTTCTACGAGATTCTAGGCAGAGGGTTTGGATTTCCGATTTAAAGGGTCCTATGGCTCAAGCCCCTAGATCTAAATTAGCCATTCGAAGGGAAAGGGGTGATTGGAAGCTTATCTAATACGGCAATTATCCTAAAATGGAAAACACGCATAAAAGTAGAAACTCTCTAGTCATAGAAACTTAGTAAAATAAGAAAATTTCTAAAAATGGAAACTTTATAAAAATAGTAACTTACTAGGAATAGAAACTTAGTAAAACAAACTATACTTAAACACATACTTAAACTTAAACATGGGCAAAACACTTAACTACTCTTAAATGTCAATAGGTTGACTTTCCTGCTCACTCGTTCAACTCTTTATTCCGAGGAATAACTCTCTCTCTATTTACTAAGGTGAATTCATAGCCCCACTCTTTATTGCTAGCAAACTTATTTAACTTATTTGGGGTGAGACACATGCTGCTTTTACTATTTATAATTTAGACACAAGTACCAACTGCTAAAACTATGCTATACCCGGCTATGTCTGACTAAGTCCCTACAGTGATATTTTTAAGTGCTGCGGCATGCTTATTTATTGGGGGTAGGCCTATCGGGAGTAACGTCCCCGATACATTTGACTAAGTCTTTGTATTACTTGATAATGAAATTAAACCGACAAGGACAGACACAACTTGTCATGGGGCAAACTTGAACGTTTAGTCTAAATATCACGCTTTGGCATAACTTTTTGATCCTGCGGGAGATCAACGTTACAAACTAAATCTTGTGGTCTAAAACAACGATAACTACTTTTGTTAAACCTATGAACTTCACTCAACCTTTTTGGTTGACACTTTAGCATGTTTTGTCTCAGGTGCTGTTTGATTCAAGCTTTCTTATCTACTACTTATGTGATGCTACTTGGACTTAGGATCAAGAGATATCACATTTATTACTTCTGCATATGAACAATTACTTTATCGTTATTTCCATTATTGTAACGACATTTCATTTTCTGATGCGTACTCAATAAAGTTAAATTTTCTCATTTAGTATTGTTATCGTATTATAATATGTTGGTTTATTTGATATTAGTAACGTTTCTTCCAGACCCTATTGGGAGGACGTTACAGATTGGTATCAGAGCATAACCAGGTTGTTATAGAGAACCAGGATTGCATTTTTATGTGTGCCTTACTTGTTAGCTAGGGTGCCTTAGCAATCTAGGAAACTATAACCTTTCCTGCCTTAGACTTTAAAGCACTTAGGATTGCCTTGTAATCTTAAAACATATGCTTTACAATATTATATTAAAACTGATCAAAAATCTCCTTCCTAATGTTAGGATGTCTAATTCTTACCAAGCGACCAAAATGAATCTTTTTAAGCCAACCGAAAAAGATACTGAAAGGTCTTCCACTGAAAGACCAGTCCAAAGTCCACCTTATGGCTTTGGTGGTCCTCCCTCACCAAACTATAGTCCGGATTCCTTACCTAATTCTCCCAGTTACCACCCGACTCCAAGATCGGAAAGTAAAGGGAAACGCTCTGCTAATTTCAAAGAAGATGGCCCGTCAAAGAAAAGATCCTGATCCCCTTCCTACGATGAAGTTGATGCCAAGTACGAGCTCATGAATCTGCGAAAAACTACCGATGACCTAATTCGCCATACTGCAAGGATCGATGTTCAAATGAAGGAAAAAGACCTAGCGATCAAGAAGCTCATGGAGGAAAATGTTGAACTAAAGAAAGAGATAAAGTTGGTGAAGTATGAAGGTGATAGAAATACCCGATGGGGGAAGCAATCTCTCTCATACCTAAGAGAAGATGTTGACCTTAGATTGAAGATGGAGGAAAACCGCATGAATAATCAACTTTCCATAAGGGACCACAAGTACCATGAAGTTTCTCAACAATGAAGTTTCTAATCTTTATGATAATCTCAAGTTCCTGCATGAGAAACAAAAGGCGAAGAATGAGAAAGTTGAGAAGTTTGTGAAGAAGGTTGAGGACGAGAAGAAGGAATATGAAGACTACTTCAATCTTAATATTTTCTAGTTATCTTTCCAAATTCTTATCCATGTAAAGGCTATGCCTTAACTATTCCTATTTCTAACTCGTGTAATAAAGGCTTATTTAATGCCTCATTCTTAATAATATGAAGTGTTTCGCTTATATCATATTCATCTTTATCTCGCTTAAAAAATTTTCAAACTTATGACCTATCAAACTTATCAGACTTCTATAACTTAAGAAGCACAGTTCGTCTAACCGGACCAACTATTACCACGATGTTTCATAACTTTCAAAGATATAAAAGTTGACCAAGTCTATAAAGACTGCAACTTAAAACTAACCAACCATAGCTCGACAAGTTCGTAACTGTTTTCATGGAAAACATTTTTATCTGCTCCAAGAGTGAGAAAGAACATGAGCAACATTTGCAAATTCATTCTTGAACTCTTAAGAAAAAGAACAACTCTACGCAAACCTTTCCAAGTGCAAGTTTTGGTTTAAAACTGACATGTTATCGATACAGCTAAGATTACTGCTATCCTTAACACACCATATTAGAAATCATCATTGATCACATATCCTGACCTTATGGAGTGACCTTGGAATGGAAATATGAATTAGTGAAATATAATGACGGTGGCCAACGTGATTATATTTCGGTAATTCATAGAGATATTCCAATATCATGACGTACGGAATAGAAAGCGGATCAAAGAAAACTCTCAAACTATCTGTTCAAAAACCCAAATGCAAGGGCATTAAGGGTGAAAAATGATCATCTCAATATTTGTAGATATACGAAAATCTATCTCATACTCATTTAACGATCTTTCATATACCACAAAGGATGTGAATAATCGAACCTTGAGATTTTACGTTCATTATCCTAAATGAATACCTCCTGATCATTGATACTTAATTATCACTTGTTATATCCAAATCCTCTCTATTAATACACTTTTGGTGTAAATTTATATATGACATTCAAAAATCCATTTGAACCCTCAAATGTCGATATTACAAACAACATGTCCAATATTACATTATCTATGTCAAGATGACGAATATCTCATATGCATAACCTTTTGAAGAAGGGAACCTCCATACGTGTATCGTTTTAACTATTATAGTCAAGAAACTTTTGCACTAGTGCATCTACTTATAATAGACTACTTGGCACCATGCAAGTAATGGTGTCATACTCAAACAATAATCGATCATTGTCAACTCGAAAATCAAAGGTGAAATACACTATCTCAAGTTGTGGCTGGAGCTAACCTCATCACATACTGCTGTAACAACTGAAATGATTCCATCATATTTTAACGTATCCTCCTCTCAGACCAACTAAGGCTAAATTTAGACGATCATTACATAGTTGATAGTCACTGCTATAGCATTTGTTTATACTTGTCTCTGCGACTGCCAGATTATTTATGCCGAGATCTCGAACTCTCACTATCACTTGAACAATTCAAAGTTTGCAAATCTTATTTGATATTCCCTCATACATAACTCTAAATCTGAGGGATTTACTCAATTGATGATAATCACATTATCATTCTTCTTACTTCAACGCTAATATTCCGAGTCCAAAGACTCACGCCCTGATAAAAGCCAATTCATTAGTTTTCACTACCTCGAAACAATTATTACACAATTATCTCCGGAATTTTAAAATCTTCAATCAATTTTTCTCAAACAGATAAACTCTTAAATACAAGTACCCTGTTTTCCAAAGATTTCTTACACGAGTCTTTATTTTCAAACTATCTTGGAATTTATAAAAAAAAAAATGATTTTTCACTTATGCGATTTATAAAATCTTATACATAAATTTAACTTTACGTACTTTGACTAGTACATATTAAATAAATACTTTCGCTTCTACAAATTTTCACTTTGATTAAATCGAAATTACTTTACAAATTTTACGAAACCCTAGTTTTACTATGGACATCATTTTGTCACCTTCTCTAAAAATTACTTTCACTAATTATAAAAACACTTTCGCATTTTTATCAATTTACCTTTGTTTTATCAAATTAAACATTCTTTTAATCAACTCTTTTTCGTATTGGTCAAATTATTTCACGTAAATAGTACGTGATGTACATAACTCAAGTCTTACTAATAGCTCCGCTTCGTTTATATTGTTATATCGAATGTCACAAATTTTCAAAAATTACTTTGGCTCATTATTAAAACTTTCGTATTTCTCTCCAATGCATTTGGATCACCTTTATTCTCATTCTCCGTGTAAGAACGAGACTTACCTTTTTACGTATGTCATCTCTTCATTTCTATGCTAATCATTAAGAAGATCCTACTTCCGGTATCTCACAGCTAAACCACAACACCCTCGTAAACATCAGTACTACGATCTTTTGAACAAGGAAGCAGAGGTTCCTTCATGATAGAAACAATATCTTATAAACAATGATTCACCTTTATTCAAATCCGCGTTTAAACTCATAAGTAAATAATAGACCGACCTGCCATTGGTGCGAAAACACTTTTCTAACTCTGAAGGAGTTACCTTAAACATTTATGAAGATACTCTACACATTTCTTCCTTCTTGGATTACAACTAGATGTTATTCTAGTCAAGTCTAGATCTATGATTCGACATGAAGCTGATATCATAAATCTTGAAGCTACATTCTGAAACTATTTCTAAAGACAAGTTCTCATGTATACTGAACGATGTCTTTCATTTAATCACTCGTATTATCCTGAGGTCAATAAATCCTCAACTAATGTCTCATTTATCTATTAGACATCTCTTGAAAACTAAAGGTATCATGGTTACTTTTCGCAACTTGAAGCTGGTACTATCCCTAACAAGCACCAGCCATACATCAAACTACGTAACTGAAATCTTTACGTACTCTACTCTATTTTATCTGCCCTACTATTGCGGCATAAACACTCAAAATCTTAATGAGCTTAACGATACATTTCATGCTGATATAGCATCATCTTTCCTTTTAAAGGAAAACTAGTCAAACGACACTCTTGTTATTCCTTGGAAAATCTCCGCACTTAATCTCCGCACTTAAGGTTAAGGATCATGAGATCAAACGTGTAAACAAAATAATATACTTATTGTTAACACTTATTGGAATTCACGAAAGGGCCCCGATTGTACTAGTGAACGTGAAAATCAAACTCTATTAAAATCCATTGGGATTCGCGTAGCAGCCCCTAACATACATGGGAATGCGAAGACCGAACGATACGGAAATACCTCTATCTCTTCTCAACTGCTGATGCAAACGAGAGCTTTACCTAAAACTTCGGGACGAAGTTTCTAATAACGGGGTGGTACTATAACGACCCTCATTTTTCCATTCTATATGTTTCCAATATTAAATGCCCAAACAATATAATTAAAACTTAATGATTAAACTTTAATCAACAATTGTTAAGTGTTAAGAGTTAGAAAACATATTAATTAACTTTGTGCAAATATTGACAAGTTAATAAAAGATGAAAATAATAAACTGTTAGTCGACACTCATTGCTAATTAAAATTTATACATTTATGTAATATTATAACTAATAACCTATAAGTAATAAATAAAAAGTGACATTTATATAAATAATAAAACAATTGGGAACTAAATATATACAAGTCATGAATTAGTAAAAAGAAAATAATACTTATCATGTAGTAAATGTAAAAATAATAATAATAATAATAGTAATAATAATGAGAATAAAAAAATCTTACATCCTTATGTTGACTAAAAATAAAGTGTAAACTAGTACATCCTTATGTTGACTAATTATAAACTAGTACCACCTATTATTGACTAAAAATTATAAAACAAAATAAAATCATTAATTAGAACATCCTTATGTTGACTAACACTCTAATACTTGCACTATATAAACACATAGTTTCTCATTCACAAATCACACCAAAATCCTCTCTCAAAAACAATCTCTCCCTCTCCCTCTCTTGTGATATTCGGATCTTCAAGCTTGTTCTTCGTGTTCTTCAAGAATCTTCAAGGAGTTCTTCAAGATTTTCAAGGCTTTAATCTTCCATCTTCATCTTGTTCATCTTTTCTTTGTTAATTATCTTGAATCTTCAAAGGTGTAACATAAACTCTAAACTATTTACATAAACTTTGATCTTTGTTAATTCATATTCATATTATAAACTTGTTATTCATAAGTATATACATAAACACACCTAGATTTATATATACATATATACATGTAAAAAAATATATTTTTATATATATATACATATATATACGAATTATATATACATATACATATTAAAACCTTAAACCCTAATACTACTTATACTAGTACTTAACATGTATACACTATTACTATTACTAGCACCTATAACCTACTACTTATATTGTAGCACAAAAACATTTTGGGATATGTATTAGAGATGTATAGATCTTCGAACTTTCTTGACGAATGGTTTCTACGAGATTCTAGGCAGAGGATTTGGATTTCCGATTTAAAGGGTCCTATGGCTCAAGCTCCTAGATCTAAATTAGCCATTCGAAGAGAAAGGGGTGATTGGAAGCTTATCTAATACGGCAAGTATCCTAAAATGGAAAACACTCATAAAAGTAGAAACTCTCTAGTCATAGAAACTTAGTAAAATAAGAAACTTTCTAAAAATAGAAACTTTATAAAAATAGTAACTTACTAGGAATAGAAACTTAGTAAAACAAACTATACTTAAACACATACTTAAACTTAAACATGGGCAAAACACTTAACTACTCTTAAATGTCAATAGGTTGACTTTCCTGCTCACTCGTTCAACTCTTTATTCCGAGGAATAACTCTCTCTCTAGTTACTTAGGTGAATTCATAGCCCTACTCTTTATTACTAGCAAATTTATTTAACTTATTTGGGGTGAGACACATGCTGCTTTTACTATTTACAATTTAGACACAAGTACCAACTGCTAAAACTATGCTATACCCGGCTATGTCCGACTAAGTCCCTACAGTGATATTTTTAAGTGCTGCGGCATGCTTATTTATTGGGGGTAGGCCTATCGGGAGTAACGTCCCTGATACATTTGACTAAGTCTTTGTATTACTTGATAATGAAATTAAACCGACAAGGACAGACACAACTTGTCATGGGGCAAACTTGAACGTTTAGTCTAAATATGAAAGGACCCGTTCATATACATTATAAACGATTCACAATAGTTGATTACATCGCGAGGTATTTGACCTCTATATGATACGTTTTACAAACATTGCATTCGTTTTTAAACGACAAACTTTATTTACATCAAAAATTGACGGCATGCATACCATTTCATATTACATCCAACTATAATTGACTTAATATTAATCTTGATGAACTCAACGACTCGAATGCAACGTCTTTCAAAGTATGTCTTGAATGACTCCAAGTAATATCCTTAAAATGAGCTAATGCACAGCGGAAGATTTCTTTAATACCTGAGAATAAACATGCTTTAAAGTGTCAACCAAAAGGTTGGTGAGTTCATTAGTTTATCATAATCCATCATTTCTGTAATAGTAATAGACCACAAGATTTCAGTTTCTATAAATATCCGTACACTCGCAAGTGTATAAAAGTATTCTATAAGTTGTAGGCACCCGGTAACAAGCCTTAACGTTCATGTTTTATCCTCTGAAGTACACCAGATCAGGTGTGTTTAAAATAACCTCGAAGTACTAAAGCATCCCATAGTCAGGATGGGGTTTGTCAGGCCCAATAGATCTATCTTTAGGATTCGCGCCTACCGTACATAGACAAGTAGTTTAATGTTACCAAGCTAAGGGTATATTTCTGGTTTAAACCCACATAGAATTAGTTTTAGTACTTGTGCCTACTTCATAAAACATTTATAAAACAGCGCATGTATTCTCAGCCCAAAAATATATATTGCAAAAGCAATTAAAAAGGGAGCAAATGAAACTCACAATACTGTATTTCGTAGCAATTATGTATATGACGGCACTGAACAAATGCAGGGTTTGTCTCGGATTCATGAACCTATATTAAGTATATATATATTTATATGTTGGTCAATATCTGTCTAATAATTTAGGTCAGGTCGTAGTGTATCACAATCCTAATGCTCGAGACCGACATGCAAAAGTCAACAAAAGTCAACTTGACCCAAAATGACTTCCAAAATCTATACATATTTATTATATAACTTATATATAGTCGTTTTATATATTTAAATATATTTATCAGATCTTATTATACTAAATAATACAAGTCATTTATTAATAAATAAAAATTTATATTTAAATTCATATATGATAAAAATATACTTTTATATATCTCAAGTAATAAAATTTATAAAATTCACTTAATATCATAAAAATATAGTGGTATGTATTATTAATGTAATTATATTACGTGTGATAAAAATATCTTTGTACGCATATTTATTTGATTAAATATTATTGATAATAATAATAATGATAAAAATAATAAAATGATAGTTTCAATAAAAATATTAATTTTTAGTAATAAAAATAATTTTAGTAATAACATCAACTGATAACAATTATAATAATCATTTTAATAATAATATTAAAATTAATAATAATTCAGTTGACCATATCTTTTAATCCGTTCATCGAACCCACACGATTTCTAAATGAAAAGTTATTAATTTTTCTTTAGATTTTCAACGACATGCATATCATATACCTTATCTCAGTAGCATATGTATCAAATTCGTGATTTATCATAAACTATTTAACGACGAAACTAAGCATACAAACATGCATAATCATATATACTCGAGCACTAGTCAGGGATACACTATTAATATATAAAAGATAAGATATGAATGCTCACGTATCAATATTGTGATTCAATATTGCAGGAAAGTACGTAGACGCAACGAAAATGATAAACGTTAGGTTGACCTCACGAGCAATACCCTCGAACAATATCCATAACCTCCATAGCTATAACCCATAATTTCCTTAGCTCTATCCCGTTTGAAAACTTATTTTGAAATTGTCTGAATATAACTCCATCGTAGTATTTTATGTATACTAATAATATCTTGAAATAATACTAAGTAAATATATATATGTAATTCGATTGAGAGAGTTTAGAGAAATATATTTTCAAGTTTCTATGAAATAATAAAACCTATTGAATTCTATTTATAATAGATTTTTGAATTATTAAAGTGAATTATTAAAGTATGAATTATTAAAGTGAATTATTAAAGTATGAATTATTAAAGTGAATTATTAAAGTATGAATTATTAAAGTGAATTATTAAAGTATGAATTATTAAAGTGAATTATTAAAGTGAATTATTAAAGTTAAAGTAAAGTAAAAGTAAAGTAAAAGTAAAGTAAAGGTAAAGTTAAAGTATAGTAAAAGTATAAAACTATGTACGTATAATACGCGTATAAATATATTTAATATTAATTTAAATCGTTATATCATAAAACATTTTAGAAAAGTAGAATTATATATATTCATAATAGGTTTCAAGTTTTTAAATTACAGTCTGTTGGTGAAGCATGAGATAAAGTCCAAAGGTTTAATAAACGTATGAAATCATCTTAATGAAAAATGTCGAGTTACTTAACTTGTCGATATCCAACATCTAAGTTATTTACACTCCACGTTCTTACTTATAGATCACTTTACCATTTTCCGAATATTGTCAAAAAGAATAGATTTCTTAAATTACAGTGGACCTCATAACATTGGCCCGTAATCATATCATAATGTATCTGATAATTCAATCATTTGATATTATCTCTTAATTCTGTCGATAAATATATCAAAACAAATACGTTCATGTAAAGTATCATATATATCAAATACTTTGTTAATGTTTTCAGTTATTATATATTATATATACATATCTATATACACATAATTGTTCGTGAATCGTCGAACACGGTCAAAGGGTAATTGATTACATGAATGTAGTTCCAAACTTTTTGAGATTCAACATTACAAATTCTTCTTATCGTGTCGGAAACATATAAAGGTTAGGTTTAAATTTGGTCGGAAATTTCCGGGTCGTCACAGTACCTATCCGTTAAAGAAATTTCGTCCCGAAATTTGATCGAGGTCGTCATGGCTAACTTTAAAAATGTTTTCATGACGAATATGAGTTGATAAATAGAGTTTTATCATCATTGAGTAATATAGATAAAACAATTTGATTACGCGAAGAGTATAAGTGAAGCTATCGCAAGAGAGTGAAATGAGTAAACGTATATTCATTTTAACCGATGACGTAGTTATGATTGATTTCCGGAATTCATGGAATTTAAAGAAAATCTTTGCAATAAGATTTGGTTCTTTGGCGATTAAGGAAATCAGGATCTTATTTGATTAAATGCGATAATCTGTCTCGATTTCTCTGTATGATATTTTACTATAAATCCACCCCTTCGTTTCTTTATTTCCATAGCTTACACCTTCTAGTCTTTCTCCCCAATTCATACTTTAAAGCATTCGTTAATATGCTTCATCCAGTATTGATTCTTGATATACTCTTAACTTTCATATCTGTCATTCTTCTTTTTCATCTACCACCGGGGGAAGTTATTTTCTTCTACCATTACCTTGGGGTTATTGTGTTTTTCATTCTCATGTGTCTTTATATTGCTATACGCATTGATATACAAGGTTTGTAATTTCGGGGTTGTTATCGGGCTTTATATTCTCCATTATATTTTGGAGCCTCATGCTTTCGTTTTCTCTTCCCGACCTTAAGTCAAGAGGATAATGGTCCAGAATTTGTAGATATGAATTTTTGGATGAACATAGTTAATGTTCCAAGAAGAAAATCGTAATGGCACAATCTTGATTTGGCAAATTACCAGAATATCCTAAAATATAGAGCTATCAAGATGATATGTTCTTAATATGTTTGGAAATTGGGTAGAATGCAAGAGTCGTGTAAATAGTACATGATGACGGTATGTTCTGTGAATCATCACGTTCCATTAGAAACTCAGTATGACTTACTGTAATATAATCACATTGATCAAGTGTCATTATATTATACTAACTCATGCTTCAGTTCCCAATACTACTTCAAAAACATTCCTATTTTAAATTCGAATTTTTTTTTCTTCAGAATTTAGAAACTAACACAGTTTCTTTTTATGTTGTAACGCAGATATTGCGAATAGATAGAAGATTTTGGATAAGAATAGTTGTGAAAATATCTTCAGGAATATCGAAGATATTTATAATAAAAGATACGATAATATCTTAGAATTCTTAACATAGATGGATGATGAAGAAGATTTGTCTGTGAAGGTTTAGAATAAGAAGTAAGGTGTTTGCTAACTATTTTAGTAGACACTGAATCATTTGGATCCTTTGAAGGCAGGTTTAGTCTTTGTGATTTGTCCACAGCCTCCTTCATGGTCTGCTCAATCTGTTTTCCAGTTTCAAACCTTCTCTTTTTCTCAGCTTTACCACCATACTATTCTTTATCATCAAACTTTTGACTGTTAAAGTCGTTTACAGTTTTTGCTGCTTCATCAGCATTTTTCAATTTCGGAGAACTAGTTCATAGTTTGAGATGTTTTTCAGAAAATTCACATTCGAAGTATGTAAGTCTAGGAGATAGACGTTATATGTATACATATAACTTTTGACGTAAAATTGTCGCGAAATTCAAAATACTGATTGCTAATTCCCAGTAGTTGGTGTGATAATTATTGTTACAGGATGTAGGTGAGTACATGATGGGGTTTTAATGAATAAGTATAGTGGCTTTTCGGAGAGGCTTAAGTCGAAGGTTAATGAAGTTGTTGATAAGTTTACTGCTAATGTGGCGAGATATGAAAGGTTCCCCGGTAACAATGATGAAGGGGTAATTGTTATAATAAGGTTTATTCGTATAAACAAATGAAGGTGATTTGCTGGAGCTGTGACAAAACTGTCTATTTTGGAAAGAGATTGAAAAATTATATTTGGTAATAAATATCAAAGGATCTGACACGGATACGTGTTAAACTATAACTTAGGTTTCGAGAGCTTTTCAGGTGCATGGCAGTGGGTAATGTGTGGTTGGATCATCATCTCACATGTCTTTAATAATTTCGAAGTGTTTGAACACATATTGTAATTGTTAATATACATATGATGTTCTAAGATTTTGAATGATACAAATATTTTTGTGAGTTCCATGAATAGAAATGAGGTTCTAGGACAGTTTTGAAGTCAAAGTATAGTTTTGAAAGATGTAGAAATATAAGAGTGATGATTTCGGTTATATCTTGAATCGAATTCTGAGATTTCAAAATCAGAATATGTAATTAGATTTTGAATGAGTATGGTTGTTTTGATTTCTATAAAAGAATGTATATTGTTGTGAAAGTAGGGAGTATAATGGATGATTTGCTGAATCAGATTCGAAGAATGTAACATATTAATTGTGAATTTATATATCTCTCGGGTATTACCTACCCGTTAAAAAAATGTCACAATTAATATTTTGTACAAAAGAATTTTATTACAGTCTTTATGGAAATATATGTGTATATTTCTTCAGATGTAATATAGATTTAATGAGTTAATATTAAATTAAACTCACTTGATTTATGGTTAAGGCTAAGATAGATAATTTCTAAACTTTAGAAATTACATAATCGCCGTAGAATGTTTCCCCAATGAAGTTATGAATCAATACTTCATCGTTGTGGTATTCCTTGGTATCTACATGGCGTATGACGTCGATGCTCGTGGGACAGATTGTGAAGTTGAGGTTTGTGATGCGGTTATTGTTGGTGGTGGTAATGGTACTGTTGATGTTGTTGATGGTGGTACTGGTTATGCTGCTGGTGCTACTGCTGGTGTTTGTAACCTTTGCACCATATTCTCCAAAGCCACTACCCGAGCGCGAAGCTCGTTGACTTCTTCTATTACACCGGGGTGATTGTCGGTTCGGACGAGCGGATAAATAAGATCTAGAATTTGGTGTAGTATATAATCATGACGAGATACTCTGGAAATGAGAGAGAAAATGGTGTTTCGGACAGGTTCGCCGGTAAGTGCTTCAGGTTCATTGCCAAGAGGGCAATGTGGTGGATGAAAGGGATCACCTTCTTCTTGTCTCCAATGGTTAAGTAGGCTACGAACCCATCCCCAATTCATCCAGAATAGATGATGGCTGATTGGTTGATCCATTCCAGTCACACTGCTTTCGGAGCTTGAGTGAGATTCTATTTCGGAATCCGAGGAACTTGAACTGATGACGAATTCCATTTCGTACGATTTGATAAAGGATTTTTTTGATACGAAATGATTTTTCGGCTATCGGGTGGTATTCTAACTACATAGAATATATATATATATATATATATATATATATATATATATATATATATATATATATATATATATATATATATATATATATATATATATATATATATAGATCAAAAGATTTCATAGATTACGGAGGAATTTACGGAATATGTCAGGCAAAGTTTACGGTAATAGATACGATAAGATATGATTTAGCAGATACGCTAAGATATGAATTTTGTCTATACACTATTCATGCAATCAATGCAGCAAGACGTGTCTAGACTAAGAATGATAAGCAGGTAATTTCCTAAGGATGGTAAGTAGATGATTTCCGACTAAAAATGATAAACAAAACTTTTGACATGCAGACACGGTCGAAGTCCGGACTCACAAATGCATCTTAACAACTATCAGTTAGACACACTAATGCAAGACCTGGTTCGCTAAGACCACCGCTCTGATACCAACTGAAAGGACCCGTTCATATACATTATAAACGATTCACAATAGTTGATTACATCGCGAGGTATTTGACCTCTATATGATACGTTTTACAAACATTGCATTCGTTTTTAAAGGACAAACTTTCTTTACATCAAAAATTGACGGCATGCATACCATTTCATATTACATCCAACTATAATTGACTTAATATTAATCTTGATGAACTCAACGAGTCGAATGCAACGTCTTTTAAAGAATGTCTTGAATGACTCCAAGTAATATCCTTAAAATGAGCTAATGCACAGCGGAAGATTTCTTTAATACCTGAGAATAAACATGCTTTAAAGTGTCAACCAAAAGGTTGGTGAGTTCATTAGTTTATCATAATCCATCATTTCCGTAATAGTAATAGACCACAAGATTTCAGTTTCTATAAATATCCGTACACTCGCAAGTGTATAAAAGTATTCTATAAGTTGTAGGCACCCGGTAACAAGCCTTAACGTTCATGTTTTACCCTCTGAAGTACACCAGATCAGGTGTGTTTAAAATAACCTCGAAGTACTAAAGCATCCCATAGTCAGGATGGGGTTTGTCAGGCCCAATAGATCTATCTTTAGGATTCGCGCCTACCGTACATAGACAAGTAGTTTAATGTTACCAAGCTAAGGGTATATTTCTGGTTTAAACCCACATAGAATTAGTTTTAGTACTTGTGCCTACTTCGTAAAACATTTATAAAACAGCGCATGTATTCTCAGCCCAAAAATATATATTGCAAAAGCAATTAAAAAGGGAGCAAATGAAACTCACAATACTGTATTTCGTAGCAATTATGTATATGACGGCACTGAACAAATGCAGGGTTTGTCTCGGATTCATGAACCTATATTAAGTATATATATATTTATATGTTGGTCAATATCTGTCTAACAATTTAGGTCAGGTCGTAGTGTATCACAATCCTAATGCTCGAGACCGACATGCAAAAGTCAACAAAAGTCAACTTGACCCAAAATGACTTCCAAAATCTATACATGTTTATTATATAACTTATATATAGTCGTTTTATATATTTAAATATATTTATCATATCTTATTATACTAAATAATACAAGTCATTTATTAATAAATAAAAATTTATATTTAAATTCATATATGATAAAAATATACTTTTATATATCTCAAGTAATAAAATTTATAAAATTCACTTAATATCATAAAAATATAGTGGTATGTATTATTAATGTAATTATATTACGTGTGATAAAAATATCTTTGTACGCATATTTATTTGATTAAATATTATTGATAATAATAATAATGATAAAAATAATAAAATGATAGTTTCAATAAAAATATTAATTTTTAGTAATAAAAATAATTTTAGTAATAACATCAACTGATAACAATTATAATAATCGTTTTAATAATAATATTAAAATTAATAATAATTCAGTTGACCATATCTTTTAATCCGTTCATCGAACCCACACGATTTCTAAATGAAAAGTTATTAATTTTTCTTTAGCTTTTCAACGACATGCATATCATATACCTTATCTCAGTAGCATATGTATCAAATTCGTGATTTATCATAAACTATTTAACGACGAAACTAAGCATACAAACATGCATAATCATATATACCTTAGCACTAGTCAGGGATACACTATTAATATATAAAAGATAAGATATGAATGCTCACGTATCAATATTGTGATTCAATATTGCAGGAAAGTACGTAGACGCAACGAAAATGATAAACGTTAGGTTGACCTCACGAGCAATACCCTCGAACAATATCCATAACCTCCATAGCTATAACCCATAATTTCCTTAGCTCTATCCCGTTTGAAAACTTATTTTGAAATTGTCTGAATATAACTCCATCGTAGTATTTTATGTATACTAATAATATCTTGAAATAATACTAAGTAAATATATATATGTAATTCGATTGAGAGAGTTTAGAGAAATATATTTTCAAGTTTCTATGAAATAATAAAACCTATTGAATTCTATTTATAATAGATTTTTGAATTATTGAAGTGAATTATTAAAGTATGAATTATTAAAGTGAATTATTAAAGTATGAATTATTAAAGTGAATTATTAAAGTATGAATTATTAAAGTGAATTATTAAAGTATGAATTATTAAAGTGAATTATTAAAGTGAATTATTAAAGTTAAAGTAAAGTAAAAGTAAAGTAAAAGTAAAGTAAAGGTAAAGTTAAAGTATAGTAAAAGTATAAAACTATGTACGTATAATACGCGTATAAATATATTTAATATTAATTTAAATCGTTATATCATAAAACATTTTAGAAAAGTAGAATTATATATATTCATAATAGGTTTCAAGTTTTTAAATTACAGTCTGTTGGTGAAGCATGAGATAAAGTCCAAAGGTTTAATAAACGTATGAAATCATCTTAATGAAAAATGTCGAGTTACTTAACTTGTCGATATCCAACATCTAAGTTATTTATACTCCACATTCTTACTTATAGATCACTTTACCATTTTCCGAATATTGTCAAAAAGAATAGATTTCTTAAATTACAGTGGACCTCATAACATTGGCCCGTAATCATATCATAATGTATCTGATAATTCAATCATTTGATATTATCTCTTAATTCTGTCGATAAATATATCGAAACAAATACGTTCATGTAAAGTATCATATATATCAAATACTTTGTTAATGTTTTCAGTTATTATATATTATATATACATATCTATATACACATAATTGTTCGTGAATCGTCGAACACGGTCAAAGGGAAATTGATTACATGAATGTAGTTCCAAACTTTTTGAGATTCAACATTACAAATTCTTCTTATCGTGTCGGAAACATATAAAGGTTAGGTTTAAATTTGGTCGGAAATTTTCGGGTCATCACAAAATATCACGCTTTGGCTTAACTTTTTGATCCTGCGGGAGATCAACGTTACAAACTAAATCTTGTGGTCTAAAACAACGATAACTACTTTTGATAAACCTATGAACTTCACTCAACCTTTTTGGTTGACACTTTAGCATGTTTTGTCTCAGGTGCTGTTTGATTCAAGCTTTCTTATCTACTACTTATGTGATGCTACTTGGACTTAGGATCAAGAGATATCGCATTTATTACTTCTGCATATGAACAATTACTTTATCGTTATTTCCATTATTGTAATGACATTTCATTTTCCGCTGCGTACACAATAAAGTTAAATTTTCTCATTTAGTATTGTTCTCGTATTATAATATGTTGGTTTATTTGATATTAGTAACGTTTCTTCCAGACCCTATTGGGAGGACGTTACACCACCTCCCATAGCCACCAAGGCCTCCAAAGCTCTCGCTTCTGTTTCTAATCAATCCAAAGAACTCCACAAGATCCACTCATCTAATTGATTATCAATGGCTACGGTCTGTTACGTTGCCACTAAAACCGTCACTTACTACTCTTGCTATTCGATATATACTAGTGCACGAATTAATCTGTTTGTTGATTCAAACATCATGATCAAACCCACCTTAAACTACTATTTTTGTTCGAACCACACGTCACACCACTCTTTTTAACCAGGAACCACAATCATCATTGTAGCTACACTTCCTTCTTCTTTCTTTCTAAATCTAATCGAACCATAAACACCATTACAACCATAGAAATCTTGTTGTTACTCGCCACTACTTCAACATCATGAAAACTACCATTATCATTCATCTTTGTGAGTTGCTGCTGCTGTGGGATTCGGTCATCAAACCCATCATAAATCATCACTCAAAATGCCTCAACCCGACATCACTACCACTATGAACAACCATCACCCTACTCTCTCTCCTCTTCTTCTTCGAGAACACATCACCACGATAGCAACCCATCAACAACCTGCGTGTAAACTGCTGCTAAGCAGCTTCTATTTTCTGTTTTACGTTCGTTGCAACAGTAGCCGTTTCTAGTACTGTTTTCATGAGAGGATATATAATGAAGAAGATTACTGTAAGATAGTGATGATAGTAATTAAGAAGAATGATAATGACGACGATTAAAGGGTAATGATATATATATATGATAAAGATGATGATAAGATTTCATGACCATATTAATAATGAAAAGTGATTGCTGCAACTTGCATCTTCTATTTTTTTTACTCACCGAACCCCACACCCACTATAACATCCTGTGTTGTTGCACGTTTTTTCTTCTTTTCCCTTGTTACTTTTGGTCGACACTTTGTAATCATGGGAACCCACCTCAATTACTCGATTCGTTTTAATAAAGTGTAGGGTAAAGAGTATTATTTAATTTGGCGATGGGGATGATAATTTTGTTTTAGCCGTCAGTCACCAAACAGTAAACACAGAATATTATATACGTGAGCTGTTCTTATTGGATTCCTTTTGTGCCGTGCAAACCAAAACAGAAAGTGTGGGCAAGCTTGGTTATTGGGCTAACGTTCATTGTTGGGCCGAGCTCCAGTTTTCTGAAGTGGACCGAGAATTAGTTTGGCTAGTGGACTACTTTATTTGATGATCCATTACCACTACAACTTCACAATCATGTTTCCTTGTTCAAACTCCATTGTTGCAGCTGCTGAGCTACTACTACTGTCGCATTTATTTCTATTCTATCGAGCAGTCACGAAGCAAATGACAAAGATAGTGATGACTCGATGTTAGTTCATGATGTTATGATTTTATGTGATAAAGAGTTTATGATTTGATGATGATAAACGTTAATAGTAACCGAGAAAGAAGGAGTAGATGCGTCATTCTTTTCTTCTTGTTCCTGCTACGGTTCCCTTGTGTTTTTTTTTCTGTTTCAATCGAGCAGCAGATGAAACCAACAAAAACCTTAAAGTTGTTAAGTGGGCTTAGGATGTTAAATTGTTGGGCTGTGAACTTTGTTCTAGACTTGGGCCGTAATATTAATTGGGTTTTTGGAAAAATTCGAGTTATGTAAATTAAGGTTAGTAAGTATTTCGGTAATAACAAAACAGAGGGATAGTATGAGGTGTTTGCGGGTAAGCGAGAGATCGAGGGTTCGAATCCGGTTTGCGCCAATTCTTTTTAGGGAAGCTTTCAAAGGGTATAACCTTTTAACTTTCATTTTTATCATCATTATTATTATTATTAGAATTATTACTAATTTTATCATTATTATTTTTATTATTATCTTTTTTATTATTTCTAACACTAATATTATTATTTTTATCATTATTATTATTAGTATTATTAATATTAATATATCAATTAAAGATTTTTTTTATATATATATAAAAATATATTATTTACATAAAACATAACTATATTAATATGTTTGTAATAAATATTAATTAACTATTAATGTATATAAAAATAAATATAGTTAATTTAGTTATTAATGAAACGTACAAGTTACTAAAATAACAATTAATAATAATACCTAAATTCGTTCGATTACAATTATATGCGTTAATATATATATATATATATATATATATATATATATATATATATATATATATATATATATATATATATATATATATATATATATATATATATATATATATATATATATTGTAGGGTGAGTTTCATTGCTCCCTTTTTAAATGCTTTTGCAATATATATTTTTGGGAATGAGAATACATGAGCTGCTTTTATAACTGTTTTATGAAATAGACACAAGTAATCGAAACTACATTATATGGTTGAATGATCGAAGCCGAATATGCCCCTTTTACTTGGTAGCCTAAGAATTAGTAAACCAGTCTACTAATTGACGCGAATCCTAAAGATAGATCTATTGGGCCTAACAAACCCCATCCGTTGTAGCGGATGCTTTAGTACTTCGAGTTTTTATATCATGTTCGATGGATGTCCCGGAATGATAGGGGATATTCTTATATGCATCTTGTTAGTGTCGGTTACCAGGTGTTCAATCCATATGAATGATATTTTTGTCTCTATGCATGGGACGTATATTTATGAGAAATGGAAATGAAAATTTTGTGGTCTATTCAAATTATGAAAATGATCGTTTATGTGAAACTAATGAACTCACCAACCTTTTGGTTGACACTTGAAAGCATGTTTATTCTCAGGTATGAAAGAAATCTTCCGCTGTGCATTTGCTCATTTTAGAGATATTACTTGGAGTCATTCATGACATATTTCAAAAGACGTTGCATTCGAGTCATTGAGATCAACAAGATTATTATTAAGTCCATTATAGATTGAATATATTCAGAAATGCTATGCATGCCGTCAACTGTCGATGTAATGAAAGTTTATCTTTTAAAAATGAATGCAATGTTTGTAAAATGTATCATATAGAGGTCAAGTACCTCGCAATGTAACCAAATGTAATCAATTCGTCCAGATAGATTAGGACGGGTCTCCACAATTGGCACGCTAACTTCTGCGGAAGTAGAGCCATTTTGCGCTGTGATTATGGCAAGTGAAAATATGGGTGTTGAGGGGCATTTAATCCACTCTGAATAAGTGCGAAAATTTGTAGTAGAAAAAAGTTATGATATGCTTAGTCGAAATTTGATCAATGTTTGATATGCTACGATTGTATTCTGAATTTCGTATCGCGAAAAAGTAATGAACAAAGCAAAGTTAATTTCAATGTTAGTAGTTGTTTCTCTACAAAGCAAAAACACTGCATGTGGCCACGCGTAGTGCTTATTTTGCAGAATACAATTACTTATTTTTTATAAAACTAAGTTAATGTTTGTTCTGCGGGTACTTTAAGTAAATGGCATGGTTTCGCTAAACATGACCTGCTTAAATATTATATTAATGCAAGCATACATTGCGAATTAATATGTTAAAAACCAAGTGATGAAATTGCCCACTTGTGTTAAATTGTAAATATTGTTAAAGGATAAAATTTCCTAAGTATTTGATCTTACCAATGCTTAGATGCTTCGCAATGCTAAATTTACCTAAGGATCGATTTGTCGGACTTAGAAGATTCATAATCATTAAAAGATTGTTTCGCATAAAGTACGTGTTTGTTATGTGCACAATAGCGAATGCGGAAATTGCAAAGGGCAAGTCTGAATTATGAATATATGATAAAGTAAAGCGCTATATAAATAAGATAAGTTGCAACTGTGGAATGAAAATATGTTACTAATATTAAGCGTGAAAAAGCGCGAATAATTACAAAAAACGCAATTAAGGATTGCGAAATAAGCGTTTGAAATCTAACTAAGACAATTTAAAGCTCTAGCGCTTTAACGTCTGCAAAAGTAATGCCCTCTTGTTGAACCAGTTCCTCTAAGGTTGGTATGCTGACTTTCTCAACCTCCTTCTTTGCCCTTGCGAGTGCTTCCCGGGCATCATCTGTGGCACATATTTCACTTGCCATATCTGAGGGGAGGGGTTGAGAGAGATCGCCAAGTTTGCACAATAAGTCATACCATTCGCAGCGTGTGGCGAGTTTGGATGCTTGGGCGTATGCTCGGATTTTTTTCAGTGACTAGTTGCGAATCCATCACTTTGTCTGCGAATTCCGGCAGATATTTTACAAGCTGAGCGAATTCTTTTTTGGCATTCTCTGCCCTCTTTTTAAGTTTGGCGTTTTCCTCTGCAGCCTGTTTGAGTTGTACCTCAACCTTCCGTGCTTTTCTTTCATAAGCAGTAGCAATTTTGACTTGCTTTTCATATTCATCCGAAATTTCAGTGAAACGCTCAATGTTGTCAACAGTTAGGCAAATTGCATTATAGCAATTGTGCATTCGCTGTCTTTCCACTTGAGGATATGTCAGCTTGCGGTATTGATCTTTTGTTTCTTTGGGAATGAATTTATAGAGCCTGCGGTACAATCGATTGGCTTTTTCTGCCTCTGCGGCTTCTTCCGCATCTTCTTCTTCTTCTTCTTCTTCTTCTTCTTCTTCTTCTTCTTCTTCTTCTTCTTCTTCTTCTTCTTCTTCTTCTTCTTCTTCTTCTTCTTCCTGATTAGAAGCTTCTGCATCGGAAGGAATTGTTATGTCCTCATTCCCAGGCTCTTCAAGAATATCCGTGGGGATACTCCCAGTAATATTGTAGAGCGGTGTAGCTTCACCAGTTGAATCTGAAAGGACAACTACAAATAAATAAGCAAATATAGCAAATCTGTGCTAAAATAATAAGTGTGTAATGAACAAATATTGTGAAATTAACAATTGTTTACTTGCTTCTTATTCAGATATAGTGTGCATGTGTCTTTTGTGCGGGGTAGTTGCACTTTCTGTGGCTTTCCGCTTACCGCGGTCTTCACCGCCAGAAATAAAAAGCGTGTTGATGATTGGTTCATCAATTGGGATAATCTCGTCATTTCTGTTTTTTAAGTGGCGAGCAGGTCTGATCCTGCTAATATTTTCTGACCTCATGATTAGGTCAAGCTCAATCACTGCGACAATCAAAACGCATAAGTATATGCGAAAACACAGAAGTATATATATATATATATATATATATATATATATATATATATATATATATATATATATATATTATATAATGCGAAAAGTTTACACGAAATACCATTATTCATTTGGTCGATTAAAAGTGCATCGCAGTCGCTCTACGGCCACTGGATCGAAACCCTACCAATGTACAACGGTATATTTGAGTATGTTCGCAGTATTAGGCCTGCACCCTTGATTGTTATAAGAATGTCAGATTCAAGATCATCAAGCGCAACCCTGTCATTAAGAGTGCCATCAAGTTCAGTACACCACTTTTTTGGTATACTGCTATCCACATGAGCGGTATTGTTGATAAAGAAGAAAGAACTGTGCCAGTTACCAATCGAGTCTTTTGGCAAAGTCATTATGCCAAGCTTACTGCGGAATGAGAACCATCCCGCATCATATAGCACAAGGCTATTGCATGAGCGAAACACATTAAGCAGCGGTTGTTTGTTGATAGCATTACAGTACATCTCAAACAACACGATTTTGTTAATCGCGTTCGGATGAAGTTGAGCAATAGCGATCTTGTAATATTCGCAGACACTGCGAAAAAATTGAGTAAGTGGAAAGCATAGGTTTCCTTAAGAGATGGTGGCCTCATAAACAGTAATCATCCCCTTAGGGGGAGCGTTAGCTCGATCTTCCACTGAAGGTGCGGTGGGAACAAATTGAGCAAGTGGAGGGTACCACTGCTGTAGGGTTTGGAGTTTTGCTTCTGTCATATATGAAACAAAACCTCCAGGAGTATGGGCAGATGAAGAAGATGCCATTTATAGTAAGATAAGTAAAACGGCTGATGAATTGAAGGTATTAAAGGTTGAATTGATTAATTGCAAACAACGCGTGTGAACAGATGAATTTGATTGAACACGTAATTAAGTGAGAAAGTGTAAAGTTTTTTATACGAGTAATCCAGCTATTTATAATTGAAGATAGGGCGACGAAGGCGAAGAAGTAATGATTCCTTTTAAACGGCTAAAATTACCGCAACGTGTAAATGGTAATTTTCTAGCCGTTACAGCGTTTCTGATTTGGCAGTTTTGCGATAGTTACCGTTGTAATTATGCGTTGAACTTCATAAAATCAACAGTAATAATTCAATGGTAAAAATTATTAAAAATCACATGCGAATATATTTCAAGGAAGCATGGTTTTATTTTTAGAGTTTATCATGATACATCTGCTATGCGAGATGTATCATAATAAACTGGGGGGACTTGATCATATACATAGTATTGTATATGTATATTTTATTTGCCAAGAGCTAAAGACAGAATTACGCGAATTATAATCCAAAGTTATGCAATATTCGCTAAAAATAAGCACATCAGTTATGTTTTCACATTAACAAAAGACTGCGGTTTAATCCGCTAAGTTTTCGCGGATAGTTAAGCAATCCGCAAACCGCGGATATTTCGAATACTATAAATAGAGAGCATGGCCTCTCATTTATAGGTTGTTGATTCTCTGCCATTTGCCCAAGCCTTTGTGATTTTCACTTGTGATCTTGCCCAAGAGATTTTTACATCGCGCTAAGGTGAATCATGCTAATTGACAATCAAGACCGGGTCAGGGTGGTTGATCACTTGATTGCTAAAGTGAAAGGCGATCATTGGCGCCCAAAATAATCATCAAACATCCCATCCTCCATCTTATTATTGCACTTGATCCTTAATTAAGTAATAACTTGATTTAGGATCGATAACTTTGCGTTGGTGCTCAAGGTAGCACCAATATGGATCTGCTGGTCCGGATGCTTGGGATTCGGGGACACGTAACTGTTGTCATAGATTATAGTGTCATTGGTTCTTTTGAATATCTGCATACATTCGATTGTTTCCAATTCTTGTGTTCGAATAGTGGCCACTCCGGTTGGAGTCGGGAACTTCAACATGCAGTGTACTGTTGACGTAATTGTGCCAAATTTATGCATGGCGTTACGTCCTTGGATAACGTTATACCGTGAGTCTATTTTGACTATAGAGAATTCGATGTCTGCAGTACTCTGGAAAGGTAATGTTCCCAACACAACCTCCAGCATGATGGAACCCAACGGCCAGGTTGCAGCGCTGTTGAATCCTGCCAACGACGAAGTTGTGGCTTTCTTCCATCGTCTGATGTTCTCTGGTAGCTGCAGAAAACAATGTTCAAACATGACTTCTGCCCCTGCACCGGTGTCGGTGTATATTCGCCCAATTTGGCAGTTGGAGATGTATGCCCGTATGATAACAGGGTCAAAAGATGGGTTGATATTGAATAACGAGGGGAAGACGATTGGTTCATGCTTCCATTCATCTAATACCCCTGATTTTCGTCATTGTCCCATGACCCATGAGTGGATCATATGTACATTAGCGTCGTCGGTGCTATTTATGCTTGTTTCTTCGTCTTCCAGCTCGTTGTGGTGAGTAGTGATTAATTTCGTACCTTTAGATAGCGACATTTGATCAAACCAAAATCGACTAGTGTAGATAGATTTCGGGTTTGAGTGCTTGATTTTGGAAAAAGAGTAAGTCGGATGTTTTACCAATAATTGTGTAAACCCCGATTTGAAATCTGGATTACAAAGGCGTAAAACAATCGATTGAATTAACCTTATTTGATCGAAATCGAATAAGTTAATATCTTAAAGTGAAGATTAGCTTCGACAATGATCGGAGCGCTGATCGGAATTGAGTTTAACGACTGGAGTAATGCTATCGTAATTAACTTGGGCAGAGTAACATTAATGCATCCAGTGTTGTGGAATAAATGATCTTGTTCACGTATTTATAGATGTTAGGAGGGAATGATGACGTGGCATATGTCCCTTTTGTGGTTGTAACAAACTTTGCCAATCTCGAGGGGTGACGTGGCACCTGTCCCTTTCATGGGAATAAATGAGCAGATCCTAACAAACTTTCCTAGAATCGTGGGCTAACGTGGCGTGCAACTTGTTTACACGTTTGTTCCGGGATCAAGTACTCATTCCGGAATGAAGTGTCTATTTCGGGACAGTGCACTTTCTCCGGGACGGCATGCTTGTCCCGGGAGGGTATCTTTATGCCGAGTTGAAATACCGAACCGGGAAGTGGTGACAGTACCAGCAGCAGGTCGGTTCCGTCTAAGGTATCACTGAGCTCTTAGTCTAATCCGGGAAGGTTTTTCTTTCTACGTGTTCCAAGTGTTTCTTCACGGTTATAGTTATCATGACTGGCTATATGATGAGAGATGATGTCGGGGAGTAGCCCTTCTTCCGAGATGGACTATGCCGGGTAAGATTCTAGCCGGTCGCTACTTTGTTAATGTCTTTTTGAGACGGATCATTATGCATATCATTAAAAAGCAAGTTTTGTCAAATTGTTGCGTATTTCTTTTTCGTACAAATAATGATAAGTTTGCGTGTTAAACCGCAATAATACTTAAAAGCGATGGAAAAGCCCACTATAATGGAACATAAATCATAATTGAAGTGTTAGCGAAATGATGGAACTTATTTGAATTATTTTCCTAAGTTGTGAATTTGCCCAACTTAGATGCTTTGCAATAACACATTTAGCGTAATTCAAACGCAATCTTTTGCTCAAGGATCGTTTCGGCGGACTTGGAATATTCATAATGTATATTAATTATACGAAAACAGATTGTTTCGCGAAAGTAAATATTTGTTATGTGCACAATAATGAATATCGAAATTGCAAAGGACAAGTCTATAAATTATGAATATAAACAAAGCGCTATATATTTACACAGTTGCAACTGAGATATAAAGGAAACTTCATTGATATTACGCAACAGAATTGCATCAAAATATTTACAAAAGATTACAATATAACTGGGGATAGATGCGCAATACAAAAGCAATTATGCGGAATAACTACAATTTGAGTTTCATGATGTCTTCCGCAGTCACATTCTCCTTGCGGCTGATCTCCAACAGCACAGGAATGTCAATCCTCGCAACCTCTCCTGCTCACTGGTTGTATGCCTTAATTGCATCTTCCATTGGGCAAACTTCTTTCAAAAAAAACTTCAGGCAATGGCTCGGCAAGGTTGGTGACTTGGCTTAGAAGCTCTAAAAACTCACACCGTGTTCGAATTTTGGCAGTCTGTAAGAAGTTGCGGAATTTATCAGTTATAGGCGCATAATCCATTATCTTGTGGCCTAGCTCGGGCAAGTAATTCACAAGTTTTTTGAAATGATCTTCTGTATGATCAACCTTTTCGCTTGGTTCTGGCACAACGGTAGATAGCTTTGCAATTTGTTCTTGAGATTCTTTAAGTTCGGCTTGTGTATTCTCAGGCTCTAAAGATAATTGCAGCTTGTCTTGCTCAAGTCTGCGAACAATTGCTTGTTGTCTTGCGGTTTCTAATCTTTCAGCTTAAATCGCTCTTGCCAGCGCATCGTGGCATTATACGCCATCTACCAATGAGCACACTGCATTAAAGCAGTTTTGTATATTAACATTTTCTGCAGCAAGATTGCCAATTCTTCGATACTCACTACGCACATCCTTTGGCACTGGTCAGCGCAATAGTTGGAGTTGATCTTCAGCTGCAGCATCGCTAACATCAAGGCTTTCCATAAAGTTGTCAATATGCATTGACTTGATTGGATTGTAAGGTGACGCAAAAATGTTTTAAAAATGAGGATCGCTAAAGTCATCAAGGGGGAGTTCTTGATTGATGAATTGATCCTCTATCTCCTCTGTATCCTCCGTCAAATCTACGGTGTCAGCTGAAATGCATAAATAAACATTCAGTAAAATACAAGGCAAATGCAAAAATAATTGCACATAATTGCTACGCAGAACTATTATTTACCTTTCCCTTTTCCTTTGCCGGAAACTTCCTCTGCAATAGGCGAAATGCGAGGACGCTTGCGTCGAGTTTCTTGCGCAGTAGACTCACTTGCGGTCGTGCTCTTGCATTTCCCTTGTCAGCGCCTTCTGGAATGATCGCCAAATTGAGCAGTAGCTCTTCAACGTCCACAGCTTCGCTGCCACCTTCTTTTGGGCGGCAGATGGCTTTAAAGCCAGCAACATCATCTAGTCGCATTACGTCAGAAAGATCGATTTCTGCAGAATAAACTAATTGTTAGCAAATCTTGTGCGAATGTAAATGTGCTTCACGAACAAGTTTATAGTTGTACTGCGTACCTTGATTTTCCGCGTTGAGCAATAATGCATCATAATTGCTCCATGGCCAATATAAATATACTGAAACCTTTCCTATGGATAGCAGAACATGGCCATATTGGCGGACTGCCAAGTGAACATTCTTGATGTCTTCTTGCGGTTCTTTGCCAATGTCACTAAGTTTGCCACTCTCAAATGTGCTTTGACCTAGCTCCATCGTCCAAGAGAGCCTACCTATCTTCTCACGCACAGCTTCTGCTTTGATGAAAAAGAAAGATTTCCGCCAATTCCCAATTGATGCCTTGGGAGTTGTAATGATGCCATGGCGTGACTTGAAAGAAAACGACCCATTATCAACTTGCGTGATAGTATTAAAATTGTGAAACACCTCAAGCAAAGTGTAGTGACCCGAACTTTTCCATTATTATATATTAAATGAAAACTATATTTGCATGATTAAATGTTTCCAACATGTTAAGCAATCAAACTTGTTAACACTTGATTATTTGAAATGAGTTTCATGTAGACAATTGACCACCCAAGTTAACCGGCGATTCACAAACGTTAAAACTTGTAAAAATTATATGATGATATATATATATATATATGGATATATATATATATATATATATAGTTAAAATGATATTATGATAAGAAAGTATCTCACTAGGTATATTAACAACGAGTTATATACATAGAATGAGACTATTGAATTAAGAAAACTCGAAACGATATATATAACGATTATCGTTATAACAACGTCTTACTAAATACATATGTATCATATTAAGATATTAATACACTATGTTTAACATCATGAAATGATAATTACATATATCATTAAGCGTATTAACAATGAACTACACGAGTAAGATGAGACTACTAACTTAAGGATTTCGAAACAATAAATATATGTAACGATTATCGTTGTAATAGTATTTTACATATATATATATATATATATATATATATATATATATATATATATATATATATATATATATATGATATTAAGATATATTAATACACCATGTTAACATGTTAACATAACAATTTAACATCTCATTTAAGTGTAATAACAATGGATCTATTACATTTAACAAGATCGTTAACTTAAAGGTTCCGAAACAACACTTACATGTAACGACTAACGATGACTTAACGACTCAGTTAAAATGTATATACATATAGTATATTAAGATGTATTAGTACACTTTTGAAAGATTTCATGACACATATCAAAGTACTTCTACTTAACAAAAATACTTACAATTGCATTCTCATTCATTTTTATCAACAATTCTACTCGTATGCACCCGTATTCGTACTCGTACAATACCCAGCTCATAGACATATATACTACTGGTATATACATATAATAATTCAGCTTTTATCAGCCCTTGTGAGTCACCTAATCATGTGGGAACCATCATTTGGCAACTAGCATGAAATATCTCACAAAATTACAAACTAATGTGACCTTAAATGGACATGCATGATCACGTTTTCAAATCACCATTATCACTCTCATTTTTCAACTTTCATGCATCAAATTGATCTCTCTCTTGTTCTCTCATATTTTTCTAAGTGTTCTTCATCATTTCCTTCATAATCTACATCAATCTAGGTCATAAATCCTAACCTATATCAACTTATAAAACAACTACTCAAAAAAACTTCAAGAACACTTTCATGTTTGCAAGTCTACTTCCAAGCTTTCTAATCCATTCTAAGTAATCAACTAAGCTCAAGAAATCTTTCTTATTTACAGTAATATATCTTTCTAATACAAGGTAATACTCATATTCAAACTTTGATTCAATTTCTGTAACTATAACTATCTTATTTCGAGTGGAAATCTTATTTGAACTTGTTTTTGTGTCATGATTCTACTTCAAGAACTTTCAAGCCATCCAAGAATCCTTTGAAGCTAGATCAATTTTTGTTACTTCCAGTACATTTACCTACTAAACTTGAGGTAGTAATGATGTTCATAAAATCTTTCGATTTATATATATATATATATATAACTGTCTTATTCGAAGATTTAAACTTGTAATCACTATAACATAGTTTAGTTAATTCTAAACTTGTTCGCAAATAAAGTTAATCCTTCTAACTTGACTTATAAAATCAACTAAACACATGTTCTATATCTATATGATATGATAACTTAATGATTTAAAACCTGGAAACACGAAAAACACCGCAAAACCAGACATACGCCGTTGTAGTAACACTGCGGGCTGTTTTGGGTTTGATAATTAAAAATTATGATAAACTTTGATTTAAAAGTTGTTCTTCTGGGAAAATTATTTTTTTTATGAACATGAAACTATATCCAAAAATCATGGTTAAACTCAAAGTGGAAGTATGTTTTTCAAAATGGTCATCAAGATGTCGTTCTTTCGACAGAAATGACTACCTCTTTAAAAAAATGACTTGTAACCTGTATTTCTAACTATAAAATTATACTTTTTCTATTTATTTTTATAAATTTCAGTTCATTATGAAACCATAGCAACTTGAATCACTCAAAACGGATTTGAAACGAAGAAATGACGGGTAAAACAAAATTGGATAAATTTGCTAGTTTTAGCTACGAAAATTTTGTAACAAATCTAGACTAAAAATATCCTAACTAATTTATATTGTATTATACATATTATGTAATCTTGGGATACCATAGACACGTATACAATGTTTTGACATATCATATCGACCCATCTATATATATATTTTGGAACAACCATATACACTCGATATGTAGTAATGCTTGAGTTAGCTATACAGGGTTGAGGTTGATTCCAAAATAATATATATACTTTGAGTTGTGATCTAGCCTGAGACTTGTATACACTGGGTCGTGGATTGATTCGAGATAATATATATATTGATTTATTTCTGTACATCTAACTGTGGACAACTAGTTGTAGGTTACTAACGAGAACTGCTAACTTAACAAACTTAAATCATAAAAACGTAATAAAAAATGTTTTGAATATATTTCAATCATACTTTGATATATATGTACATATTTGTTATAGGTTCGTGAATCAACCAGTGGCCAAGTCTTATTTCCAACGAAGGAAAAATCTGTGAAAGTGAGTTATAGTCCCACTTTTTAAATCTAATATTTTTGGAATGAGAATACATGCAGTTTTATAAATGTTTTACAAAATAGACATAAGTACGTTAAACTACATTCTATGGTTGAATTATTAAACCAAATATGCCCCTTTTTAGTCTGATAATCTAAGAATTAGGGAACAGACACCCTAATTGACGCGAATTCTAAACACAGATCTATTGGGCCCAACAAGCCCCATCCAAAGTACCTGATGCTTTAGTACTTCGAATTTATCATGTCCGAAGGGAGTCCCGGAATGATGGGGATATTCTATATGCATCTTGTTAAGGTCGGTTACCAGGTGTTCACCATATGAATGATTTTTATCTCTATGCAGTTTGCGAAATGCTTGATACGAGATGTTTATTTATGAGAAATGAAATCTTGTGGTCTATTATTAAAATTTGATAAATATATAGGTTAAACCTATAACTCACCAACATTTTTTGTTAACGTTTTAAGCATGTTTATTCTCAGGTGATTGTTAAGAGCTTCCGTTGTTGCATACCAAATTAAGGACAAGATTTGGAGTCCACGCTTGTATTATATTATTTAAAAACTGCATTCGAAGGCATATATATATGTGTAATATTATTGTAAACCATTATGTAATGGTCGTGTGAAAATGCTATATTCTAGATTATCATTATTTGATAATCGTCGTAATATTTAAAAAGTTATGGCTTGTTTTAAAATCGAATGCAGCCTTTGAAAAACGTCTCATATAGAGGTCAAAACCTCGCAACGAAATCAATTAATATGGAACGTTTATAATCAATATGAACGGGAACATCTAAGCCACCGGGTCCTTCTAGACCATTTGTGAAAAGAACGGCTCGTATTAGGGGAGCATCATATATCCCTAGGAAATTAGCGAAACAAACCAAGTCCGAAGAAGAAGAAATAAGTAAGTCGGAATAAAGAGTTGTAATCATGTGGTGTAATATATGTAATATAAGTGTGCTTGTACTTTCTTGTTGTATGTAAAAATTGTTTGTATTATTTGATAATTATCTTTTACGAATCTAATTCTCGTCTGTTTTACAGTATAAAAACACAATGGACGTTAAGGATAGACAACCAAAAATTTTAGAAGACCTACCCGGGGACATGATTGATGAAATCTTGTCTAAAGTCTGTCAGAATTCGTTGGCACAATTATTTACGGCAAAATTAGTTTGTAGAACATTTGAAGAACGTTCCAGGCATGCCTTAGTTTATAAAAGTCTTTCATTTGAAAGATGGGGTATATCACATTGGGGACACCGTAAGTTACGCCGTGTTTTCTTTAAAGCGTTAAATGCGGGGAACCCAAATGCAATTTTACGCTACGGGTTAAGAACCTATTTTGACTCAACATATCCAAACGTAGGACTTCATGAGTTAGAAAGAGCCTCTAACATGCAACATAAAGAAGCATGTTATGCTTACGGGTTAGTGATGTTCGCTTCTCACCAAAGTGAGAAAAAGAACATCGGATTACAACTTTTAAATAAAACCTTTCCACAAGTGACGGATTCAGTAGTTGGGGTGAGAAACAAGGTTTTTAGATTATTACGGGGCTGTTGGGCATTACGAAACCCTCGTCCCTTTGACGACGTTACAACATGCTGTCTTGTCAACGGCCACAACGGTTATGTTCCACAAGACCAATGATGGGAAGTAGTCTTAGTAAAACCAGAATGCATGACTTGTTTCTGAACTTATGAATTACGTGTTTTTATTGCCTTTGCTGAACGACTTGCGTATTAACTACGATTGTTGTCACAACTGTTTTGTATCAAAGTTGTTGTGTGCTATATTTCATGCTATATGTATAATAGCGGTATTGTAAGTTTGTAAAATATTGTATAAAATTTGAACGCGAAATATTATTATAATCAGTTTTTCATATAGAATTATAGTAGTTGAATTGTATATTAGCTACTAAGTATGAACTTAACGGGTAGGTACTACCCGAATTAAAACTATAAAACGCTAATATGAAGAAAAAGCTTTTATAAATGAGTTCATACTATGCTACGAAATACTATTGACTTCTCTTAAAATTCTATATGATTAACTTAATTCTTTTGGGCTATTTTTGAAGGAAATGGCACCGACGACTCGTCAGAATTTGAACATGAGCGAGGAAGACTTCCATGTTTTCCTTGTAGCAAACATAGCCGCAATACAAGCTGCAATGCAAAACAACAACAATAACTCCAAATCTAGCAATGCAAATAACGCCCCAAGAAATCGTGTAGGATGCTCCTACAAAGAATTCATTGCATGTAAACCTTTGGAATTCGATGGAACCGAGGGTCCAATCGGATTGAAACGGTGGACCGAAAAGGTTGAATCGTTGTTTGCAATAAGTAAGTGTACTGAAGAAGACAAAGTAAAGTACGCTACGCATACCTTCACAGGTACTGCGTTAACATGGTGGAATACCTATCTAGAGCAAGTGGGACAAGATGCTGCGTACGCACTACCGTGGTCAGGATTCAAACATCTGATGACTGAGCAGTATCGTCCCAGAAATGAGGTCAATAAGCTCAAAGTAGAGATTAAGGGATTACGAACACAAAGATTTGATATTACCACATACGAACGACGATTCATGGAGTTGTGTTTATTGTGCCCAAGAGCATTCGAAGATGAAGAGGAGAAAATCGACGCATTTGTAAAAGGGTTACCAGAAAGGATCCAAGAAGATATAAGTTCACACGAGCCCGCCTCCATACAAAAGGCTAGTCGAATGGCTCATAAACTCATAAATCAGATTGAGGAAAGAATTAAAGAGCAGGCAACCGAAGAAGCCAACACGAAACAAATCAAGAGAAAGTGGGAAGAAACCAGTGACAAGGGTCAAAATTTTAACAATCAACACAGCAATCACAACTTCAATTGCACCAAATTTCTCAACAACAACCGCAACAACAACCATCCCAACAACAATAACAATTACAACCACCGTCCCAACAATAATAACAATCGCAACAACAACCATTTCAATAACAACAAACAACAAAAACAACCATGCTTTAGGTGTTCAAAGTACCATCCAAATGTGTTCTGCACAACATTTTGCACCAAGTGTAAGAGAAGTGGTCATGGCATGGCAAAATGTGAGGTTTACAAACCAAATAACAACAAAAATGAAGAAACAAATAATGTCGGAACAAATAATGCCGACGTAGTTTGTTATAAATGTGGAAAACCGGGCCACATTATTAGAAATTGCCCAAACCAAGGGAATACTAATGGGCAAGGCCGCGGAAGAGTTTTCAATATTAATGCGGCAGAAGCGCAGGAAGACCCGGAGCTTGTTACGGGTACGTTTCTTATTGACAATACATCTGCTTATGTTTTATTTGATTCGGGTGCGGATAGAAGCTATATGAGTAGAGATTTTTGTGCTAAATTAAATTGTCCACTGACGCCTTTGGATAATAAATTTTTACTCGAATTAGCAAATGGTAAATTAATTACAGTAGATAATATATGTCGAAATCGGGAAATTAAGCTGGTTAGTGAAACATTTAAGATTGATTTAATACCAGTAGAGTTAGGAAGTTTTGATGTTATAATTGGCATGGACTGGTTGAAAAAGGAGAGAGTAGAGATCGTATGTTACAAAAATGCAATTCGCATTGTACGGGAAAAAGGAAAACCCTTAATGGTGTACAGAGAAAAGAGCAACGCGAAGCTAAATCTTATTAGTAAATTGAAGGAGCAAAAGCTAATAAGAAAAGGTTACTATGTTGTTTTAGCACATGTCGAGAAATTACAAACCGAAGAAAAGAACATCAACGATGTTCCCGTCGCAAAAGAATTTCCCGATGTATTTCCGAAAGAATTACCAGGACTACCTCCACACCTATCCGTTGAATTTCAAATAGATCTTATACCAGGAGCTGCACCAATAGCTCGTGCTCCATACAGACTCGCACCTAGCGAAATGAAGGAACTCCAAAGCCAATTACAAGAACTTTTAGAGCGTGGTTTCATTCGACCAAGCACATCCCCATGGGGAGCTCCTATTTTGTTTGTCAAAAAGAAGGATGGTACATTCAGGTTGTGTATCGACTACTGAGAGTTGAACAAACTTACCATCAAGAACCGTTATCCACTACCGAGAATCGACGACTTATTTGATCAACTACAAGGCTCGTAGGTTTATTCGAAGATCGATTTACGTTCTGGATATCATCAAATGCGAGTGAAGGAGGATGATATTCCAAAAATAGCTTTTAGGACGTGTTACGGTCATTACAAGTTTATGGTTATGCCATTTAGTTTAACTAACACACCAGCTGTGTTTATGGACCTCATGAACCGAGTGTGTGGACCATATCTTGACAAGTTTTTCATTGTTTTCATCGACGACATACTTATCTACTCAAAGAATGATCAAGAACACGAAGAACATTTGAGAAAAGTGCTAGAGTTATTGAGGAAAGAAAAGTTGTACCCTAAGTTTTCAAAGTGTGCATTTTGGTTGGAAGAAGTTCAATTCCTCGGTCACATAGTGAACAAGGAAGGTATTCAGGTGGATCCGGCAAAGATTGAAACCATTGATGGGAAACCCCAAAAACTCCGAAGCATATACGCCAATTTTTAGGACTGGCTGGTTACTACAGAAGGTTCATCCAAGATTTTTCAAAAATAGCAAAACCCTTGACTGCATTAACGCATAAAGGGAATAAATTTGAATGGAAGGATGAACAAGAAAAAGCGTTTCAATTGTTGAAGAAAAAGTTAACTACGGCACCTATATTGTCATTGCCTGAAGGGAATGATGATTTTGTGATATATTGTGACGCCTCAAAGCAAGGTCTCGGTTGTGTATTAATGCAACGAACGAAGGTAATTGCTTATGCATCTAGACAATTGAAGATTCACGAGCAGAATTATACGACGCATGATTTGGAATTAGGCGTGGTTGTTTTTGCATTAAAGACTTGGAGGCACTACTTATATGGGGTCAAAAGTATTATATATACCGATCACAAAAGTCTCCAACACATATTTAATCAGAAACAACTGAACATGAGACAGCGTAGATGGATTGAGTTATTGAATGATTACGATTTCGAGATTCGTTACCATCTGGGGAAGGCGAATGTGGTAGCCGACGCTTTGAGTAGAAAGGACAGAGAACCTATACGGGTAAAAGCTATGAATATAATTATTCGCACTAACCTTACTACTCAAATAAAGGAGGTGCAACAGGGTGTTGTAAAAGAAGGGAATTTGAAGAATGAAATACCCAAAGGATCGGAGAAACACCTTAATACTCGAGAAGAAGGAACCCGGTATAGAGCCGAAAGAATTTGGGTGCCAAAGTTTGGAGATGTGAGAGAAATGGTACTTGGGGAAGCACATAAAACCAGATTCTCAATACATCCCTGAGCGGGAAAGATGTACAAGGACCTCAAGAAATGTTTTTGGTGGACGGGTATGAAAGCCGATATTGCGAGATATGTAGGAGAATGTTTGACGTGTTCTAAGGTCAAAGCTGAACATCAGAAACCATCAGGTCTACTTCAAAAACCTGAAATTCCGGAATGGAAATGGGAAAAAATTACCATGGATTTCATTACTAAATTGCCAAGGACTGCAAGTGGTTATGATACTATTTGGGTAATAGTCGATCGTCTCACCAAATCAACACATTTTCTGCCAATGAGAGAAGATGACAAAATGGAGAAGTTGGCGTGATTATACTTGAAAGAAGTTGTCTCCAGACATGTAATACCAATCTCTATTATCTCTGATAGGGATGACAGATTTGTTTCAAGGTTTTGGCAGACATTACAGCAAGCATTAGGAACTCGTCTAGACATGAGTACTGCTTATCACCCACAAACTGATGGGCAAAGTGAAAGGACGATACAGACCCTTGAAGACATGCTACGAGCATGTGTTATCGATTTCGGAAATAGTTGGGATCGATATCTACCGTTAGTAGAATTTTCCTACAACAACAGTTATCATTCTAGTATTGAGATGGCACCATTCGTGGCACTTTATGGTAGAAAGTGCAGGTCTCCAATTTGTTGGAGTGAAGTTGGGGATAGACAGATTACGGGTCCAGAAATTATTCAAGAAACCACATAGAAGATCATTCAAATTCAACAACGGTTAAAAACCGCCTAAAGTCGACAAAAGAGCTACGCGGACATTAAAAGAAAAGATATAGAATTTGAAATTGGGGAGATGGTCATGCTTAAGGTTTCAACTTGAAAAGGTGTTGTTCGATTTGGTAAACGGGGGAAACTAAATCCAAGGTACATTGGGCCATTAAAGATTATAAATCGTGTTGGACCAGTAGCTTACTGACTTGACTTACCACCACAACTCGCCGGGGTACATGAAATGTCCCATTCTTATTGATTAAAAACGTTCCATATTAATTGATTTCGTTGCGAGGTTTTGACCTCTATATGAGACGTTTTTCAAAGACTGCATTCATTTTTAAAACAAACCATAACCTTTATTTCATAAATAAAGGTTTAAAAAGCTTTACGTAGATTATCAAATAATGATAATCTAAAATATCCTGTTTACACACGACCATTACATAATGGTTTACAATACAAATATGTTACATCGAAATCAGTTTCTTGAATGCAGTTTTTACACAATATCATACAAACATGGACTCCAAATCTTGTCCTTATTTTAGTATGCAACAGCGGAAGCTCTTAGTATTCACCTGAGAATAAACATGCTTTAAACGTCAACAAAAATGTTGGTGAGTTATAGGTTTAACCTATATATATATCAAATCGTAACAATAGACCACAAGATTTCATATTTCAATACGCATCCCATACATAGAGATAAAAATCATTCATATGGTGAACACCTGGTAACCGACATTAACAAGATGCATATATAAGAATATCCCCATCATTCCGGGACACCCTTTGGATATGATATAAATTTCGAAGTACTAAAGCATCCGGTACTTTGGATGGGGTTTGTTAGGCCCAATAGATCTATCTTTAGGATTCGCGTCAATTAGGGTGTCTGTTCCCTAATTCTTAGATTACCAGACTTAATAAAAAGGGGCATATTCGATTTCGATAATTCAACCATAGAATGTAGTTTCACGTACTTGTGTCTATTTTGTAAATCATTTATAAAACCTGCATGTATTCTCATCCCAAAAATATTAGATTTTAAAAGTGGGACTATAACTCACTTTCACAGATTTTTACTTCGTCGGGAAGTAAGACTTGGCCACTGGTTGATTCACGAACCTATAACAATATATACATATATATCAAAGTATGTTCAAAATATATTTACAACACTTTTAATATATTTTGATGTTTTAAGTTTATTAAGTCAGCTGTCCTCGTTAGTAACCTACAACTAGTTGTCCACAGTTAGATGTACAGAAATAAATCGATAAATATTATCTTGAATCAATCCACGACCCAGTGTATACGTATCTCAGTATTGATCACAAATCAAACTATATATATTTTGGAATCAACCTCAACCCTGTATAGCTAACTCCAACATTCACATATAGAGTGTCTATGGTTGTTCCGAAATATATATAGATGTGTCGACATGATAGGTCAAAACATTGTCTACGTGTCTATGGTATCTCAAGATTACATAATATACAATACAAGTTGATTAAGTTATGGTTGGAATAGATTTGTTACCAATTTTCACGTAGCTAAAATGAGAAAAATTATCCAATCTTGTTTTACCCATAACTTCTTCATTTTAAATCCGTTTTGAGTGATTCAAATTGCTATGGTTTCATATTGAACTCTATTTTATGAATCTAAATAGAAAAAGTATAGGTTTATAGTCAGGAAAATAAGTTACAAGTCTTTTTTGTAAAGGTAGTCATTTCAGTCGAAAGAACGACGTCTAGATGACCATTTTAGAAAACATACTTCCACTTTGAGTTTAACCATAATTTTTGGATATAGTTTCATGTTCATAATAAAAATCATTTTCCCAGAATAAAAACTTTTAAATCAAAGTTTATCATAGTTTTTAATTAACTAACCCAAAACAGCCCGCGGTGTTACTACGACGGCGTAAATCCGATTTTACGGTGTTTTTCGTGTTTCCAGGTTTTAAATCATTAAGTTAGCATATCATATAGATATATAACATGTGTTTAGTTGATTTTAAAAGTCAAGTTAGAAGGATTAACTTTTATTTGCGAACAAGTTTAGAATTAACTAAACTATGTTCTAGTGATTACAAGTTTAAACCTTCGAATAAGATAACTTTATATGTATGAATCGAATGATGTTATGAACATCATTACTACCTCAAGTTCCTTGGATAATACTACTAGAAATGAGAAAAATAGATATAGCTTCAAAGGATCTTTGGATGGCTTGAAAGTTCTTGAAGCAGAATCATGACACGAAAACAATTTCAAGTAAGATTTCCACTCGAAATAAGATTGTTATAGTTATAGAAATTGAATTAAAGTTTGAATATGATTATTACCTTGTATTACAAAGATAACCTACTGTAAGTAACAAAGGTTTCTTGATCTTGGATGATTACTTGGAATGGATTTAGAAAACTTGGAAGTAAACTTACAATCTTGGAAGTATTCTTGATTTATGAAACTAGAACTTTTAGAATTTATGAAGAACACTTAGAACTTGAGAGAGATCAATTAGATGAAGAAAATTGAAGAATGAAAGTATTTGTAGGTTTTTTTGGTCGTTGGTGTATGGATTAGATATAAAGGATATGTAATTTTGTTTTCATGTAAATAAGTCATGAATGATTACTCATATTTTTGTAATTTTATGAGATATTTCATGCTAGTTGCCAAATGATGGTTCCCACATGTGTTAGGTGACTCAAATGGGCTGCTAAGAGCTGATCATTGGAGTGTATATACCAATAGTACATACATCTAAAAGCTGTGTATTGTACGAGTACGAATACGGGTGCATACGAGTAGAATTGTTGATGAAACTGAACGAGGATGTAATTGTAAGCATTTTTGTTAAGTAGAAGTATTTTGATAAGTGTCTTGAAGTCTTTCAAAAGTGTATGAATATATATTAAAAAACTACATGTATATACATTTTAACTGAGTCGTTAAGTCATCGTTAGTCGTTACATGTAAATGTTGTTTTGAAACCTTTAGGTTAACGATCTTGTTGAATGTTGTTAACCCATTGTTTATTATAACAAATGAGATGTTAAATTGTTATATTATCATGATATTATGATATATAATATATCTTAGTATGATATATATACAGTTAAATGTCGTTACAACAATAATCGTTACATATATGTCTCGTTTCGAAATCATTAAGTTAGTAGTCTTATTTTTACATATGTATTTCATTGTTAATACACTTAATAATATATTTACTTATAATTTAACATAATTAACCAAGTGTATCAATATCTTAATATGATTCATATGTACCTAGTAAGACGTTGTTATAACGATAATCGTTATATATATCGTTTTCGAGTTTCTTAAATTAATAGTCTCATTTTTATGTATATAACTCATTGTTAAAATACCTAATGAGATACATACTTATAATAAAATCATGTTAACTATATATATAACCATATATATGTCATCGTATAGTTTTTATAAGTTTTAACGTTCGTGAATCACCGGTCAACTTGGGTGGTCAATTGTCTATATGAAACCTATTTCAATTAATCAAGTCTTAACAAGTTTGATTGCTTAATATGTTGGAAACACTTAATCATGTAAATAACAATTTCATTTAATATATATATAAACATAAAAAAGTTCGGGTCACTACAGTACCTACCCGTTAAATAAATTTCGTCCCGAAATTTTAAGCAGTTGGAGGTGTTGACGTATCTTCTGGAAATAAATGAGGGTATTTCTTCTTCATCTGATCTTCACGCTCCCAGGTGAACTCGGGTCCTCTACGAGCATTCCATCGAACCTTAACAATCGGTATCTTGTTTTTTTTAAGTCTCTTAACCTCACGATCCATTATTTCAACGGGTTCTTCAATGAATTGAAGTTTTTCATTGATTTGGATTTCGTCCAACGGAATAGTGAGATCTTCTTTAGCAAAACATTTCTTCAAATTTGAGACATGGAAAGTGTTATGTACAGCCGCGAGTTGTTGAGGTAGCTCCAGTTGGTAAGCTACTGTTCCGACGCGATCTATAATCTTGAATGGTCCAATGTACCTTGGATTTAGTTTCCCCCGTTTACCAAATCGAACAACGCCTTTCCAAGGTGAAACCTTAAGCATGACCATTTCTCCAATTTCAAACTCTATATCTTTTCTTTTACTGTCCGCGTAGCTTTTTTGTCGACTCTGGGCGGTTTTAAATCTTTGTTGAATTTGGATAATTTTCTCGGTAGTTTCTTGTATTATCTCTGGACCCGTAATCTGTCTATCCCCCACTTCACTCCAACAAATCGGAGACCTGCACTTTCTACCATAAAGTGCTTCAAACGGCGCCATCTCAATGCTTGAATGGTAGCTGTTGTTGTAGGAAAATTCTGGTAACGGTAGATGTCGATCCCAACTGTTTCCGAAATCAATAACACAAGCTCGTAGCATGTCTTCAAGCGTTTGTATCGTCCTTTCGCTCTGCCCATCAGTTTGTGGATGATAGGTAGTACTCATGTATAGACGAGTTCCCAATGCTTGCTGTAATGTCTGCCAGATTCTTGAAATAAATCTGCCATCCCTATCAGAGATAATAGAGATTGGTATTCCATGTCTGGAGACGACTTCCTTCAAATACAGTCGTGCTAACTTCTCTATCTTGTCATCTTCTCTTATTGGCAGGAAGTGTGCTGACTTGGTGAGACGATCAACTATTACCCAAATAGTATCATAACCACTTGCAGTCCTTGGCAATTTAGTAATGAAATCCATGGTAATGTTTTCCCATTTCCATTCCGGGATTTCAGGTTGTTGTAGTAGACTTGATGGTTTCTGATATTCAGCTTTGACCTTAGAACACGTCAAACATTCTCCTACATATTTAGCAATATCGGCTTTCATACCTGGCCACCAAAAATGTTTCTTAAGATCCTTGTACATCTTCCCCGTTCCAGGATGTATTGAGTATCTGGTTTTATGAGCTTCTCTAAGTACCATTTCTCTCATATCTCCAAATTTTGGTACCCAAATTCTTTCAGCCCTATACCGGGTTCCGTCTTCCCGAATATTAAGATGCTTCTCCGATCCTTTGGGTATTTCATCCTTTAACTTTCCCTCTTTTAAAACTCCTTGTTTCGCCTCCTTTATTTGAGTAGTAAGGTTAGTGTGAATCATTATATTCATAGATTTTACTCGAATGGGTTCTCTGTCCTTTCTGCTCAAGGCGTCGGCTACCACATTTGCCTTCCCCGGGTGGTAACGAATCTCAAAGTCGTAATCATTCAACAATTCAATCCACCTACGCTGCCTCATATTCAGTTGTTTCTGATTAAATATGTGTTGAAGACTTTTGTGGTCGGTATATATAATACTTTTGACCCCATATAAGTAGTGCCTCCAAGTCTTTAATGCAAAAACAACCGTGCCTAATTCCAAATCATGCGTCGTATAATTTTGCTAGTGAATCTTCAATTGTCTAGACGCATAAGCAATCACCTTCGTCCGTTGCATTAATACACAACCGAGACCTTGCTTTGATGCGTCACAATAAATCACAAAATCATCATTCCCTTCAGGCAATGAAAATATAGGTGCCGTAGTTAGATTTTTCTTCAATAATTGAAACGTCTTCTCTTGTTCATCCTTCCATTCAAATTTCTTCCCTTTATGCGTTAATGCAGTCAAGGGTTTTGCTATTTTGGAGAAATCTTGGATGAATCTTCTGTAGTAACTAGCTAATCCTAAAAATTGACGTATATGCTTCAGAGTTTTTGGGGTTTCCCACTTTTCAAAGGTTTCGATCTTTGCCGGGTCCACCTGGATACCTTCTTTGTTCACTATGTGACCGAGAAATTGAACTTCTTCCAACCAAAATGCACACTTTGAAAACTTAGCGTACAGTTTTTCTTTCCTCAATACTTCTAGCACTTTTCTCAAATGTTCTTCGTGCTCTTGATCATTCTTTGAGTAAATAAGTATGTCATCGATGAAAACAATGACAAACTTGTCAAGATATGGCCCACACACTCGGTTCATAAGGTCCATGAACACAGCTGGTGCGTTAGTCAATCCAAACGGCATAACCATAAACTCGTAATGACCATAACGCGTCCTAAAAGCAGTTTTTGGAATATCATCCTCCTTTACTCGCATTTGATGATATCCAGAACGTAAATTGATCTTCGAATAAACTGGCGAGCCTTGTAGTTGATCAAATAAGTCGTCAATTCTCGGTAGTGGATAACGGTTTTTGATGGTAAGTTTGTTCAACTCTCTGTAGTCAATACACAACCTAAATGTACCATCCTTCTTCTTGACAAACAAAATAGGAGCTCCCCATGGTGATGTGCCACGTTCTAATAGTTCTTGCAGTTGGCTTTGCAGTTCTTTCATCTCGCTGGGTGCGAGTCTATAAGGAGCACGAGCTATTGGTGCAGCTCCTGGTACAAGATCTATTTGAAATTCGACAGATCGCTGTGGAGGTAGTCCCGGTAATTCTTTCGGAAATACATCGGGAAATTCTTTTGCGACGGGAACATCATTGATGCTCTTTTCTTCAGTTTGTACTTTCTCGATGTGTGCTAGAACAGCATAGCAACCTTTTCTTATTAGTTTTTGTGCCTTCAAATTACTAATAAGATGTAGCTTCATGTTGCCCTTTTCTCCGTACACCATTAAGGGTTCTCCTTCTTCTCGTACAATGCGAATTGCATTTTTATAACATACGATCTCTGCTTTCACCTTCTTCAGCCAGTCCATGCCAACTATTACATCAAAACTCCCTAACTCTACTGGTATCAAATCAATCTTAAATATTTCGCTACCCAGTTTAATTTCTCGATTCCGGCATATATTATCTGCTGAAATTAATTTACCGTTTGCTAATTCGAGTAAAAATTTACTATCCAACGGCGTCAATGGACAACTTAATTTAGCACAAAAATCTCTACTCATATAGCTTCTATCCGCACCCGAATCAAATAAAACGTAAGCAGATTTATTGTCAATAAGAAACGTACCCGTAACAAGCTCCGGGTCTTCCTGTGCCTCTGCCGCATTAATATTGAAAACTCTTCCGCGGCCTTGTCCATTTGTGTTCTCCTGGTTCGGGCAATTTCTAATAATGTGGCCCGGTTTTCCACATTTATAACAAACTACATTGGCATAACTTGCTCCGACACTACTTACTCCGCCATTACTCGTTCTGACACCATTTGTTCCTTTCGTTCTGTTAACCCATGGTCCGTAGACCTCACACTTCGCCGCGCTATGACCATTTCTTTTACACTTGTTGAAAAATTTGGTGCAGAACCCCGAGTGATACTTTTCACACCTTTGGCATAGCTGCTTCTGATTGTTGTTGTTGTTGCGGTTGTTATTGTTGTTGAGATGATTGTTTTAGTTGCTGTTGTTGTTGTTGTTGTTATTGTTGTTGTTGTTGTTGTTGTTGTTGTTGTTGTTGTCGGGCCGTTTGTTGTAGTTGCGATTGATGTTGCGATTGTTGGGATAATTGTTGCGATTATTATTGTAATTTCTGTTGTTGTTGTATTGGTGATTCTTATCACCGTTTTCCTCCCACTTTCTTTTGACTTGCTTCACATTGGCCTCTTCAGCCGTCTGTTCTTTAATTCTTTCCTCAATCTGGTTCACTAGTTTGTGAGCCATTCTACATGCCTGTTGTATGGAGGCGGGCTCGTGTGAACTTATATCTTCTTGGATTCTTTCCGGTAATCCTTTCATAAACGCGTCGATCTTCTCTTCCTCATCTTCGAACGCTCCCGTACACAATAGGCACAATTCTGTGAATCGTCTTTCGTACGTGGTAATATCAAATCCTTGGGTTCGTAACCCTCTAAGTTCTGTCTTGAGCTTATTGACCTCGGTTCTGGGACGGTACTTCTCGTTCATCAAGTGCTTGAATGCTGACCACGGTAGTGCGTACGCATCATCTTGTCCCACTTGCTCTAGATAGGTATTCCACCATGTTAATGCAGAACCTGTGAAGGTATGCGTAGCGTACTTCACTTTGTCCTCTTCAGTACACTTACTTATGGCAAACACCGATTCGACCTTCTCGGTCTACCGTTTCAATCTGATCGGTCCTTCGGTTCCATCAAATTCCAAAGGTTTGCAGGTAGTGAATTCTTTGTAGGTGCATCATACACGATTTCCTGTACTGCTAGATCCAAGGTTATTGTTGGTATGTAGTGCAGCCTGTACTGCGGCTATGTTTGAAGCTAGAAAAGTACGGAATTCCTCTTCATTCATATTCACGATGTGTCGAGTAGTCGGTGCCATTTCCTTCAAAATAGTCAAATGGAACAAGTTAATCATACAGAATATTAAGAGTAGTTAATAGTATTTTGTAGCATAATATGAACTCATTTATAAAAGCTTTTTCTTCATATTAGCGTTTTATAAGTTTAAATTCGGGTAGTACCTACCCGTTAAGTTCATACTTAGTAGCTAGTATACAATTCAACTACTACAATTCTATATGAAAAACTGATTATAATAATATTTCGTGTTCAAACTTTTATACAATATTTTACAAACTTACAATACCGCTTATTTTACATAAAGCATGAAATATAGCACACAATAACTTTGATACAAGATAGTTGTGAAGATAATTTTAGCTAGAACACAAGTCGTTCAGCAAAGGCAATAAAGACACGTAATTCATACGTCCAGAAATAAGTCATGCATTCTGGTTTTACTAGAACTACTTCCCATCCTTTGTCTTGTGGAACATAACCGTTATGGCCGTTGATAAGACAGCGTGTTGTAACGTCGTCAAAGGGACGAGGGCTACGTAATGACCAACAGTCTCGTAATAACCTAAAAACCTCATTTCTTACCCCAATTACCGACTCCGTCACTTGTGGCAACGTTTTGTTTAATAGTTGTAGCCCGAGGTTCTTTTTCTCACTTTGGTGAGAAGCGAACATTACTAACCCGTAAGCATAGCATGCTTCTTTATGTTGCATGTTAGCCGCTTTTTCTAAATCATGAAGTCCTATATTCGGATACATTGAGTCAAAATAATTTCTTAACCCGTTACGTAAAATAGCATTTGGGTTCCTCGCAATATATGCGTCAAAGTAAACACATCGTAACTTATGGGTTTCCCAATGTGATATCCCCCATCTTTCAAACGAAAGTCTCTTATAAACCAAGACATTCTTGGAACGTTCTTCGAATGTCTTACAAACTGATTTCGCCGTAAATAGTTGTGCCGAAGAATTCTGACCGACTCTAGACAAGATTTCATCAATCATGTCTCCGGGTAGGTCTCTTAAAATATTGGGTTGTCTATCCATTTTGTGTTTTTATACTGTAAAATAGACAAGAGTTAGATTCATAAAAAAAATACTTATTAATACAAGCAATTTTTACATATATCATAAAGCATAAGCACACTATATTACATATATTATTACACCACACGAATACAACTATCTTATTCCGACTCGATCGTTTCTTCTTCTTTGGTTTTGGTTCGTTTTGCCAAGTTTCTAGGGATATATGATGTTCCCCTAATACGAGCTGTCGTTTTCCACAACGGTTTAGAAAAACCTGGTGGTTTAGAGGTTCCCGTGTCATTGTTACAACTTAAGGGCTTCGGGGGTTGACGATACATATAAAGTTCATCGGGGTTGGAATTAGATTTCTCTATTTTTATGCCCTTTCCCTTATTATTTTCTTTTGCCTTTTTAAATTCACTTGGGGTAATTTCTATAACATCATCGGAATTCTCATCGGAATCTGATTCATCGGAGAATTGGTAATCCTCCTAATATTTTGCTTCCTTGGCAGAAACACCATTGACCATAATTAACCTTGGTCGGTTGGTTGAGGATTTTCTTTTACTTAACCATTTTATTATTTCCCCCACCGGTTCTATTTCCTCCTCCGGTTCCTCCTCTTCCGGTTCTGATTCTTCTTCCGGTTCTTCTTCGAGAACTTGTGAATCAGTCCAATATATATTCGACTCTTCGTTATTATTAGGTGAGTCAATGGGATTTGTGCTAGAGGTAGACATCTATCACACAATATCAAACATGTTAATAGATTAATATATCACATAATATATACATGTTAATAATATATAGTTTTCAACAAAAATGTTAAGCAATCATTTTTAAAGAAAACACGGTCGAAGTTCAGACTCACTAATGCATCCTAACAAACTCGATAAGACACACTAATGCAAATTTTCTGGTTCTCTAAGACCAACGCTCTGATACCAACTGAAATGTCCCGTTCTTATTGATTAAAAACGTTCCATATTAATTGATTTCGTTGCGAGGTTTTGACCTCTATATGAGACGTTTTTCAAAGACTGCATTCATTTTTAAAACAAACCATAACCTTTATTTCATAAATAAAGGTTTAAAAAGCTTTACGTAGATTATCAAATAATGATAATCTAAAATATCCTGTTTACACACGACCATTACATAATGGTTTACAATACAAATATGTTACATCAAAATCAGTTTCTTGAATGCAGTTTTTACACAATATCATACAAACATGGACTCCAAATCTTGTCCTTATTTTAGTATGCAATAGCGGAAGCTCTTAGTATTCACCTGAGAATAAACATGCTTTAAACGTCAACAAAAATGTTGGTGAGTTATAGGTTTAACCTATATATATATCAAATCGTAACAATAGACCACAAGATTTCATATTTCAATACGCATCCCATACATAGAGATAAAAATCATTCATATGGTGAACACCTGGTAACCGACATTAACAAGATGCATATATAAGAATATCCCCATCATTCCGGGACACCCTTCGGATATGATATAAATTTCGAAGTACTAAAGCATCCGGTACTTTGGATGGGGTTTGTTAGGCCCAATAGATCTTTCTTTAGGATTCGCGTCAATTAGGGTGTCTGTTCCCTAATTCTTAGATTACCAGACTTAATAAAAAGGGGCATATTCGATTTCGATAATTCAACCATAGAATGTAGTTTCATGTACTTGTGTCTATTTTGTAAATCATTTATAAAACCTGCATGTATTCTCATCCCAAAAATATTAGATTTTAAAAGTGGGACTATAACTCACTTTCACAGATTTTTACTTCGTCGGGAAGTAAGACTTGGCAACTAGTTGATTCACGAACCTATAATAAGATATACATATATATCAAAGTATGTTCAAAATATATTTACAACACTTTTAATATATTTTGGTGTTTTAAGTTTATTAAGTCAGCTGTCCTCGTTAGTAACCTACAACTAGTTGTCCACAGTTAGATGTACAGAAATAAATCGATAAATATTATCTTGAATCAATCCACGACCCAGTGTATACATATCTCAGTATTGATCACAACTCAAATTATATATATTTTGGAATCAACCTCAACCCTGTATAGCTAACTCCAATATTCACATATAGAGTGTCTATGGTTGTTCCGAAATATATATAGATGTGTCGACATGATAGGTAAAAACATTGTATACGTGTCTATGGTATCTCAAGATTACATAATATAAAATACAAATTGATTAAGTTATGGTTGGAATAGATTTGTTACCAATTTTCACGTATCTAAAATGAGAAAAATTATCCAATCTTGTTTTACCCATAACTTCTTCATTTTAAATCCGTTTTGAGTGAATAAAATTGCTATGGTTTCATATTGAACTCTATTTTATGAATCTAAACAGAAAAAGTATAGGTTTATAGTCAAAAAAATAAGTTACAAGTCGTTTTTGTAAAGGTAGTCATTTTAGTCGAAAGAACGACGTCTAGATGACCATTTTAGAAAACATACTTCCACTTTGAGAGTAACCATAATTTTTGGATATAGTTTCATGTTCATAATAAAAATCATTTTTCCAGAATAACAACTTTTAAATCAAAGTTTATCATAGTTTTTAATTAACTAACCCAAAACAGCCCGCGGTGTTACTACGACGGCGTAAATCCGATTTTACGGTGTTTTTCGTGTTTCCAGGTTTTAAATCATTAAGTTAGCATATCATATAGATATAGAACACGTGTTTAGTTGATTTTAAAAGTCAATTTAGAAGGATTAACTTTTATTTGCGAACAAGTTTAGAATTAACTAAACTATGTTCTAGTGATTACAAGTTTAAACATTCGAATAAGATAGCTTTATATGTATGAATTGAATGATGTTATGAACATCATTACTACCTCAAGTTCCTTGGATAAACCTACTGGAAATGAGAAAAATAGATCTAGCTTCAAAGGATCCTTGGATGGCTTGAAAGTTCTTGAAGCAGAATCATGACACGAAAACAATTTCAAGTAAGATTTCCACTCGAAATAAGGTTGTTATAGTTATAGAAATTGAATTAAAGTTTGAATATGATTATTACCTTGTATTAGAAAGATAACCTACTGTAAGTAACAAAGGTTTCTTGACTTGGATGATTACTTGGAATGGATTTAGAAAACTTGGAAGTAAACTTGCAATCTTGGAAGTATTCTTGATTTTATGAAACTAGAACTTTTGGAATTTATGAAGAACACTTAGAACTTGAAGATAGAACTTGAGAGAGATCAATTAGATGAAGAAAATTGAAGAATGAAAGTGTTTGTAGGTGTTTTTGGTCGTTGGTGTATGGATTAGATATAAAGGATATGTAATTTTGTTTTCATGTAAATAAGTCATGAATGATTACTCATATTTTTGTAATTTTATGAGATATTTCATGCTAGTTGCCAAATGATGGTTCACACATGTGTTAGGTGACTCACATGTGTAGTGACCCGAACTTTTCCATGTTTATATATATTAATTGAGATTGATATTTACATGATTAAATATTTCCAACATGTTAAGCAATCAAACTTGTTAAGACTTGATTAATTGAAATATGTTTCATATAGACAATTGACCACCCAAGTTGACCGGCAATTCACGAACGTTAAAACTTGTAAAAACGACATGACGATATATATATATGGATATACATATGGTTAACATGAGATTATGATAAGTAAGTATCTCCATAAGTATATTAACAATGAGTTATATACATATAAACAAGACTACTAACTTAAGGATTCCGAAACGAGACATATATGTAACGATTATAGTTGTAACGACATTTAAATGTATATATATCATATTAAGATATATTAATATATCATAATATCATGATAATATAATAATTTAACATCTCATTAGATATAATAAACAATGGGTTAACAACATTAATTGAGATCGTTAACTTAAAGGTTTCAAAACAACACTTACATGTAACGACTAACGATGACTTAACGACTCAGTTAAAATGTATATACATGTAGTGTATTTAGATGTATTAAAATACTTTTGGAAGACTTCAAGACATATATCAAAACACTCATACTTAACGAAAATGGTTACAGTTACTTTCCCATTCTTTTCTTTCATCAAGAATTCTAGTCGTATTCTTACCCGTATTATACACAGCTTCAAAATGTACTTACTATGGGTATATACCAATAGGAACTAGCATGGGATTCCACTCTTGATTATGTCATGTATGACTAATCAATTTTAACTTCTACCATGAGCTAGTCAACTAACTAGAACTCCTTTTAACCCCACTCACCACTCACCAATTACCACTCATCATTCACTCCATTTCACTTCCAATTCTCTTTCTAATTCTCTCTCAACACACACACACTATTATGAACGTATTTTTCCAGTAGTTAATCATCATCTTCATCAAAAATCACTTCAAGAATCAAGCTATAATCATCATAGGAAGAACACTTCAAGAACACTTCAAAAATCCCTTCAAGTTTACTAATTTACTTCCAAGCTTTCTAATCCATTCCAAGTAATCATCTAAGATCAAGAAACCTTTGTTATATACAGTAGGTTATCTTTCTTATTCAAGGTAATATTCATATTCAAACTTTAATTCAATTTCTATAACTATAAACTATCTTAATTCGAGTAAAAATCTTACTTGAACTTGTTTTTGTGTCATGATCCTACTTCAAGAACTTTCAAGCCATCCAAGATCCTTTGAAGCTAGATCATTTCTTGTCACTTCCAGTAGGTTTACCTACTAAAATTGAGGTAGTAATGATGTTCGTAACATCATTCGATTCATATATATAAAACTATCTTATTCGAAGATTTAAACTCGTAATCACTAGAACATAGTTTAGTTAATTCTAAACTTGTTCGCAAACAAAAGTTAATCCTTCTAACTTGACTTTTAAAATTAACTAAACACATGTTCTATATCTATATGATATGCTAACTTAATGATTTAAAACCTGGAAACACGAAAAACACCGTAAAACCGGATTTACGCCGTCGTAGTAACACCGCGGGCTGTTTTGGGTTAGTTAATTAAAAACAATGATAAACTTTGATTTAAAATTTTTTATTCTGAGAAAATGATTTTTATTATGAACATGAAACTATATCCAAAAATTATGGTTAAACTCAAAGTGGAAGTATGTTTTCTAAAATGGTCATCTAGACGTCGTTCTTTCGACTGAAATGACTACCTTTACAAAAACGACTTGTAACTTATTTTTCCGACTATAAACCTATACTTTTTCTGTTTAGATTCATAAAATAGAGTTCAATATGAAACCATAACAATTTGATTCACTCAAAACGGATTTAAAATGAAGAAGTTATGGGTAAAACAAGATTGGATAATTTTTCTCATTTTAGCTACGTGAAAATTGGTAACAAATCTATTCCAACCATAACTTAATCAACTTGTATTGTATATTATGTAATCTTGAGATACCATAGACACGTATACAATGTTTTGACCTATCATTTCGACACATCTATATATATTTCGGAACAACCATAGACACACTATATGTGAATGTTGGAGTTAGCTATACAGGGTTGAGGTTGATTCCAAAATATATATAGTTTGAGTTGTGATCAATACTGAGATACGTATACACTGGGTCGTGGATTGATTCAAGATAATATTTATCGACTTATTTCTGTACATCTAACTGTGGACAACTAGTTGTAGGTTACTAACGAGGACAGCTGACTTAATAAACTTAAAACATCAAAATATATTAAAAGTGTTGTAAATATATTTTGAACATACTTTAATATATATGTATATATTGTTATAGGTTCGTGAATCAGCAGTGGCCAAGTCTTACTTCTCGACGAAGTAAAAATCTGTGAAAGTGAGTTATAGTCCCACTTTTAAAATCTAATATTTTTGGGATGAGAATACATGCAGGTTTTATAAATGATTTACAAAATAGACACAAGTACGTGAAACTACATTCTATGGTTGAATTATCAAAATCGAATATGCCCCTTTTTATTAAGTCTGGTAATCTAAGAATTAGGGAACAGACACCCTAATTGACGCGAATCCTAAAGATAGATCTATTGGGCCTAACAAACTCCATCCAAAGTACCGGATGCTTTAGTACTTCAAAATTTATATCATATCCGAAGGGTGTCCCGGAATGATGGGGATATTCTTATATATGCATCTTGTTAATGTCGGTTACCAGGTATTCACCATATGAATGATTTTTATCTCTATGTATGGGATGTGTATTGAAATATGAAATCTTGTGGTCTATTGTTACGATTTGATATATATAGGTTAAACCTATAACTCACCAACATTTTTCTTGACGTTTAAAGCATGTTTATTCTCAGGTGAATATTAAGAGCTTCCGCTGTTGCATACTAAAATAAGGACAAGATTTGGAGTCCATGTTTGTATGATATTGTGTAAAAACTGCATTCAAGAAACTGATTTCGATGTAACATATTTGTATTGTAAACCATTATGTAATGGTCGTGTGTAAACAGGATATTTTAGATTATCATTATTTGATAATCTACGTAAAGCTTTTTAAACCTTTATTTATGAAATAAAGGTTATGGTTTGTTTTAAAAATGAATGCAGTCTTTAAAAAACGTCTCATATAGAGGTCAAAACCTCGCAACGAAATCAATTAATATGGAACATTTTTAATCAAATAGAACGGGAAATTTCAACATGGGCTGCTAAGAGCTGATCATTGGAGTGTATATACCAATAGTACATACATCTAAAAGCTGTGTATTGTACGAGTACAAATACGGGTGCATACGAGTAGAATTGTTGATGAAACTGAACGAGGATGTAATTGTAAGCATTTTTGTTAAGTAGAAGTATTTTAATAAGTGTCTTGAAGTCTTTCAAAAGTGTATGAATACATATTAAAACACTACATGTATATACATTTTAACTGAGTCGTTAAGTCATCGTTAGTCGTTACATGTAAATGTTGTTTTGAAACCTTTAGGTTAACGATCTTGTTTAATGTTGTTAACCCATTGTTTATTATAACAAATGAGATGTTAAATTGTTATATTATCATGATATTATGATATATAATATATCTTAGTATGATATATATACAGTTAAATGTCGTTACAACGATAATCGTTACATATATGTCTCGTTTCGAAATCATTAAGTTAGTAGTCTTATTTTTACATATGTATTTCATTGTTAATACACTTAATAATATATTTACTTATCATTTAACATAATTAACCAAGTGTATCAATATCTTAATATGATTCATATGTACCTAGTAAGACGTTGTTATAACGATAATCGTTATATATATCGTTTTCGAGTTTCTTAAATTAATAGTCTCATTTTTATGTATATAACTCATTGTTAAAATACCTAATGAGATACATACTTATAATAAAATCATGTTAACTATATATATAACCATATATATGTCATCGTATAGTTTTTATAAGTTTTAACGTTCGTGAATCACCGGTCAACTTGGGTGGTCAATTGTCTATATGAAACCTATTTCAATTAATCAAGTCTTAACAAGTTTGATTGCTTAACATGTTGGAAACACTTAATCATGTAAATAACAATTTCATTTAATATATATATAAACATGGAAAAGTTCGGGTCACTACAGTACATAATACCTTTCATGTCTCAAATCTGAAGAAATGTTTTGCTAAAGAAGATCTCACTATTCCGTTAGACGAAATCCAAATCAATGAAAAACTTCAATTCATTGAAGAACCCGTTGAAATATGTAACATCCCGCATTTTTCCGTTAAATTATTTTAACGACCGTCTCTTTTTTTTTTAGATAATATCTTCCGTTATCTAAATTCGTAGTTTTCGTTGACTAACGTTCATAATATTTCCGTTATTTAATTATAACATCACTCGTTTACTCGAGCGTTTTCAAAATATTCGTTCGGTAAAATCCCGCACCCGCTTCTAAACTCGAGGGACTAAAATTGACACGGGGCAAACTAGTTGACTAGGTCAACTAGTCCACCCCAATCACCACCATTCAATCATCTCCATCTCTCTCTCTTTCTCTCTAGCAAGAACACACACACATTTACCCAATTCAATCATTCATCATCTAAATTCGATCTAGGAGGCCAACATCAAAACAAATTACGTATTTGGAATCCTCTCTTCATCCTCTACAATTTGATACCAACTTCATCTCGTTTGGGTAACATTTCTAAAAACTCTAGATTTCTCTAAATTCGTGTTTTTGACTTGAAATGGTGTTAGTTAGTGTCTATGGCTCGTGTATAACATGAATATATGTTTTGTTTGCTCGATTTGTTGTTTTGAGTAACTAGTTTGAACATTTGAAATGGGTGTGCTTAATCCTTAATTTTGGATGAGTTAATGTTGTTAAATTGTTAGAGTTTATGTTTTAAAAGTGTTACTAGCATCTTTAGCATCAATTTGATGTGTAGGTTGATTTGGAAAACATTATTAACATGATTATTGGTTTTGTGATTCTTGATTAGGGTTTGATGAACTCTAAAAGGAAATTTTGATGCTTTGAATGCCATGAAATGTTATTAGTTAGTGATTAGTTGTATTGTATGTTTCATTACCTTCAAAACGGCATATCATATGTGTGAATTGCATTCCCGAATCTCAAAATGCGTTTTGTAAACTTGAAACGATGGTTTTGAACATTTAATGACCACTTGACGAGATTTCGGCTATTGTAAATGATGTTTTTGCTTGATGAAAAGTGGTTAGTTGTATTCCTTGTCAAAATACCTTTCCAACGATATAAGATACTTGTTTTGGATGTTTACGATTTAGGATTTATGGGTATTTGAAGTTGGATTCTTGCTTGAGTGTGAAAACTGCCAGAATTCTCTGCACAGGTAATGGCGCGGCGCGCCATGTACCCGCGCGGCGCGCCAAAGTGGTCTGTCCAACTTTGTCGATTTTTGAATAATGTTTGCTATGCTACGCACCTCTGATTCACATGTAACTTGTTCTAACATGCTCATATATGATTAAAAACCTCAGAAAAATAGTTCGGGACCCGACCCGAACGTGTTGACTTTTCGTTGACTTTGACCGACCGAAGTTCGACTTTTTGTCAAACTTAACGAAATGATTGTGCAACCTTCCTAACTTGTTTCTATACTTGTATCTTGCATGAAACTTGACAAATTGATTCACATGCTACATAATCGAGTCGTAACGAGCCATAGGACTAATTGAACACATTTCGCCCGACCTTGTGTCGTAACCGGTTAATTGATACAACCTACTTGTTTAGGTTGAGGCTAAGCAACTATCATGCACACATTTACTTTGTGAAGTACATTTATACTCGTGCACTCGAGGTGAGATCATAGTCCCACCTTTTCAACAATTTTTATACTTTTAAATCTTGGGCTGAGAAACATATAATTTGTTACATCTTGTACTACTTAATTTTATGTTTTGAACACAAGTCCGATGAAACAAACATTCTACAGCGAGTTTAGAACAAAATCCTCAATTCGATTATCATTAATTACACTTGCCGGGTGTAAGCGAGAACTTATGTTTTATGGATCCATATGAGTTTGACAAACCCTCATTCAAACGGTTCGCTACCATTTACGAATGAAATATATTTTCGAGAAACAGTGTATGTTCTAACACTATTGTGATGGGGTTCTATGGAAGGAATGTTAAGCATTGATAATTGGGTGCTCGCGAACAAACTTTTGGAATGCAACTTTTGGATGATCAATTTTATGGAAATACTAAATCTTGTGGTTCAAAATATAACTTTTATTAATACACCTATGATTTCACCAACGTTTTTCGTTGACAGTTTTCTATATGTTTCTCAGGTTCATACATGGCTATTTGATACATGCTTCCGCGTACTTTCATACTTGCTTGAGGTCGAGCATACATGCATACACTCTGATTTCTTGCTTGGAGTCAAGCATACATACATACTTACGCTATTTATAGCAACTGTGATTTTCAACTAATTATGTCGCAAGTTATTTCATTTATACATTACTACCTTTGTAAACTTAAACTTGTTGTCGATCCATTTGGTAAACTAAACTTTGCAAGTCTTGTACTTTTTAAATGAATGCGACATAGTTTTGGTCAAACGAGTCTCATATAGGGACTACGACCACGTAACGGGACCTAAGTTAGCGGCGCCGTCAATGACGATTTTGTCGGGTCGCTACAGATGGTATCAGAGCGTTGGTTGTAGGGAACTAGGATATGTATTAGTGTATCTGACAGAGTCGTTAGGACGCATTAGTGAATCTAAACTACAACCGGATTGTTAGCCATTGCATTCTGACATACATTTTCTATAGATAGCACTTACTTGACTACTTGTGCATTATACTTAAATCATTCTTAGGCAAACTTCTTAATGATACCAAACTTTCATCATACGAATCGGTATTCTGCCACTTTCTGGTAAACCACGTTAGTTTCAAGATTCATACACGAAAGGATGACAACGACTTCATTAGTCACACTTGTTCGGGAACTCTGTCTCCCAGATTGTTATTCGCCACCGTCTCAACTTACTATCAGTGCCACACCAGTGTTCTTCACTATCTACCACTTCTTGTTACTACCATCACTACTCTAGGTGAGTATCGTCGTCACTACTTATCACTACGGTTGCGTACTACTCGTTATCATAATTCGTTACTCTTTTCGTGCCTAAGGACATTATTGTTTGACTTGAACCGCATTGACGTGAACAATCATTTATACACTTCCCTCGGGAAACGCTCCTTCCGAGTTGCACTAATTCTTTCGATTCAATACGAGTCACGTTAGAGACATCGTTACACTTTGTTCATTTTAAAACTTTATGATTATACGAACTTGAATCTATGGAGTGATGTGGGAATGGAGGTATGAGTTAGCGTAATATAACGACACTCGATCAACGTGGTTATATTACGGTAAGTCATACCAAAGTTCTAATGACACGTGATGGTGGTTGGACTCGATCAACCTAATCACCACCATGTGCCATGTACATGACTTCATCTTTCTTGATTGGATATCCGAAAACCCCGAGAATACTGATAACAACCATACCCGGGACACATCTTCGATTATTGTCGAAGCATTGTTATGCTTCCGAATGAATGGCAAATTCTTTCAACATCAGACGTATGTTATACGTGTATACTATCTCGTTTTCGCATAATTTTATCGACGAACTACAAACTGTTTGGTATGCTCACATCGAGGCGGAAACTTCTCTCGCATTACACTCGTACTTCCGTTTAAGGAAATCATTATTCTAAACTCTCAATGGAGAGAGAGACTCTTCACGTTATACTAGTATTCACCACGAGGGTGAATAGTCCTAACAAACGTTTTCGAAAACCGATAAATCTTCCGCGGCGTGAAACTCTTGAGAAACAGAAACTTGTTCTAACTAAAGTTTTCAAGTCCTAACAAACTTATTCAAATTTATCTTAAGGAAATGTACCTCGTTTCGGATCGAGATCCTCGTTTCACTTCTAGATTTAGGAGTGCCTTACAAAAGTCTCGGGACCACGTTTAGACATGAGTACCGCGTATCATCCACAAACCGACGAACAAAGCACATGTACAATTCAACCTTGAAAACCGTAATACGAATTTGCGTTATCAACTTCAAATTTACTTGAGAAAAGTATTTGCCTTTAGCCGAATTCTAGTACTACAATAATTTTCATTCGAGTATTAACGCCACATCTTTCGAGAACTCATATAGCCACAATTGTCATTTTCTAAATTGTTGAACCAAAGTAGTTGACATGCAAACCACCGGACCCGGACTCATTCATGAGATAACCGTTATGAACGTTCAAATCCAAGAAAGGCTCAAGGCGGACCGTAGTCGCCAAAAGAGCTAAGCCGATGTTAGACGTGGACCTCTCGAATTCCAAGTGGGTAACCGCGTAACGTTAAAAGTCGCACCTTAGGAAGGTCCAATCCGTTTCGGGAAACGTAGGAAGCTAAATCCGCGATACACAAAACCTTTTAAAATCCTGGGGCGTTTCGGACCCGTTACTAGCCGTTTAGATTTTTCAACTCATTCGAGTCTCCGTACATCCCACATTCTACGTATCAAACTTAAAGACGTGCCTTGCGAAACCAGGACTTGTTACCCTCTTCGACGAACCTACTATCGATGACAAACTTTCCTTCCTAGGAGAACCGGTTGAAATTTTGAATCATGAAACCAAACTCTGAAACAACGTAAAACCCCGACTGTCAAAGTTCGTTGAAATGCCCGATGAAGTACTTTCACTTATCCGTAGAATGGGCAACGCACGATCTCGATGAAGGAACAACGACTACTACTTTCAAGTAAATTTCGGGACGAAATTTCTTTTAAGGTGTAGGTAATGTAACATCCCGCATTTTTCCGTTAAATTATTTTAACGACCGTCTTTTTTTTTTTAGATAATATCTTCCGTTATCTAAATTCGTAGTTTCCATTGACTAACGTTCATAATATTTCCGTTATTTAATTATAACATCACTCGTTTACTCGAGCGTTTTCAAAATATTCGTTCGGTAAAATCCCGCACCCGCTTCTAAACTCGAGGGACTAAAATTGACACGGGGCAAACTAGTTGACTAGGTCAACTAGTCCACCCCAATCACCACCATTCAATCATCTCCATCTCTCTCTCTTTCTCTCTAGCAAGAACACACACACATTTACCCAATTCAATCATTCATCATCTAAATTCGATCTAGGAGGCCAACATCAAAACAAATTACGTATTTGGAATCCTCTCTTCATCCTCTACAATTTGATACCAACTTCATCTCGTTTGGGTAACATTTCTAAAAACTCTAGATTTCTCTAAATTCGTGTTTTTGACTTGAAATGGTGTTAGTTAGTGTCTATGGCTCGTGTATAACATGAATATATGTTTTGTTTGCTCGATTCGTTGTTTTGAGTAACTAGTTTGAACATTTGAAATGGGTGTGCTTAATCCTTAATTTTGGATGAGTTAATGTTGTTAAATTGTTAGAGTTTATGTTTTAAAAGTGTTACTAGCATCTTTAGCATCAATTTGATGTGTAGGTTGATTTGGAAAACATCATTAACATGATTATTGGTTTTGTGATTCTTGATTAGGGTTTGATGAACTCTAAAAGGAAATTTTGATGCTTTGAATGCCATGAAATGTTATTAGTTAGTGATTAGTTGTATTGTATGTTTCATTACCTTCAAAACGGTATATCATATGTGTGAATTGCATTCCCGAATCTTAAAATGCGTTTTGTAAACTTGAAACGATGGTTTTGAACATTTAATGACCACTTGACGAGATTTTGGCTATTGTAAATGATGTTTTTGCTTCATGAAAAGTGGTTAGTTGTATTCCTTGTCAAAATACCTTTCCAACGATATAAGATACTTGTTTTGGATGTTTATGGTTTAGGATTTATGGGTATTTGAAGTTGGATTCGTGCTTGAGTGTGAAAACTGCCAGAATTCTCTGCACAGGTAATGGCGCGGCGCGCCATGTACCCGCGCGGCGCGCCAAAGTGGTCTGTCCAACTTTGTCGATTTTTGAATAATGTTTGCTATGCTATGCACCTCCGATTCACATGTAACTTGTTCTAACATGCTCATATATGATTAAAAACCTCAGAAAAATAGTTCGGGACCCGACCCGAACGTGTTGACTTTTCGTTGACTTTGACCGACCGAAGTTCTACTTTTTGTCAAACTTAACCAAATGATTGTGCAACCTTCCTAACTTGTTTCTATACTTGTATCTTGCATGAAACTTGACAAATTGATTCACATGCTGCATAATCGAGTCGTAACGAGCCATAGGACTAATTGAACACATTTCGCCCGACCTTGTGTCGTAATCGGTTAATTGATACAACTTACTTGTTTAGGTTGAGGCTAAGCAACTATCATGCACACATTTACTTTGTGAAGTACATTTATACTCGTGCACTCGAGGTGAGATCATAGTCCCACATTTTCAACAATTTTTATACTTTTAAATCTTGGGCTGAGAAACATATACTTTGTTACATCTTGTACTACTTACTTTTATGTTTTGAACACAAGTCCGATGAAACAAACATTCTACAGCGAGTTTAGAACAAAATCCTCAATTCGATTATCATTAATTACACTTGCCGGGTGTAAGCGAGAACTTATATTGTATGGATCCATATGGGTTTGACAAACCCTCATTCAAACGGTTCGCTACCGTTTACGAATGAAATATATTTTCGAGAAACAGTGTATGTTCTAACACTATTGTGATGGGGTTCTATGGAAGGAATGTTAAGCATTGATAATTGGGTGCTCGCGAACAAACTTTTGGAATGCAACTTTTGGATGATCAATTTTATGGAAATACTAAATCTTGTGGTTCAAAATATAACTTTTATTAATACACCTATGATTTCACCAACGTTTTTCGTTGACAGTTTTCTATATGTTTCTCAGGTTCATACATGGCTATTTGATACATGCTTCCGCGTACTTTCATACTTGCTTGAGGTCGAGCATACATGCATACACTCTGATTTCTTGCTTGGAGTCAAGCATACATACATACTTACGCTATTTATAGCAACTGTGATTTTCAACTAATTATGTCGCAAGTTATTTCATTTATACATTACTACCTTTGTAAACTTAAACTTGTTGTCGATCCGTTTGGTAAACTAAACTTTGCAAGTCTTGTACTTTTCAAATGAATGCGACATAGTTTTGGTCAAACGAGTCTCATATAGGGACTACGACCACGTAACGGGACCTAAGTTAGCGGTGCCGTCAATGACGATTTTGTCGGGTCGCTACAAAATAATGGATCGTGAGGTTAAAAGACTTAAGCAAAATAAAATACCAATTGTTAAGGTTCAATGGAATGCTCGTAGAGGACCCGAGTTCACCTGGGAATGTGAAGACCAGATAAAGAAGGAATACCCGCACTTATTTCCAGAAGATGCGTCAACACCTTCAAACGCTTAAAATTTCGGGACAAAATTTATTTAACGGGTTGGTACTGTAGTGACCCGAACTTTTCCATGATTATATATTAAATGAAAACTATATTTTCATGATTAAATGTTTCCAACATGTTAAGCAATCAAACTTGTTAAGACTTGATTATTTGAAATGAGTTTCATGTAGACAATTGACCACCCAAGTTGACCGGCGATTCACGAACGTTAAAACTTATAAAAATTATATGATGATATATATATGGACATATATATATATATATATATATATATATATATATATATATATATATATATATAGTTAACATGATATTATGATAAGAAAGTATCTCACTAGGTATATTAACAACGAGTTATATACATTGAATGAGACTATTGAATTAAGAAAACTCGAAACGATATATATAACGATTATCGTTATAACAACGTCTTACTAAATACATATGTATCATATTAAGATATTAATACACTATGTTTAACATCATGAAATGATAATTACATATATCATTAAGCGTATTAACAATGAACTACACGAGTAAGATGAGACTACTAACTTAAGGATTTCGAAACAATACATATATGTAACGATTATCGTTGTAATAGTATTTTATACATACATACATATATATATATATATATATATATATATATATATATATATATATATATATATATATATATATATGATATTAAGATATATTAATACACCATGTTAACATGTTAACATAAAAATTTAACATCTCATTTAAGTGTAATAACAATGGATCTATTACATTTAACAAGATCGTTAACTTAAAGGTTCCGAAACAACACTTACATGTAACGACTAACGATGACTTAATGACTCAGTTAAAATGTATATACATATAGTATATTAAGATGTATTAGTACACTTTTGAAAGATTTCAGGACACATATCAAAGTACTTCTACTTAACAAAAATACTTACAATTGCATTCTCATTCATTTTCATCAACAATTCTACTCGTATGCACCCGTATTCGTACTCATACAATACCCAGCTCCTAGACGTATATACTATTGGTATATACATATAATAATTCAGCTCTTAGCAGCCCTTGTGAGTCACCTAACCATGTGGGAACCATAATTTGGCAACTACCATGAAATATCTCACAAAATTACAAACTAATGTGATCTTAAATGGACATGCATGATCACGTTTTCAACATCACCATTATCACTCTCATTTTTCAACTTTCATGCATCAAATTGATCTCTCTCTTGTTCTCTCATATTGTTCTAAGTGTTCTTCATCATTTCCTTCATAATCTACATCAATCTAGCTCATAAATCCTAACCTATATCAACTTATAAAACAACTACTCAAAAAAACTTCAAGAACACTTTCATATTTGCAAGTCTACTTCCAAACTTTCTAATCCATTCCAAGTAATCATATAAGCTCAAGAAATCTTTCTTATTTACAGTAAGATATCTTTCTAATACAAGGTAATACTCATATTCAAACTTTGATTCAATTTCTGTAACTATAACTATCTTATTTCGAGTGGAAATCTTTCTGTAACTATAACTATCTTATTTCGAGTGGAAATCTTACTTGAACTTGTTTTCGTGTCATGATTCTACTTCAAGAACTTTCATGCCATCCAAGAATCCTTTGAAGCTAGATCAATTTTTGTTACTTCCAGTAGGTTTACCTACTAAACTTGAGGTAGTAATTATGTTCATAACATCATTCGATTCATATATATATAACTATCTTATTCGTAGATTTAAACTTGTAATCACTAGAACATAGTTTACTTAATTCTAAACTTGTTCGCAAATAAAGTTAATCCTTCTAAATTGACTTTTAAAATCAACTAAACACATGTTATATATCCATATGATATGCTAAATTAATGATTTAAAACCTGAAAACACGAAAAACACTGTAAAAACGGACATACGCCGTTGTAGTAACACCGCGGGCTGTTTTGGGTTTGATAATTAAAAACTATGATAAACTTTGATTTAAAAGTTGTTCTTCTGAGAAAATGATTTTTCTTATGAACATGAAACTATATCCAAAAATCATGGTTAAACTCAAAGTGGACGTATGTTTTTCAAAATGGTCATCAAGATGTCGTTCTTTCGACGGAAATGACTACCTCTTTAAAAAATAACTTGTAACTTGTATTTCTGACTATAAACTTATACTTTTTCTGTTTAGTTTCATAAATTTCAGTTCATTATGAAACCATAGCAACTTGAATCACTCAAAACGGATTTGAAACGAAGAAATGACGGGTAAAACAAAATTGGATAAATTTGCTAGTTTTAGCTACGAAAATTTTGTAACAAATCTAGACTAAACATATCCTAACTAATTTATATTGTATTATACATATTATGTAATCTTGGGATACCATAGACACGTATACAATGTTTTGACATATCATATCGACCCATCTATATATATATATTACGGAACAACCATAGACACTCTATATGCAGTAATGCTTGAGTTAGCTATACAGGGTTGAGGTTGATTCCAAAATAATATATATACTTTGAGTTGTGATCTAGCCTGAGACTTGTATACACTGGGTCGTGAATTGATTCGAGATAATATATATTGATTTATTTATGTACATCTAACTGTGGACAACTAGTTATAGGTTACTAACGACGACTGCTAACTTAACAAACTTAAATCATAAAAACGTAATAAAAAATGTTGTGAATATATTTCAATCATACTTTGATATATATGTACATATTTGTTATAGGTTCGTGAATCGACCAGTGGCCAAGTCTTATTTCCAACGAAGGAAAAATATGTGAAAGTGAGTTATAGTCCCACTTTTTAAATCTAATATTTTTGGGATGAGAATACATGCAGTTTTATAAATGTTTTACAAAATAGACACAAGTACGTTAAACTACATTCTATGGTTGAATTATTAAACCAAATATGCCCCTTTTTAGTCTGGTAATCTAAGAATTAGGGAACAGACACCCTAATTGACGCGAATCCTAAAGATAGATCTATTGGGCCCAACAAGCCCCATCCAAAGTACCGGATGCTTTAGTACTTCGAATTTATCATGTCTGAAGGGAGTCCTGGAATGATGGGGATATTCTATATGCATCTTGTTAAGGTCGGTTACCAGGTGTTCACCATATGAATGATTTTTATCTCTATGCAGTTTGCGAAATGCCTGATACGAGATGTGGATTTATGAGAAATGAAATCTTGTGGTCTATTATTACAATTTGATAAATATATAGGTTAAACCTATAACTCACCAACATTTTTTTTTTTTTGACGTTTTAAGCATGTTTATTCTCAGGTGATTGTTAAGAGCTTCCGCTGTTGCATACCAAATTAAGGACAAGATTTGGAGTGCATGCTTGTATTATATTGTTTAAAAACTGCATTCGAAGGCATATATATATATATGTGTAATATTATTGTAAACCATTATGTAATGGTCGTGTGAAAACGCTATATTCTAGATTATCATTATTTGATAATCGTCGTAATATTTAAAAAGTTATGGCTTGTTTTAAAATCGAATGCAGCCTTTGAAAAACGTCTCATATAGAGGTCAAAACCTCGCAAGGAAATCAATTAATATGGAACGTTTATAATCAATATGAACGAGACATTTCACAAAGGCTGTCTGTTGATCACCCTGCAATACATTTCAAATAGAACTATTTTAAAGGGTGCAATTGGGCGATGTCGATGTTGTAGGAATCGCATACACCCAAAAAGAAGTCATTTATTAGAAATCTGAGATTTCCTTGGTACATAGAGGTTTTGATAAAACGCAGTCATCCCCTCTGGAGGATTGTTTGCCCTTGCATCCTCAGTAGGAGCGATTAGGAAGAATTGATCCAGTAATGGATAATTGATTTTTAATTGCTCAATCTTCTCATCCGTCATATACGATGAGTAGTTGTTCGCAGTCATTGCGGATGAAGATTGGGGAGTAGAGGGGGAAACCATGCTTAATTATGATGAATCGCGAAAACAAATTGAATGTTAAGCAACGTGGAAATTATAGCAGCAAAGTTTTAATTGAAAGCGAGGTGAATAAGAAAGCGTAAAGTGAAATGGGGCGGTAATTGGTCCTATTTATAGTGTTAATAGAGAGGTTAAAAGATTATTCGCAATGATTACAATCAATGGCTATAAGTTTGCAAAAATACATCAACAGCTAGAAAAGAGCCGTTAAGAAAAACTGATGGGACGCGAACAGTTTTTCAGACGCATGTTTTTATGCGTAACGGATAAATTTTTACGGACCGTTTGAAAGAACATTTTTAACTACATTTTTTAGAGTTTATTATGTTATATTTTCTGCGTAAATATAACACAGTAAACTGGGGGGACTTGATCATATACATAGGCATGTATATGCATATTTTAAGTGAAAAAGGCAATCCAAATGCAAGTGCAAACAGAACCGCAGAAAAAACAACAACTGCGTGTTGCGTTATCACAGTGCGAAAGCCCACGTAAATTGAGATTGCGAAGATGTCCCGCATAAACACTGCGGATTAATAAAGTGTTCGCGAACATTGGTTCTGCGAATATTCCAAAGATATAAATAGAGAGTTTGACCTCTCATTTTAGGTTGTTGATTCTGTGCAATAGCTCTGGTCTTTTGTGATTCACTTGTGACCACACCCAAGTATCAATCATAATCGAGCTAAGGTAATGCAATCAAGACCGGGACATGGTGATTGATCACTTGAATCTAAGTGAAAGACGATCATAAGGTCCCAAAAACATTATCAACACCACCATCCACCCGCTTCTAATCTAGGATTGATCACGGGCCTAGTAATAAGTTTAAACTTTGAAATGGCATATTTTTTTACTTGTAGTTCCGATTTAGGCATTGTTTTTATTTGAAATATTAATCGTGTATTTTTTCGAGATCTATCCGTTGGCAAACCGCCGAAGGCAGGTTTGTCGTAAAAAATCTTCAAAATTCAGCCTCAAAGACATTCAATTTTGCCGTTTTTCGATGATTTGACTTTCAAACGCATTTTGACCTCTCATAAGTTCCTGTAGAACATTCTAATTTGTAATTCGTTTAATTCTCCACTATTATTCACTAAAACTAAATGAAACTCCTCAATCAATTTGAACTACATTATACAACTCGAAAATCACACATTTGTATATAATCACAACTCGCAATGTGCGGTCGATTTCTGAATAAAAATTTGGAATAAAAACATATAGATCTCTAAAAATTACACACTTTAAAAAAACGGTGCCTAAATACGAGTTACAGGTTAAAAGTTATCGCGATTTGAAAATTTTTAATCGTGTCTGGTCGCGCCTAGTCGCAAGGTCGTAAGACCACCTGCGACCCAGCGATTGCAACGTCGCAAAATCACCTGCTACCCAGCGACTTGCGAGGGCATTTTGGCAAGTTTCTTTTTTTGGGGAATAGTTATAATTCATTTAAAAATGGGCGTTTTGGTAAAACATGATTGAAAATTGAGTGAAATGGAAAATATATATATATATATATATATATATATATATATATATATATATATATATATATATATATATATAGAACAACGAGGTGTCAAGAAATGATCGGTATCAAATTGGGTGTTTGCCAGTCGCAAATATAACTAACACCCCATAATCGTCAAAATCTGACGCCCCGTAAGACCACAAATAACGTGGCAACACCTCAACAATCAAAAACCCCTAAATCTGAGTTGGCATGTGATGTGGCACGAAATCTGACACCCCTAATGCACCGTCAAATCTGATGCCCGAGGGGTGTTCGTCACACTGCTAAAGGAAAAAATGTGAGCGTCAATTTTTTTCAGCCAATCAGAGTGCACAAAAATTTTATATTATAAATATATTTATTTTATACTCAACTTCCAATCATATATTACCACACCATCCAAAATCTTTCACTTACTCAAATTTAACACTCACCACTTTTTAATTTAATTGCAACGTCACAGTTAGAAAATCATTTTTTCATCAAAAAGTGTATCAATTGATTCAACTTCACAATCAGAGTTATTTGTAGTCTAACAGGTGTTACGTGCCTGAAATTTGTCTAACTCAAATTTTGACACTAATCTGTCCAACTCAGAGTTTGACACTAATCTAACGACGTGTAGTATATGGTGTTACAGTAGTCTTCAGCTACAATCTGTGAAGTTGTGCCTAAGATGTATCAGTATATTTGTGTATTACGCATGCAAAAAGTATAGACATTTGGGATTTTGGGTCACTGGTTTGCAGAACGGACATATTAAACCCTTCTATATTTGAACAAACTGACCTTAGGTTCAAGAATTGAAAACATTAATTAAAATGCTGAAAGGAATTTGCAAGAAAGTTTTGAGGATAAACAAAAAGTTGCACACTTTGTAGTTTTAAGCAATGTAATAACATTAGTGGTTGTTCTATTCATCCATCTATAAAACATAATATAAGCTAATAAAACTATATTTTAAGTGATCTCAAAGGTAAAACTACTACAACTGACACTACTCACTTTCAGTATCACTGCCTTCTAAAGTGATATGGTTTAGATTTCGTTCAAGTGGTGGAAGTCCATCATCAGAATCATCCGATCTTTCATCTACACTATCGTCTGCATTGTCTACTTCTGTATAAACAAAAGACCAAGAGTCAGCATATAGAGTAAATTGACCATGAAGATTACAAAGCACGCACTTGGTTTGACTATATGTTAAATCAATTTATTGAAAGTAACAAAATTTATTAATCACAAATACAGTTTTCATTAGGCATGTTCTAAAATAAATTTTCTTTTTACAAATGAATACAAAACAATTGACTGCACAGGCTTGCAGAGGGAAACATTTATTTTCAATGATGTAATATGTATAAGAAGAGAAATTGATTGATTATTTGAGTCTAGTTGTCACAGTTTCTCGTCACCATGCCAATGCTAGCTGAAACTGTAGAGAATACCTCCTCCTTTTGGCAAAACTTTGGGAATATTAGAACTTTGCTCAGATAGCCAGGAATTTTGGACAGCGATAATCTCAGCACTGTTCTCGCACTTGGAATATGCCTTCAAAAGTTCCCTGCATTGTGAGACATCATCAACATCAAATGGTAACAAATATCATCTTCAACCAGATATAATAACACAAACCATCCCAAGATAACCCAATGGTTGGGAGCCTGAACTCCTTGCGAGAGATAGCATAGTTCAAATCTTGGGGTGGACAGGGAAGATTTGGGTTAACGGTCACGGACTGTTTCGTATAGGCCACATACATCAGAGTTGTAAATACTTGCCCTCCTAGCTAACCAGACGGGAAAAACCTCATAACACAACAAATAACACAACACCACATCTTCCATACTCACAAAGTTCATGTTTCTATTGAACATAAGTCTAATAAATGAGTTACATATATTTCATGTTCTTTGTTGTGAAATCAATCTACAACTCAACTTGCTAGCGTGGCATTATAGTAATTAACCAGTATGTTAGTAAAAACCACGAAAGAGCAGTGAATTTAGAATAAGTTAAAATTCCTCATTCTTCATGTCTACGGTAACCTGTTAGCCTATATACTGATTTAGTTGCATATTATATACATTCTCAAGTGTAATGCTTATTCTCAAAGCATGTGGCAAGTACAATATTACTTGGCTAATGAGATCGATTAAAGCATCTGAAAACAAAAACGTAGCATCGATAACCTAAAAATTGGGTACCGAATGTACTAAAATACCTGTTGAGAGACAAGAAAGCATGGCCCCACTTGAACTTGCTTAGCAACAACTCACCATTTTCTACCTCGCCACTGTCAGAAACAAGCATCGAAATATAAATCAATTAAAATATACAAATGAATAAATTATAACAAAAAACATGGTAATTAGTTGATACATAACTTTTTTACAGCTAACATCAGAAATACACATTGTAAACCATGTCTTTCAAATGGTATAGGAAATGATTGTTGGTGAAAAATTTGTTCCCCATAAGAGTCAATATGGTAAGAATGTGTTGTGAACATATCATAAGACATAAACACTTTCTTGATGTTCTTAGTGGCGGCTAACATTCACAATTAAGAGTAATCATTCCAACTTTAACGCTTTCTTGGAACTAAAGTCTCTTAAAGTATAACCAATTTCTTTATTATCCCTCTTCCGTTCTCTTATTTTCTTGAAGAATTTAAAGTGTTAATGAGATATAAACCTTTTAGTACACATAACTAAAAGATTGGGGATAAAGTAAATTCAGCGGGGTTAACTTATTCTATTTTTAGGTTACCTGATAAAGAGCACTTTGAATCGTGAATCATTTCCCTATCTATGAAATGTGACTACAACCCATGTTAATGTTTAACCATGGTAATGGATATTGTACAAAAATAGAAAGAGGTAGGGGTAGTTACCATATAATTAAACCTGCAGATAGCGCCTCAACACAAGATAGCTCGCATGGTCGACCGTAATTTACTGGATTTGCAGCCACTAACCATGGTACTGTATACAAACAAATCTATCAATTTACAAGAAATATGACATCAACAAACACATTGAACCTGTATGCATTAGTTATTATTGATCATATATATAGGCATATATATGTATATTTTAAGAGCAAAAGGCAATTCAAATACAAGTGCAAATAGAACCGCGGAGATAAACAAGCAATTGCGTAATGCGCTATAGCACTGCGGATGCCCGCATAAATTGAGATTGCGAAGATGTCCCGCATAAACATTGTGGATCTGCTACCTTTGCGCGAGCATTAACTCCGCGAATATCCTAAACCTATAAATAGGGAGTTTGGCCTCTCATTTTAGGTTGTTGCTTTTGTGCAATTGCTCTGGTCTTTGTGATTTACTTGTGACTACGCCCAAGTATCAATCATAATCGAGCCAAGGTAATGCAATCAAGACCGGGACATGGTGATTGATCACTTGAATCTAAGTAAAAGACGATCATAAGTTCCAAAAACATTATCAACACCACCATCCACCCCTCATTGCACTCAATTCCTAAATTAGATTTTAGCATCTGATTTAGGATTGATCAATTGTGTCACATTCACAGCAAGCCCTAATTTTTTGTTCTCAACTTCACTTAAAACAGCATTTTGAAAAGATACAGTTTGAAATTCTTACACAGACGGGGAGCAGCACATCGTAGCTTCGTAAAAGGTACATCATCCAAACGTGCCCAAGAACAATCTACTACCGCCAACCCTTTCCTTGTAATCAGGTCTGAATCTTCCCTTGAAATGCACTGCTGTCCAACAGGACTGTAACAACCAAAATGCATCAATACAGATACATAACACACCCTAAAATTTTGTACATGTTTAATGTTTAATTACTAGTTGCTGCATAAAACTTTGAGCTAGAGATAAAGCTTGGGTACCTTAAAGCAATACCCCCAAACCCATTTCCTACCCGAAGCTCCTGCATAAAACCGTTCAAACATCAAACACAAATTATATCGTCAAGATAACAGTGTCAGTGTTATATAAAAACAAAGCATTAAACTAAAACATCCTACTGCAACACTTACTTTCAACAATCCGAATCTAGCAAGTTTGCGTCCTGTACATCTTTTAACATCACACTGCCCGAAATCCTAAATCAACACAAAAAGTCATCAGCATTAAACTTAATAAATATCTCTTCAAGACTTCAACTACTAAACTCAAAGTATGGTGATTTTCATCTATGAACTTTTCATTATTTATCTCCATTGTACACAACTTAATCACTAATTAATATTGTATGTATCATACTTGCATTTTTCCTGCACCTGTATCTTGCAAAATTGCACAAAAACCCAACTAACTTTCATATTTTACCGTTCAATGAAAAGACCTTACTCACCATTGCACGAAATACAATACAACTATAAAATCGACCTTGAATTATAACGGAATATAGGTGAAAGCATGTTACATTTTTCTTTGATGTTATCTATACTAAAAAGTTTTTAGTAAAAACAACATCAAACAGAAGGGTTTATAATTAGTGACATTAAGTAACAAACATACCCACATGGCTAGCTGAATTTTAGATACAACTGGTGAGTCTTCTTCGGATTCTGTATCATTAAGAATTAAGAAATACATAAAGAAAATATTCTTTTTAACATAATATTAATAATAAATAATAAATGTAAATAAATAAATACTAATAAGGCTAAAAAAAGGTTACCTGGATGAGCAGGAAGAGATTCATCTTCACTGGAGAAAAAAGTAAGATTATGATGAAGAGTATATGTGGGAAACGGAATGAATTTTAATTTAATTAATTTTAATGAAATTATAAAGAAATTAAAAAAGTAGTGAGTGGAACTGGAAGTACCAATTTGGTTGAGGTGTTCGACTGGATTGAGCTTTGTACTTCCTGGACTTGTTGTAACCCATTTCGGTTTGCTGTCGCTTGATGTTGTTTTCGTATTTAGGTCTTGTGACACCGACAATGGTTGCGGACGACGACCACGGCTTGATGCAAGCCGGAAAAGAAAAAGGAAAAGGAGTTAATTACAGATAGTTGACATTTCCATCGTAACACTTAAACTTATTTGTTTGCATAGTTGATACCCGGGGGCGAAAGTGTGGTGACGGGGGCGGCTGATCCCAGTAAAAAAAAATTTGAGTGTAAAAATTTTGGATTTTTCGACTTAATTTTGGGTTTTTCGACTTTGACTCGGTAGATTTTTTTTCCCCCAAACTTACATGTTTTGCTCCAAAATCTTCAAATTTTGCCTCAAATTCTCTAACTTTTGCTCCAAATTCTTCAAATTTTGCCCCAAAATCTTCAATTTTTACCTCAAAATCTTTAAATTTTGTCCAAAAAAATTGCTATGGTTTAAAAAAAAAAATTTACCCCCAGTGAAAAAAATCTTAGTTTCGCCTCTGGTTGATTCCTCACCTTTGCTTAACTATCGTGATGGTTGGCACTCCAACCTAACTCTAGTTAAAATTTAAGGGTTAACCCCTCACATGTATAATGCAGGTGAGGGTAAATTTGTATGTTTCTATTATTTTAACTATGATGAACAAATCATTGAAGAACTTAGTACTAAAAGAATAAAAAATAATAACATAGATCGTAGCCCAAATAGTTACGAGTACAACGCATATAACTAGTAGTAGTTACTAATTAAGATGCAATTTAATATTAATAATATCCATTCAACAAAAACAACATAAATTGTAACCCCAAATAACATAAAAGAAACATTCTACTGCAATTAAAACAGGGATTTTTGTCTAACAAATTAGGTCAAGTCATAGTGTATCACAATCCTAATGCTCGAGACTAATATGCAAAAGTCAACAAAAGTAAATTTGACTCAAAATAATTTCCAAAAATCTATACATGATTAATATATAGTTTAAATATCGTCGTTTTATATTTTTAAATATTTTTAAAAGATTTATTAGAGTAATAATATAATTTATTTATTAATAAATAAAATTTTATATTAAATTTATGCAATAAAATATACTTTTATATATATTAAGTAATAAAATTTATAGGGTTCATTTAAAATCATAAAGATAATATGATAGGTATTATTAAAGTAAGTTATTACACGTAGTAAAATATGTTTGTATCACATATTTATTTGATAAAATAATATCTATAATGATAGTAAGTAAAAGTTATATTATTTTGTAATAATAATAATTATTATAAAAATATCAATATTTATAATTACTAAGATAACATTATGATAAAACGATAATTCTAATTATGATAACTTTAATATTTACGATAATTTTTAATATTATCTTTAAAATAATAATTCTATTTAAAATAAAAATAATAATGATATTTTATAGTAACAATGACATTTCTATTAAAATGATAATTTTTATTAAAATGATAGTTTTAATACTAACGATACTTTTAATAATAATAGTAATGATAAAAATAATAAGAACGATAATTTTATCTAAATCAATATCTTATAATATTTAATTTCATCATGATACTCTTACTCATTACTTCCTAATCGTTTCGTTTAATAGTTTTTAATCGTCTTTTATATCGTGTTCATAATAATAATAATAATAGTAATCAAAATAATTAGGTGTTACAAATATTTGTTTTAATTACACTAATATTAATAATGATAGTTACTATAACATTATTAACGATAATACTAATAATTATCTTAATGAAAATATAGTAATAATAATAATAACAATAACAATAACCATTTTTAAATAATGATATATATATTAATAATGATAATAATAATAATAATAATAATAATAATAATAATAATAATAATAATAATAATAATAATAATAATAATAATAATAATACTAATAATAATAATAATAATAATAATAATAATAATAATTGGATAATAATAATAATACTAATTATAACTTTAACGATAATAACGATAGTAATAATAAAAAAAATAACAATTTTTAATGATAAATCCCTTTTATTGATAAAGATAATAATAATGATAATAATAAGATAAAACTAGAACGACGATAAAAACGACGATAATAATAATCATTTTTAATAAAAATATCGAAAATTCAATTGATTATAACTTCTAATCCGTTCATCGAAACCATTCGATATCTAAAGGAAAAGTTCTTAATTTTTCGCTAGCTTTCCAAAGACATGCATATCTTATACCTTATCTCAACCGCAAGTGTAACTAATTCAATATTCAACCTAACCTGTCTAAGGGCAATATCAAAAGTACAAGCATGCATAATCCTAAATACTCGAGCACTAGTCAGGGATACACTATTAGTATGTAAAAGTTAAATTATGAGTACTCACGTATCAATATTGAGATTCAATATTGTAGAAAGGTACGTAGACGCAACGGAAATGATAAACACTATATTGACCTCATGAGCATACCCATGAACCATACTCAATCACCTCCATAGCTATAACCCATAATTTCCTTAATCCTATCCTACTCGAAAAACAATTTCGAAATCACTCGGACAGCACTCCGTCGTAATATTTTATGTATACTAATAATATCTTGAAATAATACGGAGTAAATATATATATGTAAATCGATTGAGAGAGTTTAGAGAAAAATATTTTCAAGTTTCTATGAAATAATGAAACCTATTGAATTCTATTTATAATAGATTTTTGAATTATTAAAGTGAATTATTAAAGTATGAATTATTAAAGTGAATTATTAAAGTGAATTATTAAAGTGAATTATTAAAGTATGAATTATTAAAGTGAATTATTAAAGTATGAATTATTAAAGTGAATTATTAAAGTTAAAGTAAAGTAAAAATAAAATAAAGGTAAAGTTTAAGTATTGTAAAAGTATAAAACTATGTACGTATAATACGCGTATAAATATATATAATATTAATTTAAATCGTTATATATATTTAATAAAATAAAATATAAATATAAATATCGTTATCTTTATCATACTAGTTAAGTAATGAGTTGTCAAAAGTGGTTCTAGATATTTATAAAAGTTATATACGTTTTAATAATAAAGTTCTTTTTAAACTGAAAACGTTTTTGTACGTTGGAAACTAAATAGATCAATCGAGTCTTTATGAGATTCAATCTTCCACTATCCTTTTTCTAGTTCTCAATGATTGACAATTTATTCTTATTTATAAATCACTTTACCATTTTCCGAATATTATTAAAATGGAAAGATTTCTCAAATCAACGTGGGCCTTTCAACAGAGACTTGTAATCATAATTCAATATATCTGATAATTCAATCATTTGATCTTATCTTCTAATTCCATTGATAAACATTTTGAAACAGATACAATCATATAAAGTATTTAATCTAATATTTTGTTTACGTTTCAAGTTATAATATATATATACACATATACATATATAATCATATTCGTTTAATGGTTCGTGAATCGTTGGAACTTGGTCGAGGTTGAATGAATGTATGAACATAGTTTAAAATTCTTGCAATTTAACTTAACAAATATTGCTTATCGTGTCGGAAACATATAAAGATTAAAGTTTAAATTTGGTTGGAAATTTTCGGGTTGTCACAGTACCTACCCGTTAAAGAAATTTCATCCCGAAATTTGAGTGGAAAGGTTGTGAATGATAATAAGTATGTTTTCATTATGCATACGGGCTGAAAATTAGAGTTTTATCATCAGCGAATAATTTGGATAAACAATCCATTTATATGAAGAGTACGAATGAAGCTAACATAGAAAAGTGAAATGAGTAAGTGTAGATTCATCTTATCATTTGACGTAGATATGATTGATTCCCAGATTTCAAGGGATTTGAGGAAAATCTTCTTAATAAGATTTGGCTCTCCGGTAATCAAGGGAATTAGGATCCGCTTTAAATGCGATCGTCCATTTTAATTGTTCTGTCGGAGATTTTCTTATAAATTCACCTCCTTCGTTTCCTTACAACTCACACCTTCTGTTGATGCATTTTATGCAAGTCCCTAGACATCTACCCACGTCCATTACAGGTACAACAGTTTACAGGCCACCATGATTGCTCGTTATTATCCTATCCGTGTTTGTATGTGGTTACAGGAACTGCAGGAACGAGATTTAGATGTTTGACTATGTTAGACTTAGTCAGACGTACGAGTGAAGCCTCACTAGTACGACTGACAGGCTCATACGCACGGTTGATGCTGAGCTAAGTCACAATTACAACCTAAATGAGAAGACACGAGTGAGTGATCACCCGTACGGCTAATGAAGCCAACTCATACGTGTGATGAATGAATCGTATGGGTGAGTCAACAGCAGGGGTATATAAAGTCTTATGCTCTTCATTTTAGGTTAAGCCTCTCATTTGTTACACACATTCAGATCTAGTGAGCTCCTCCGATTCTCTCTCAGTCCAAATCACCCAGGTGGTGAATAATAGCTCTAGGTGTTGATCTAATCACACTTGATTTAGTTGTGGTTTGACTAAATTAATCAAAAAAAAACTTAACCTATTCACTAGAGGGTTTGATTCACTTATTCCGCCATTGTGTGAGTTAAATCTGTTGATTTCTAAGTTCCTAGTCATGTTTCATCACCTTCTATTCTTTCCCCCTCAACTCATATTTTAAAGTATTCATCAATATGATCCATCCAGTTCTGATTCTCGATATACTTCTAACTTTCATATCGGTAATTCTTCTTTTTCATCTACCGCCAGAAGAATCTATTTACTTCTACTATACTCTTGGGTTTATAGTGTTTCTATTTCTCCCGTGTCTTTATATTGCTATATACATCGATATATATGGTTTATAATTTCTGGTTTGTCGTTAGGATTTATATGTTCCCTTATATTTCAAAGTCTCTGCTTCTGTCTTCTATAATCATTATCATTCACAGTTAATGCTCTCTTTTAGTTGCTACAATTTATACCCCAATTTCTATTTCGGAGTTTTGTCCTTTCGTTTCTTCTTCTTGCGATTAAGCACCGCTTGTAATGGTCCAAAATTCACAGATATGAATTTCGGAATGAACATTGTTAATGTTCTAGGAAGGAAATTGTGATGGCACGATCTTGACTTGTCAAATTACTAGAATACCTTGGAAAAGGCCGAATCATCAAGAAATATTTTCTTGATATTTTAGAGGTTAAATAGAATACAAGAGTCGTATAACATGGCACATGGTGATGTTATGATCTGTGAATCATCACGTTCCATTTAGAAACTCAGCATGACTTACTGTAATATAATCACATTGATCAAGTGTCATTATATTATACTAATTCATGCTTCAGTTCTCAACATTACTTCAAAATATTCCTATTTTAAACTTGAATGTTTCAGAATTTAGAAACTAAAATAGTTTCTTTTATGATGTAATACAGATAGCGCGAAGAGGTAAATGATTTCAAATAAGAAAAATTAAGAAAATATCTTCAGAAATATGGAGGATATTTATAATGAAAGATATGATGATATTTTAGAATTTCTAATATCAGAGGATGATGAAGAATATTGTCTGCAGGGGTTTAGAGTCAGGAGCAAGGTATTCGTTAATGACTTCAGCAGGTACTGAATCATTTGGATCCTTTGAAGTCAGGTTCAGTCTTTGTAATTTGTCCACAGCCTCCTTCCTACTTTGCTCAATCCGTTTTCCAGTTCCAAAACTTCTCTTTTTCTGCGCTTTGCCAGCACACTTCATCATTATCATCCAGCTTTTACTGTTTAAAGTCGTTTATAGTTTTTGCTGCTTCATCAGCATTTTTTTTTGGAGAACCAATTCGTAGTTCGGAGTGTTTTTCAGAAACTTCACATTCAAATTAAGTCCAGAAGATAGACGTTATATATACACATATAACTGTTGGCGTAGACATCCTGCGAGATTTCAAAATACTGATTGGTAATTCCCAATGATTCGTATGGCAATTCTCATTACAAGATGCGAATGAGTAAATGATGGGGTTTCAATGAATAATTATAATGACTTTTTGGAGAGGCTAAAGTCAAAGGGTAATGAAGTTGTTGGTACATCTGCTAATAATTTGGTGGAATGTAAAAGGTTCCCTGGTAACGATGGTGTATATCTCAAGGTTATAATAAGGTTAGTCTGACTGAAAAGTCGAAGTTGACTTGCTGGAGCTGTGACAAAACTGGCTACTTTGAATAGGAGTCGCAAAGTTATTTTTGCTAATAAATGCCAAAGAATCTGATGCGGATACGTTGTTTAAACTTTTACTTTGGTTTCAAGAGTTTTTCGGGTACATAACTGTGGGTAACATGTGGTTGGATCATCATCTCGATTGCTCATCATTCGAAGTGTCTTCAGAAATTTTCGAAGGGTTTGAACACAGATTATAATCGTTAACATACATTTGATGTTCTAACACAGTTTTGAAGTCAAAATATAGCTTGTGAAAGATGTAAGGATCTAAGAGTGATGATTTTGGTCATATCTCAAGTTGAATTTTGAGATTTCAAAATCAGAATATGTAATTAAATTTTGAATGAGTATGGTTGTTTTGATTTCTATAAAAGAATGTATATTGTTGTGAAAGTAGGGAGTATAATGGATGATTTGCTGAATCAGATTCGAAGAATGTAACATATTAATTGTGAATTTATATATCTCTCGGGTATTACCTACCCGTTAAAAAAAAATTTCACAATTAATATTTTGTACAAGAGAATTTTATTACAGTCTTTATGAAAATATATATATGTATATTTTCTTCAGATGTAACATAGATTTAATGAGTTAATGTTAAATTAAACTCATTTGATTTACGGTTGGAACTAGAATTGAATAATCCCCAAAGGCTTTAAAAAGTACATAAATTTTACGCAGTATTTCTTTAATGACATTGAAATTATGAATCAATACTTCATTATTTGTTGATGTATGATGTTCGGTTCGTGGAATTCTTGTGAATTTCGCAAAGTACGAATGATGTTATCTGAAAAGTTTCGGGTACATCGATGATGAAAGTGTAAAATCAAATATATACTTGATTTATTATGAATTGGAATTTGTTGAATTGCGACAGAGATTGTAGTTAACGCTGGTTAAGTTGCGGCCGAAGGACGTGTAACACCCGTTTTTCAGTTACACGTTATTTCGAGCGTCATTCGAAATACGAGGCATGTAAGCGTATATTTGGATCCCAAATAAAATTAGAGTTGATGTTCTAAAACCTTACCATTGGATAGTAAATCTCATTACGTTTCCAACGATATTTGGTTCATCAAAAACGGAGCTACGATTTGAAAGTTACGACCAAAACAAGTTCAGTTTCAGGCTCAGTTCATTGGGACTCCGTCCAGACTTTGGGACGCCGTCCAAGAATGAAGGGTGGGACGCCGTCCGGCCATTTTGGACGACGTCCAAGAATGAAGGGTGGGACGCCGTCCGGCCATTTTGGACGCCGTCCAAAGTGCCTGACAGGCCAGCAGCTGTATTTTAATGGTTTTAAAAGAGGGTATTTGAGTCTTTTCACTTGGGGGTCGGTTTTGAGCCATTAAAACTGATCCACTCTCATTCTTATCCCCATTTCACCTTCTCAAACACTCTCATCAAACCTTAGTGAGAGAGAGAGGTTCTAGCGAGAGAGAGTTGGGGAGTTGGAGAAGAAGAAGTGTGATTCGGGTCGGGTCTCAAGAGTTAAAGTTGTTCACCTCATTCACGGCTACGTGGTGGTAGTGTTGGTAAGCTCTAAATCCGAATTTCTTTGTTAAGATTATTGTTTGAGTTAAAGTTTGTGCTAATTAGAGTTATAACCCATTTATTGTGAAGTTTGGGGGTTTTTGGGGAAGATTCATGTATGTAAACCCGAATTGGTGACTTAGGGTTTCAATTGATGGAATTGTTAGTTTGGACCTTGCATGTGTTAGTTAAACCTTAGAACACTTGTGTTGACTTGATTTTTGGGTGTAAACCCTAATCTAGGTCAAAATGGGTCGAATGGGTATTTTGGGTCAAGTAAGCTTGATCCGGTGTCCAACTAAGTTATGGGTCAAGATTTGATGAACCAAGTATATAAATGTTGATTCAAGTGTTAAATGGTATTTTGGAAAGTTAGTCACTAGCCGTTAGTGATTAAAGATGTTTTTGGGACTTATGTCAAAATGGGTTGACTTAGATGAGTCAAATTTGGTTAAATTGTACTTGTTGGATGGGTCAGAATTACCACCCGTAGTGGTAATTGGTGAAGTCCACTTTATGTGTCTAAATGGGCGGTTTGTGGTGATAGGTGTAAACCCTTGGTTAAGGGTGTTGAAGTTGAATTCTCTCGTAGAGAATGTATGTTGATTGTTTGTATATCTTTATGCGTATTATAGGTAAAAGGTTTGCTCGGTTGCTTTTGGAGGCGATTTACGTTTATGACTTGTGCGGGCAATTCGAGGTGAGTGGAATAATTATATGCGTAGGTATATAATGTATCTATTTGTTGTAGCGTGAAATGTGTAGTGTCGAGGTGTTAAGACACCACGTTTCACGTGAAGAGTGTAGCATCGAGGTGTTAAGATGCCACTCGGGTGTAGCATCGAGGTGTTAAGATGCCACCTAGGAGTGTAGTGTCGAGGTGTTAAGACACCACTCCGTAAAATAATGAGTGTTGCATCGAGGTGTTAAGATGCCACTCGGGGTGATGTGCCGAGGTGTTAAGGTGCCACCCTAGGGGTTAGTGGTGCGAGGTGTTAAGTGCCCTAACGGATGTTATGAACACCGATGGCATTTTCGCGAGCGCCGTTCCCTTGTACTATTGGTTAACCATGGTTATTTGTGTTGTGAGCATATTATATTATTCGAGTTATATTTATATGCGGTTGTTATGCTAGCTTGGGGGTATTGGTGAATTATAGCTTGTTATTGCGACGATAAGCTAATTGTGTTTGCTAGCATGTTTGCGGTATTTGTGTAAGTGATTGCAAGTAGGTATATTATATATGTATGTGTATAATTATTGCATTCACTAAGCCTCGGCTTACCCCTCTCGTTGTTTACCTTTTTACAGGTATTGTGTTATTGATGCTAGCTAGTTGTTAGACTAGACGTGCAGGAGCGGTTGGGCTTGATGGGGTAGCTTTCGGATAATTGGACGCGGATGGGGGTTTTGGTAGTCCCCAGGATTATGCTCTTGGTATCGGGTTGGGTTGTAGAGTTCTAATCCGTCTAAAGAGATAAATGGGTCGAAACTGCTACTTTATTTGTAAAACGGGTCATTGTGAGCCAGGGGTTGTAAAACTTGTTTTTATGGTGGCAATATCTTATTATTACTTAATATGTCATATTGTGAAAATGGTCTCGTTGAAAAGTGTCGGGGAGCGAGTTTTTCGCTCGCGTGTAAACAAAAAAACTGATCAGTACTTTTTAGTTCATTGGGACGCCGTCCCAAATCCTTGGACGCCGTCCCAGTTGTAAAGGTTGGACTCCGTCCCGATTTCTGGACGCCGTCCAGATGGGCAGTCACATAAATTTTATTTTTTTGTGTCGTGTTTTCGGTAAATCAATGTTGGGTTGTTACAGGACGTACATTATTGCATATTTGTAATATGAATTAACCGAGTAGTTAAGATTTACACACAATAGCTTAGCACGAAAAGATTTATTTCAAAATATATATATATATATATATATATATATATATATATATATATATATATATATATAATATACATATAATTTCTTCAGAGGGAATGAGTTAATTCTTCATAACTCGTTGATACAATATACACGTTATTGATTCGTAATGATGTCCACAGGGATTCTTGAACTGACGGAGTTTGTGATGTTATCGGTGTTGTTGATTCGGATGTTGACTGTACTGACGATGCTGGTAACGCTGATCGTACTGTTGATGCTGTTGGTAAAGCAAGTTTAGCTTGTTAATCACACACCATTTTTGTCAGTGTTTCTACTCTTCCTTCTATCATTTTGGTTCGTTTAACTGATTTATGGTTAGGGCTAGATTAGATAATCTCTAAGACTTTAGAGATTACATAATCGCCGCGGAATGTTTCTCCAATGAAGTTATGAATTAATACTTCATCAGTTATTGTTGTTGGTACTCCTTGGTATCTATGGTGCGTATGACGTTGATGCTCGTGGGACATATTGTGAAGTTGAGGTTTACGACGCTGTTGTGGTTGGAGGTGGTAATGGTACTGTTGGCGTTGATGATGGTGATACTGGTGCTGCTGCTGGTGTTTGTAATCTATGCACCATATTCTCCAAAGCTACTACCCGAGCGCGAAGCTCGTTGACTTCTTCTATTATACCGGGGTGATTGTCGGTTCGGATGAGCGGATAAATATAATCTAGAATTTGATGTAGTATATAATCGTGACGAGATACTCTGGAAATGAGAGAGAAAATGGTGTTTCGGATTGGTTCGCCGGTAAGTGCTTCAGGTTCTTCGTTAAGAGGGCAATGGGGTGGATGGAAGGGATCACCTTCTTCTTGTCTCCAATGATTGAGGAGGCTATGAACCCATCCCCAATTCATCCAGAATAGATGATGGCTGATTGGTTGATCCATTCCGGTCACACTGCTTTCAAAGCTGGAGTGGGATTCCATTTCGGAATCCGAGGAACTTGAATTAATGATGAATTTCATTTCGTACGATTGAATAAGGATTTTTCGATATGAAATGATTTTCGGTTATCGTATGGTATTCTAATTACATAGAATATTCATAGATATAGAACAAAAGATTTCGTAGATTACGGAGGAATTTGCGGGATATGTCAGGTAAAGTTTAAAGTAACAGATACGATAAGATATGATTTAGCAGATACGCTAAGATATGAATTTTGTCTATACACTACTCATGCAATTAATGTAGCAAGACGTGTCTAGACTAGTAATGATAAGCAGGTAATTTCCTAAGAATGATAAGCAGATGATTTCCGACTAAAAATGATAAGCAAAACTTTTGACATGCAGACACGGTGTAGTCCAGACTCACTAATGCATCCTAACGACTTATCAGTTAGACACACTAATGCAGACATGGTTCGCTAAGACCACCGCTCTGATACCAACTGAAAGGACCCGTTCATATACATTATAAACGATTCACAATAGTTGATTACATTGCGAGGTATTTGACCTCTATATGATATATTTTACAAACATTGCATTCGTTTTTAAAAGACAAACTTTCTTTACATTAAAAATTGACAGGCATGCATACCATTTCATAATATCCACTATCCAATTATAAATTGATTTAATAATAATCTTTGATGAACTCAATGACTCGAATGAAACATTCTTCGAAATATGCTATGAAAGACTCTAAGTAATATCTTTAAAATGAGCAAATGCACAGCGGAAGATTTCTTTAACACCTGAGAATAAACATGCTTTAAAGTGTCAACCAAACGGTTGGTGAGTTCATTAGTTTATCATAATCATTTATTTTCATCATTTTAATAGACCACAAGAATTTCATTTCCAGTTCTCATAAATATACGTCCCATGCATAGAGACAAAAATAATCATTCATATGGTGAACACCTGGTAACCGACATTAACTAGATACATATAAGAATATCCCCTATCATTCCGGGATCCTCCTTCGGACATGATATAAATTTCGAAGTACTAAAGCATCCGGTACTTTGGATGGGGTTTGCTAGGCCCAATAGATCTATCTTTAGGATTCGCGTCAATTAGTGTGTCTGTTCCCTAATTCTTAGATTACCAGACTTAATAAAAAGGGGCATATTCGATTTCGATAATTCAACCATATAATGTAGTTTCGATTACTTGTGTCTATTTTGTAAAACATTTATAAAAATTGCGCATGTATTCTCAGCCCAAAATATAAAGGGTAAAAAGGCAAATGAAACTCACCATACTGTATTTCGTAGTAAAAATACATATAACGTCATTGAACAAGTGCAAGGTTGGCCTCGGATTCACGAACCTAAATTAATTATATATAATTATGTGTTGGTCAATATTTGTCTAACAAATTAGGTCAAGTCATAGTGTATCACAATCCTAATGCTCGAGACTAATATGCAAAAGTCAACAAAAGTAAATTTGACTCAAAATAATTTCCAAAAATCTATACATGATTAATATATAGTTTAAATATCGTCGTTTTATATATTTAAAAGATTTATTAGAGTAATAATATAATTTATTTATTAATAAATAAAATTTTATATTAAATTTATGTAATAAAATATACTTTTATATATATTAAGTAATAAAATTTATAGGGTTCATTTAATATCATAAAGATAATATGATAGGTATTATTAAAGTAAGTTATTACACGTAGTAAAATATGTTTGTATCACATATTTATTTGATAAAATAATATCTATAATGATAGTAAGTAAAAGTTATATTATTTTGTAATAATAATTATTATTATAAAAATATCAATATTTATAATTACTAAGATGACATTATGATAAAACGATAATTCTAATTATGATAACTTTAATATTTACGATAATTTTTAATATTATCTTTAAAATAATAATTCTATTTAAAATAATAATAATAATAATGATATTTTATAGTAACAATGACATTTCTATTAAAATGATAATTTTTGTTAAAATGATAGTTTTAATACTAACGATACTTTTAATAATAATAGTAATGATAAAAATAATAAGAACGATAATTTTATCTAAATCAATATCTTATAATATTTTAATTTCATCATGATACTCTTACTCATTATTTCCTAATCGTTTCGTTTAATAGCTTTTAATCGTCTTTTATATCGTGTTCATAATAATGATAATAATAGTAATCAAAATAATTAGGTGTTACAAATATTTGTTTTAATTACACTAATATTAATAATGATAGTTACTATAACATTATTAACGATAATACTAATAATTATCTTAATGAAAATATAGTAATAATAATAATAACAATAACAATAACCATTTTTAAATAATGATATATATATTAATAATGATAATAATAATAATAATAATAATACTAATAATAATAATAATAATAATAATAATAATAATAATAATAATAATAATTGGATAATAATAATAATACTAATTATAACTTTAACGATAATAACGATAGTAATAATAAAAAAATAACAATTTTTAATGATAAATCCCTTTTATTGATAAAGATAATAATAATGATAATAATAAGATAAAACTAGAACGACGATAAAAACGACGATAATAATAATCATTTTTAATAAAAATATCGAAAATTCAATTGATTATAACTTCTAATCCGTTCATCGAAACCATTCGTTATCTAAAGGAAAAGTTCTTAATTTTTCGCTAGCTTTCCAAAGACATGCATATCTTATACCTTATCTCAACCGCAAGTGTAACTAATTCAATATTCAACCTAACCTGTCTAAGGGCAATATCAAAAGTACAAGCATGCATAATCCTAAATACTCGAGCACTAGTCAGGGATACACTATTAGTATGTAAAAGTTAAATTATAAGTACTCACGTATCAATATTGAGATTCAATATTGCAGGAAAGGTACGTAGACGCAACGGAAATGATAAACACTATATTGACCTCATGAGCATACCCATGAACCATACTCAATCACCTCCATAGCTATAACCCATAATTTCCTTAATCCTATCCTACTCGAAAAACAATTTCGAAATCACTCGGACAGCACTCCGTCGTAATATTTTATGTATACTAATAATATCTTGAAATAATACGGAGTAAATATATATATGTAAATCGATTGAGAGAGTTTAGAGAAAAATATTTTCAAGTTTCTATGAAATAATAAAACCTATTGAATTCTATTTATAATAGATTTTTGAATTATTAAAGTGAATTATTAAAGTATGAATTATTAAAGTGAATTATTAAAGTGAATTATTAAAGTGAATTATTAAAGTATGAATTATTAAAGTGAATTATTAAAGTATGAATTATTAAAGTGAATTATTAAAGTTAAAGTAAAGTAAAAATAAAGTAAAGATAAAGTTTAAGTATAGTAAAAGTATAAAACTATGTACGTATAATACGCGTATAAATATATATAATATTAATTTAAATTGTTATATATATTTAATAAAATAAAATATAAATATAAATATCGTTATCTTTATCATACTAGTTAAGTAATGAGTTGTCAAAAGTGGTTCTAGATATTTATAAAAGTTATATACGTTTTAATAATAAAGTTCTTTTTAAATTGAAAACGTTTTTGTACGTTGGAAACTAAATAGATCAATCGAGTCTTTATGAGATTCAATATTCCACTATCCTTTTTCTAGTTCTCAATGATTGACAATTTATTCTTATTTATAAATCACTTTATCATTTTTCGAATATTGTTAAAATGGAAAGATTTCTCAAATCAACGTGGGCCTTTCAACAGAGACTTGTAATCATAATTCAATATATATGATAATTCAATCATTTGATCTTATCTTCTAATTCCATTGATAAACATTTTGAAACAGATACAATCATATAAAGTATTTAATCTAATATTTTGTTTACGTTTCAAGTTATAATATATATACACATATACATATATAATCATATTCGTTTAATGGTTCGTGAATCGTTGGAACTTGGTCGAGGTTGAATGAATGTATGAACATAGTTTAAAATTCTTGCAATTTAACTTAACAAATATTGCTTATCGTGTCGGAAACATATAAAGATTAAAGTTTAAATTTGGTTGGAAATTTCCGGGTTGTCACAGTATTGTTAAAAAGGTGTGAAATAAGTGGGAAGATAAAAAATTGAAAGAATCATTAGTTTTAAAAATACTTTTCAAACTAAAGATGGTGGAAGAGGACGAATTTGCCCTCATATGCATTGCACATGTGAGGGTTTAACCCCTCAATTTTGACTGCAGTTAGGTTTGGGCACTAACCACGACAGTTAAACAAAATTAAGGTACCAACTACGAAAAAAATAAAGTTTAGGTGTTGTAATGCAACTATGAACAAACCACAGGTATCAACGGTATAATTTTTTCTAGTTTTTTTTTTATTAATTATAGCAGATAATCTCTATGATTTTAAAATGCACGACGTTGATTCTATATATGACGTTCATTTAATTCTTCATTAAATAAGTACATGTAAATTGCACATGATGAACAACTAGGTAATTTATCCTTGGCGTATACCGTAATATAGGAACGATTCAGTTTCTATCTTCTCTAAAATAAACGATCGATTTGTAATCCAATAAAAATAAATTTAAAAGCTGTGATATGGCCGAAACGGACGGTTTTATTCGTGCAGTGTGGTTAGCCCGCAGGACGTCAGATTCAGTTGATCAAGGTAGCACACAGTGGTTTTGTTTATTTATATTATGCGGGGCTTAAATTTACTTTTACTTTCTAAGATGTAGAAGGTGCAAGTTAACCTAGTGTCGTATTTTGAATAGATTAATGAATTGAAAATCAAGTGGATAATTGTATTTCATTTAAATTACCTAGATAAAGGATAGTAGTTGGTTTAAGCTAAAAGTCCTAAGTGCGGAAAAGTAAATAAGTGGAAGGATATCCGGAGTATGCAGATCAGGGAAATGTTGACCAAGATATTAGTGTTGGGTTAGGGGAAAGGTAATTATGCTTATATTAAAGCTATGCTTGGAATGATGTAGATCTGGTTGGATGAGCCAATTACACAGACCTACTTATCTCTGAACTCTCGGAGTTCTCTTTAAGCAGTGAGAAGTATGTCACTTGGTTGTATAATTGAAAGGTAGCTATACCTTGGAGGTTATCCTCAGTAAAGTACTAGGTTTATTAGTGAGTTGAGCTCTAATCCTAACCCTCGTTATCAGTTTGGTTAACTGAATAACAACGTGTCGTGTTGATTGAACACTGATCACAAACGGAAGGAGTCTGTTGGTTTAAGTTGGCAAAACCGTAAATGAAAACTAAAAACCATGTCATCATACTAATGAGATCATAACAGTTCAAGCATTATACAGCATTACAGTTGATATACTGAAAGTGAAGCAGATAGAAACCTAATAAATACCTAAACAGTTGATATGACTTTATCCTAAGGCAACAATCAAAAAAGAGCATGCAATAGGCTTGGGTCATACAGTGAAAGGCACTAACTAGATCTTAACAGCCCCTAAGAAGTCTCTTCAGAACAATCAATAGGTATACTAGGTCATTCATGTTTCAATTCCTAAGTTCCGTGTCCTAAAAGCGCATTAAATGCCTCTCGGGAACTCCGGCCATACCAAGTTCATGAAATCTTCAGATATAGTATAACCAGGGGTCTTAATCCTATGAAGTAGCTAAGTTCATATAGGTGGACAAGTCCTGATCACAACCTAGGTTGGTCAATCCTTAAGATGCTAGCATACAAATCTATCAGACTTACTAGTTCAGTATTACGACAGTAATCGTACTAAATTAACATAATTACGCTAACCCAAACTTCTATCATGGCAACATACAGATTAATTAAGCTATCATGGTAATATCGGAATGCATTATTAAACATAAAATGTAAGAACACATGTTTAATACAAAAGACAAGCGTTTCGGATAAAAACCTGAAAAGGCTGAAGAAATCTGCCCGAGATCGCAGGGACTTACTGGGATATCCTCCAAAAATAAAAGCTAAGCTAACTACTACTAAAAACTAACTAAAAGCTTGAAAATATAAAGTGAATTACAAATTGAGTGTGTGTTGAAATGGATGGAGAGAGCCCTTTAAATAGACTTGAAATTTGCCTGCAAACGGCTGGCAGGCCATTTGGAAGGCCGTTTGCAGGGGCCGTTTGCCAGGCCAGCCCGTTTGCAGGGGCCGTTTAACTTAGGCTTGTGGTAGGCCGTTTACAAGCCAGGCAGGCCGTTTGGTTTGCCTGGTCAGCTGAAATTCACTGGATCGTAACTTGATTTCTTGTCTTTCCCCGTTTTCGCTCTAGAATCTTCGTTTTAGCTCCGTTTTACTTGATTCTTTTTGCATCGCCTTCGTAATTACTTAATCTACAACAAAAAAGCGATAATTTTGCCGAAAAATTTTGAATCTTTATTGTTTTAGGGCTTAATATTGGGGGTAAAAATGTGAATTTTTGGCCGATATCAAATACCCCACAATTAGCTTTGCTTATCCTCAAGCAAAAAGCGGGAATATAAGGTTCTTTCTAATAGATTCTCCCTTGCCCACCCGTGGATCCTTTTATTATGCCTTCATCAGAAGTCGTCACATCTTTCGAAAGTATTAGAAAAAGTTTCGAGCTTCAATGATTTGGTCACTAGATTTCAATTGCGTCCATAGTGAAAAAGGCGTACTTTTCAACTCTCAGATGTTTAGTGTACATGACCAGACTCCTCACTAGCGGATCACTCATATCCCTCAAGTGTTTAGGGTGCCCTAATTTAATTGTATTGTCGCTCAGAAGCCAGTCGTGTAACAGTTCTCATCATAGGCTTGGTAAAGCATCAATATCTCCGCCGGTTAAGTAAGGACGGCACTGATCTTTTTCCTAGGCATTCTTTCAAGAGAAAGACGGGTTGTAGAGTTTTGTTGGAAATTTTTATGGATTGGTGAAAGGTATCCAGATCTTTTGATTTAGAGAGAATTGATAGATTTCGATTCTTCAGAGTATCCATTTTTGGATAGAGAGTGGCTTGGAATCCGTAAAAAGTTTCTTCGGAAGAGGCGAATTTTGCTAAGACTTTGTCTAGAATTTTCTTTGGCTCCTCCTGTATTCTTCTTTGGGGCAGCTTCTCGGGTTTTTCTTTGCCTTTATTTCTAGATACTTTGCTCTTTCATTATATATATATATATATATATATATATATATATATATATATATATATATATATATATATATATATATATATATATAGGCATACGCTTTCTTCATAACTTTTGTCTTTCGTTCCTGGTGCCCAGAGAAGAAGTGATAATCCACTGAAAATAGGTCTTTGACCTATCAAAAACAATCGGGGGTTCGGAATCTTTTAACAAACGCTTTTGAAGCGAATTTGATCGATCTATCTCTTCATTAATCTCTGGATCTTTTGATAAGTGGAAAGGGGAATGAAGGTGAATGGGTAGTGTATTTTTGGGAGTGAATTTATGATGAATATTTCTGATAAAGATGTTCATGAACCTACTGCTGCTGCTGCTGATACTGGGGATGAATTGGTTGCTGGTTCCACTGATTCTATTGTTAATGAGGAGATTCTTACTGCATCTACTTCTGTTACTCCTCCTATTATCCCCAGTGACACTGCCCTAACTACCGATTTTGAAGTAGTTGATGAAATGGTTATTGAATCTCCTCCTGCTGTTGATGAGGTCATTACTGACAGAGTAGTTGATACTGCCATTGCTGGTGGTACTCAAGATGCTGCTCATGTTATTTTTCCTGAAGAGGTTCTGAAAACTGATGCTACTGGTCCACAGGAACCACAATTGGATGCTGGTACCTCTGCTACTTCCACCACTGATTCTTCTAAGGCTACAGGTTCTGCTGAAAAGCCTAAGTATGTTTGTCAGGTACCAGATCCAGAAGAAGTGGTGCCCAACTTTGTCTACAGGGGAGATTTTATCAACCCCAAAATTGCACTGCTGGTGGATCAGCTTACTATTGATCCACAGAATGCATTGGTCTCAGCCAGCAAGCTACCTGATGAGAAGCTGACTGAACCTCTCTCCCAACTGGATCATCCAGCACGTGAAGAAGTATTTGAGAGGCTGACCACACTGGAGAACATCAATGAACAACCATATTATCATTTCCTTGGTATGGCTCCTGAAAGGACCCGTTCATATACATTATAAACGATTCACAATAGTTGATTACATCGCGAGGTATTTGACCTCCATATGATACATTTTACAAACATTGCATTTGTTTTTAAAAGACAAACTTTCTTTACATCGAAAATTGACAGGCATGTATACCATTTCATAATATCCACTATTCAACTATAAATTGACTTAATAATAATAATCTTTAATGAACTCAATGACTTGAATGCAACGTTCTTCGAAATATGCCATGAAAGACTCCAATTAATATCTTTAAAATGAGCAAATGCACAGCGGAAGATTTCTTTAATACCATACTGTATTTCATAGTGAAAATACATATAACGTCATTGAACTAGAGCAAGGTTGGCCTCAGATTCACGAACGTATCAATATTGAGATTCAATATTGCAGGAAAGGTACGTAGACGCAACGGAGATGATAAACACTATATTGACCTCATGAGCATACCCATGAACCATACCCAATCACCTCCATAGCTATAACCCATAATTTCCTTAATCCAATCCCACTCGAAAAACAATTTCGAAATCACTCGGACCGCACTCCGACGTAATATTTTATGTATACTAATAATATCTTGAAATAATACGGAGTAAATATATATATGTAAATCGATTGAGAGAGTTTAGAGAAAAATATTTTCAAGTTTCTATCAAATAATGAAACATATTGAATTCTATTTATAATAGATTTTTGAATTATTAAAGTCAATTATCAAAGTATGAATTATTAAAGTGAATTATTAAAGTATGAATTATTAAAGTGAATTATTAAAGTATGAATTATTAAAGTGAATTATTAAAGTATGAATTATTAAAGTGAATTATTAAAGTATGAATTATTAAAGTGAATTATTAAAGTTAAAGTAAAGTAAAAATAAAGTAAAGGTAAAGTTTAAGTATAGTAAAAGTATAAAACTATGTACGTATAATACGCGTATAAATATATATAATATTAATTTAAATCGTTATATATATTTAATAAAATAAAATATAAATATCGTTATCTTTATTATACTGGTTAAGTAATGAGTTGTCAAAAGTGGTTCAAGATATTTATAAAAGTTATATACGTTTTAATAATAAAGTTCTTTTTAAACTGAAAACGTTTTTGTACATTTGAAACTAAATCAAATAAATATAATAATTTTGTTTTCCAAAACCAAATATATTTTTAAGAATCATTTTGTTTAAAGGTTAAAATAATGGAAATCGTTATATCATAAAACGTTTTAGAAAAGTAGAATCATATATATTCATAATAGGTTTCAAGTTTTTAAATTACAGTCTGTTGGTGAAGCATGGGATAAAGTTCAAAGGTTAAATAAACGTATGAAATCATCTTAATGAAAAATGTCGAGTTACTTACTTGTCGATATCCAACATCTAAGTTAGTTACACTTCACGTTCTTACTTATAAATCGCTTTACCATTTTCCGAATGTTGTAAAAAAGAATAGATTTCTTAAATCACAGTGGACCTCATAACATAGACCCGTAATCATATCACAATGTATCTGATAAATTAATCATTTGATCTTATCTTCTAATTCCATCGATAAACATATTGAAACAAATACGTTGATGTAAAGTATTATACGTTTAATACTTTATTAATATTCTCAAGTTATAATATATATACATATATATAGATATTTATTTATATGTAACGGTTCGTGAATCGTTAGAATTTGGTCGAGGTTATAATGAATGTACGAAAACAATTTAAAATTCTTGAGATTTAACTTAACAAACTTTGCTTATCGTGTTGGAATAATATAAAGTAAAGATAAAGTTTAAATTTGGTTGGAAATATCCGGGTTGTCAAAGTACCTACCGTTAAAGAAATTTTGTCCCAAAATTTGAGTGGAAAGGTTGTGAATGATAATAAGTATGTTTTCATGATGCATACAGGCTGAAAATTAGAGTTTTATCAACAGCAAATAATTTGGATAAACAATCCATTTATATGAAGAGTACGAATGAAGCTAACATAGAAGAGTGAAATGAGTAAGTGTAGATTCATCTTATCATTTAACGTAGATATGATTGATTTCCAGATTTCAAGGGATTTGAAGAAAATCTTTGTAATAAGATTTGATTCTCCGGTAACAAAGGGAATTAGGATTCGCTTTAAATGCGATCGTCCATTTTAATTGTTCTGTCGGAGATTTTCTTATAAATTCACCTCCTTCGTTTTCTTACAACTCACACCTTCTGTTGATGCATTTTATGCAAGTTCCTAGACATCTACCCACATCCATTGCAGGTACAACAGTTTACAGGCCACCATGATCGTTCGTTATTATCCTATCCGTGTTTGTATGTGGTTACAGGAACTGCAGGAACGAGATCTGGATGTTTGACTATGTTAGACTTAGTCAGACGTCCGAGTGAAGCCTCACTCGTACGGCTGACAGGCTCATACGCACGGTTGATGCTGAGCTAAGTCACAATTACAACCTAAATGAGAAGACACGAGTGAGTGATCACCCGTACGGCTGATGAAGCCAACTCATATGTGTGATGGATGAATCGTACGGGTGAGTCAATAGTAGGAGTATATAAAGTCTTATGTTCTTCATTTTAGGTTAAGCCTCTCATTTGTTACACACACTCAGATCTGGTGAGCTCCTCCGATTCTCTCTCAACCCAAATCACCCAGGTGGTGAATAATAGCTCTAAGTGTTGATCTAATCACAATTGATTTAGTTGTGGTATGACTAAATTAATCCCAAAAAGCTTAACCTATTCACTAGAGGGTTTGATTCACTTATTCCGTCATTGTGTGAGTTAAATCTGTTGATTTCTAAGTTCCTAGTCATGTTTCATCACCTTCTATTCTTTTCCCCTCAACTCATATTTTAAAGTATTCATCAATATGCTCCATCCATTTCTGATTCTCGATATACTTCTAACTTTCATATCGGTCATTCTTCTTTTTCATCTACCGCCGGAAGAATCTATTTACTTCTACTATACTCTTGGGTTTATAGTGTTTCTAGTTCTCCCGTGTCTTTATATTGCTATATGCATCGATATATATGGTTTATAACTTTTGGTTTGTCGTTGGGCTTTATATCTTCCCTTATATTTCAAAGTCTCTGTTTCTATCTTCTATAATCATTGTCATCCACAGTTAATGCTCTCTTTTATTTGCTGCAATTTATACCCCAATTTCGATTTCGGAGTTTTGTCCTTTCGTTTCTTCTTCTTGCGATTAAGCACCGCTTGTAATGGTCCAGAATTTGCAGATATGAATTTTGGAATGAACATTGTTAATGTTCTAGGAAGAAAATTGTAATGGCACGATCTTGACTTGTCAAATTACCAGAATACCTCAGAAAAAGCCGAATCATCAAGAAATATTTTCTTGATATTTTAGAGGTTAAATAGAATACAAGAGTCGTATAACATGGCACATGATGATGTTATGATCTGTGAATCATCACGTTCCATTTAGAAACTCAGCATGAATTACTGTAATATAATCACATTGATCAAGTGTCATTATATTATACTAACTCACGCTTTAGTTTCCAACACTACTTCAAAAATATTCATATTTTAAACTCAAAGGTTTACAGAGTATAGGAACTAAACAGTTTCCTTTTTGATGTAATACAGATAGCGCAAAGAGATAAATGATACCAGATAAGAATAGTTACAGAAATATCTTCAGAAATATGGAGGATATTTATAATGAAAGATACGATGATATCTTAGAATTTCTAATATCAGAGGATGATGAAGTATGTTGTCTGTAAGGGTTTAGTGTCAGGAGCAAGGTATTCGTTAATGACTTTAGCAGACACTGAATCATTTGGATTCTTTGAAGGAAGGTTCAGTCTTTGTGATTTGTCCACAGCCTCCTTCATACTTTGCTCAATCCGTTTTCCAGTTCCAAAACTTCTCTATTTCTGAGCTTTGCTAATACACTAATCTTTATCATCAAACTTTTTACTGCTAAGGTCGTTTACAGTTTTTGTTACTTCATCAGCATTTCGAGAACTAGTTCGCGGTTCAGAGTGTTTTTCAGAAACTTCACATTCGAAGTATGTAAGCCTTGGAAATAGACGTTATGTATAACTGTTGGCGTCAACATGATGTGAGATTTCAAAATACTGATTTCTAATTCCCAATGATTCATATGGCAATTCTCGTTACAAGAGGCAGATGAGTAAATGATGAGGTTTCGATAAATATAATGATTCTTCGAAATTCCCAAGATCAGTGAAGTTGTTGGTAAGTTTATTGCTAATGTGGTGGAATATGAAAGGTTCTCCGGTAACAAAAGGGTAATCACATATATCAAAATTATGATAAGGCTACTCCGAATGAAAAAATCAAAGTTGTCTTGCTGGAGCTGTGATATAATTTGCTACTTTGCAAAGGAATTGCAAGGTTATTTTTGCTAATAAATGCCAAAAGATCTGACACAGATATGTGTTGAATTATGACTTTGGTTTCGAGAGCTTTTTAAGTACATAACTGTGGGTAATATGTGGTTGGATCATCATCTCGATTGCTCATTATTTGAAGTGTCTTCAGAGATTTTCGAAGGGTTTGAACACAGATTGTAATCGTTTGTATACATTTAATGTTCTAACACACTTTTGAAGTCAAAGTATAGCTTTGAAAGATGTAGGAATCTAAAAGTGATGGTACCGGTTATATCTCAAATTGAATTCTGAGATTTTAAAATCAGAATATGTAATTGGGTTTGAATGAGTATGGTTGTTTTGATTTCTATGAAAGAATGTATATTATTGTGAAAGTAGGAAGTATAATTGATAATTTGCTTAATCTGATTCGAAGAATGTAACATATTAATTGTGAATTTATATATATCTCTCGGGTATTACCTACCCGTTAAAAAAATTTTCACAATTAATATTTTGTACATAAGAATTTTATTACAGTCTTTATGAAAATATATATGTATATATTCTTCTCAGATGTAACATAGATTTTAATGAGTTAATACTAAATTAAACTCATTCGATTTACGGTTGGAACTAGAATTGAATAATTTCTTGAAGGCTTTAGAGGTTACATAAGTATTTCTTCAATAATATTGAAATTATGAATCAATACTTCGTTATTTGTTGAGATGTGATGTTGGTTTTTGTTAAATTCTTGTGAACTTCGCAAAGTACGAATGATGTTATCTGAAAAGTTTCGGTTACATCAATGATGAAGTGTAAAATCAAATATATACTTGATTTATTAGGAATTGGAATTTGTTGAATTGAGACAGAGATTGTAGTTAACGATGGTTAAGTCGCGGGTGAGGGACGTACATTATTGCATATTTGTAATATGAATTAACCGAGTAGTTAAGATTTACACACAATAGCTTAGCACGGAAAGATTTATTTTTTATTTCAAAATATATATATATATATATATATATATATATATATATATATATATATATATATATATAATTTCTTCAGAGGGAATGAGTTAATTCTTCATAACTTGGTGATACAATATACACGTTATTGATTCGTAATGATGTAAACAGTGATTCTTGAACTGACGGAGTTTGTGATGTTATAGGTGTTGTTGATTCTGATGTTGACTGTACTGACGATGCTGGTGACGCTGACGGTACTGTTGATGCTATTGGTAAAACAAGTTTAACTTGTTAATCACACACCATTTTTGTCAGGGTTTCTACTCTTCCTTCTATCATTATGGTTCGCTTAACTGATTTATGGTTAGGGCTAGATTAGATAATCTCTAAGACTTTAGAGATTATATAATCGCCGCGAAATGTTTCTCCAATGAAGTTATGAATTAATACTTCGTCAGTTATTGTTGTTGGTACTCCTTGGTATCTATGGTGCGTATGACGTTGATGCTCGTGGGACAGATTGTGAAGTTGAGGTTTACAACGCGGTTGTGGTTGGAGGTGGTAATGGTACTGTTGGCATTGATGATGGTGGTACTGGTTATGTTGCTGTTGCTGCTGCTGGTGTTTGTAATCTCTGCACCATATTCTCCAAAGCCACTACCCGAGCGCGAAGTTCGTTGACTTCTTCTATTATTCCAGGATGATTGTCGGTCAGAACGAGCGGATAAATAAAATCTAGAATTTGATGTAGTATATAATCGTGACGAGATACCCTGGAAATGAGAGAGAAAATGGTGTCTCGAACAGGTTCGCCGGTAAGTGCTTCAGGTTCTTCGCCAAGAGGGCAATGTGGTGGATGGAAAGGATCGCCTTCTTCTTGTTTCCAATGATTGAGGAGGCTACGAACCCATCCCCAATTCATCCAGAATAGGTGATGACTGATTGGTTGATCCATTCCGGTCACACTACTTTCGGAGCTTAAGTGAGATTCTATTTCGGAATCCGAGTGACTTGAACCGATGACAAATTCCATTTCGTACGATTGGATAAAGGATTTTTCGATATAAAATAATATTTTGGCTATCGGGTGGTATTCTATTTACATAGGATATCTATATATAGAGATCAAAAGATTTCGTATATTACGGAGGAATTTACGGGATATGTCAGGCAAAGTTTAAAGTAACAGATACGATAAGATATGATTTAGCAGATACGCTAAGATATGAATTTTGTCTATACACTACTCATGCAATTAATGTAGCAAGACGTGTCTAGACTAATAATGATAAGTAGGTAATTTCCTATGGATGATAAGCAGATGATTTCCGACTAGAAATGATAAGCAAAACTTTTGACATGCAGACAAGGTCGAAGTCCAGACTCACTAATGCATCCTAACGACTTATCAGTTAGACACACTAATGCAGACCTGGTTCGCTAAGACCACCGCTCTGATACCAACTGAAAGGACCCGTTCATATATATTATAAACGATTCACAATAGTTGATTACATCGCGAGGTATTTAACCTCCATATGATACATTTTACAAACATTGCATTTGTTTTTAAAAGACAAACTTTCTTTACATTGAAAATTGACAGGCATGTATACCATTTCATAATATCCACTATTCAACTATAAATTTACTTAATAATAATAATCTTTAATGAACTCAAAGACTTGAATGCAACGTTCTTCGAAATATGCCATGAAAGACTCCAATTAATATCTTTAAAATGAGCAAATGCACAGCGAAAGATTTCTTTAATACCATACTGTATTTCGTAGTGAAAATACATATAACGTCATTGAACTAGTGCAAGGTTGGCCTCGGATTCACGAACGTATCAATATTGAGATTCAATATTGCAGGAAAGGTACGTAGATGCAACGGAGATGATAAACACTATATTGACCTCATGAGCATACCCATGAACCATACCCAATCACCTCCATAGCTATAACCCATAATTTTCTTAATCCAATCCCACTCGAAAAACAATTTCGAAATCACTCGGACCGCACTCCGACGTAATATTTTATGTATACTAATAATATCTTGAAATAATACGGAGTAAATATATATATGTAAATCGATTGAGAGAGTTTAGAGAAAAATATTTTCAAGTTTCTATCAAATAATGAAACCTATTGAATTCTATTTATAATAGATTTTTGAATTATTAAAGTGAATTATTAAAGTATGAATTATTAAAGTGAATTATTAAAGTATGAATTATTAAAGTGAATTATTAAAGTATGAATTATTAAAGTGAATTATTAAAGTATGAATTATTAAAGTGAATTATTAAAGTATGAATTATTAAAGTGAATTATTAAAGTTAAAGTAAAGTAAAAATAAAGTAAAGGTAAGGTTTAAGTATAGTAAAAGTATAAAACTATGTACGTATAATACGCGTATAAATATATATAATATTAATTTAAATCGTTATATATATTTAATAAAATAAAATATAAATATCGTTATCTTTATCATACTGGTTAAGTAATGAGTTGTCAAAAGTGGTTCTAGATATTTATAAAAGTTATATACGTTTTAATAATAAAGTTCTTTTTAAACTGAAAAACGTTTTTGTACGTTTGAAACTAAATCAAATAAATATAATAATTTTGTTTTCCAAAACCAAATATATTTTTAAGAATCATTTTGTTTAAAGGTTAAAATAATGGAAATCGTTATATCATAAAACGTTTTAGAAAAGTAGAATCATATATATTCATAATATGTTTCAAGTTTTTAAATTACAGTCTGTTGGTGAAGCATGGGATAAAGTTCAAAGGTTAAATAAACGTATGAAATCATCTTAATGAAAAATGTCGAGTTACTTACTTGTCGATATCCAACATCTAAGTTAGTTACACTTCACGTTCTTACTTATAAATCACTTTACCATTTTTCGAATGTTGTAAAAAAGAATAGATTTCTTAAATCACAGTGGACCTCATAACATAGACCCGTAATCATATCACAATGTATCTGATAAATTAATCATTTGATATTATCTTCTAATTCCATCGATAAACATATTGAAACAAATACGTTGATGTAAAGTATTATACGTTTAATACTTTATTAATATTCTCAAGTTATAATATATATACATATATATACATATTTATTAATATATAAAGGTTCGTGAATCGTTGGAATTTGGTCGAGGTTATAATGAATGTACGAACACAATTTAAAATTCTTGAGATTTAACTTAACAAACTTTGCTTATCGTGTTGGAATAATATAAAGATAAAGTTTAAATTTGGTTGGAAATTTCCGGGTTGTCACAGCTCCAGCTGCTTTTCTATGGCCTGGTACTTGGAGACCTCTCAAGTTTATCCAAGATCCCACTATTGGTAAGATTGTCATGCAAAACATTCCTAATTCGCAAGTACCTTCTGATTCATCAGCATCTTCCTCATCATCTTCTTCATCTGATGGTGATGCTAATAAAAGTACTGGTAAGAAAGACCTGACAATATTGCTGGCTCCAAGGACAAACCAGTGGGTGATGATGAAACTGATGATGCTGCAAAGGATACCAGTGGTTCTAAACCTTTGGGTGAAGGTAAAAATAATGGTGATCATGGTGATGAGTCAGATTCTGAACTTCCACCGCCACCATCGCACGACGGTACTCCTATTATTGCTGCTACTGAATAACCATCAACCAGTACAGCTAATGCTTCTAAGATAGCTGGGTTGTCTACTCTGGCTGTTTACAGAACTGTTGCCAGAATCACATCTGACATCACCAAGACCATCAGGGAAATTTTAGTTGATTGCATGGCTGAAGCTATTTGACGAGCTGGCTGTATTACCACCTATGTTATTGAAACCCAGCTACGTCAATTTACTGCCTTTGCAGATCTAGTAGTTGATGCCATTCGCCGCCATTATGAAGAATAAGAACAGCTTAAGCAGCGAATCATCTGTCACAATGAGTATACTGATCATATCACCAGACTTCAAGTAGAACAGGATCAAGAAAGATGAAGGAATCAGTTTCTGAATGAAGAAAATAGGGTGTTAGAAGAGAGATTGGTGTCACAGGAACAGCAGATGGCTACCATGATTCCTGCTTCTGCTTATGTTACTATGGTTGACACTATGCAACGCATGACTACTCTTCAAACTGATGTTAGAGCCAGTGTAAATCAAATGGCCATGGGTGTTGCTAGGAATGAAGCCAGAACTTCAAATATGTGTCTTAGACAATATGGTGTGGACACTGGTGCTCACCTATCTCCTGATGATGTTGAATGGAACAACTTTGCATACTCCATGCCTGATTCTGACAGTGATCTTGATGTGAGTGCTCTCCCTGGCTCTACTTCTGCCCTTGCTGATGAAAAAAAGGGGGAGAAGAAATCTAAAAGACATAAGAAGAGAAAACAATCTGAGGGGGAGCATGAACATGAGAAAGCTCCTAAACAGCAGAGGAGAGATGGTGATAATGGTGGTGATCAAGGAAGAACTGGCCATAAGCCCAGCAATGCTCATACTGAAGTAGGTGCTAAGGCTGCTGCTGAATCTCAACCCAGTATGCCTGCCACATCTGTGGATGATATTAGTTCTGGCAGTAAGCCTAGTGATGTTTCTGAACTGGCTTTGGCTGAATCCTTTGTTGCCTCTTAATCCATTGAAAGAAAGCTGAAAAGAAAAATGGAGAGGCACCAGAAGAGACAGCAGGACTTGAATGATGCCTTCAATGCTAGGTTTGAGGCCTATGCTGCAAGGAAAAGACACAGAATTGAGCATAGAAGAGGTCTCTCTCTTAAGCAACTTGAAATTCACAATGAGCTGCTCAACATTGATCAATACAAGAAAGATGCACGAAAAAGAAATGCTAAGTTCATGGTGAAATATGATAGGAAGAAGGCAAAGATGTATGCTGAGCGAGCAGAAAGGATAAGAAACATGACACCTGAAGGGATTCAAACATACTTGGATTCCAACAGGACAGCAGGAAAGAGCTGATATGTTTATGAAATGGATAGATGGTATGTTGAAAAACAGCTAATCTTTTAATCATACATCTTCTGCTCAGCCAGCTGCACAACAACAGCCAGTTGAGATTATCAACCTTGTTGATGATGATGAGAAACCAGTAGAGACAGATCTATCTGCTACTAAGGGGGAGTATCTTGCAATAACTCCCCTACTGCCTCCGCAAGAACCAGTATCAACACAAGAACCACCAGCTGAACCCAAACCAATTGATAAAAAAAGGGTAAAATCTGCCCCTAGGGATAACCAACCCCTAAGGAAAGAGCCCTTATTTGAGGCAGCTGGTGAAGGTACTGTGGCAGTTGTACCAACTGATACTAATCAGTCAGCTGGTACCGAAGACACAGCAAGGAGTGCTGTGATAGATGACTCAGCCAGAAGTGTGCTGCTGGTTGAAAGAAGAGTAGAAGACCCAGCAAAAGAGGATGGCTGGGAGCTAATGCTGATACTGATTCTGCTGATACTGCCAAGTTTACTGTCTGGAGTAGTGGATCCTCAACTTTTGTCCAATCATCACTACCAGCAGATTCTCTCACTTATTTTGATAGGACACTGGGTGATTTTCACTTCTATGAACCAGTAGGTCCTTCAGGCACATCAGAATCACCTTTTGTATATCCTCCATCTTCCCCTAAGCCTAATGATAAACACTCTACATGGGAAGATGACTCAGCTGCATAGAGAAAGCCTGAAATAAGAAAGATGAATCTAGATGAAAGAGAGGCTGATGATGCGAAAACGTAACCTTTTTTTATGAACAGATTTGAGTTGTTTTGTTACACGAATTGATTTATTGTATATGTGGTAATTTATTTGATTTTAGTTTGATTTCCACACACATATAGGCAACTAGTCCTATCCGCGTAGTTTAGTTTGTCGGTAAATCCGATTCGTTCCACAGGGAGATGGAGTGTTTAATGGTTTTTAATAGTCTTTGATGTCAAACTTAATTAAAGAGGGTTTTAGATTAGGAAAATTATAATATAACAGAGAAAGAAAATAACTTAAACTAATTTACAAAATAAAATTACAAGATTACAATAATTAACTTAAAAAGGAACTAAATGAAAATAAACTAATTATGATGCATTAATTATGTTACTAAATGGTAATTAGTAAAATAGTAATTTTTAATGAAACTATATATTTAGAATTTTGTTTTGAGCAATTATAATGGAAATTTATTTAAATTAACTAAATGACATTTTTAATAAAACTAATACAAATTAAAAGGAAATTAATTAATTAGCTAATTATAAAATAGTTACAATTTATAAACTTATAATGATTAATACTAATTTTAGGATTAAAACATGTATTTAAGTATTTTAAATAACTTTAACTAATTAACTTAATTAAAATAACTAAAATAACTAATAACCTAAATATATATAATTAAATAATTAAAACCCTAAATTTAACCCTACTGTTACTGTAGCCGCGTTTAAGCCTTACGCGATTCGTGTGATGATACACGATTCGTGTATGTGTAAAAGTATGTGACAGATTACTGTTACGAAAAATAATTGTTTTTATGTATTTTTATATTTTAAAACGATAATTCGTAAATAATAATGATAATACTTTTATAAGAAATATAAATAAGATAAATGGGAGTGTTTACTTAATTGTGTCACCCCTAGGTCCATGGATTGTTTTAAGTTTACGCCCTATTTAAAATGTTCTAGTATCAAACTTTACATTTTTCTCTCGAATAAATATAAGGTTACAACTTAACTAAATAAAATCTAATTTTCATTGGATTCTTTTTAGAAAGCTACTATTCCCTAAGTATTTAAATTGAGACCTAGCCTAGTTTTGACCTTCGCCAATACCCAAATTATAACGGTTTCCCTTTTTATAATTTCACTGTCATGTAATTTATTGATATCACCCAAACCACCGAAGTTTATTTCTAAATTGGTGTTAATAACTTATCCATAAATTCGTCTAGATCACTTTTAATGTTGAAGCTTAATTTATGTAAATAAAAATAACTTTCGTTATTTGAATTTAATAAATTAAGTGGCAAGGGTTAAATATCTAATTACATAAAAATGGTTCTTTTAACTAGGCTCAATATTAAAAATACTAAAGTTACATTTTAACTTTTACTAATGGTAACAATCCATTTCACTAGGGGCTCTACATTTAAGCAAACACTAGGGAAATTTAGCTACTCATTACACTAAGGTAGACATAAAAATATAGATATGCAAATATAATAACAACGCTAATTTTAACAGAGTAAACTTACTAAAATATCTTCACTTGCATTAACTTCAAACGGTAGAAAAATTACAATAATAACACCCCTTTCACGCGTACAATAACACCCTTAATCACGAACAATACCCCCTTAATAGTTGAAACTATTTTACAGCGTAATAAAATTGACAATATATTTTAACTATAGTAATTATTATGTAAACTTGTGTATTCTCTGTGTCTTCAACTTCTGAACGTACTCCGTATTTATGCTTGACTTGAAGTAGTAGGTAGGTTCAAAAAGCTTCCATTTGCTACAACACTATCAAAAAGAAAGGTTTTAAAACTCAAAAGCAGCCGCCCCTTATCTGATGAATGATTAAATTCGGCCTAACATTACACGATTCGTGTATGGCTACACTATTCGTGTAAGAACAAATATTCTACACGATTCGTGTAGACCTACACTATTCGTGTAAGAGTAAAAGCAGTTTTCTTTATTTTTCTTTTTCGTTCGTTCTCTGTTGATCCCGTGTTGACGTGTTCTGACTTGGCACTTTACATTTGAACTCTTTTCTTCATCTATCTTGTACTTTCATTCGGATAAACATTTCTTGATATAAATCTGGTTAAAACTATCGTTTTATCGTCAAATCTTCAAATAGTAAGCTCTTATCCACTTTTGTCGTTTTTCTCGTGAAATGCGCATTGAATGTCTTTGTAGATGATAAAAACCTATGAAATATAAGTGATATTGCGTCGAATAATATGTATGTTTAGAGCAATATCAAAATACCCCACACTAGAACGTTGCTTGTCCTCAAGCAATTACATCTTTTAACAGAGTTAGAACATTATATATCTTTCTTATCGAACATTTAGATCACACAACACACACTACACGAAATGAAACACACGCTATATGAAATATATTACACAACACAGTATTTATTGGATCACACGCACACCACACGAAATGAAATTCTGACAACAGAAACAAACATGAAACTCGTGATTAGGGTTTAAAAATTTGGATCCTTAGGGAAAATTGGACCTTGTGAAAAACGTTTTATGATTTTTATAAAATGTCATGCTAGTTTTTACACTAGACACGTTTTCCGGTTTTAACCTCAAATTCCGGTTGAGGGTAACTGAAAACCGTAGTCTCAGTCGGCGATTAGCAAGCTATTCGCCCCCATGATTGTAGTATCATGGAACTTGAAGCCAAATGTCCAAAAATAGTTTTACACAAATATAATTCATAAAATAGCATAAGTTTTAGAACAAAATTATATCGTGTCCAAATATCATCGGTGAACCATGAGTTTGCACACCTCAATTTGTTATGGCATATGTATGTTGACCGCGGTCAAACATAGATGCAGTTAATCTTTACGGAGATCATCCATCTGGGGATTAGATTCATTAGTCTTAAAAGCTAATTTGCAATGTGCCCCCCCATTGTACGAGACAGATCCATCTCATGGTTAGGATAAGTCTGACCACCAAAAACCCTGTTTGATGCTGAGGTTAGGTGGATTTCCAGCTGATTTTAGGGATGACTTTTCAAGATTTTTCGTCAACCTACAGCTGTTCTGGACTACATCTTCTAACAAAAGTTAGCAAGTGTGTCAATTCGGAAGACTTTACTTCCTTACGGGATGGATTTGATCCATCCTCTATTACTCGTGATAATGGAATATTCAGGTTTATACATTCTGTAGCAATGATATCTGCAACAAACTTCAAAGAAACATGTGATAAATGGTTCTCAATATAAGGATTTATAAATTCTTGTTATAAATGGTTTTCTTTTATAAGTTTTAAACAAATAAACATATGTATTTTTAATGTTTAGAGACAACAATTTCGGTTTTTACACCTGATCTTTAATTGCTCGTAGTTACCTTAAAAATTGATTAGATATATTTGTTTAAAATTTTTCAAATTTTTCATAAAAACCAATAACTTAAAAGTTCTCGAGAATTTATATATCTCCACCCCACACTTAAGATTATGTAATGCCCTCATTACATAAAATCAGATAATAATGTATAAATTTGAGAGGACAAAAAGTGTAGAATATTTGGAACTTCCTTTGTTAACCGATTTGGATTTTCAAATTGTTTTACCTATGATCATATCCAATATTGTATTACAATGTATTTTGATGTTTCGTTTCGTCTAATTGCATTTTCGTCTGTACCTGTCAAAACCATGTTAAAAACACACAAAATATGGGGTTTTAATTCAATCGTACAACACAATTTTTTACCCCACACTATATTTTCTTGCTAATATATAAAAAAATAAAAACATAATAAGTTTCAATACACACCAAAAAATTATGTTATTACAAACTAAAATTTTTTTTTTCTTTTTATATATATATATATATATTTTTTTATAACTTATAATCAATTAAATTTAAAATATCTTTTATAGATTTATATTTGTAACGGAAATTCGGTTGTTATACCTGATCTTAATCCGTTTATAAATTTTTAAATTCAATTTATAAAATTTAATCCATTAAAAGTTAAAGTTTTTAATGTTTTTCGAAAACAAATTTAAAATAAAATAAAAATACTCTATTTTTGTGTTAAAAAGATTAACATTTTGAAATTTTAAAACAAGTATATGAAAAATAAAAAGAATTTAAAATATAAAAAAAAAAAACGAGACACACGAATGGGACTATTTACAATTTGTGAAGTTTATTAGCGAGTCGTTCACGCGACTCCACCCTAATTTTAACTAACGTCGGGGTGATAAACATCACCCTTCTTTACTCCAATAGAACCATTACTGCAACCATTCTTACCACTAATTTTTGATAATAACCAAGAGTCCGAAAATCTTGACTCTTCAACCAGTTTTTTATATTTCTCAAGTTTTGATAGGTTTGAAATCAATCTCTCTCTTAAATGTTTATCTTTTTTCGACATAGCATTTCTAATCCTACCATATAACTTCTTCATGGTTTTCTCAACAACACTATCATTGGGCGGTTTACTATCTAGTTTCTCCTCATCAACCTCCCCAAACTTAGCTTGTTGACTAATGGGTTTGACATTGTCAACAATATTCACTGAAACTATCGGTGTGGGTGGTGGGTTCATACTAAACTCAGTTTGATAGGTTACACTCTTTCCTCTATCCTTCAAAACTAGTTTTCCTATTTTCCAATCTGTTAAAGCACATGCAGTTGCTAAGAATGGTCTACCTAAAATAATAGGTACAAACTTATCTTCTTTCATGTCTACAACTACAAAGTCAGCTAGAAACTCAAGTTCACCTGTTTTTACTATTAAGTTTTCAGCAATCCCTATAGGTTTATTAACCGACTGATCAATGAATCTAATGCCTGAATTGGTGGGTTTAAGTTCACCTAAGTTCAAATGCGAGTAAATGGAATAAGGCATGAGATTTATACTTGCACCTGAGTCAGCTAATGATCTAAGAATTTCAGATTCATTAAGCTTACAAGGTACTATGAACGGTCCAGGATCACCTAACTTAGGTGGCAATTCATTCTTTTTCACAATAGCAGCACATTCTGCTTTAAGAAACGCAGATGATGCCTGCTCACACACTCCTTCTTTTGCCATCAAATCATTCAAGAATTTCCCATAGTTTGGCATACCTGCAACAACATCAACCAAAGGTACATTTACACAGATATTATCCGTATTTAAAGGCTTACAATGATTCTCCTTTGGTTTTTCGGATGCAAGTGCTTGTGGGTATGGAATGGGTTCTTTATAGTCTTCCACTTTAGGTGCTTGCTTCACCGTATCTTCCGCTTCTTCTTTGATCATCTTCAAATCATCATCAACCCTAAATTCGGAAGGCTCGGTGGTTTCAATTTTCTGCACTTCCGCATGATTTCCCGACATCAACCTCATCAAATAATCACCATACTCGGGAGTTATGTCACCAACTCGGATCTCTTCATCTTCACATGTTATACTTTTCACACTTTCAACTCGGGTATCATCCATCTCTTGATAAGGAGTGTAATCCGCCATATTGGATAAATCAGAAAATATAAACTCATCACACTCTTCATCATCATCTTCACACCCAAGAGTAAAAATAGGACTATGCTCCGGTGTTTTGAAATTTGCTTCATCCTCACAGAAACTATAAATAGCATTCACTTGTGAATATGCTGGGGCTTGAGGATCATTATTCTTTAGTATAAACGGAGGGTTACTTGCAATTGGTGGTCTCTCTGCTAGTAACTGTGAGATCCTTCCAACATCTCTTTCTAAAATCTGAATCGTGGCTTGTTGATTTCGAATTTGCTGAGTTTGGAGCTCTGCATTTTGCTCATGCTTAACCATAAAATCTCTTAAGAGATCTTCTAAACCAGATTTCCTCTCGGGTTGAGGTTGCATAATTGCTAATGGTTGTGGTTGCATGAGTGCTAGTGGTTGTGGTTGATTGTGTTGGAAATTATTTTGATAATTTCGTTGAGGTTGATTTCGGTTATTATAACCTGGTGGCGGATTTCTTTGATTTTGCTTTGGGAAATTCCGGTTGTTTTGGTAACCTGGATTTCCTCCTTGATAGTTATTGTTATTTTGATAGTTATTATTTGATCCTGAAGGTCCTCCTGCTTGATAGCTGTTTATAGGAGGATACTTTCGATTGTTTGCTTCTATAGCTGGAAAATCGCTAAAGTTCATTTCACCTTTTCGTAAGTAACCTAAGAAATTTGCTTGCTCTTCCATTGTACTTTGATCACAATCTCTAGTAAGATGGGGACCTTGGCATAGTTCACATCCTACTCTAATAGCATGCATTTCCTTGGTTACTTTCTCGATTTGTCTTGCTTGATTTGCTATTTGAACTTTTAAAGAAGCAATTTCATCATTGCTTTCGATACTAGCAACATTTGATGATCTAGAGAATTCTATTTCTTGATGCCAGTTATGAGAATGGGACGCTAAATCAGCAATGATTGTATGAGCGTCTTCAGGTGTTTTCTTCATGATCGAACCTCCGGCTGCAACATCTATATCTTTTCTAGTTGTCACATTGACTCCTTTATAGAATATTTGGACCTTTTGGAATGTATTCAACCCGTGTTGAGGACATATTCGAAGCATTTTATTGAATCGGGTCCAAGCTTCATAAAGAGTTTCATTAGGCTTTTGTTTAAAGTGATTTATGTCACTTTGTAATTTTGCTGCTTTTGAAGCAGGAAAGAATTCTGACAAAAATTTATCCATCATATCATTCCAGTTTTCAATATAACCTTCTGGTAATGAGTCTAGCCAATCTCTTGCATCATCTTTTAAGGACCATGGAAAGATTTTTAAACATGCAACTTCATCGGTGACATCTTTGATTTTGAAAAGCTTGCAAATGCTTACAAACTTACGAAGATGCTCGTTAGCATCCTCATTTGGGGCTCCACCGAATTGACATGTATTAGTTACCATGTGTAAAAATTGACCTTTTATTTCAAAGCCATCACTCATCGTGGGTTGGATGATTGCGTGGCCTTGACCTTTTCTTGTGGCCTTCATTAATGCTTCCATCGTTTGATTTGTATCAGCCATTTCTTCTTCTTCTTTAATAATCGGCTCTATGATTGGTTGAATTATTGGTTCAGAGTCGGATTCTAAGAAAAGTGACTCTAAATTTTTAGCAAGAGATTCTACTTCTTGAGCTCTTAAGCGTTCGTGGAATTTTCTTTCAGGTTCAGGATGTGAAGGTGTTAATTCAGCGTTGGAGGAACGTAAGTTCATACATTAATTTCTTTTATGAAATCACAACACTGAAGGTTTATCTATGGTTACCTATTTGTTTCTCTTTTTTAGTATTTTTCGGTGTTTTAAAATTACTAGTACTTCCTATTTCTTTTTGTTGTTTTTGTCCTTTATTAATTCTTTGAGATTCCGGATTAAGTTTAATGAGTTTAAGATTGAACGGATCATACAATTTGGGAAATTGTACAAAGAACTAAAGGATTTATTCAAAAACTTTGAACTTTCTTGGAAATGAATTTCCTCGAGAGGATCGAATAACATAAAAACAATGATAAAAACCTTTAAACAAACAGATTATCCTTCTGATTTTTGCCCACGTTTCGAATAGCCAAAAGATGCAGCAGAGGGGCAGGATCCTTCAAAGACCAATAAAATTGGTGATCCAACAACCCGGTCCACGTACAAATCCAACTATTACTACGAACCAGAAAAATTATCTATTTATTTAACTGCCAACTCCCCGGCAGCGGCGCCAAAAAGTTGATGATGCGAAAACGTAACCTTTTTTTATGAACGGATTTGAGTTGTTTTGTTACACGAATTGATTTATTGTATATGTGGTAATTTATTTGATTTTAGTTTGATTTCCACACACATATAGGCAACTAGTCCTATCCACGTAGTTTAGTTTGTCGGTAAATCCGATTCGTTCCACAGGGAGATGGAGTGTTTAATGGTTTTTAATAGTCTTTGATGTCAAACTTAATTAAAGAGGGTTTTAGATTAGGAAAATTATAATATAACAGAGAAAGAAAATAACTTAAACTAATTTACAAAATAAAATTACAAGATTACAATAATTAACTTAAAAAGGAACTAAATGAAAATAAACTAATTATGATGCATTAATTATGTTACTAAATGGTAATTAGTAAAATAGTAATTTTTAATGAAACTATATATTTAGAATTTTGTTTTGAGCAATTATAATGGAAATTTATTTAAATTAACTAAATGACATTTTTAATAAAACTAATACAAATTAAAAGGAAATTAATTAATTAGCTAATTATAAAATAGTTACAATTTATAAACTTATAATGATTAATACTAATTTTAGGATTAAAACATGTATTTAAGTATTTTAAATAACTTTAACTAATTAACTTAATTAAAATAACTAAAATAACTAATAACCTAAATATATATAATTAAATAATTAAAACCCTAAATTTAACCCTACTGTTACTGTAGCCGCGTTTAAGCCTTACGCGATTCGTGTGATGATACACGATTCGTGTATGTGTAAAAGTATGTGACAGATTACTGTTACGAAAAATAATTGTTTTTATGTATTTTTATATTTTAAAACGATAATTCGTAAATAATAATGATAATACTTTTATAAGAAATATAAATAAGATAAATGGGAGTGTTTACTTAATTGTGTCACCCCTAGGTCCATGGATTGTTTTAAGTTTACGCCCTATTTAAAATGTTCTAGTATCAAACTTTACATTTTTCTCTCGAATAAATATAAGGTTACAACTTAACTAAATAAAATCTAATTTTCATTGGATTCTTTTTAGAAAGCTACTATTCCCTAAGTATTTAAATTGAGACCTAGCCTAGTTTTGACCTTCGACAATACCCAAATTATAACGGTTTCCCTTTTTATAATTTCACTGTCATGTAATTTATTGATATCACCCAAACCACCGAAGTTTATTTCTAAATTGGTGTTAATAACTTATCCATAAATTCGTCTAGATCACTTTTAATGTTGAAGCTTAATTTATGTAAATAAAAATAACTTTCGTTAATTGAATTTAATAAATTAAGTGGCAAGGGTTAAATATCTAATTACATAAAAATGGTTCTTTTAACTAGGCTCAATATTAAAAATACTAAAGTTACATTTTAACTTTTACTAATGGTAACAATCCATTTCACTAGGGGCTCTACATTTAAGCAAACACTAGGGAAATTTAGCTACTCATTACACTAAGGTAGACATAAAAATATAGATATGCAAACATAATAACAACGCTAATTTTAACAGAGTAAACTTACTAAAATATCTTCACTTGCATTAACTTCAAACGGTAGAAAAATTACAATAATAACACCCCTTTCACGCGTACAATAACACCCTTAATCACGAACAATACCCCCTTAATAGTTGAAACTATTTTACAGCGTAATAAAATTGACAATATATTTTAACTATAGTAATTATTATGTAAACTTGTGTATTCTCTGTGTCTTCAACTTCTGAACGTACTCCGTATTTATGCTTGACTTGAAGTAGTAGGTAGGTTCAAAAAGCTTCCATTTGCTACAGCACTATCAAAAAGAAAGGTTTTAAAACTCAAAAGTAGCCGCCCCTTATCTGATGAATGATTAAATTCGGCCTAACATTACACGATTCGTGTATGGCTACACTATTCGTGTAAGAACAAATATTCTACACGATTCGTGTAGACCTACACTATTCGTGTAAGAGTAAAAGCAGTTTTCTTTATTTTTCTTTTTTGTTCGTTCTCTGTTGATCCCGTGTTGACGTGTTCTGACTTGGCACTTTACATTTTAACTCTTTTCTTCATCTATCTTGTACTTTCATTCGGATAAACGTTTCTTGATATAAATCTGGTTAAAACTATCGTTTTATCGTCGAATCTTCAAATAGTAAGCTCTTATCCACTTTTGTCGTTTTTCTCGTGAAATGCGCATTGAATGTCTTTGTAGATGATAAAAACCTATGAAATATAAGTGATATTGCGTCGAATAATATGTATGTTTAGAGCAATATCAGAGGCCTATAGGCTTGAGATCACTGTTCCTGAAATGCTGAATCTAAGAGCAGCAGGGAAACTAGAAAGAATATGCCAAATCAGATTGTTGTATCATCCTCTTGACCAACAACTCTACATTGATGCTATGGATTTCAATATTGATATTGGTATGTACTTATCAAACAGTGGCCAAAGACTCCATAATGATGAGGAGAAGGCTCTCTTTTATGAGGTTGTGCAGTTAGGTATGGACTTAAGGCAATATTGTGATGCCATGACTACTAATGAAGGCAGACAATTAATTGCAACAGCAAAATCCCTGAACATCACTGTGAATGAATACATTACAAGTGTTCAACTTGAACAACAAAGAATGGATGATGCTGAGTATGCTGAAAGGCTGAGGCTTAGGGAGCAAGAAGCTAAACTGGCTGCTGACAGAAAACTAGAAGCTGCATCTCTCAAGTTAGCAAAAGCTATAGTTAAAGCTCATGACAAGGTCTTTGATAAACTGGAATCTGCTGAGAAGGCCCCTACAGAAGCTCCAGAAGAAACTAAAAGAACTAAAGAACTAACTGATCATTTCTTCAGGAGTAAGTATGTTGATATGATGACCAGAAGATCTAATCCTGGTAAGATCATCAAGGTTCATAAAGGTACAAGAAGGACCTTCAGTGTCAGCAGAGACAATAATGTCTATGAGAGGGTAGATTACACTAATCTAATAACATTTAGATTTAGTGAATGGATGGAGATACTGCAGTACTTCATTGGTAAAGGTCAAAGTAATGTCAGAGACACATTGAAACCTGAATTACAAGACCTATTTGATAAAGCAGTCAAGTATGGGAATGCACCATTGGTGAAAGTAGAAGAAGTACTGGCTCAAAAGTTTGAAAGAAAGAAATCCATTGGTGCTGGCCCACACAGAAGAGATCCCATCATTCTACCTCCTTAAATACCAGTATTTGACATGAAAGACTTGCCTGAGCTGTTCCCTGAAGCCTGGGCAGCTGTTAAGGTTAAAGAAGAAGAGCTATCTGATGAAGAAAAAGAGAAGGATATAGATAAAGATAGATAGTCTTCTTATGTTGAAATTGTATCTTCTGTTATTTCATAATTCATTATACTGTCTTGTAATTTTTGAATATATTTTGTTGTAATGAATGTGAAATAAGTTTATCTTCAAAATCATATCAATTTATAAGATATAGATAACTCAGCAAAAGATCCCAAAAATAAACCAAAAGGGACAAATTTTACTGCCTATATTCTTTAGGTCCTTTAGTGCTGGCTTTAGTGTTTTTCTCTTTATGTTATAGGTTTTGTCATCATCAAATAGGGGGAGATTGTTGAGTCCCCAAAGTAATTAAGGATTTAATTATGACAAAACAGCAAATATGTACACTAAAGTGTTATGTGCAGCCAGCTCAGGTTTGTTTATGTATAAACAGCAAATATTGATGTGTCGAGTGTTTAGTATGCTGCCTGGTCTACCAGTGTAGTGACCCGAACTTTTCCATGTTTATATATATATTAAATGAAATTGTTATTTACATGATTAAGTTTTTCCAAAATGTTAAGCAATCAAACTTGTTAAGACTTGATTAATTTAAATAGGTTTCATATAGACAATTGACCACCCAAGTTGACCGGTAATTCACGAAAAGTTAAAACTTGTAAAAACTATACGATGACATATATATGGTTATATATATAGTTAACATGATTTTATTATAAGTATGTATCTCATTAGGTATTTTAACAATGAGTTATATACATAAAAATGAGACTATTAATTTAAGAAACTCGAAAACGATATATATATAACGATTATCGTTATAACAACGTCTTACTAGGTACATATGAATCATATTAAGATATTGATACACTTGGTTAATTATGTTAAATGATAAGTAAATATATTATTAAGTGTATTAACAATGAAATACATATGTAAAAATAAGACTACTAACTTAATGATTTCGAAACGAGACATATATGTAACGATTATCGTTGTAACGACATTTAACTGTATATATATCATACTAAGATATATTATATATCATAATATCATGATAATATAACAATTTAACATCTCATTTGTTATAATAAATAATGGGTTAACAACATTCAACAAGATCGTTAACCTAAAGGTTTCAAAACAACATTTACATGTAACGACTAACGATGACTTAACGACTCAGTTAAAATGTATATACATGTAGTGTTTTAATATGTATTCATACACTTTTGAAAGACTTCAATACACTTATCATAATACTTCTACTTAACAAAAATGCTTACAATTACATCCTCGTTCAGTTTCATCAACAATTCTACTCGTATGCACCCGTATTCGTACTCGTACAATACACAACTTTTAGATGTATGTACTATTGGTATATACACTCCACTGATCAGCTATTAGCAGCCCATGTGAGTCACCTAACACATGTGAGAACCATAATTTGGCAACTAGCATGAAATATCTCATAAAATTACAAAAATATGAGTAATCATTCATGACTTATTTACATGAAAACAAAATTACATATCCTTTATATCTAATCCATACACCAACGACCAAAAACACCTACAAACACTTTCATTCTTTAATTTTATTCATCTAATTGATCTCTCTCAAGTTCTATCTTCAAGTTCTAAGTGTTCTTCATAAATTCCAAAAGTTCTAGTTTCATAAAATCAAGAATACTTCCAAGATTGCAAGTTTACTTCCAAGTTTTCTAAATCCATTCCAAGTAATCATCCAAGATCAAGAAACCTTTGTTACTTACAGTAGGTTATATTTCTAATACAAGGTAATAATCATATTCAAACTATAATTCAATTTCTATAACTATAACAATCTTATTTCGAGTGAAAATCTTACTTGAAATTGTTTTCGTGTCATGATTCTGCTTCAAGAACTTTCAAGCCATCCAAGGATCCTTTAAAGCTAGATCTATTTTTCTCATTTCCAGTAGGTTTATCCAAGGAACTTGAGGTAGTAATGATGTTCATAACATCATTCAATTCATACATATAAAGCTATCTTATTCGAAGGTTTAAACTTGTAATCACTAGAACATAGTTTAGTTAATTCTAAACTTGTTCGCAAATAAAAGTTAATCCTTCTAACTTGACTTTTAAAATCAACTAAACACATGTTCTATATCTATATGATAAGCTAACTTAATGATTTAAAACCCGGAAACACGAAAAACACCGTAAAACCGGATTTACGCCGTCGTAGTAACACCGCGGGCTGTTTTGGTTTAGTTAATTAAAAACTATGATAAACTTTGATTTAAAAGTTGTTATTCTGGGAAAATGATTTTTATTATGAACATGAAACTATATCCAAAAATTATGGTTAAACTCAAAGTGGAAGTATGTTTTCTAAAATGGTCATCTAGACGTCGTTCTTTCGACTGAAATGACTACCTTTACAAAAATGACTTATTTTTCGACTATAAACCTATATTTTTTCTGTTTATATTCATAAAATAGAGTTCAATATGAAACCATAGCAATTTTATTCACTCAAAACGGATTTAAAATGAAGAAGTTATGGGCAAAACAAGATTGGATAATTTTTCTCATTTTAGCTACGTGAAAATTGGTAACAAATCTATTCCAACCATAACTTAATCAACTTCTATTGTATATTATGTAATCTTGAGATACCATAGACACGTATACAATGTTTTGACCTATCATGTCGACACATCTATATATATTTCGGAACAACCATAGACACTCTATATGTGAATGTTGGAGTTAGCTATACACGGTTGAGGTTGATTCCAAAATATATATAGTTTGAGTTGTGATCAATACTGAGATACATATACACTGGGTCATGGATTGATTCAAGATAATATTTATTGATTTATTTCTGTACATCTAACTGTGGACAACTAGTTGTAGGTTACTAACGAGGACAGCTGACTTAATAAACTTAAAACATCAAAATATATTAAAAGTGTTGTAAATATATTTTGAACATACTTTGATATATATGTATATATTGTTATAGGTTCGTGAATCAACCAGTGGCCAAGTCTTACTTCCCGACGAAGTAAAAATCTGTGAAAGTGAGTTATAGTCCCACTTTTAAAATCTAATATTTTTGGGATGAGAATACATGCAGGTTTTATAAATGATTTACAAAATAGACACAAGTACGTGAAACTACATTCTATGGTTGAATTATCGAAATCGAATATGCCCCTTTTTATTAAGTCTGGTAATCTAAGAATTAGGGAACAGACACCCTAATTGACGCGAATCCTAAAGATAGATCTATTGGGCCTAACAAACCCCATCCAAAGTACCGGATGCTTTAGTACTTCGAAATTTATATCATATCCGAAGGGTGTCCCGGAATGATGGGGATATTCTTATATATGTATCTTGTTAATGTCGGTTACCAGGTGTTCACCATATGAATGATTTTTATCTCTATGTATGGGATGTGTATTGAAATATGAAATCTTGTGGTCTATTGTTACGATTTGATATATATAGGTTAAACCTATAACTCACCAACATTTTTTTTGACGTTTAAAGCATGTTTATTCTCAGGTGAATAATAAGAGCTTCCGCTGTTGCATACTAAAATAAGGACAAGATTTGGAGTCCATGTTTGTATGATATTGTGTAAAAACTGCATTCAAGAAACTGATTTCGATGTAACATATTTGTATTGTAAACCATTATGTAATGGTCGTGTGTAAACAGGATATTTTAGATTATCATTATTTGATAATCTACGTAAAGATTTTTAAACCTTTATTTATGAAATAAAGGTTATGGTTTGTTTTAAAAATGAATGCAGTCTTTGAAAAATGTCTCATATAGAGGTCAAAACCTCGCAACGAAATCAATTAATATGGAACGTTTTTAATCAATAAGAACGGGACATTTCAGTTGGTATCCGAGCGTTGGTCTTAGAGAAACAGAAAATTTGCATTAGTGTGTCTTATCGAGTTTGTTAGGATGCATTAGTGAGTCTGGACTTCGACCGTGTTTTCTTTAAAAATGATTGCTTAACATTTTTGTTGGAAACTATATATTATTAACATGTATATATTATGTGATATATTAATCTCTTAACATGTTTGATATTGTGTGATAGATGTCTACCTCTAGCACAAATCCCATTGACTCACCTAATAATAATGTGAAGGTATTTCATATGCCCGAGAGACATATTAAATTAACGTGGCTAATACGTTTTGATCCAAGTCGGGTCATACCCAATAACAAACTTACCGACACCTTATTTGTATTTGATTTTAACGATTGAATCGTTGATTAAATACGCGACACTTGAACTTTAAGAAAAATGGTTTTCTTAAATAATACTTGATGTGTGTATATATATAATTTATGGAAAATTATATAATGAGGATTTAATTATTTATAGGTTAAATAATTAATGAAGTTATGTTACATTTTATATAATTGGTTTTATAAAATGTACAAAACAAATAATGTGCAAGTTTATAAAATAAATTTTATAAAATTCTAGTTTTATATAATCTAAGGGAACTAGTTATATAAAATCTAATTTTTTATAAAACCTATTTTATTAATATAACTTGAAGTAGTGGCATGGGAGTTGAAGTGCACATGCTAGAGATTCCATCTTTTAGCCATGCCTTCCCATTTCCATATACATGCATGTTGACTCCCTTTGAAACACACACATACAATTATAGTTCAAAAAAAACTGCAAAAAAGCTCTAAAAACTGCAGCTGTTGGCCGTGGGTTTTCAAGAGGATTAAGGGGTTCTTAATTTGATTTTGAAAGTCCATATCAAGTGTAAATTAAATCCTAACCAAAGCTAGGGTGTTGGTGCACAAGTTTGGGGTATAACTACTTGAGGTTTCATAGTTTTGGAGCTCCATTCATCATCATCTTCATCATCATCTATCAACAAGCTAGGAGAAGGTATAAACACTTTTCTTACTTGTAGTTTGTAAGTATGTTTCACAACTTGATCCTAATTGGGATTTAACTTTAATTGGTTAAAGATTAACATGTTCTAAAATGGTAATTACATGCTTCCGCTTTTAATTGATTCCTAAATGGTTTTAAGTATAATGGAACTTGTTAAATCCCAACAATGGTATCTAGAGCCGAAGTTGTTGAAATATGCTTCGAGATGGTTTTTGAACTCACCATAACTTTGCATTTTATGTACATGCATGATAATAAAATGCAAAAATTAATGGATTTGGGTGGGTTAGTCTTTTGGCCGAATTTATGGGTGTTCCAAAATGGTTTTGGGTTTGCCATTTGGTTAATATTTGGTGATATTTTGATGTTCACAATCATAGCCAAGACCTTGTGGTTGAATGAATGTTTGTTTGGTTGATTTATGATTCATTTGGTATGTATTATCATTCATTCAAAAGGCATGTAATAATTATTCATTTGGTTGTAATATTTATTATTTTGGTTATGTAATTTATTTTATATTTGGTATGTAAAATAGATTAGGTTGTATTTTCATTTTCTAGACAAAATGTATTAGGATATATTTTGTAAAATGATGAAGATGATGAAGACTTGAAGAAGCATTTGGATGCAAGATTAAGTGGGAGGTTAAAACCTCCTACTTTGTGTTATTACCCTTAACCGGTGGCATTTGTTTTCGGCTAAACAAATGTCTACCAAAAATGGCTTGATTGTGAACATATGATTTTGCATGCGTGGTTGTTTTGTATGATTATGTGGATTGTATGTTTGTATGCTACAAGTTAATCACAAAAGTTAACAACAAACTAAAATGGCAATTTAAATTGGTTAAAATTGACATTATTAACGACATGTAAAACGTCAATTTAAATGGTTAAATTAAAAACGGCTAAAAGGACATTAATAAACGGTTATTAAGGACATGATAAGGATCATAAATATAAAATGGTTTATATTAAGTAATTGGCTTAATTACAAGACATGAAAATGGTTTTTCATAAGTACCATGCACTAAATGCATGTTGGTGTATGGTATAAAAGTTTTCTCAAACTAGAATTAACGAAAACTCAAAATCCCTTACTTACAAGGCAAACAAGTTAAACGCCATCCTTTTGTGGAAACACTTAGACGTATTAGGAAACTCTTGATGGGATAAAGGTCACCTAACCGCCATGAGCGAACTAATATGAATAAGGTACACTTCGCATACATGTGGGATAAAGGTCACCTAACCACTTGTATGTTAAGTCTACATGTTTACACAAGTAGGACGACTTGATTTGGGAATCATGAACTTAGGGTCACCGAAGCATGATAAACAAATAGGCGTTGATGGGATAAATATGCCATGCAAAAGGATTGCATGATCCCATGACTTAGAAGTTGCAAAAGGATTGCAATTGTCATATAATGACTACCTAGCTAAATCAAATAACGGGATAAAGGTCACCTAACCGAAATTTGATTTACCGTTGGATTCTAATATTTAATAAGTCAATTAAAATTTAAAAGGGTATTGAATGTTAAATTAAAATCGATACTTAAACGAACTTTGTTAATTTTGTAGATGGCCGCTAATAACAACAACAACATGAACAACGCACCACTTAACTTTAACAACCTATCGTTGCGGTCTCTCCTCGAGAAAGACAAACTCAACCATACAAACTTTATGGATTGGTTCCGCAATCTTCGGATTGTCCTCAAACAAGAGGATAAAATGTATGTGCTTGAAGACCCCATTCCCGATCAACCGAATGAGAATGATGTGGAGGCAATGGTCTCTTACGATAAGTATTGCCACGACTCCCTTCAAGTCTCATGCTTAATGCTTGGGACTATGATACCCGAACTCCAAAAGGATTTCGAACATCATAGTGCATACGACATGATAACGCAATTGAAGGAGATGTTCCTCCAACAAGCGCGTGTCGAGCGCTTCGAAACGGTTCGGGCGCTACATGCTTGTCGTATGGATGATACCCAATCGGTTTCATCTTATGTACTTAAGATGAAAAGCCTTATCGATCGTGCTAACCGTCTTAACCTAAACATATCAAATGAGTTAGCCACCGATCTTATCCTTAACTCCCTATCAAAAAGGTTTGATCAATTTGTAATTAATTACAATATGAATGGGATGGATAAGAGCATAGGTGAGCTTCACGGTACGCTTAGAACGGCGGAAACTAGCATGGGTAAAAGGGCTTTACCCGTGTTAGCAATCGATCAAGGTGGGTCAAAAGGTAACACCTCTAAGCCAAAGGTGGCCAAGAGAAAAGGACCCGCCCATCAAGGCAAAGGGAAAGGGAAGATGGTTACCCCAACCATCAACAAGGCTAAGAAGCAAAAGGTAGCCGAGAAGGCAAACCCCAAAGAAGACCCATGTTTCGGTTGCGGTGAGATGGGTCATTGGAAACGAAACTGTCCGGTCTACCTTAAGGAGTTGAAGGACAAGAGGGATGCAGGGCAAACCTCAGGTAATATATATATGGTATATATAGAGCTAAGTATTACTTCTTCTAATACATGGGTATTAGACACTGGATGTGGAACTCATATTTGCAATTCTTTGCAGGGGTTCAAAAGAAGTGATCATAAGGCGGGAACATCAAGTCTCTATATGGGCAATGGTGCAAAGGTGCATGTTAAAGCTCAAGGAGATTTTATTTTGAAGCTTCCAAGTGGATTGGAACTTATTTTAGAAAATGTTTTGTATGCTCCGGATTTGTGTAGAAACATTATTTCTATTTCTCGCTTAAAACAATGTGGTTACGTTGTTAATTTTATTGATGATGATATTCATGTTTCTAAAGATAATGTATTCTATTTCAAGGCTTCGCCTTCAAATGGAATTTATGAATTGGTTCATGATGACACATCATCTAGTAGCTCAATGTACCATACAAGCACCAAGAAACTCAAAAAGGATTTGAGTGATTCCTACTTATGGCATTGTCGCCTTGGTCACATAAACAAGAACCGAATACATACACTTCAAAAGAATGGACTTTTGAAATCAAATGAAATGGATTCGTTTGAAGTATGTGAATCTTGTTTACAAGGCAAGATGACTAAAGCACCTTTCAAAGGGACCTATGAAAGGGCTAAAGATTTATTGGGATTAATACATTCGGATGTATGTGGACCCTTTAAACCCATGACTAGGAAAGGTGAAAGATACTTTGTTACTTTCATTGATGACTTTAGTCGTTTCGGATATGTCTACTTATTAAGACACAAGGACGAAACGTTTGAAGCATTCAAAGAATATCAAAACGAAGTACAAAATCAACTCAATAAGACAATTAAGGTACTACGTACCGATAGAGGAGGTGAATACCTAAGCGATGCCTTCCAAGATCATCTTAGGAGTTGTGGGATTATCTCACAACTTACTCCACCCGGAACACCCCAACTTAATGGAGTTTCCGAAAGGAGGAACCGAACCCTAATGGATATGGTTCGATCTATGATGGCAAGAAGCTCGTTGCCTCTATCATTTTGGGGTTATTGTCTAAGCTCCGCGGCTCGTATTTTAAATATGGCCCCAACCAAGAAGGTGGAACGAACTCCTCATGAGATGTGGTTTGGAAAACCTCCTTCTCTTTCATACTTGAAAGTATGGGGATGTGAAGCTTATCCTAAGCGTTATGTAGCAAATAAGCTACATACTCGATCCACAAAGTGTATCTTCATAGGATATCCCAAAGATGACATGGGATATTACTTCTATGATCCATCCGAGCAAACCGTATTTGTTGCTCGGAAAGCGGAATTCCTTGAAACCAAGTTCCTTATGGAAGGTGATGGTGAAAGGAAGATAGATCTTGTAGAGGTACAAGATCAAGCCGATGATACACAATTGGTTGGCACTAGTACTCAACATGAGGATGTTGAAAATGATCAAATAGATGATCAAGGTACACAAGACGTTCGAAGATCTAGTAGGATTAGTAATCCTCCCGAGAGATATGGGTTTCTCGTGGAAGGTTGCTATACGGTTGATTTGGATGAACCGACAAACTACAAAGATGCTTTATCAAGGATTGATAAAGATAAATGGCAGGAAGCCATGAACGCCGAGATGCAATCCATGTATGAAAACCAAGTTTGGGAACTTGTTGAGCAACCTCCTAGCTTTAAGCTAGTTGATTGCAAGTGGCTTTTCAAGAAGAAAACCGACATACATGGAAACTTGGATACATACAAAGCTAGACTTGTAGCAAAAGGTTTCACTCAAACTCAAGGGGTTGATTATGATGAAACTTTCTCGCCAGTGGCAATGCTAAAGTCTATTAGGATATTATTTGCCATTGCTGCTCACTATGACTATGAAATATGGCAAATGGATGTCAAAACCGCTTTCCTAAATGGATATCTTGAGGAAGATGTCTATATGGTACAGCCCGAAGGTTTTGTTGATCCGAAAAATCCTAAAAAGGTATGCAAGTTGAAGAAATCAATCTACGGATTGAAACAAGCATCTAGAATGTGGAATCATCGCTTTAATGAAGAGGCAAAGAAATTTGGCTTCATTAAAAATGGTGATGAAGCTTGTGTGTACAAGAAGGCTAGTGGGAGCTCTATAATGTTCCTTGTGCTATATGTGGATGATATATTATTATTTGGGAATGATATTACCACAATGCAAGGAGTCAAAACTTGGCTAAAGAGTTGCTTCTCCATTAAGGATCTTGGAGATGCACAATACATATTGGGGATAGGGATCTATAGGAATAGATCCAAGAGATTGATAGGTTTAAGTCAAAGTACATACATTGATAAAATCTTGAAAAGGTTCAAGATGGAAAACTCTAAGAAAGGTTTGGTACCTATTCAAAGAGGAACCGTTCTCAATTCATCTCAGTGTCCTACCACGAAAGATGAACAAGAGAGAATGAAGAAAGTCCCATACGCATCTGCTATTGGGTCTATCATGTATGCAATGATATGTACTAGACCGGATGTGTCATGCGCTCTAAGCTTGACAAGTAGATACCAGAACAACCCAGGAAATTGTCATTGGATTGCTGTTAAAAGCATATTGAAATACCTTAGGAGGACTAAGGATATGTTTCTAATATATGGGTCTGGTGAGGAGGAACTCGCTGTAAAAGGTTACGTGGACGCGAGTTTCCAAACTGATCGAGATGACTCTCGATCACAATCCGGTTATGTCTTCATGTTAAATGGTGGTGCGGTCTCTTGGAAGAGTTCGAAACAGGAGGTTGTTGCGTTATCCACTACAGAGTCGGAGTACATTGCCGCCTCACTGGCAGCTCAGGAAGCTGCATGGATGAAGAAATTCATCGACGACTTAGGAGTGGTCCCTTCCATTCAGGACCCTCTTGAGATCTTTTGTGACAACGAGGGTGCGATTGCTCAAATCAAGGAACCTCGTGCTCATCAAAAGACTCGTCACATTGAGCGGAGATTCAACTACATCAGGGATGAGGTTGAAAAGGGAAAGATATGTATTCACAAAGTTCACACAGATCATAATGTTGCGGATCCACTCACGAAGCTTTTACATGGGCCAAAACATGAGGGACATGTTTGTGCGTTAGGGCTTCGATATTCTAGTGATTGGAATTGATCTACTTTATGTATTGTAACGGAACGAATTAGTTCAAACTCATTAATATAATTATGGTATTAATTTAATTATGAGTCATGTTCCAATTTAGCATATTTCATCCATGAATAAATTATTATTCTAAATTCCGTAGTTGATCACATTTGTGGGAACAAGTGTGAGGTTTAGACTATTATGAACTCGGATTGGTATACATTCATAAGTTGAATGTGGGGCAAGGTTGCAACCAAGGTTCATAGATATTTGTGGGAAACAAATATTGGAAGACCCGCTCTCAAGAATTACTGTATAGAACTTTTGTGGTTGATCACATGTAATCTTGAGTAAAGGAGAATATCATTGTATCCTCTGACCTGAGATACATATTGGGTTCGGAAATTCACCAAGTACTGTGCCTTGATTCTTTCCTTCGCTATTCTGAAACATGGTAGTACATAAGGAAGAACTCAGGTATATTACAAAGTGTATATCTAGGACGTATGTAGTCAAGATGGAATTTGTCCCTCTTATTCGTTGAGAGTCAGATGTCTAAGGCCTGAAAAGTTAAATCTATAAGAGAGTGATCACTCTGTATCTCTTGGATTTAACATGACATCTAGGACGAAAGGAAATAATGAAAGATTCACCTAATCATATTCGAAATGGGAACTCGAAAGGGATGATGTTATTGAATGGCACAAAGTCATAACATATTAGGGGTGATGGACGGTGTGTTAGGCTGTATCCATCACTTGCATTAATTTCTTATGTTTCTCGTGCAAGTGGGAGATTGAAGGTATTTCATATGCCCGAGAGACATATTAAATTAACGTGGCTAATACGTTTTGATCCAAGTCGGGTCATACCCAATAACAAACTTACCGACACCTTATTTGTATTTGATTTTAACGATTGAATCGTTGATTAAATACGCGACACTTGAACTTTAAGAAAAATGGTTTTCTTAAATAATACTTGATGTGTGTATATATATAATTTATGGAAAATTATATAATGAGGATTTAATTATTTATAGGTTAAATAATTAATGAAGTTATGTTACATTTTATATAATTGGTTTTATAAAATGTACAAAACAAATAATGTGCAAGTTTATAAAATAAATTTTATAAAATTCTAGTTTTATATAATCTAAGGGAACTAGTTATATAAAATCTAATTTTTTATAAAACCTATTTTATTAATATAACTTGAAGTAGTGGCATGGGAGTTGAAGTGCACATGCTAGAGATTCCATCTTTTAGCCATGCCTTCCCATTTCCATATACATGCATGTTGACTCCCTTTGAAACACACACATACAATTATAGTTCAAAAAAAACTGCAAAAAAGCTCTAAAAACTGCAGCTGTTGGCCGTGGGTTTTCAAGAGGATTAAGGGGTTCTTAATTTGATTTTGAAAGTCCATATCAAGTGTAAATTAAATCCTAACCAAAGCTAGGGTGTTGGTGCACAAGTTTGGGGTATAACTACTTGAGGTTTCATAGTTTTGGAGCTCCATTCATCATCATCTTCATCATCATCTATCAACAAGCTAGGAGAAGGTATAAACACTTTTCTTACTTGTAGTTTGTAAGTATGTTTCACAACTTGATCCTAATTGGGATTTAACTTTAATTGGTTAAAGATTAACATGTTCTAAAATGGTAATTACATGCTTCCGCTTTTAATTGATTCCTAAATGGTTTTAAGTATAATGGAACTTGTTAAATCCCAACATAATGAAGAGTCGAATATATATTGGACTGATTCACAAATTCCCGAAGAAGAACCGGAAGAAGAATCAGAACCGGAAGAAGAATCAGAATCGGAAGAGGAGGAACCGGAGGAGGAAATAGAACCGGTGGGGGAAATAATAAAACGGTTAAGTAAAAGAAAATCCTCAACCAACCGACCAAGGTTAATTATGGTCAATGGTGTTTCCGCCAAGGAAGCAAAATATTGGGAGGATTACCAATTCTCTGATGAATCGGATTCCGACGAGAATTCCGATGATGTTATAGAAATTACCCCAACTGAATTTAAAAAGGCAAAAGAAAATAATAAGGGAAAGGGCATAAAAATAGAGAAATCTAATTCCAACCCCGATGAACTTTATATGTATCGTCAACCCCCGAAGCCCTTAAGCTGTAACAATGACCCGGGAACCTCTAAACCACCAGGTTTTTCTAAACCATTGTGGAAAACGACAGCTCGTATTAGGGGAACATCATATATCCCTAGAAACTTGGCAAAACGAACCAAAACCGAAGAAGAAGAAACGAGCGAGTCGGAATAAGATAGTTGTATTCGTGTGGTGTAATATATGTAATATAGTGTGCTTATGCTTTATGATATATGTAAAAATTGCTTGTATTAATATGTATTTTTTTATGAATCTAACTCTTGTCTATTTTACAGTATAAAAACACAAAATGGATAGACAACCTAATATTTTAAGAGACCTACCCGGAGACATGATTGATGAAATCTTGTCTAGAGTCGGTCAGAATTCTTCGGCACAACTATTTATGGCGAAATCAGTTTGTAAGACATTCGAAGAACGTTCCAAGAATGTCTTGGTTTATAAGAGACTTTCGTTTGAAAGATGGGGGATATCACATTGGGAAACCCATAAGTTACGATGTGTTTACTTTGACACATATATTGCGGGGAACCCAAATGCTATTTTACGCAACGGGTTAAGAAATTATTTTGACTCAATGTATCCTAATATAGGACTTCATGATTTAGAAAAAGCGGCTAACATGCAACATAAAGAAGCTTGCTATGCTTACGGGTTAGTAATGTTCGCTTCTCACAAAGTGAGAAAAAGAACATCGGGCAACAACTATTAAACAAAACATTCCCACAAGTGACGGAGTCGGTAATTGAGGTAAGAAATGAGGTTCTTAGGTTATTACGAGACTGTTGGTCATTACGTAACCCTCGTCCCTTTGACAACGTTACAACACGCTATCTTATCAATGGCCATAACGGTTATGTTCCACAAGACCAAGGATGGGAAGTAGTCCTAGTAAAACCAGAATGCATGACTTGTTTCTGGATGTATGAATTACGTATCTTTATTGCCTTTGCTGAACGACTTGTGTACTAGCTAGAATTATCTTCACAACTATCTTGTATCAAAGTTATTGTGTGCTATATTTCATGCTTTATGTAAAATAAGCAGTATTGTAAGTTTGTAAAATATTGTATAAAAGTTTGAACGCGAAATATTATTATAATCAGTTTTTCATATAGAATTGTAGTAGTTGAATTGTATATTAGCTACCAAGTATGAACTTAACGGGTAGGTACTACCCGAATTTAAACTTATAAAACGCTAATATGAAGAAAAAGCTTTTATAAATGAGTTCATATTATGCTACGAAATACTATTAACTACTCTTAATATTCTGTATGATTAACTTGTTCCATTTGACTATTTTGAAGAAAATGACACCGACTACTCGACACACCGTGAATATGAATGAAGAGGAATTCTGTACTTTTCTAGCTTCAAACATAGCCGCAGTACAGGCTGCACTACATACCAACAATAACCTTAGATCTAGCAGTACAGGAAATCGTGTAGGATGCACCTACAAAGAATTCACTGCCTGCAAACCTTTGGAATTTGATTGAACCGAAGGACCGATCGGATTGAAACGGTGGACCGAGAAGGTCGAATCGGTGTTTGCCATAAGTAAGTGTACTGAAGAGGACAGGTTCTGCGTTAACATGGTGGAATACCTATCTAGAGCAAGTGGGATAAGATGATGCGTACGCACTACCGTGGTCAGCGTTCAAGCACTTGATGAACGAGAAGTACCGTCCCAGAACCGAGGTCAATAAGCTCAAGACAGAACTTAGAGGGTTACGAACCCAAGGATTTGATATTACCACGTACGAAAGACGATTCACAGAATTCTGCCTATTGTGTCCGGGAGCGTTCGAAGATGAGGAAGAGAAGATCGACGCGTTTGTGAAAGGATTACCGGAAAGAATCCAAGAAGATATAAGTTCACACGAGCCCGCCTCCATACAACAGGCATGTAGAATGGCTCACAAACTAGTGAACCAGATTGAGGAAAGAATTAAAGAACAGACGGCTGAAGAGGCCAATGTGAAGCAAGTCAAAAGAAAGTGGGAGGAAAACGGTGATAAGAATCACCAATACAACAACAACAGCAATTACAATAATAATCGCAACAATTATCCCAACAATCGCAACATCAATCGCAACTACAACAAACGGACCAACAACAACAACAATAACAACAACAACAACAACTACAACAATCATCCTAACAACAATAACAACCGCAACAACAATAACAACAATCAGAAGCAGCTATGCCAAAGGTGTGAAAAGTATCACTCGGGGTTCTGCACCAAATTTTGCAACAAGTGTAAAAGAAATGGTCATAGCGCGGTGAAGTGTGAGGTCTACGGACCAGGGGTTAACAGAACGAAAGGAACAAATGGTGTCGGAACGGGTAATGGCGGAGCAAGTAGTGTCGAAGCAAGTTATGCCAATGTAGTTTGTTATAAATGTGGAAAACTGGGCCACCTTATTAGAAATTGCCCGAACCAGGAGAACACGAATGGACAAGGCCGCGGAAGAGTTTTCAATATTAATGCGGCAGAGGCACAGGAAGACCCGGAGCTTGTTACGGGTACGTTTCTTATTGACAATAAATCTTCTTACGTTTTATTTGATTCAGGTGCGGATAGAAGCTATATAAGTAGAGATTTTTGTGCTAAATTAAGTTGTCCATTGACGCCGTTAGATAGTAAATTTTTACTCGAATTAGCAAACGGTAAATTAATTTCAGCAGATAATATATGCCGGAATCGAGAAATTAAACTGGGTAGCGAAATATTTAAGATTGATTTGATACCAGTAGAGTTAGGGAGTTTTGATGTAATAGTTGGCATGGACTGGCTGAAGAAGGTGAAAGCAGAGATCGTATGTTATAAAAATGCAATTCGCATTGTACGAGAAGAAGGAGAACCCTTAATGGTGTACAGAGAAAAGGGCAACATGAAGCTACATCTTATTAGTAATTTGAAGGCACAAAAACTAATAAGAAAAGGTTGCTATGCTGTTCTAGCACACGTCGAGAAAGTACAAACCGAAGAAAAGAGCATCAATGATGTTTCCGTCGCAAAAGAATTTCCCGATGTATTTCCGAAAGAATTACCGGGACTACCTCCACATCGATCTGTTGAATTTTAAATAGTTCTTGTACCAGGAGCAGCACCAATAGCTCGTGCTCCTTATAGACTCGCACCCAGCGAGATGAAAGAACTACAAAGCCAACTGAAAGAACTATTAGAACGTGGTTTCATTCGACCAAGCACATCACCATGGGGAGCTCCTGTTTTGTTTGTCAAGAAGAAGGATGGTACATTTAGGTTGTGTATTGACTACAGAGAGTTGAACAAACTTACCATCAAAAACCGTTATCCACTGCCGAGAATTGACGACTTATTTGATCAACTACAAGGCTCGTTGGTTTATTCGAAGATCGATTTATGTTCTGGATATCATCAAATGCGAGTAAAGGAGGATGATATTCCAAAAACTGCTTTTAGGACGCGTTATGGTCATTACGAGTTTATAGTTATGCCGTTTGGATTGACTAACAACCAGCTGTGTTCATGGACCTTATGAACCGAGTGTGTGGGCCATATCTTGACAAGTTTGTCATTGTTTTCATCGATGAAATACTTATTTACTCAAAGAATGATCAAGATCACGAAGAACATTTGAGAAAAGTGCTAGAAGTATTGAGGAAAGAAAAACTGTACGCTAAGTTTTCAAAGTGTGCATTTTGGTTGGAAGAAGTTCAATTCCTCGGTCACATAGTGAACAAAGAAGGTATCTAGGTGGACCCGGCAAAGATCGAAACCGTTGAAAAGTGGGAAACCCCAAAAACTCCGAAGCATATACGTCAATTTTTAGGATTGGCTGGTTACTACAGAAGATTCATCCAAGATTTCTCTAAAATAGCAAAACCCTTGACTGCATTAACGCATAAAGGGAAGAAATTTGAATGGAAGGATGAACAAGAGAAGATGTTTCAATTATTGAAGAAAAAGCTAACTACGGCACCTATATTGTCATTGCCTGAAGGGAATGATGATTTTGTGATTTATTGTGACGCATCAAAGCAAGGTCTCAGTTGTGTATTAATGCAACGGACGAAGGTGATTGCTTATGCGTCTAGACAATTGAAGATTCACGAGCAAAATTATACGACGCATGATTTAGAATTAGGCGCGGTTGTTTTTGCATTAAAGACTTGGAGGCACTACTTATATGGGGTCAAAAGTATTATATATACCGACCACAAAAGTCTTCAACACATATTTAATCAGAAACAACTGAATATGAGGCAGCGTAGGTGGATTGAATTGTTGAATGATTACGACTTTGAGATTCGTTACCACCCGGGGAAGGCAAATGTGGTAGCTGACGCCTTGAGCAGAAAGGACAGAGAACCCATTCGAGTAAAATCTATGAATATAATGATTCACACTAACCTTACTACTCAAATAAAGGAGGCGCAACAAGGAGTTTTAAAAGAGGAAAATTTAAAGGATGAAATACCCAAAGGATCGGAGAAGCATCTTAATATTCGGGAAGACGGAACCCGGTATAGGGCTGAAAGAATTTGGGTACCAAAATTTGGAGATATGAGAGAAATGGTACTTAGAGAAGCTCATAAAACCAGATACTCAATACATCCTGGAACGGGGAAGATGTACAAGGATCTTAAGAAACATTTTTGGTGGCCAGGTATGAAAGCCGATATTGCTAAATATGTAGGAGAATGTTTGACGTGTTCTAAGGTCAAAGCTGAACATCAGAAACCATCAGGTCTACTACAACAACCTGAAATCCCGAAATGGAAATGGGAAAACATTACCATGGATTTCATTACTAAATTGCCAAGGACTGCAAGTGGTTATGATACTATTTGGGTAATAGTTGATCGTCTCACCAAGTCAGCACACTTCCTGCCAATAAGAGAAGATGACAAGATGGAGAAGTTAGCACGACTGTATTTGAAGGAAGTCGTCTCCAGACATGGAATACCAATCTCTATTATCTCTGATAGGGATGACAGATTTATTTCAAGATTCTGGCAGACATTACAGCAAGCATTGGGAACTTGTCTAGACATGAGTACTGCCTATCATCCACAAACTGATGGGCAGAGCTAAAGGACGATACAAACGCTTGAAGACATGCTACGAGCTTGTGTTATTGATTTCAGAAACAGTTGGGATCGACATCTATCGTTAGCAGAATTTTTCTACAACAACAGCTACCATTCAAGCATTGAGATGGCGCCGTTTGAAGCATTTTATGGTAGAAAGTGCAGGTCTCGGATTTGTTGGAGTGAAGTGGGGGATAGACAGATTACGGGTCCGGAGATAATACAAGAAACTACTGAGAAAATCATCCAAATTCAACAAAGATTGAAAACCGCCCAGAGTCAACAAAAGAGCTACGCGGACAGTAAAAGAAAAGATATAGAGTTTGAAATTGGAGAAATGGTCATGCTTAAGGTTTCACCTTGGAAAGGCGTTGTTCGATTTGGTAAACGGGGGAAACTAAATCCAAGGTACATTGGACCATTCAAGATTATAGGTCGTGTCGGACCAGTAGCTTACCAACTGGAGCTACCTCAACAACTCGCGGCTGTACATAACACTTTCCACGTCTCAAATTTGAAGAAATGTTTTGCTAAAGAAGATCTCACTATTCCGTTGGACGAAATCCAAATCAATGAAAAACTTCAATTCATTGAAGAACCCGTCGAAATAATGGATCGTGAGGTTAAGAGACTTAAACAAAACAAGATACCGATTGTTAAGGTTCGATGGAATGCTCGTAGAGGACCCGAGTTCACCTGGGAGCGTGAAGATCAGATGAAGAAGAAATACCCGCATTTATTTCCAGAAGATACGTCAACACCTCCAACTGCTTAAAATTTCGGGACGAAATTTATTTAACGGGTAGGTACTGTAGTGACCCAAACTTTTCCATGTTTATATATATATTAAATGAAATTTTTATTTACATGATTAAGTGTTTCCAACATGTTAAGCAATCAAAATTGTTAAGACTTGATTAATTGAAATAGGTTTCATATAGACAATTGACCACCCAAGTTGACCGGTGATTCACGAACGTTAAAACTTGTAAAAACTATACGATGACATATATATGGTTATATATATAGTTAACATGATTTTATTATAAGCATGTATCTCATTAGGTATTTTAACAATGAGTTATATACATAAAAATGAGACTATTAATTTAAGAAACTCGAAAACGATATATATAACGATTATCGTTATAACAACGTCTTACTAGGTACATATGAATCATATTAAGATATTGATACACTTGGTTAATTATGTTAAATGATAAGTAAATATATTATTAAGTGTATTAACAATGAAATACATATGTAAAAATAAGACTACTAACTTAATGATTTCGAAACGAGACATATATGTAACGATTATCGTTGTAACGACATTTAACTGTATATATATCATACTAAGATATATTATATATCATAATATCATGATAATATAACAATTTAACATCTCATTTGTTATAATAATTAATGGGTTAACAACATTCAACAAGATCGTTAACCTAAAGGTTTCAAAACAACATTTACATGTAACGACTAACGATGACTTAACGACTCAGTTAAAATGTATATACATGTAGTGTTTTAATATGTATTCATACACTTTTGAAAGACTTCAAGACACTTATCAAAATACTTCTACTTAACAAAAATGCTTACAATTACATCCTCGTTCAGTTTCATCAACAATTCTACTCGTATGCACCCGTATACGTACTCGTACAATACACAGCTTTTAGATGTATGTACTATTGGTATATACACTCCAATGATCAGCTCTTAGCAGCCCATGTGAGTCACCTAACACATGTGGGAACCATCATTTGGCAACTAGCATGAAATATCTCATAAAATTACAAAAATATGAGTAATCATTCATGACTTATTTATATGAAAACAAAATTACATATCCTTTATATCTAATCCATACACCAACGACCAAAAACACCTACAAACACTTTCATTCTTCAATTTTCTTCATCTAATTGATCTCTCTCAAGTTCTATCTTCAAGTTCTAAGTGTTCTTCATAAATTCCAAAAGTTCTAGTTTCATAAAATCAAGAATACTTCCAAGATTGCAAGTTTACTTCCAAGTTTTCTAAATCCATTCCAAGTAATCATCCAAGATCAAGAAACCTTTGTTACTTACAGTAGGTTATCTTTCTAATACAAGGTAATAATCATATTTAAACTTTAATTCAATTTCTATAACTATAACAATCTTATTTCGAGTGGAAATCTTACTTGAAATTGTTTTCGTGTCATGATTCTGCTTCAAGAACTTTCAAGCCATCCAAGGATCCTTTAAAGCTAGATCTATTTTTCTCATTTCCAGTAGGTTTATCAAAGGAACTTGAGGTAGTAATGATGTTCATAACATCATTCGATTCATACATATAAAGCTATCTTATTCGAAGGTTTAAACTTGTAATCACTAGAACATAGTTTAGTTAATTCTAAACTTGTTCGCAAATAAAAGTTAATCCTTCTAACTTGACTTTTAAAATCAACTAAACACATGTTCTATATCTATATGATATGCTAACTTAATGATTTAAAACCTGGAAACACGAAAAACACCGTAAAACCGGATTTACGCCGTCGTAGTAACACCGCGGGCTGTTTTGGGTTAGTTAATTAAAAACTATGATAAACTTTAATTTAAAAGTTGTTATTCTGGGAAAATGATTTTTATTATGAACATGAAACTATATCCAAAAATTATGGTTAAACTCAAAGTGGAAGTATGTTTTCTAAAATGGTCATCTAGACGTCGTTCTTTCGACTGAAATGACTACCTTTACAAAAATGACTTGTAACTTATTTTTCGACTATAAACCTATATTTTCTCTGTTTAGATTCATAAAATAGAGTTCAATATGAAACCATAGCAATTTGATTCACTCAAAACGGATTTAAAATGAAGAAGTTATGGGTAAAACAAGATTGGATAATTTTTCTCATTTTAGCTACGTGAAAATTGGTAACAAATCTATTCCAACCATAACTTAATCAACTTCTATTGTATATTATGTAATCTTGAGATACCATAGACATGTATACAATGTTTTGACCTATCATGTCGACACATCTATATATATTTCGGAACAACCATAGACACTCTATATGTGAATGTTGGAGTTAGCTATACAGGGTTGAGGTTGATTCCAAAATATATATAGTTTGAGTTATGATCAATACTGAGATACGTATACACTGGGTCGTGGATTGATTCAAGATAATATTTATCGATTTATTTATGTACATCTAACTGTGGACAACTAGTTGTAGGTTACTAACGAGGACAGCTGACTTAATAAACTTAAAACATCAAAATATATTAAAAGTGTTGTAAATATATTTTGAACATACTTTGATATATATGTATATATTGTTATAGGTTCGTGAATCAACCAGTGGCCAAGTCTTACTTCCCGATGAAGTAAAAATCTGTGAAAGTGAGTTATAGTCCCACTTTTAAAATCTAATATTTTTGGGATGAGAATACATGCAGGTTTTATAAATGATTTACAAAATAGACACAAGTACGTGAAACTACATTCTATGGTTGAATTATCGAAATCGAATATGCCCCTTTTTATTAAGTCTGGTAATCTAAGAATTAGGGAACAGACACCCTAATTGACGCGAATCCTAAAGATAGATCTATTGGGCCTAACAAACCCCATCCAAAGTACCAGATGCTTTAGTACTTCGAAATTTATATCATATCCGAAGGGTGTCCCGGAATGATGGGGATATTCTTATATATGCATCTTGTTAATGTCGGTTACCAGGTGTTCACCATATGAATGATTTTTATCTCTATGTATGGGATGTGTATTGAAATATGAAATCTTGTGGTCTATTGTTACGATTTGATATATATATAGGTTAAACCTATAACTCACCAACATTTTTGTTGACGTTTAAAGCATGTTTATTCTGAGGTGAATACTAAGAGCTTCCGCTGTTGCATACTAAAATAAGGACAAGATTTGGAGTCCATGTTTGTATGATATTGTGTAAAAACTGCATTCAAGAAACTGATTTCGATGTAACATATTTGTATTGTAAACCATTATGTAATGGTCGTGTGTAAACAGGATATTTTAGATTATCATTATTTGATAATCTATGTAAAGCTTTTTAAACCTTTATTTATGAAATAAAGGTTATGGTTTGTTTTAAAAATGAATGCAGTCTTTGAAAAATGTCTCATATAGAGGTCAAAACCTCGCAACGAAATCAATTAATATGGAACGTTTTTAATCAATAAGAACGGGACATTTCAACCAGCACAAGGTAGATAGTAGTCTTCAGTTAGCACAGGATGTATGCCCAGCAAATCAAGAATATCAAGTGACTTAGCATAGAAGGACCAGCATAGCTGGTAAGCAACTTACTACACAAGACAGCTATGCTCCAATACAAGCAAAGTGATTTCCTGAGTGGTCTACATACTATTCAACAGAAGTCGAAGATAAAGTTGAATAGAAAAGGACACGTGTTGGCTGCTGACAAGTAACCTTACAAGACCACGTGGGAATGCAGAAGCTTAACGCATGTTCAGATATGTGTTATTCTTTGTCAACGCCTAGGGAACACAACATTCTATTTGTTTAATCAAATAGTGGTGCCAAATCGAATTGGGGTGTTCCTGCAAATAGCTACCAAAGAGAAAAGAAGAGAGCACGCTCTCTGATGCAGTTGTCCCTACAAGTACAGACATCCTATGTACCAGTGGACAATATAACAATTACATGGTTAATAGGACTACTATAAATAGAAGTATCTACTATTGTAATAACTAGTGGTGTGGGTTTATTTATTTAGAGTCCAAACTTGTAATAGCTTTAAGATATCCTTGATAGCTATAACTTAGGTATAATCTGTATCAACCAACTATCATTCTGCCAAGGATAGTTGTAATTCTTTGTGATTCAATCAATAAAGAATAACCGTTGAAAATTACCTTAGACTCTATTTAAATTACTTGCTTGAATACTAAATTGCTTTAACTGATTAAGTTGTTTAAAAGAATTGTATTCACCCCCCTCTACAATACTCATGTTGTTAATCAAGGGACCAACAGATACTTATGTAGCTTCGGATTGGTTGTACCAGGTTTGATAGTACTGTTTACTCTTATGCACATGGTTTGGGTTTTTCTTAAAAAAAATCTAAAATTTACACTTTATCTTTTAAAAAGCATTTGTTGACCTGTTTATCATTGATCCATCCTTTGACACGTGGTGTTTAACTGTTTATCATCATTTCTTTTTCATTATCACCTCATTTGTTTTCTCATTATATCAATTGAGAACTTCATCAAATAAGTCCCGACAAAATTACAACTACAAGAACCATCGAGCTCGACGATAACGAAGAAAACTTACGCGAGCTTACAACAAACAAACAAGATTAATAACGACAAGAGACGATAAAGGGCTAACACTAAACCGACACTCCAATCTAAGAGGGTGGCCAATTAAATAAAACAAGGAAAGATTAGATACCATCTACGGCCAAAACCAAATAAAATAAAACAAACGACCATGAGAAGCAAACATCAAGCGTATTTAATAAATTCGGAAAACGTCGTGACCTCGGCAACTTAATCCACTATTTATCTTTCACTAATTTTACTTTCTCCGGCCATTCACCTTTTCTAAAAGGGAATCGCTCCATATATAAAAAGAAAAATGGAAAAGCAAAAAAATAAAGAGGGTTGAAACTAGACCCACCTTTGTTCTTTCTCCATCTTGTGGACAACAGATAGCTGGAGGACAAAACCTAGGACATGAGATGCGACATGTTTATGACACCGTCTTTAGAAATGAGGATGATGAAGTAAAAAACTATATTAATAGACACTGATCTTATAGCTCCAATGTCGCTGCAATTTAGGGATGGCATCGGGTCAGGTTTGGGCCGGATGTAGGTAATCCCAGACCCGAACCCGATTAATAAAACCCGTCTCAAACCGGACCCGAACCCGTCGGTTCCCCATTTAGTTAGTAACTAGGGGGTAACAGGTTTCCCCACGGATATTCGGGTCCCCATTTACTTACAAATTATAGGGTAAATTGGATATCCCACAGGTTTTTGAAGTCTTTTTGCGGGTATACGGCCGGGTAATCCGGTATACGAGCCGAGTAATCTAGTGTACAAGCAGAGTAATCGGGTATACGAGCTGCGTATATGAACTCGGGTCTTTTTTCGGGTATACGGGTTGGTAATCGGGTTTGTATCTAAAACTATCCCCAGACCCGAACCCGCGAGAAAATTAAAAACTATCCCCATACCTGACCCTAGACCTATTTACTGAAACAACCTAAATTCTTTTATCCGAAAACGATAACCCTTTTTTTTATAAACAAAGTTAAATACTTCAAATCGTACAATCCGTTTAACACTAGTTTTAACTTGCCCAATATACAAAGAAACACCTGTACATAAGTTTACAAAACGATTACAACAACCCATACAACCCAGTAATTTCAACCCAAATATACATTTAGACGAGTTAGGACTCTATAACGCAACTCGATACCAAGAGCATAATTCGGGGATTTACCAAATCCCCAATCCATGTCCGAATATCCAAAAGCTACCTTATCATAAGCTCTATCAACCCGAAAGCAACTAGTCTAGCAACTAGAAGTCTTCTCCTTAACAATCGGTACCTATAAAAAAGTAACAACAACAAGGGGTAAGCTTACGCTTAGTGAATGAAATAATTATACGTATACATATATAATCTATTTACTAGCAAACACTTACACAAATACCGCATACGAGCTAGCAATTCATTAACTATGCAATCACAATGCATAAACTAAATATCCGCCATTCACAAAAATCTAGCATCGCCAATAGCATATAGTTTACAATTTAATATGCTAATACAAAAATTACACAATCATGGTTAACCATATGTAACGACCCGACTTTTTCGACTTGCTTTTGTGCTTTGTGCTTTCACGAAATTGCGTATTTGTGTGTACTGAGCTATAGTATACTCTGGGAACTCCCTACATGTTGATTACTTTCATTTATATGTTAAAACGTGTCATTAAGTACGTAGGATACTTAACTTGATCCCCGAAAGCCTTTATGACCGTTAGTGTTACTTGACGTTTAAAACGAACTGCGTACTGTGCACACGTTTAACTTTTTTCGTAATCGGAATATTATGACTACGAAATACTGATTGTTATTTTATAATTACAATTACTTGGGTTTTTGGATGCTTAATTACGCTTAGTAATTTACTAGAGCATACTAGTTAGTCTTGTTGGACTTTCTACCTTGTTGGACTTTAGCCCACCCTACACTAGTTAGTGGACTATTTAATTAGCCCAATTATTAGTAACTAGTGACCCATTAATAAGTAATACAAATGTCCATTTATTAGAGAGAACATAATAGCACTTGTGTTAAGCATTATCCTTAATGTTGCATAGGGATCCTACCATAAGCACCAACTTTAGACAACCACTAGCCAAAAAGCAAAAAGGTGTCCCCCTTGTCCCCCCATACAACCCATAGCCACCTCACCCCTCCCACACCCTCAACACCTATAAATACAAGCCTTATTTCACCCATTTTATACTTGATCTCATTTGCAATTTACACACACTTACTCTCTAATTCTCTCTATAGTCTTTCTCACTCTAAAAAGTGTAAGTATTTGATTTTTCTTCTTCTTCTTCCCTTCTCATCCACGAATTCATCATCATCATCAAAGGGTCTAGCTTTTTAGCTTTTGATCTTGATTACATCTTGTAGATTCAAACATGGATTTGAATCCTTCAAGAACATGGAAGATTCAAGCTTTCTAGCTTTGAATCTTCACCTATTTTGTAGATCTAAATCTTTTAGCTTTAATCTTGTTATTTTGTTATAAAGATTCAAACTTGTGTTTGTAATCTTCATGTAACTTAAAGATCCAAGCTTTATGCTTCAAGATCTTTAAGAACAACCAAGATTCAAGCTTTCTAGCTTTGAATCTTCATTTCTTTTGTTGGATCTAAGTTCTCTAACTTATGATCTCATTATTTTGTTATAAAGATCAAAACTTGTGTTTGTGGTCTTCATGTAACTTAAAGATCTAAGCTTTATGCTTTAAGATCTTCAAGAACACCAAAGATTCAAGCTTTCTAGCTTTGTAATCTCATAACTTGTGTGAAAAGGATCCAAGCTCTCTAGCTTAGGGTTCCATTACCTTATTTGATCAAGATTGTGTTCATACTTGTTTGATTGAAGTAAAGTTTGTAGCTTTAGTTGTAAATAGAACTTGTATTTGTGTTAAGAATAAGAATATGATGTAACCTTAGTTCATCATCCTCCTAAAACTCTTAAGTGAGTTGTATTCTTACTTGGTCTTAATATATTGTGTGTTGATAGTTGAATCTTGGTCAAGGTGATGCTAACCCATCAATGAGTTGTACACTTGAAGTATAAGCATAAAGGATGAGAACGGTGATGAGCATCAAGCACCAAGAATTCCACCGGAGCACTTGTTTACTGTTTTTCACGGTCTGATCAGACTCTCTGGGCTTCTGGGAAGTTTATTTTCAGATATTTCGTTTCGAGTAGATGACTTTTCGTTTAGGCCTCGCCTAAATCCGATATACTGTTTAGGATTTATAGCCTTCCAAAAGTCACTACGCCCTTGTAACGTTGTGCTGAAATTTCTGACCTACTCGCACTTAAACCGTCCCCACGGTCAAACGAAGACGAGTTAGGTTCTGAAAATTGGTTAGCGGTTAGAGGACTCACATACAGAGCCATATCCACCAACTACGCATCTTTTCGATTTGTATAGAGGTGGTAACAGCTGTCCAAATTCAGCCTTTTGTTTCGATCTCTATTCTTGTTAAATTTACTTAGCTTTTACGAATGATGAATGATGATGATGATGACACTTAAACTTAATTTATGCACTTTTAAACCTTTTGGGACAACATACTGACCTAGTAACCTTTGACTTAGGTTGACGACCTTTCGGACCGACTTACTACCTGCATACGTTTCATATCAACTTTTACTGCTTATTCACTAGGAGTTATAGCTTCCCTTTTTCTACTTAACTATTTTTGGGACTGAGAATAAATGCGCTTTTTATGTTTTACTTACTTGACACGAGAACTTAAACTTTACATATGTGTGGGTTATATAACGGCATAAACATTACCATTAGCACGGTAACGTTTAATCATTGGTTTTGAACTGGTGAACACGAATATTAGATATGGATCCATGGGGTTTGACATCCCCACTCGGGCTAGTCGCGCTAGCATTTAACGGGTGTTTGATACTTCGAGGACATACGCACTCGCCAAGTGTACTTTTAGGAGGTATTACTATTACGTTAAGTTAGTTATCGGGTGCCACGGATAAGCATATACTTTTCATACTGTTTTGAATATGATAACTCGTGGTCTACATTACATTACTGATTACAAACAAACTATAGCTCACCAACATTTGTGTTGACCTTTTAAGCGTGTATTTCTTAGGTGCTTAGACGTTGTTGCTTCAGCTGTTAGACTTGTTGCCTTGGTGTTATAGACTTGCTGTTATGGACCTCCTGTGTTAGATTTCCGCTGCATTACTTAGAGATGTATCAATCATGGAACTTTTATTTTGCATTAGTAACTTATGTTATTTTGAATAATAGCTTTGTAACGACCTTTGTGTCACGTTATCTTTTGTAAAACGTTATCTTTTTATGAATGCAAAACTGGTTTTCAAACAGCATATAGTGTTTGACCTTGTAATGATTGTAGTGACCCGAACTTTTCCATGTTTATATATATATTAAATGAAATTGTTATGATTAAGTGTTTCCAACATGTTAAGCAATCAAACTTGTTAAGACTTGATTAATTGAAATAGCTTTCATATAGACAATTGACCACCCAAGTTGACCGGTGATTCACGAACGTTAAAACTTGTAAAAATTATATGATGACATATATATGGTTATATATATAGTTAACATGATATTATGATAAGTAAACATATCATTAAGTATATTACCAATGAACTACATAAGTAAAAACAAGACTACTAACTTAATGATTTTGAAACAAGACATATATGTAATGATTATCGTTGTAACGACATTTAATGTATATATATCATATTAAGAGATATTCGTACATCATAATATCATGATAATATAATAATTTAAAATCTCATTTGATATTATAAACATTGGGTTAACAATATTTAACAAGATCGTTAACCTAAAGGTTTCAAAACAACACTTACATGTAACGACTAACGATGACTTAACGACTCAGTTAAAATGTATATACATGTAGTGTTTTAATATGTATTCATACACTTTTGAAAGACTTCAAGACACTTATCAAAATACTTCTACTTAACAAAAATGCTTACAATTACATCCTCGTTCAGTTTCATCAACAATTCTACTCGTATGCACCCATATTCGTACTCGTACAATACACAGCTTTTAGATGTATGTACTATTGGTATATACACTCCAATGATTAGCTCTTAGCAGCCCATGTGAGTCACCTAACACATGTGGGAATCATCATTTGGCAACTAGCATGAAATATCTCATAAAATTACAAAAATATGAGTAATCATTCATGACTTATTTACATGAAAACAAAATTACATATCCTTTATATCTAATCCATACACCAACGACCAAAAACACCTACAAACACTTTCATTTTTCAATTTTATTCATCTAATTGATCTCTCTCAAGTTCTATCTTCAAGTTCTAAGTGTTCTTCATAAATTCTACAAGTTCTAGTTTCATAAAATCAAGAATACTTCCAAGTTTGCTAGCTTACTTCCAATCTTGTAGAGTGATCATCCAACCTCAAGAAATCTTTCTTATTTACAGTAAGATATCTTTATAATACAAGGTAATACTCATATTCAAACTTTGATTCAATTTTTATAACTATAACAATCTTATTTCGAGTGAAAATCTTACTTGAACTTGTTTTCGTGTCATGATTCTGCTTCAAGAACTTTCAAGCCATCCAAGGATCCTTTGAAGCTACATCCATTTTTCTCATTTCCAATAGTTTTATCCAGAAAACTTGAGGTAGTAATGATGTTCATAACATCATTCGATTCATACATATAAAGCTATCTTATTCGAAGGTTTAAACTTGAAATCACTAGAACATAGTTTAGTTAATTCTAAACTTGTTCGTAACCAAAAGTTAATCCTTCTAACTTGACTTTTAAAATCAACTAAACACATGTTCTATATCTATATGATATGCTAACTTAATGATTTAAAACCGGAAAACACGAAAAACACCGTAAAACCGGATATACGCCGTTGTAGTAACACCGCGGGCTGTTTTGGGTTTGATAGTTAAAAACTATGATAAACTTTGAATTAAAAGTTGTTCTTCTGGGAAAATGATTTTTCTTATGAACATGAAACTATATCCAAAAATCATGGTTAAACTCAAAGTGGAAGTATGTTTTTCAAAATGGTCATCAAGACGTCGTTCTTTCGACTGAAATGACTACCTCTTACAAAAACGACTTGTTACTTATATTTCTGACTATAAACCTATACTTTTTCTATTTAGATTCATAAAATAGAGTTCAATATGAAACCATAGCAATTTGATTCACTGAAAACGGATTTAAAATGAAGAAGTTATGGGTAAAACAAGATTGGATATTTTTTGATTTTAGTAGCTACGGGAAATATTAACAATTCTATACAAATCATATCCTAGCTAACTTATATTGTATTATACATGTATTCTAATATATTATGTAATCTTGGGATACCATAGACACGTATGCAAATGTTTTGACATATCATATCGACCCATCTATATATATTATTTGGAATAACCATAGACACTCTATATGCTGTAATATCGGAGTTAGCTATACATGGTTGAGGTTGATTCCAAAAATATATATAGTTTGAGTTGTGATCTAGCCTGAGACGTGTATACACTGGGTCGTGGATTGATTCAAGATAATATATATCAATTTATTTCTGTACATCTAATTGTGGACAACTAGTTGTAGGTTACTAACGAGGACAGCTGACTTAATAAACTTAAAACATTAAAACGTATTAAAAATGTTGTAAATATATTTTGAACATACTTTGATATATATGTACATATTTTTTATAGGTTCATGAATCGATCAGTGGCCAAGTCTTACTTCCCGACGAAGTAAAACTCTGTGAAAGTGAGTTTCATTTGCTCCCTTTTACCCTTTATATTTTTGGGCTGAGAATACATGCGAAATTTTTATAAATGTTTGACGAAATGGAAACAAGTACTTAAAACTACATTCTATGGCTGGATTATTAAACCGAATATGCCCCTTTTTATTAAATCTAGTAATCTAAGAATTAGGGAACAGACACCCTAATTGACGCGAATCCTAAAGATAGATCTATTGGGCCTAACAAACCCCATCCAAAGTACCGGATGCTTTAGTACTTCGAAATTTATATCATATCTGAAGGGTGTCCCGGAATGATGGGGATATTCTTATATATGCATCTTGTTAATGTCGGTTACCAGGTGTTCACCATATGAATGATTTTTATCTCTATGTATGGGATGTGTATTGAAATATGAAATCTTGTGGTCTATTGTTACGATTTGATATATATAGGTTAAACCTATAACTCACCAACATTTTTGTTGACGTTTTAAGCATGTTTATTCTCAGGTGATTATTAAGAGCTTCCGCTGTCGCATACTTAAATAAGGACGAGATTTGGAGTCCATGCTTGTATGATATTGTGTAAAAACTGCATTCAAGAAACTTATTTTGTTGTAACATATTTTTATTGTAAACCATTATGTAATGGTCGTGTGTAAACAGGATATTTTAGATTATCATTATTTGTTAATCTACGTAATGTTTTTAAAACCTTTGTTGATAAAATAAAGGTTATGGTTGTTTTAAAAATGAATGCAGTCTTTGAAAAATGTCTCATATAGAGGTCAAAACCTCGCAACGAAATCAATTAATATGGAACTTTTATAATCGATATGAACGGGACATTTCAGTTGGTATCTGAGCGTTGGTCTTAGAGAACCAGAAAATTTGCATTAATGTGTCTTATCGAGTTTTTTAGGATGCATTAGTGAGTCTGGACTTCGACTGTATTTTCTTTAAAAATGATTGCTTAACATTTTTGTTGGAAACTATATATTATTAACATGTAAATATTATGTGATATATTAATCTCTTAACGTGTTTGATATTATGTGATAAATGTCTACCTCTAGAACAATTCCCATTGACTCACCTAATAATAATGAAGAGTCAAATGTAAATTGGAATGATTTGTGGACTGATTCACAAGTTCCCGAAGAGGAACCGGAAGAAGAGTCGGAACCGGAAGAAGAATCGGAACAGGAAGAAGAATCGGAACCGGAAGAAGAAATAGAACCAGTGGGGAAAATAATAAAATGGTTAAGTAGAAGAAAATCCTTAACCAACCGACCAAAGTTAATTATGGTCAATGGTGTTTCCGCCAAGGAAGCAAAGTATTGGGAGGATTACCAATTCTCCAATGAATCGGATCCCGACAAGGATTCCGATGATGTTATAGAAATTACCCCAACACAATTTAATAAGGCAAAAGAGAACAATAAGGGAAAGGGCATAAAAATAGAGAAATTTGATTCCAAACCCGATGAACTTTATATGTATCGTCAACACCCGTATTTCTTAAGTTGTGACAATAACCCGGGAACCTCTAAACCACCAGGTTTTTCTAAACCAATGTGGAAAACGACGGCTTGTATTAGGGAAACATCATATATCCCTAGAAACTTGGCAAAACGAACCAAAACCGAAGAAGAAGAAACGAGCGAGTCGGAATAAGATAGTTGTATTCGTGTGGTGTAATATATGTAATATAGTGTGCTTATGCTTTATGATATATGTAAAAATTGCTTGTATTAATAAGTATTTTTTTATGAATCTAACTCTTGTCTATTTTACAGTATAAAAACACAAAATGGATAGACAACCCAATATTTTAAGAGACCTACCCAGAGACATGATTGATGAAATCTTGTCTAGAGTCGGTCAGAATTCCTCGACACAACTATTTAAGGCGAGATCAGTTTGTAAGACATTCGAAGAACGTTTGATAATGCTAAAAACGAACATATATTTCATAGCATTATTCCTCAAGAAAGACAAGCTTTTAGTTGCAATTGTTCTATTTAAAAGTGATATTCGTTTAAATAATAAAAGGTGAAGACAAAAGACAGATTCAACGAATTGAAGACGCAAACAACCAAAAAGCTCAAAAGTACAAAACACAATCAAAGAGGTTCCAATTATTGATAAGAAACGTCTCGAAATTACAAGAGTACAAGATTCAAAACGCAAAGTACAAGATATTAAATTGTACGCAAGGACGTGCGAAAATCCGGAACCGGGACCAGAGTCAACTCTCAACGCTCGACGCAACGGACTAAAAATTACAAGTTAACTATGTATATAAATATAATATAATATATAATTTATTATATTAATTATATATATATATTATATTTATAAAATAAACCGTCGGTAAACAAAGAGCCAAAATGGAGTGAGCTGTAATTACAAACTCCGCGAGTCGCGGAGTTTGAAGGCAAAAATTGCCGCAAGTCGCGGAGCCCCAAAAACTGAAACTCCCTATAAAAGCAAACGAATTCTGATCGCAAAAACCACATAATATATATCCATCCATCTATCTATACATAATATATATCCATCCATCTATCTATACGTAATATATATTTATAATTTATATTTTAATTTTAATTTTAATTCCAATAATAAGGGTATGTTAGCGAATGTTGTAAGGGTGTAAGTCAAAATTCTGTCCGTGTAACGCTACGCTATTTTTAATCATTGTAAGTTATGTTCAACCTTTTTAATTTAATGTCTCGTAGCTAAGTTATTATTATGCTTATTTAATCCGAAGTAATCATGATATTGGGCTAATTACTAAAATTGGGTAATTGGGCTTTGTACCATAATTGGGGTTTGGACAAAAGAACGACACTTGTGGAAATTAGACTATGGGCTATTAATGGGCTTTATATTTGTTTAACTAAATGATAGTTTGTTAATTTTAATATAAAGATTTACAATTGAACGTCCCTATAAATAACCATATACACTCAATCGGACACGATGGGCGGGGTATTTATATGTACGAATAATCGTTCATTTAACCGGACACGGGAATGGATTAATAGCCACTATAATTATTAAAACAGGAGTGAAATTATGTACAAGGACACTTGGCATAATTGATAACAAAGTATTAAAACCTTGGGTTACACTCAGTCGACATTCTGGTGTAATTATTAAACAAAGTAATAAAACCTTGTTACAGTTTAAGTCCCCAATTAGTTGGAATATTTAACTTCGGGTATAAGGATAATTTGACGAGGACACTCGCACTTTATATTTATGACTGATGGACTGTTATGGACAAAAACCAGACGGACATATTAAATAATCCAGGACAAAGGACAATTAACCCATGGTCATAAAACTAAAATCAACACGTCAAACATCATGGTTACGGAAGTTTAAATAAGCATAATTCTTTTATTTCATATTTAATTTCCTTTATTTTATATTTAATTGCACTTCTAATTATCTCATTTTTTGTTATTGTATTTAATTGCACTTTTAATTATCGTACTTTTTAATTATCGCAAGTTTATTTTATCGCACTTTTATTATTTGCAATTTCATTATCGTTATTTACTTTACGCTTTAAATTAAGTCTTGTATTTATTTATTATTTTACATTTGGTTTTAACTGCAACTAAAGTTTTAAAATCGACAAACCGGTCATTAAACGGTAAAAACCCCCCTTTATAATAATAATATTACTTATATATATATTTGTATTTTTATAAAAGTAAACTAATATAGCGTTAAGCTTTGTTTAAAGATTTTCCCTGTGGAACGAACCGGACTTACTAAAAACTACACTACTGTACGATTAGGTACACTGCCTATAAGTGTTGTAGCAAGGTTTAAGTATATCCATTCTATAAATAAATAAATATCTTGTGTAAAATTGTATCGTAATTAATAGTATTTCCTGCTAAAATATAAAGCTATTTTATATACACCTCGCATAACATCAAGTTAATTTTTGGCGCCGCTGCCGGGGAACAATCTAGCTTAAAAGCCGGAAGCGCAACGCTACATAAAAAAAAGATTTTTATTTTTAGTTTACTTTTATTAAAATTCACTTTTGTAAAAATACGTTTTTAATTATTCGAAAATATAAAAAGAAAAACAAAAATTTATATATTTTTAAGATTTTATTAAATATTTAAGTTTTATAAAGTTTCTTTATTTTTATTTTATAAAAATATAAGTTTTTATTATATAAATATTTTTATTTAAACAGAAAATATAAAACAGAATAAAAAAAAGAAAATAAAAAAAAAACGCGTCAAATTTTAAACTGTACCTGAGTTGAAAATTGGAACCCCGCGACTCGCGGAGTTTGCTGCTTGGAATACCGCGACTCGCGGAGACACTCTGACACACGTGACAGAACCCTAATTTCGCATTAATTACGGATTTTATAATTATTATTATTAATAAACCCTAATTACTTAATTATTAATATAATTAGTTTAAGTTTTTAAATTAAATTGTATTTTAAATTTTAATTAGTTTTATTATATATATAAATTAATAGTTTTATAAAATAAATAATATAAAAATAATATTTTTATAAAAATTGTACTTTTTACAACTTTTAGTTTATTTTTATATTTTTTTCCCTTTTTAATCGTTTTAGCGTAATATTTGTATTTTTAGCTCATATTTAGTTTTAAACTTAGTTTTTGCCATAGTTATTTTTACTTCTAGATTTTTAGGCTTTGTCGTAGAACTCCTTAAGTGCTTTTTTCTTTAGACTAAGATTTAGGTACTTTAGAATTTTGTGACGCCTTTTTAAGTTTTAGTTTCTTTTTAAGTTATTTCCATTTGGGATTTAGTTTTTCCTGTAAGCTTTAATATTTTTAGACGACTTTTACCTATGTATCAATTATCATTCTAATTAGTAATCTCAATTTGTGATTATAATTTTAAGTTAGTTGTAGTAATAAGGTTAGGTTAGTCAAGTGTTTTTAAGTGTTATAAGTTTCTTTTATTTTTCCGTCACCTTTTATTTTTCAACCATTTTTCTTTTTCGACCTTTTTCGACGAACTCTTTTTCTTTCTTATTTCTCGCTATTCTAGTTTTAGGACATAGATTTTTATTCTACTTCTTATCTAAATTTCTTAAAATTACGAAAATTTATTTTAAGTGGTTAAATTGATAGACATCAAAATTTTCTGGTTCGTAGTAATAGTTGGATTTGTATGTGGACCGGGTTATTGGAGCCAAACAGTCCTCAATTATATTGAGACCAAACGAATCCTGCCCCTCTGCTGCATCTTTTGGCTATTCAAAACGTGGGCAAAATCAGAAAAGTCTATTGATTGGATAACTTATTATAATTTTTCTTTCCTTTTAAAAACTAATAGGATATTCAGTGAATGCACCGAGCAAGACGTTCACCACCTTTTGTACGTTCACCACCTGTAACTAGATCAAGACATTTAGCAAATATTACTGCCGTTGATTTTTTCTTTAGAATCGTCATCCAGTCGACCAAGTACTCCAGTTCAAATTTCCGATAATCCATTTTTTGAACCCGACCTCACAATTGAGAATCCGGAGAATATTCAGGGACGATTCATAGACCCTGAACCATTAAATTTTCCTCCGGAACCACCAATCATTCAAACAGAGATTGTTGAGGAACGAACCATTAAATCAGAATTCTCTAGTGATTCTGATTCAACAAATTCAATTATGGAGAATCTGGAACCTTTAAGTATGGAAGACCGAATGAGAGCTAAACGCACTGGCCAAGGTCACGCAATTACTCATCCAGACATTAATGCGCCAGATTATGAAATCAAAGGACAAATTCTACACATTGTGACTAATCAATGCCAATTTAGTTCTGCGCCGAAGGAAGATCCAAATGAACATTTACGTACCTTTAATAGGATCTGCACACTATTTAAAATCCGAGAAGTAGAGGATGAACAGATATATCTCATGTTATTTCCCTGGACTTTAAAGGGAGAAGCCAAAGATTGGTTGGAATCGTTACCTGAAGGGGCGATTGATACATGGGATGTTTTAGTTGAAAAATTTCTTAAACAATTCTTTCCTGCATCTAAAGCCGTAAGACTTCAAGGAGAAATTGTTACATTCACACAGAAGCCAAATGAAACTCTATATGAGGCTTGGATAAGATTTGGAAAGTTATTGAGAGGATGTCCGCAACATGGTTTAGATACCTGTCAAATAGTACAAATATTCTACCAAGGATGCGACATCACTACAAGAAAAGACATAGATATAGCAGCTGGTGGTTCTATTATGAAGAAAACCGAAACTGATGCTTACAAAATTATTGATAACACTGCTTCCCACTCACATGAGTGGCACCAAGAAAAAGATATCGTTAGATCATCTAAAGCAGCTAGAGCCGATTCTAGCCATGACTTAGATTCCATTTCCGTAAAGATAGATGCCGTCGAGAGACGAATGGAAAAGTTGACTAAAGATATTCACTCAATACGAATTAGTTGTGAGCAGTGTGGAGGACCACATTTGACAAAAGATTGTCTCAGTATTGAATTAACAATGGAACAAAGAGAGAATATTTCATACATAAACCAAAGGCCTGGAAATAATTATCAGAATAATTATCAACCGCCAAGACCAATTTACAATCAAAACCAGAATTATAACCAAAATATTCCATACAACAACCAACAAGGTCCTAGCAATCAACAAGTATACAATAATACTTACAACCAGCAAAGACCTAATTTTCAAAACAAACCACCACAACAAACCGATGATAAAAAGCCGAATTTAGAAGATATGATGGCGAAGCTAGTTGAAACTCAAACGCAGTTTTTCACATCTCAGAAACAAACTAATGAACAAAATGCTCAAGCATTTAGAAATCAACAAGCTTCTATTCAAAATCTGGAACAAGAAGTAAGTAACCTAGCAAGGTTAATAGGTGAAAGAAAACCAGGAAGTCTACCTAGTGATACAAATACTAACCCCCGGAATGAAACAGCTAAAGCCATTACCACAAGAAGTGGTACAACACTTAAACCACCTGAAATACCTGTAACTTCTGATGAAGCTATTCCTACTCCACAAGAACCACAACCTGAACAAGATAAGGAAAAAGAACCGGTAGTTGAGAAGGTTAATGAAGATAACACAGTTAAGGCTAAACCTTATGTTAAACCATACCAACCACCACTTCCTTACCCGAGTAAAATGAAGAAAGAGAAACTTGAAGCCGAGCAATCTAAATTCTTGGATATGTTTAAACAGATAAATGTAAATCTTCCTTTCATTGATGTGATTTCAGGAATGCCTAGATATGCTAAATTCTTGAAAGATCTGATCACGAATAGAAAGAAAATGGAAGAACTCTCGGCTGTTACTATGAATGCTAATTGTTCAGCAGTACTGTTGAATAAGATACCAGAAAAACTATCTGATCCAGGAAGTTTCACAATTCCATGTTTTCTGGGTAGTCTTAGTTCAATAGAAGCATTGGCAGATTTAGGTGCTAGTATAAATTTAATGCCGTATTCACTATACGCTAAACTAGACCTTGGAGAATTGAAACCAACTAGAATAAGTATACAACTAGCTGATCGATCAATAAAATATCCTAGAGGGATAATGGAGAACATGCTAGTTAAAGTTGGTACTTTAGTATTTCCAGTAGATTTTGTTGTTCTGGACATGGAAGAAGATTCTCAAGTTCCTCTCATATTAGGAAGACCATTCTTAAACACGGCTAAAGCAATGATAGACGTATTCGGTAAGAAACTGACCCTAAGTATAGAGGACGAGAGTGTTACCTTTTCAGTTGATAAAGCAATGCAACAACCGCAATCTGCAGATGATACATGTTATTATATTCAAACTATAGATGCACATGCAGAATTATTAGAAGAATTTCCAGAATTACAAGGAACAGGAGAATGTTCTTTAGGAGAAGGTAATGAACCAATTGATGAAGCTGAAATGTTAGCTACACTAATAGCTAATGGATATGAACCAACAACAGAAGAAATTCAAATGCTAAAAGAAGAAGACAGATATCGATATAAATCATCAATAAAAGAACCTCCGAAATTAGAGTTAAAGCCACTTCCAAACCATTTGGAATACGCTTATTTACATGGTGAATCTGAATTACCCGTAATAATATCGTCTTCTCTTACTGAAAATGAGAAATCACAACTCATTTCTGTGTTGAAAGCTCATAAACCAGCCATTGCATGGAAGATTCATGATATTAAAGGAATAAGTCCTTCGTATTGCACATATAAAATCCTTATAGAAGAAGGTCATAAAACGTATGTGCAACGCTAACGAAGACTAAATCCTAATATGCAAGATGTAGTTAAGAAAGAGATTATTAAACTGCTAGATGCAGGTTTGATATATCCAATCTCTGATAGTCCATGGGTAAGCCCAGTTCAATGCGTGCCTAAGAAGGGTGGCATGACTGTCATTACAAATGAGAAAAATGAGCTTATTCCTACTAGGACTATAACAGGATGGCGTGTGTGTATTGATTATAGAAAATTAAATGACGCCACTAGAAAAGATCACTTTCCCTTACCTTTCATTGATCAAATGTTGGAAAGATTAGCCGAAAATAGTTACTATTATTTTCTAGATGGATTTTCCGGATATTTTCAAATTCCAATAGCACCCGAAGATCAAGAGAAAACCACATTCACGTGCCCTTATGGTACTTTTGCTTACAAACACATGCCATTTGGACTTTGCAACGCCCCTGCAACCTTTCAAAGGTGTATGATGGCGATTTTTCATGACATGATAGAAGAATGCATGGAAGTTTTCATGGATGACTTTTCAGTCTTCGGTGATACATTTGAATCATGTCTAGCTAATTTGGAACGAATGCTTATTAGATGCGAACAATCAAATCTAGTACTTAATTGGGAGAAATGCCATTTCATGGTTAAAGAAGGCATCGTTCTTGGACATAAAATTTTAAAAGAAGGAATTGAAGTGGATAGAGCTAAAGTAGATGTAATTGCTAAACTTCCACATCCCACCAATGTTAGAGGAGTTAGGAGTTTTCTAGGGCATGCCGGTTTTTACCGACGTTTCATAAAAGATTTTTCTAAAATTGCCACTCCTATGAATAAACTCCTAGAAAAGGATGCTCCATTCATCTTTTCAGATGAATGTATCAAATCTTTTAATATTCTTAAAGAGAAACTCACTAATGCGTCGATCATGATAACACCAAATTGGAATCTACCATTTGAACTAATGTGCGATGCAAGTGATTTTGCAATGGGAGCCGTTTTAGTACAAAGGATTGAAAAACGATTTCAACCTATATATTATGCTAGTAAGACGTTACAAGGAGCACAAACGAACTATACAACTACTGAAAAAGAACTCCTTGCTATTGTCTTTGCTTTTGACAAATTTCGATCATATCTCGTTCTAGCAAAAACGGTGGTTTATACCGACCATTCTGCTCTTAGATACCTATTTTCGAAACAAGATGCTAAACCAAGATTAATCCGTTGGATCTTACTCTTACAAGAGTTCGATATTGAAATCCGAGATAAAAGAGGAGCAGAAAATCTCGCCACTGATCATCTTTCTCGACTTGAAAATCCCGCATTAGAAGTTCTAAATGAATCGGCCATACAAGACAACTTTCCTGATGAATATCTATTGAAGATAGATTATAAAGAAATTCCATGGTTTGCAGACTATGCAAATTACTTAGTTTGTGGATTCCTTGAAAAAGGATTATCGTACCAAAAACGAAAAAAATTCTTCAGTGATATAGAACTCTATTTCTGGGAAGATCCACATTTGTTTAAAAGTTGTCCAGATGGAATAATACGCCGATGTGTATTCGGAGATGAAGCCAGTAAAATATTAAACCATTGTCACACAGGACCAACAGGAGGGCATTATGGGCATCAGCTAACAGCAAGAAAAGTTTATGATGCTGGATTCTATTGGCCTACAATTTACAAAGACGCACACCTTCTTTGCAAATCCTGTGAGGCTTGTCAAAGGGCCGGAAAAATAAGTCAACGTGATGAAATGCCACAAAATGTCATCCAAGTATGTGAAGTATTTGACATTTGGGGTATTGACTTTATGGGTCCATTTCCAAAATCTCATAATAATCTCTATATTCTCGTAGCCATTGATTATGTATCTAAATGGACGGAAGCACAAGCTCTCCCAACTAACGATGCACGTATTGTAGTCAATTTTTTAAAACATCTTTTTGGAAGGTTTGGAACACCGAAAGCTTTAATAAGTGATCTGGGAACTCATTTCTGTAATAATCAACTTGAAAAAGTTTTTAAAAGATATGGAGTAACTCATAAAATCTCCACTGCTTATCATCCACAAACAAGTGGACAAGTTGAAAATACCAACCGAGCTTTAAAACGTATTCTAGAGAAAACTGTAGGATCAAATCCGAAGGAATGGTCCATTAAATTGGAGGATGCACTCTGGGCTTTTAGAACAGCCTACAAAACTCCAATTGGAACCACACCTTTTAGACTTGTTTATGGAAAAGCATGTCATCTTCCAGTAGAAATTGAACACAAAGCATTTTTGTGTAGTGACCCGAACTTTTCCATGTTTATATATATTAATTGAGATTGATATTTACATGAATAAATGTTTCCAACATGTTAAGCAATCAAACTTGTTAAGACTTGATTAATTGAAATATGTTTCATATAGACAATTGACCACCCAAGTTGACCGGTGATTCACGAACGTTAAAACTTGTAAAAACTATATGATGACATATATATGGATATATATATATATATAGTTAACATGATACTATGATAAGTAAACATATCATTAAGTATATTAACAATGAACTACATATGTAAAAACAAGACTACTAACTTAATGATTTTTAAACGAGACATATATGTAATGATTATCGTTGTAAAGACATTTAATGTATATATATCATATTAAGAGATATTCATACATGATAATATCATTATAATATAATAATTTAAAATCTCATTTGATATTATAAACATTGGGTTAACAACATTTGACAAGATCGTTAACCTAAAGGTTTCAAAACAACACTTACATGTAACGACTAACGATGACTTAATGACTCAGTTAAAATGTATATACATGTAGTGTTTTAATATGTATTTATACACTTTTGAAAGACTTCAATACACTTATCAAAATACTTCTACTTAACAAAAATGCTTACAATTACATCCTCGTTCAGTTTCACCAACAATTCTACTCGTATGCACCCGTATTCGTACTCGTACAATACACAGCTTTTAGATGTATGTACTATTGGTATATACACTCTAATGATCAGCTCTTAGCAGCCCATGTGAGTCACCTAACACATGTGGGAACCATCATTTGGCAACTAGCATGAAATATCTCATAAAATTACAAAAATATGAGTAATCATTCATGACTTATTTACATGAAAACAAAATTACATATCCTTTATATCTAATCCATACACCAACGACCAAAAAAACCTACAAACACTTTCATTCTTCAATTTTCTTCATCTAATTGATCTCTCTCAAGTTCTATCTTCAAGTTCTAAGTGTTCTTCATATATTCTACAAGTTCTAGTTACATAAAATCAAGAATACTTTCAAGTTTGCTAGCTCACTTCCAATCTTGTAAGGTGATCATCCAACCTCAAGAAATATTTGTTTCTTACAGTAGGTTATCATTCTAATACAAGGTAACAATCATATTCAAACTTTGGTTCAATTTCTATAACTATAACAATCTTATTTCAAGTGATGATCTTACTTGAACTTGTTTTCGTGTCATGATTCTGCTTCAAGAACTTCGTGCCATCCAAGGATCCGTTGAAGCTAGATCCATTTTTCACTTTTCCAGTAGGTTTATCCAAGGAACTTAAGGTAGTAATGGTGTTCATAACATCATTCGATTCATACATATAAAGCTATCTTATTCGAAGGTTTAAACTTGTAATCACTAGAACATAGTTTAGTTAATTCTAAACTTGTTCGCAAACAAAAGTTAATCCTTCTAACTTGACTTTTAAAATCAACTAAACACATGTTCTATATCTATAAGATATGCTAACTTAATGATTTAAAACCTGGAAACACGAAAAACACCGTAAAACCGGATTTACGCCGTCGTAGTAACACCGCGGGCTGTTTGGGTTAGTTAATTAAAAACTATGATAAACTTTGATTTAAAAGTTGTTATTCTGAGAAAATGATTTTTATTATGAACATGAAACTATATCCAAAAATTATGGTTAAACTCAAAGTGGAAGTATGTTTTCTAAAATGGTCATCTAGACGTCGTTCTTTCGACTGAAATGACTACCTTTACAAAAACGACTTGTAACTTATTTTTCCGACTATAAACCTATACTTTTTCTGTTTATATTCATAAAATAGAGTTCAATATGAAACCATAGCAATTTGATTCACTCAAAACGGATTTAAAATGAAGAAGTTATGGGTAAAACAAGATTGGATAATTTTTCTCATTTTAGCTACGTAAAAATTGGTAACAAATCTATTCCAACCATAACTTAATCAACTTGTATTATATATTATGTAATCTTGAGATACCATAGACACGTATACAATGTTTCGACCTATCATGTCGACACATCTATATATATTTCGGAACAACCATAGACACTCTATATGTGAATGTTGGAGTTAGCTATACAGGGTTGAGGTTGATTCCAAAATATATATAGTTTGAGTTGTGATTAATACTGAGATACGTATACACTGGGTCGTGGATTGATTCAAGATAATATTTATCGATTTATCTCTGTACATCTAACTGTGGACAACTAGTTGTAGGTTACTAACGAGGACAGCTGACTTAATAAACTTAAAACATCAAAATATATTAAAAGTGTTGTAAATATATTTTGAACATACTTTGATATATATGTATATATTGTTATAGGTTCGTGAATCAACCAGTGGCCAAGTCTTACTTCCCGACGAAGTAAAAATCAGTGAAAGTGAGTTATAGTCCTACTTTTAAAATCTAATATTTTTGGGATGAGAATACATGTAGGTTTTATAAATGATTTACAAAATAGACACAAGTACATGAAAATACATTCTATGGTTGAATTATCGAAATCGAATATGCCCCTTTTTATTAAGTCTGGTAATCTAAGAATTAGGGAACAGACACCCTAATTGACGCGAATCCTAAAGATAGATCTATTGGGCCTAACAAACCCCATCCAAAGTACCGGATGCTTTAGTACTTCGAAATTTATATCATATCCGAAGGGTATTCCGGAATGATGGGGATATTCTTATATATGCATCTTGTTAATGTCGATTACCAGGTGTTCACCATATGAATGATTTTTATCTCTATGTATGAGATGTGTATTGAAATATGAAATCTTGTGGTCTATTATTATGATTTGATATATATAGGTTAAACCTATAACTCACCAACATTTTTGTTGACGTTTTAAGCATGTTTATTCTCAGGTGATTATTAAGAGCTTCCGCTGTTGCATACTTAAATAAGGACGAGATTTGGAGTCCATGCTTGTATGATATTGTGTAAAAACTGCATTCAAGAAACTTATTTTGTTGTAACATATTTGTATTGTAAACCATTATGTAATGGTCGTGTGTAAACAGGATATTTTAGATTATCATTATTTGATAATCTACGTAAAGCTTTTTAAAACCTTTATCTATGAAATAAAGGTTATGGTTTGTTTTAAAAATGAATGCAGTCTTTGAAAAACGTCGCATATAGAGGTCAAAACCTCGCAACGAAATCAATTAATATGGAACGTTTTTAATCAATAAGAACGGGACATTTCAGTTGGTATCCGAGCGTTGGTCTTAGAGAACCAGAATTTTGCATTAGTGTGTCTTATCGAGTTTGTTAGGATGCATTAGTGAGTCTGGACTTCGACCGTGTTTACTTGAAAAATGATTGCTTAGCAAATTTTGTTGAAAACTATATATTTTTAACATGTGAATATTATGTGATATATTAATCTCTTAACGCGTTTGATATTATGTGATAGATGTCTACCTCTAGAACAAGTCCCATTGACTCACCTAATAATAATGAAGAGTCAAATGTAAATTGGAATGATTCGTGGACTGATTCACAAGTTCCCGAAGAGGAACCAGAAGAAGAGTCGGAACCGGAAGAAGAATCGGAACCGGAAGAAGAATCGGAACCGGATGAAGAAATAGAACCGGTGGGGGAAATAATTAAACGGTTAAGTAAAAGAAAATCCTCAACCAACCGACCAAGGTTAATTATGGTCAATGGTGTTTCCGCCAAGGAAGCAAAATATTGGGAGGATTACCAATTCTCCGATGAATCGAATTCCGACGAGAATTCCGATGATGTTATAGAAATTACCCCAACTGAATTTAAAAAGGCAAAAGAAAATAATAAGGGAAAGGGCATAAAAATAGAGAAATCTAATTCCAACCCCGATGAACTTTATATGTATCGACAACCCCCGAAGTCCTTAAGTTGTAACAATGACCCGGGAACCTCTAAACCACCAGGTTTTTCTAAACCAATGTGGAAAACGACGGCTCATATTAGGGGAACATCATATATCCCTAGAAACATGGCAAAACGAACCAAAACCGAAGAAGAAGAAACAAGCGAGTCGGAATAAGATAGTTGTATTCGTGTGGTGTAATATATGTAATATAGTGTGCTTATGCTTTATGATATATGTAAAAATTGCTTGTATTAATAAGTATTTTTTTTTTTGAATCTAACTCTTGTCTATTTTACAGTATAAAAACACAAAATGGATAGACAACCCAATATTCTAAGAGACCTACCCGGAGACATGATTGATGAAATCTTGTCTAGAGTCGGTCAGAATTCTTCGGCACAACTATTTAAGGCGAGATCAGTTTGTAAGACATTCGAAGAACGTTCCAAGAATGCCTTGGTTTATAAAAGGCTTTCGTTCGAAAGATGGGGGATATCACATTGGGAAATCCATAAGTTACGATGTGTTTACTTTGACGCATATATTGCGGGGAACCCAAATGCTATTTTACGCAATGGGTTAAGAAATTATTTTGACTCAATATATCCGAATATTGGACTTCGTGATTTAGAAAAAGCGGCTAACATGCAACATAAAGAAGCATGTTATGCTTACGGATTAGTAATGTTCGCTTCTCACCAAAGTGAGAACAATAACATCGGGCTACAACTATTAAACAAAACGTTCCCACAAGTGACGGAGTCGGTAATTGGGGTAAGAAATGAGGTTTTTAGATTGTTACGGGACTGTTGGACATTACGTAACCCTCGTCCCTTTGACGACGTTACAACACGCTGTCTTATCAATGGCCATAACGGTTATGTTCCACAAGACCAAGGATGGGAAGTAATCCTAGTAAAACCAGAATGCATGACTTGTTTCTGGACGTATGAATTACGTGTCTTTATTACCTTTGCTGAACGACTTGTGTACTAGCTAGAATTATCTTCACAACCATCTTGTATCAAATTTATTGTGTGCTATATTTCATGCTATATGTAAAATAAGCGGTATTGTAAGTTTGTAAAATATTGTGTAAAATTTTGAACGCGAAATATTATTATAATCAGTTTTTCATATAGAATTGTAGTAGTTGAATTGTATATTAGCTACTAAGTATGAACTTAACGGGTAGGTACTGCCCGAATTTAAACTTATAAAACGCTAATATGAAGAAAAAGCTTTTATAAATGAGTTCATATTATGCTACGAAATACTATTAACTACTCTTAATATTCTGTATGATTAACTTGTTCCATTTGACTATTTTGAAGGAAATGGCACCGACTACTCGACACACCGTGAATATGAATGAAGAGGAATTCCGTACTTTTCTAGCTTCAAACATAGCCACAGTACAGGCTGCACTACATACCAACAATAACCTTGGATATAGCAGTACAGGAAATCGTGTAGGATGCACCTACAAAGAATTCACTGCCTGCAAACCTTTGGAATTTGATGGAACCGAAGGACCGATCGGATTGAAACGGTGGACCGAGAAGGTCGAATCGGTGTTTGCCATAAGTAAGTGCACTAAAGAGGACAAAGTGAAGTACGCTATGCATACCTTCACAGGTTCTGCGTTAACATGGTGGAATACGTATCTAGAGCAAGTGGGACAAGACGATGCGTACGCACTACCATGGTCAGCATTCAAGCACTTGATGAACGAGAAGTACCGTCCCAGAACCGAGGTTAATAAGCTCAAGACAGAACTTAGAGGGTTACAAACCCAAGGATTTGATATTACCACGTACGAAAGACGATTTACAGAATTGTGCCTATTGTGTCCGGGAGCATTCGAAGATGAGGAAGAGAAGATCGAAGCGTTTGTGAAAGGATTACCGGAAAGAATCCAAGAAGATATAAGTTCACACGAGCCCGCCTCCATACAACAGGCATGTAGAATGGCTCACAAACTAGTGAACCAGATTGAAGAAAGAATTAAAGAACAGACTGCTGAAGAGGCCAATGTGAATCAAGTCAAAAGAAAGTGGGAGGAAAACGGTGATAAGAATCACCAATACAACAACAACAGCAATTACAACAATAATCGCAACAATTATCCCAACAATCGCAACATCAATCGCAACTACAACAAACGGCCCAACAACAACAACAACAACAACAACAGCAACAATCACCCCAACAACAATAATAACCGCAACAACAACAACAATCAGAAGCAGCTATGCCAAAGGTGTGAAAAGTATCACTCGGGGTTCTGCACCAAATTTTGCAACAAGTGTAAAAAAAATGGTCATAGCGCGGCGAAGTGTGAGGTCTACGGACCAGGGGTTAATAGAACGAAAGGAACAAATGGTGTCGGAACGAGTAATGGCGGAGCAAGTAGTGTCGGAGCAAGTTATGCCAATGTAGTTTGTTATAAATGTGGAAAACCGGGCCACATTAATAGAAATTGCCCGAACCAGGAGAACACGAATGGACAAGGCCGCGAAAGAGTTTTCAATATTAATGCGGCAGAGGCACAGGAAGACCCGGAGCTTGTTACGGGTACGTTTCTTATTGACAATAAATCTGCTTACGTTTTATTTGATTCGGGTGCGGATAGAAGCTATATGAGTAGAGAATTTTGTGCTAAATTAAGTTGTCCATTGACGCCTTTGGATAGTAAATTTTTACTCGAATTAGCAAATGGTAAATTAATTTCAGCAGATAATATATGTCGGAATCGAGAAATTAAACTGGTTAGCGAAACATTTAAGATTGATTTGATACCAGTAGAGTTAAGGAGTTTTGATGTGATAATCGGTATGGACTGGTTGAAAGAAGTGAAAGCAGAGATCATTTGTTACAAAAATGCAATTCGCATTATACGAGAAAAAGGAAAACCCTTAATGGTGTACGGAGAAAAGGGCAACACGAAGCTACATCTTATTAGTAATTTGAAGGCACAAAAACTAATAAGAAAAGGTTGCTATGCTGTTCTAGCACACGTCGAGAAAGTACAAACTGAAGAAAAGAGCATCAATGATGTTCCCATTGCAAAAGAATTTCCCGATGTATTTCCGAAATAATTACCGGGATTACCCCCACATCGATCCGTTGAATTTCAAATAGATCTTGTACCAGGAGCTGCACCAATAGCTCGTGCTCCTTACAGACTCGCACCCAGCGAGATGAAAGAACTGCAAAGCCAATTACAAGAACTTTTAGAGCGTGGTTTCATTCGACCAAGCACATCACCGTGGGGAGCTCCTATTTTGTTTGTCAAGAAGAAAGATGGTACATTCAGGTTGTGTATCGAATACCGAGAGTTGAACAAACTTACCATCAAGAACCGCTACCCACTACCGAGAATCGACGACTTATTTGATCAACTACAAGGCTCGTCTGTTTATTCAAAGATAGACTTACGTTCCGGGTATCATCAAATGCGGGTGAAAGAAGATGATATTCCAAAGACTGCTTTCAGAACACGTTACGGTCATTACGAGTTTATGGTCATGCCGTTTGGTTTAACTAATGCACCAGCTGTGTTCATGGACCTTATGAACCGAGTGTGTGGACCATACCTTGACAAGTTTGTCATTGTTTTCATTGATGACATACTTATTTACTCAAAGAATGACCAAGAACAAGGTGAACATTTGAGAAAGGTGTTAGAAGTATTGAGGAAGGAAGAATTGTATGCTAAGTTTTCAAAGTGTGCATTTTGGTTGGAAGTAGTTCAATTCCTCGGTCACATAGTGAACAAAGAAGGTATTAAGGTGGATCCGGCAAAGATAGAAACTGTTGAAAAGTGAGAAACCCCGAAAACTCCGAAACACATACGCCAGTTTTTAGGACTAGCTGGTTACTACAGAAGGTTCATCCAAGACTTTTCCAGAATAGCAAAACCCTTGACTGCATTAACGCATAAAGGGAAGAAATTTGAATGGAATGATGAATAAGAGAAAGCGTTTCAGTTATTGAAGAAAAAGCTAACTACGGCACCTATATTGTCATTGCCTGAAGGGAATGATGATTTTGTGATTTATTGTGACGCATCAAAGCAAGGTCTCGGTTGTGTATTAATGCAACGAGCGAAGGTGATTACTTATGCGTCTAGACAATTGAAGATTCACGAACAAAATTATACGATGCATGATTTGGAATTAGGCGCGGTTGTTTTTACATTAAAGACTTGGAGACACTACTTATATGGGGTCAAAAGTATTATATATACCGACCACAAAAGTCTTCAATACATATTTAATCAGAAACAACTGAATATGAGGCAGCGTAGGTGGATTGAATTATTGAATGATTATGACTTTGAGATTCGTTACCACCCGGGGAAGGCAAATGTGGTAGCCGATGCCTTGAGCAGGAAGGACAGAGAACCCATTCGAGTAAAATCTATGAATATAATGATTCATAATAACCTTACTACTCAAATAAAGGAGGCGCAACAAGGAGTTTTAAAAGAGGGAAATTTAAAGGATGAAATACCCAAAGGATCGGAGAAGCATCTTAATATTCGGGAAGACGGAACCCGGTATAGGGCTGAAAGGATTTGGGTACCAAAATTTGGAGATATGAGAGAAATGGTACTTAGAGAAGCTCATAAAACCAGATATTCAATACATCCTGGAACGGGGAAGATGTACAAGGATCTCAAGAAACATTTTTGGTGGCCGGGTATGAAAGCCGATGTGACACCGCTGATTTTTTTTTTAAATACGTGGCGGAAGCATTAACGTTAATTACACCATTATAATAATATAAACATATCATAATTACATAACCAAAATAGTTGACAGCTAGCATTTAACTAATACATATGGTGTCACGTGACGTTTCAACAAAAGTTTAGTTTTATAGGAAAAGACACATCAGAGTTGGCTCCTGTCAAACATAACATCAGCATGCCCCGTCTTCTCCCCAAAAGCATCATCTCTACAAAAGCTGATAACCTGCAGGGAGGAGATGGAGGGGAATTAGCACGAAGCTAAGTGAGTATGACTAACCACAGGCAATAGTATACAGAACAGTTATACTAATCATGTTACAAAGAGCTAACACACAAACATCACCCAAGTGCCGTCTACAGAGACTCTGGCGGCTCGGCCAAACCATTAACCACCAGTTGATCGGGCTGGGGCTTACCAGAAGTTCCTCTACCACCGTATGTATATACATAATCCACACGCGACGGACGCATCATTCACATATATATACACCACGGCTGTCTAGGCTACCACAGAGGAACCCAACCCGCAGGTTGATCTCTCCTACCGAGGCTACCACACAATAGGGACGCACTGGGCTCCAGCAGACAAGCATCAACTAACATGCAGTCATCACAATAAACTAACTAACTGTATCAATAAGTACAACTAACTAGCATGGCAATCATAATATAACATGCTACTCTATACTATATACTCCAGTTAGTCCCACTCACCGATTACCAGCAAACGAGAAGGTGTTCAGCTATCTAATCACTGAACCTTCTCTTTCTCCTTTTCTCCTGAGAAATACATGTACCCGAGTTAGTTTATGTCCATAAACACCAAATAACACAAATATAGAAATTTTGTCAGAAAATCTGACCGCTAAAATTTTTCTGTTTAATTGAAATTTTCATCAAAATCTCAAAATACAAACGGGCAGCATAACGGCTAGAAATCAACACTTAGTAAAAATTTCACTGTCTAAGACCATCGGTCGATCGTCAGAGACTATCGGCCGATCGTCACTACTCCATCGGCCGGTGGACTACACCATCGGTCGATCGTTAAATTTTCAACCGTTCGTCGAAGGACTTCCACCATCGGTCGATCGTCTAGTCCGTCGACCGATCATCTCACTCCATCGGTCGATGGTCAGAGACCATCGGCCGAGGGTAGTTCATCTGCAGTAGCAGCTACCAAAGTGACGGGTTTCAACCAAATTCATCCAATTCTCGATCTAGAGCTCGTTTTTAACCTCAAAACTTACCAAATCTGATACACTAATCATCAAGAAACATAAACCCACAAGATTTGGACTCAAACAACATCAAATCAACCCATTTTGACCCAATTTATACTTTTAATAAAAACTAACACAAAAGCTTCAATTTCTCAAAGATTAGATCAAGAAATGATACAAACCTTACCTTAAAAGAATCAGTAAATCGTAGAGAACACAAAGCTATGAACGATTTGAGCTCTAGTACAAGAATTTGGAATTAGGGTTTGATAGGTGGAGAAGGTGAAGTACGGGTTATTTTGGGAAGGATCTGGAAATGAGAAGAGAGAGACAGCACACTAGTCACTTAATGGGTTTAATTCCCACACTGTGTGGCACACGGGTATTTATCAGTTATCTAATATCTTTCGTACATCATTTGGCGACCCAAACGAAGTCCAAATTAAATAAACAAACCTGTTCTGTGACCCTTGTCACAAACTGGTCCTAACCTCATCATTAATTAATAATAAACATTAAATAAAAATAAAAGCATATAATAACGCAACACCAACTTAAGGGCAATCTAGTAATCTTACATCTAGGCCCACTTGAGGATGTTACAAATCTACCTCCCTTAAGAAGATTCCGTCCTCGGAATCTGATCAAGGTCAAACAACTGGGGATAGCGCGTCCTCATTAACTCCTAGGTTTCCCACGTTAGGTTGGAACCTAAACTGTGTCGCCACTCTACTAACACCATTGGAATCAGCTTCCTTCTTAACTTGGTGACTTTCTTGTCCACTATCTTAATCGGTTCTTCTACTAACTTTTTACTTAAATCCACTTTCAAATCCTTCAGCGGAAGAATCAAACTTTCATCCTCTACCTTGTATTTTCTCAAATAGCACACATTGAAGGTGTTATGAATCCCTGCTAACTCTGAAGGAAGATCCAAAACAACGGTCTGATCATTTAAAATCTCTTTGATTGGAAATGGTCCAATAAATCTCGGTGCTAACTTACCACGTTTACCAAATCTGATAACCCCTTTCCATGGCGAAACCTTCAAGTAAACACGATCACCTACATCAAATGTTACCGGAAGCCTGCGCGGATCAGCATACATCTTTTGTCTATCTCTAGCTGCTTTTAACTTCTCACATGCAATTTCAACTTTTTCTGCGGTTATCCGAACAATTTCGGGACCTGCAAATTGTTTCTCACCTGCTTCTAACCAACATGTAGGAGTTCTGCACTTTCGACCATACAACATTTCATACGGCGGCATACCGATACTTGAATGATATGAATTATTGTAAGCAAACTCTATCAAAGGAAGATGCGAATCCCAAGAACCACCATATTCTAAGACACACGCTCTCAACATGTCTTCTAATGTCTGAATTGTTCGCTCACTCTGACCATCTGTCTGAGGATGATAAGCTGTACTAAGATTCACACGAGTACCCAGATTCTGCTGCAAACTGTTCCAGAAGTTCGTTACAAACCTAGTATCTCTGTCGGAAACTATAGACAACGGCACACCATGTCGGCAAACAATCTCTTTCAAGTACAATTCTGCTAAATCACTCAACGAAGCTGTTTCACGAGTAGCTAAAAAGTGAGCACTCTTTGTCAGACGATCCACTATCACCCAGATCATGTCATGTCCTTTCTGGGTTCGGGGTAACTTGGTTACAAAATCCATCGTTATATGATCCCATTTCCACTGAGGAATTTCTAACTGTCATAGAGACCCATACGGTTTCTGATGTTCTGCTTTAACTTGAGCACAAATATGACATTTTTCAACGAAATTTACAACATCTGTCTTCATTGTAGGCCACCAATACAATGTTTTCAAGTCTCTATACATCTTTGTACTACCCGGATGCACTGACAGTCTCGATTTATGCGCTTCTGTAAGGATTAATTCCCTCAAATCTCCAAGCATAGGCACCCAAATTCGGTCTTTATAGGTCTTTAATCCTCTAGAATCGTTGCATAAGTCAAATTTTCTTTTCTTCATTAGCTCAGTCTTTAGGTTTTCATCATTCAATGCTACTAACTGAACGGTTTTCAAACGATCGATCAAGTCTGAAACTATCTCAATTTTCATAAATCTGACATTTTCGACTGTTTTCTTGCGACTCAGAGCATCTGCTACCACATTTGCTTTACCTGGATGATATTTAATCTCACAATCATAGTCTTTAATCAATTCTAAACCTCGTAGTTGACGCATATTGACTTCTTTCTGCGAAAAGAGATATTGAAGACTGTGATGATCTGTATAAATTTCACAATGCGTACCATACAAATAATGTCTCCAAAGCTTCAAGGCAAATAGAACTGCTGTTAACTCTAAATCATGGGTAGGGTAGTTTCGTTCATGATTCTTTAACTGTCGTGAAGCATACGCTATAACTTTATTTCTTTGCATCAAAACACAACCCAGACCTGCGCGTGACGCATCGCAATAAACCACAAAATCTTCTGTTCCCTCTGGTAAAGCTAAAACCGGCGCTTGACATAACAACTGTTTGAGAGTCTGAAAAGCCTTTTCTTGTTCATCAGTCCATCGAAAGGCTACATCTTTTCTGGTTAACTTAGTCAACGGACCTGCTATTTTAGAAAAGTCTTTAATAAATCTGCGGTAATAACCTGCTAAACCCAGAAAACTCTTAATTTCTGTCAGCGTTTTCGGCGAGTTCCAATTCATTACAGTTTCTATCTTTGACTGATCTACCTTAATACCCTGTTCACAAATCACATGACCCAGAAACTGTACTTCTCGTAACCAAAATTCACACTTGGAGAACTTAGCGTACAATTGTTCCTGTTTCAAAAGCTCTAATACTAACCTCAGATGCGTATCATGATCTTTCTCGGTTTTCGAATATATCAAGATATCATCTATGGAGACAATCACAAATTTGTCAAGATACTGACAACACACACTGTTCATTAAATCCATAAACACTGCTGGCGCGTTTGTTAACCCGAATGGCATAACTAAAAACTCATAACGACCATATCTAGTTCTGAACGCTGTTTTCGGTATATCGTTCTCTGCAACACGTACCTGATGATACCCTGAACGTAGATCAATCTTTGAAAAGTAGGAAGCACCCTGTAACTGATCAAATAAATCATCTATTCTCGGTATCGGATACTTATTCTTTATCGTTCTCTTATTCAAATCGCGGTAATCTATACACATACGAAGCGACCCATCTTTCTTTTTCACAAACAGAACAGGAGCACCCCATGGTGAAGAACTTGGTCGGATAAACCCCTTATCTAACAGTTCCTGAATCTGAGACATCATTTCTCGGATTTCTGACGGAGCTAATCTGTAAGGAGCTTTTGCAACTGGCGTAGCACCTGGAACCAAATCGATTTTATACTCTACTTCACGTACTGGAGGTAACCCGGGTAGATCATCTGGAAACACTTCGGGAAATTCTGACACAACGGGAATATCGGTCACCTGTTTCTTTTCTTTCTTAACATCAATCACATAAGCTAAAAACGTATCACACCCTTTCGATATCGCCTTCTGAGCTTTCATTAGGGAAACCATAGGGAAGTTAAATCCACTGCGCTCTCCCCTAGCTATCACTCGGGATCCGTCGGCCAAACGGAAAGAAAGCATCTTCTTATCACACTTAATATTAGCCCTATTAGCTCTTAACCAATTCATGCCTATGACTACATCAAAGCTAGGTATAGGCATCAACAAACAGGTTAAAGGAAAAGAATGGTCGTCAATCTCGATGGTAAGTCCAGACACAGATGATGTGCATGGAACCCTCTTACCATCAGCTACTTCTATTCCCAAAGGTTCATCTAACTTCCTAACAGGCAACTTCAACTTATCACAGAAGCCTAAGGACATAAAAGAACGATTCGCTCCTGAATCAAACAACACACGAGCTGGCAAGGAGTTAACCAAGAACATACCGGTAATGATGTCATCAGTAGCGGTTGCAGCGTCTACCGTCATCTGAAATGCCCTCGCCTCTGCTGTTGGAGGATTCTTTCTCTTCTGCTCGGCAGTAGAAGCAGAAGATCCCCCAGAAGTAGCCGACCTCGCCCCTGACCCTGCCCCAGAACCGGATCTTGACGCAGTTGGACAATTTGCTGATCTATGCCCCTCTTGATGGCAACTCCAACAAACATTTGACTTAAAGGAACAAGCTGTTGATTCATGACCTAACACTCCGCATTTCAAACACCTTCTAGTCATTGGAGAACACGGGCCTGTATGGGTTGACTTACAAATATTGCACCAACCAGACTGAGTAGAACCCGATCCACTCATACCAGATTTACTTTTCTGTTTAAACCCACCTGACTTTTTACCACGAAAACCAGATTGTTTACTTGATTGTTGAACAGACTGACCACCTGATTGACTTTCTGATTTTCCCCCAATAGATCCACTTTGTGAACTTTCTCTTCTTGCTGCCATTACATCACCTTCCGTAACCTTAGCCATTTCATGAGCCTGTGCCAAGGTTGTTGCAAATCTCGCAACTCTTCTATATTCTGGTTTAATTACCCGCATGAAATGCTGAATCTTATCCTTCTCAGTTGGTACCCATTGCTGAACAAACCTTAACTTAGATGTGAAGTCTCTGAAAACTTCATCAATCGTCATACTTTCTATCATCCTCATATTCAAAAACTCAGTTTTCAACCTTTCCATTTCATACTCAGAACAATACTGCTCACGAACTTTAGCAGCAAATTGTTCCCAGGTAATCTGACTGATCTGTTCCCTAGGCAAGTATGCTGTAATAGAATCCCACCACTCCGTCGCTTCACCCTTGAGAAGTCTACTTGCAAACAGTACCATAGATTCAGGTTCACAGAAACACGCTTCTAATGCTCTTTCTACTTCTCTTAGCCAATTAAGTGTCACGGTAGGGTTTGTGTGACCATGATATTCTGGAGGTTTGCAATCAATAAACTGTTTATAAGTACACTTCTTTCTTGTTTCAGGAACTTGGAATGGGTACATCATTTGGTTTGGAAATGCCTGGTTAAACGGGAATGGCATTTGGAGATTTTGGTAAGTGTTTTGTGGAAACTGGGATTGGGAACTACCACCAGCTTGGTTATAATAGTTTGGAGGAAAAGTTGTGTTTAATGCAGTGGTATTAGGGTTCCATTGCGCCCGTTCTTGTTCTAGTTCCTTTATTTTCTCCTGAGCTTCTAATAATCGACTCTGTAGGTTTATAACTTCTTGGGAGGTTTCTTCCTCTGATGAAATGTACCCATCTTCGTCAGGGGCTCTGAATGTACCAGTTCCGGGGGCGGTAGGGCCAGTAGCGTTAGCTTCATTATCTGCCATTACTGCATTACCACAACACTCACACCAAAGCTTAGTATAAACTCGGTTAGTACTACCAACTAACACACAACCTGTCCTAGTACTCACTTAACCCATCCCCGACATGTTATGTTTGACATGACTTTACTAAGTTTGGGAACATGACATTCAGATCACAATGCACATGCTGCCAAACTCAGCTCTGATACCAACTTGTGACACCGTTGATTTTTTTTTTAAATACGTGGCGGAAGCATTAACGTTAATTACACCATTATAATAATATAAACATATCATAATTACATAACCAAAACAGTTGACAGCTAGCATTTAACTAATACATATGGTGTCACGTGACGTTTCAACAAAAGTTTAGTTTTATAGGAAAAGACACATCAGAGTTGGCTCCTGTCAAACATAACATCAGCATGCCCCGTCTTCTCCCCAAAAGCATCATCTCTACAAAAGCTGATAACCTGCAGGGAGGAGATGGAGGGGAATTAGCACGAAGCTAAGTGAGTACGACTAACCACAGGCAATAGTATATAGAACAGTTATACTAATCATGTCACAAAGAGCTAACACACAAACATCACCCAAGTGCCGTCTACAGAGACTCTGGCGGCTCGGCCAAACCATTAACCACCAGTTGATCGGGCTGGGGCTTACCAGAAGTTCCTCCACCACCGTATGTATATACATAATCCACACACGACGGATGCGTCATTCACATATATATACACCACGGCTGTCTAGGCTACCACAGAGGAACCCAACCCGCAGGTTGATCTCTCCTACCGAGGCTACCACACAATAGGGACGCACTGGGCTCCAGCAGACAAGCATCAACTAACATGCAGTCATCACAATAAACTAACTAACTGTATCAATAAGTACAACTAACTAGCATGGCAATCATAATATAACATGCTACTCTATACTATATACTCCAGTTAGTCCCACTCACCGATTACCAGCAAACGAGAAGGTGTTCAGCTATCTAATCACTGAACCTTCTCTTTCTCCTTTTCTCCTGAGAAATACATGTACCCGAGTTAGTTTATGTCCATAAACACCAAATAACATAAATATAGAAATTTTTTCAGAAAATCTGTCCGCTAAAATTTTTCTGTTTAATTGAAATTTTCATCAAAATCTCAAAATACAAACGGGCAGCATAACGGCTAGAAATCAACACTTAGTAAAAATTTCACTGTCTAAGACCATCGGTCGATCGTCGGAGACTATCGGCCGATCGTCACTACTCCATCGGCCGGTGGACTACACCATCGGTCGATCGTTAAATTTTCAACCGTTCGTCGAAGGACTTCCACCATCTGTCGATCGTCTAGTCCGTCGACCAATCGTCTCACTCCATCGGTCGATGGTCAGAGACCATCGGCCGAGGGTAGTTCATCTGCAGTAGCAGCTACCAAAGTGACGGGTTTCAACCAAATTCATCCAATTCTCGATCTAGAGCTCGTTTTTAACCTCAAAACTTACCAAATCTGATACACTAATCATCAAGAAACATAAACCCACAAGATTTGGACTCAAACAACATCAAATCAACCCATTTTGACCCAATTTATACTTTTAATAAAAACTAACACAAAAGCTTCAATTTCTCAAAGATTAGATCAAGAAATGATACAAACCTTACCTTAAAAGAATCAGTAAATCGTAGAGAACACAAAGCTATGAACGATTTGAGCTCTAGTACAAGAATTTGGAATTAGGGTTTGATAGGTGGAGAAGGTGAAGTACGGGTTATTTTGGGAAGGATCTGGAAATGAGAAGAGAGAGACAGCACACTAGTCACTTAATGGGTTTAATTCCCACACTGTGTGGCACACGGGTATTTATCAGTTATCTAATATCTTTCGTACATCATTTGGCGACCCAAACGACGTCCAAATTAAATAAACAAACCTGTTCTGTGACCCTTGTCACAAACTGGTCCTAACCTCATCATTAATTAATAATAAACATTAAATAAAAATAAAAGCATATAATAACGCAACACCAACTTAAGGGCAATCTAGTAATCTTACATCTAGGCCCACTTGAGGATGTTACAGCCGATGTTGCTAAATACGTAGGAGAATGTTTGATGTGTTCTAAGGTCAAAGCTGAGCATCAGAAACCATCAGGTCTACTTCAACAACCCGAAATCCCGGAATGGAAATGGGAAAACATTACCATGGATTTCATCACTAAATTGCCAAGGACTGCAAGTGGTTTTGATACTATTTGGGTAATAGTTGATCGTCTCACCAAATCAGCACACTTCCTGCCAATAAGAGAAGATGACAAGATGGAGAAGTTAGCACGACTGTATTTGAAGGAAGTCGTCTGCAGACATGGAATACCAATCTCTATTATCTCTGATAGGGATGGCAGATTTATTTCAAGATTCTGGCAGACATTACAGCAAGCATTAGGAACTCGTCTAGACATGAGTACTGCCTATCATCCACAAACTGATGGGCAGAGCGAAAGGACGATACAAACACTTGAAGACATGCTACGAGCATGTGTTATTGATTTCGGAAACAGTTGGGATCGACATCTACCGTTAGCAGAATTTTCCTACAACAACAGCTACCATTCAAGCATTGAGATGGCGCCGTTTGAAGCATTTTATGGTAGAAAGTGCAGGTCTCCGATTTGTTGGAGTGAAGTGGGGGATAGACAGATTACGGGTCCTGAGATTATACAAGAAACTACCGAGAAGATCATCCAAATTCAACAACGGTTGAAAACCGCCCAAAGTCGACAAAAGAGCTACGCTGACTTTAAAAGAAAAGATATAGAATTTGAAATTGGAGAGATGGTCATGCTTAACGTTGCACCTTAGAAAGGCGTTGTTCGATTTGGTAAACGAGGGAAATTAAATCCAAGGTATATTGGACCATTCAAGATTATTGATCGTGTCGGACCAGTAGCTTACCGACTTGAGTTACCTCAACAACTCGCGGCTGTACATAACACTTTCCATGTCTCGAATTTGAAGAAATGTTTTGCTAAAGAAGATCTCACTATTCTGTTAGATGAAATCCAAATCAACGAAAAACTTCAATTCATCGAAGAACCCGTCGAAATAATGGATCGTGAGGTTAAAAGACTTAAGCAAAACAAGATACCAATTGTTAAGGTTCGATGGAATGCTCGTAGAGGACCCGAGTTCACCTGGGAGCGTGAAGATCAGATGAAGAAGAAATACCCGCATCTATTTCCAGAAGATTCGTCAACACCTTTAACAGCTTAAAATTTCGGGACGAAATTTATTTAACGGGTAGGTACTGTAGTGACCCGAACTTTTCCATGTTTATATATATTAATTGAGATTGATATTTACATGATTAAATGTTTCCAACATGTTAAGCAATCAAACTTGTTAAGACTTGATTAATTGAAATATGGTTCATATAGACAATTGACCACCCAAGTTGACCGGTGATTTACGAACGTTAAAACTTGTAAAAACTATATGATGACATATATATGGATATATATATAGTTAACATGATACTATGATAAGTAAACATATCATTAAGTATATTAACAATGAACTACATATGTAAAAACAAGACTACTAACTTAATGATTTTTAAACGAGACATATATGTAACGATTATCGTTGTAAAGACATTTAATGTATATATCATATTAAGAGATAATCATACCTGATAATATCATGATAATATAATAATTTAAAATCTCATTTGATATTATAAACATTGGGTTAACAACATTTGACAAGATCATTAACCTAAAGGTTTCAAAACAACACTTACATGTAACGACTAACGATGACTTAACGACTCAGTTAAAATGTATATACATGTAGTGTTTTAATATGTATTTATACACTTTTTAAAGACTTCAATACACTTATCAAAATACTTCTACTTAACAAAAATGCTTACAATTACATCCTCGTTCAGTTTCATCAACAATTCTACTCGTATGCACCCGTATTCGTACTCGTACAATACACAGCTTTTAGATGTTTGTACTATTGGTATATACACTCTAATGATCAGCTCTTAGCAGACCATGTGAGTCACCTAACACATGTGGGAACCATCATTTGGCAACTAGCATGAAATATCTCATAAAATTACAAAAATATGAGTAATCATTCATGACTTATTTACATGAAAACAAAATTACATATCCTTTATATCTAATCCATACACCAACGACCAAAAACACCTACAAACACTTTCATTCTTCAATTTTCTTCATCTAATTGATCTCTCTCAATTTCTATCTTCAAGTTCTAAGTGTTCTTCATATATTCTACAAGTTCTAGTTACATAAAATCAAGAATACTTTCAAGTTTGCTAGCTCACTTCCAATCTTGTAAGGTGATCATCCAACCTCAAGAAATCTTTGTTTATTACAGTAGGTTATCATTCTAATATAAGGTAATAATCATATTCAAACTTTGGTTCAATTTCTATAACTATAACAATCTTATTTCAAGTGATGATCTTACTTGAACTTGTTTTCGTGTCATGATTCTGCTTCAAGAACTTCGTGCCATCCAAGGATCCGTTGAAGCTAGATCCATTTTTCACTTTTCCAGTAGGTTTATCCAAGGAACTTAAGGTAGTAATGGTGTTCATAACATCATTCGATTCATACATATAAAGCTATCTTATTCGAAGGTTTAAACTTGTAATCACTAGAACATAGTTTAGTTAATTCTAAACTTGTTCGCAAACAAAAGTTAATCCTTCTAACTTGACTTTTAAAATCAACTAAACACATGTTCTATATCTATATGATATGCTAACTTAATGATTTAAAACCTGGAAACACGAAAAACATCGTAAAACCGGATTTACGCCGTAGTAGTAACACCGCGGGCTGTTTGGGTTAGTTAATTAAAAACTATGATAAACTTTGATTTAAAAGTTGTTATTCTGAGAAAATGATTTTTATTATGAACATGAAACTATATCCAAAAATTATGGTTAAACTCAAAGTGGAAGTATGTTTTCTAAAATGGTCATCTAGACGTCGTTCTTTCGACTGAAATGACTACCTTTACAAAAACGACTTGTAACTTATTTTTCCGACTATAAACCTATAATGTTTCTGTTTAGATTCATAAAATAGAGTTCAATATGAAACCATAGCAATTTGATTCACTCAAAACGGATTTAAAATGAAGAAGTTATGGGTAAAACAAGATTGGATAATTTTTCTCATTTTAGCTACGTGAAAATTGGTAACAAATATATTCCAACCATAACTTAATCAACTTGTATTGTATATTATGTAATCTTGAGATACCATAGACACGTATACAATATTTCGACCTATCATGTCGACACATCTATATATATTTCGGAACAACCATAGACACTCTATATGTGAATGTTGGAGTTAGCTATACAGGGTTGAGGTTGATTCCAAAATATATATAGTTTGAGTTGTGATCAATACTGAGATACGTATACACTGGGTCGTGGATTGATTCAAGATAATATTTATCGATTTATTTCTGTACATCTAACTGTGGACAACTAGTTGTAGGTTACTAACGAGGACAGCTGACTTAATAAACTTAAAACATCAAAATATATTAAAAGTGTTGTAAATATATTTTGAACATACTTTGATATATATGTATATATTTTTATAGGTTCGTGAATCAACCAGTGGCCAAGTCTTACTTCCCGACGAAGAAAAAATCAGTGAAAGTGAGTTATAGTCCCACTTTTAAAATCTAATATTTTTGGGATGAGAATACATGCAGGTTTTATAAATGATTTACAAAATAGACACAAGTACGTGAAAATACATTCTATGGTTGAATTATCGAAATCAAATATGCCCCTTTTTATTAAGTCTGGTAATCTAAGAATTAGGGAACAGACACCCTAATTGATGTGAATCCTAAAGATAGATCTATTGGGCCTAACAAACCCCATCCAAAGTACCGGATGCTTTAGTACTTCAAAATTTATATCATATCCGAAGGGTGTCCCGGAATGATGGGGATATTCTTATATATGCATCTTGTTAATGTCGATTACCAGGTGTTCACCATATGAATGATTTTTATCTCTATGTATGGGATGTGTATTGAAATATGAAATCTTGTGGTCTATTATTATGATTTGATATATATAGGTTAAAGCTATAACTCACCAACATTTTTGTTGACGTTTTAAGCATGTTTATTCTCAGGTGATTATTAAGAGCTTCCGCTGTCGCATACTTAAATAAGGACGAGATTTGGAGTCCATGCTTGTATAATATTGTGTAAAAACTGCATTCAAGAAACTTATTTTGTTGTAACATATTTGTATTGTAAACCATTATGTAATGGTCGTGTGTAAACAGGATATTTTAGATTATCATTATTTGATAATCTACGTAAATCTTTTTAAAACCTTTATCTATGAAATAAAGGTTATGGTTTGTTTTAAAAATGAATGCAGTCTTTGAAAAACGTCTCATATAGAGGTCAAAACCTCGCAACGAAATCAATTAATATGGAACGTTTTTAATCAATAAGAACGGGACATTTCATTTTGGGCTTTGAAGACATGTAATCTTGATTTACATGAAGCTGGACGTCTACGATTAAATCAATTAAACGAATTAGAAGAATTAAGACATGAAGCATACGAAAATTCATTGATCTATAAGGAAAGAACGAAGAAATGGCATGATAAAAGAATCAGAACTTCAAAAGAATTTAAGGAAGGAGACAGAGTTCTTCTTTTCAATTCACAATTCAAGCTATTTCCTGGAAAATTGAAATCAAGATGGTCTGGACCATTCATAGTTAAAAGAGTTTTTCCATACGGAACAGTAGAATTGATAAATTCAAATGGGATTGAATTTAAAGTTAATGGTCACAGAGTTAAACACTACATAGATAGTCCGATGGAAGTCGACAACGAAGTTAATCACAATTTTGACACCACAGCTAACTAAGTGTGGGGAGAATCAAGTCTTTAAAGGATAATATGTATTTCTGTTAGAGTTAGATTGTCTGTTTTCGTATAGTTCTCGAAAATGGAACCCGAATGGTCTTTCCCTAGCAGACCCTAAAGAACTAGTCTTCTCCCCCCATTCTGAATTTTTATTTTTTTAGGTTTTTACAAAATGAAGACTGCCTGTGAACTAAACCATGGTCTAATGCTACACGCTTTGATCACTAAACGTAATAATGACACACTACCAAGTGAAATAGTATCAGTAATCTGAGAAAGATTGGAAGGAGTAAGAAAAGAATCCAGATGCGAAGATAATAAGTTACAATTTGGTAAAGGAAAATCAAAATCCGCAGCGAAAAGAAGAGCACGACACCTAGAAAGATGTCACAAATGCGGAAAATGGTCACATGGAGGTAAATGTTCAAATAATCAAACCTATTCAAATACCGAATTTGTTACTTTATGCAGAGACGGACCGTTCATATGTTTAGAAGAAAAAAAACTGAATGCTCGAGGTTACGCCTATGTAGCCATGGAAAACCAATTAAACCGACTATCTTATGAGTGGGATAGATCGTATAACTAATAATACTATCTCACAGGTAAGTCTGTACAGTTTTTATTTTTAATTTTTTTTTTTACCTTTTGATAATAAACGCTAATTTGTTCGCTAAAAAGTATTAAATTGGTATTGAATAAAATTAGGTTTGGCGACCGAAATTATTGATATCATTCAAAAATTTATTACATCACTGCGAAATTTAACGTTTATTCTTAAGGTATAAATATCTTTAATAAAACAACCCAAAATATTTCAAAAATTCGTCATGAGTTAAATTAGGTCTTGGAATCGAAATTACTTTACCGAAAAGAGGGGCGCATATTTTTGATAATATTTGATTGATTAAAGTGGGATAAAAAGCCAAAAAGATTTTTAATTTTATTTTTACCATGTTTTTAAAATTAATATATAAATCTTAAATTAATATTGTAAACTTTGTAAAATCAATATATTTAAAATTGTAAATATTCGAAAAATTAATATAAGTTTGGTGTGAATTTATAATATTAAAATTTAAATTAAGTTTGGCGTGAATTTTATTTTTATGAATTTTTAAATTTAAGTTTGGTATGAATTTTTAATATTAATTTTGAATTTTATGCATTTTAAATTTAAGTTGTGTGAATTTAAAAACAAAAATTTACTTTATTTCGCTAAGTTAAAAATATGATTTTTAAAATTCGTCGTAAGTTGAAGACTAGGTCTCTGAACTGAAATTGCTTTAACCGAGGGAGGGACGAGAACTCTTATTATCATTATTTTTAATCTTATTGAATTAAAGTATGCCAAAAACATTAAAAAACCCAAAAATCTAAGCTTTAAAAAAATCGCATGAAAAAGACAAATTTTAAAATTTTGTCGAAGGACGGACTAGGACATCGATCCGAAACGACCTCGTCCTAAACAACAAAGGAAAACAAAATTTTAAATTTATTTTATATATGTTTTATAAGTTAAGGCTTATTAAAAAAAAAAAAAAAAAAACACCGCGACTCGCGGAGTTTGTAAGCATAAAACACTGCGACTCGCGGAGTTCCAAAAATACCGAAAAAAAATAAAAGGGGCAGAACTGATCAGTCCCCAACCCACACCACAAATACTGCGATATAAACCCGAAAACAACCCGAGAAAACACCCCCAAAATCACAATTTTTAACCGTTAATCATCAAATCTTTTACTAAAATCATGTTAAGAAGGATGCTATCAAGGAATTACTCAAGAAAAACGGTAAATTTCTACACCTAAACACCATTTAATCCGAAAATTAGTGTTCTTGAACAATTTTATACCCAATTCGATTTTGATGCTTTTTAGTGTAATTATGCTTAAATTGTTTATGTATTATGCTTGTATAACCTAGATTGATGCTATTTAACATGATTAGAAGCCTTAAACTTCAAATTTTGAGTAATCTAGGGTTTGTGTTCTTGAGCAAATTTGGGGCTTTTTGATATAAACAGGTTATGGCCGATTTTTGTCATGAATTGTTGCTAAATTAAGTAGTGTAACATGTTTAGGTAGTTAAATGATCCAAACTTTGAGCCTAAACATGATTTTGAGAATTAAAGTGGACTTTTTCAAGTCTAAAATTCATGAACTTGATTTTTGAGAGATAATGCCATTTGAAACTTGTTTAATTGCTAGTAATGATTATTTTGACATGTTATTTGAGTTGAATGCTTATGAACTTGGCGAGCATTTTCGTATATGCTTATTTGAAAAAGTGTAGATTTGATGAAAATATGAAAATGAGCTTAAGTTTGATATAAATTGATCATGTCATTGTAATTATTTTGATTGATGATTTTGCTGACACTAATGCATATTTGGATGCACAAAAATTGTGTTTGATGTGTTTTGCAGACTGAAAGGGGTGAATCTTCATCCCAAACTCGCAATGCTCCTACTGAGAATGCGGAATAACAGGAGGTGGATAACTACTACAAATAAGATATACCTCATCCAGTCATGACATTTTCTGATATGCACTTGGAAGATTTGCACCCGAACCTGAGATTTGACAGACTTTGGATAGATTATCCAAAATACCAAAGGGGTTTGCATACTCTTCATTCTAAAATTGTTGAGGTACCTAGGGTCATAGAATGGGGACCATTAGAAGCTGTAGAATTGGCCGGGCCAATTAGGGAATTACTTGCACAGAGGTATGGTAATTCTACTTTTAACGACTGGGTACGTTTATTCACCATGCGTAGACCTGTATATAAAGTATGGTGTAAAGAATTGTTGTATAGTATAGAATTAAATGATCGGGTAGCTAGTTTAACCGATCGATCTTTTATTAGATTTTTGTTAGGAGGTTCGATGCGCCACATGTCTTTACTAGACATGGCTCAGGCTTTACGTATATATACACCTGAGGAGCTCGCATCTGCCGATTGTAGAGGGTTGATACTAAATGGTAGAAAGATAGATGAAAATTTTGATATACATGGTGTATGGAGTCAAATGACAAGCCATCACCGATTCAAAGGGGGAAATTACTCTTATTTGGATATAGATAGAGCAGAGTTAAGAGTAATTCATAGGTTTTTAGCTAATTCGATTACACAAAGAGGTAAGAATAAGGAAAAGGTAAATGAACAGGATTTGTTTTACCATATGTGTATTCGAGACCCACAAAGCGCTGTAAGTATACCTTATGGTGTGGGTTATTATTTATCAGCTATGGTTAGGGGGATGAGACCACATAGCATAATAGGAGGTGGTATATTTATTACTTTGATTGCTGAATATCTCGGTGTGGATATAAGTCGGGGGGATTATTAGTCGAAGAACCAGAACCCCGCGATACAATAGGTTTAAATGTATACCATGGTGCGAAAGTTTTGAAGAGGCGAAATAACGCCGCAGTACAATACCATGGTAGACATCCACAGGTTGAGAGAAACTAACAGCAAGGTAATGTAGGAGGGGGAAATGAAATGGCAGAAATGCAAAGGTTTATAGCTTCACAAGAGTATGAAAATGCTAGACATAGAGCATTTGAAGATTGGCAAGTTCATCAAAACCAAATCATAGCTTATTGCCAACATATAGGTAGAAACTATATTCCTACTCCATCGCCCATATTCCCTCCCTGGTCTATAGAGATTCAACCACCGTATCCTACGTATAACCCAGCCGAAGCATTTTATAGCACCTATGGTTATGCATGGAACCCCTACTGGTATTAGTATCATCCCTAGTCTACTTAGTTTTATTTATTTTGTAATTTGTAATGTTGATACGTTTAATACTTATGTTAATATTGTAATTGTTTTTATAATTTTCTAACTTTTATTTTTAGATTTTAATAATTTTTGAATGTGGGGTAATATACCAAACTTCAAAAATATGTATATATGTTTGTAGTTTATCTTATGTACACAACAGGGTAAAACAACGCATTTTCAAAGACTGGCATTAAGTTCAGCAAAAGCAACTAATTTTGATGACAAGATGTAAAATATATGTGAAATAACAACAAGACGGAATGAACAAATGATATGCACCATTTATCATTCAGCAAGCAAACACAAATATGTTTGGAAACTTTGGTAAAATTTAATCATTTTCACACAAATCACCCTCAATAATTTAAATTGTTACTGATTTCTTGCAAATGAGGGCATTGCAAGATCTTAAGTGTGGGAAGGGGTTAAATTCTTTCAGATTTTAAAATTTTTACTTTATACACTTGGTTACCATTAGAAATACTAGTAAAGTAGTAGTTGTATTAGAATCTAGTGCTCTCTGATAATAAAGAACAGCCCTAGTCTTATATACTGACTACCCAATTCTAGTAAAAATTTTCAAAATTTTCAACTAAATGAACTCAAAATCATGTTTATACATATTTATGAACGATAAAACTAGGTGTTAACACCGAAATTATTGTTACCTCGAAAAGGACATAAATTGAGAAACAAACCAAGATGTTAAAATTCATTTAAAATGGAATAGAGGACAATAAAAAGGAAAATAAAAGCCAAGTGTGGGAAAATTCTCCAAGTTATTCAAAACATATGTCACATATTTTTGTACAAATAACTGAAAATACTTTTGCTTTGGACTAAACTAAAAAATTTTACCTGATTTACTGTAAGAAAGATGGATCTACACGATGAATCAATTCCATCATTAAAAGGAAGTAAAGTCTTCCGAAAAAGACACGCGCTTCTTGATTTAGGTCAAGAAGTTGTCGTCCAGACCAGCTGTAGGTTGACGAAAAATCTAGAAAAGTCATCACTAAAATCAGTAGGAAATCCACGGACCTCAGCATAAAACAGGGTCGCCAAGTGGTCAGATTTATCCTAACCATGAGAGGATCTGTCTCGTAAAATGGGGAGGGCGCCGTGCAAATTAGCTTGATAAGACTAATGAATCAGATCCCCAGAAAGGATAATCTCCTTAAAGATTAAAAATCAGCATTTAAGCCTGATATTACTCAATCCTTGAGATTGATTTTAAAGATTGAGAATTATAAACTCATGGAATTCAATGATATCTAAACTCGAGCTTGAACGAGAAAATATTTTGATCAAATTAAAACCGATTTGTTTTCTGAAAACCTATTTTCAATACGTTCATTACCATTGAACGTAAAATCCTAGGAATTCACCTGGAATTCATTAGGTCACCTGAACCAAATCGGGTGTCAGCCGTAAGAACGGTGGTTGCATAGCATGGTCAAAGACAGGACCTTGTGCCAGACCGACAAATTAAAAGGGTGAGCTTTACTATTGCTCCTACAAAGGATAGTAATTGCGTCCGACACGTTATAGACCATAATTAAAAGCATGTCAGGGGACATTGCCTTAACAGTTGCTTGTTCAACGCTTTCCTTTACAACCGGACGGTAGTTTACCGAAAGGTAATATACGGAGCAAGTATACTGGACGTGTTGCTTTCCTAATACAAGGTTAGCAAGTGGGTGACACAAAACCGCAAGTTTTGAACTAAAATTTTCAAATCTGAAACCCACCAAACCCACAAAAATAATTTGCAAACACCGGTGAAGGGTTATTCCGGAAAACTTATCTAGGGTAAAAGCTAGATTTAATTTTCAAAAGATCAAATGTTTTCATAAAGATCCAATTTCCTTAATGGATCTAAATTTTATAGTCATGTGGGACTGTAAACCATATCGTTACTACCATTGTTTATACCGCCGTATAGAAATCACTGATGTACAAAGTGTGAAGAATAAAGAAGTGATTCTAGTATTTCAAGACGATATTGCTTGAGGACAAGCAACGCTCAAGTGTGGGAATATTTGATAATGCTAAAAACGAACATATATTTCATAGCATTATTTCTCAAGAAAGACAAGCTTTTAGTTTCAATTGTTCTATTTAAAAGTGATATTCGTTTAAATAATAAAAGGTGAAGACAAAAGACAGATTCGACGAATTGAAGATGAAAACGACCAAAAAGCTCAAAAGTACAAAATACAATCAAAGAGGTTCCAATTATTGATAAGAAACGTCTCGAAATTACAAGAGTACAAGATTCAAAACGCAAAGTACAAGATATTAAATTGTACGCAAGGACGTGCGAAAATCCGGAACCGGGACCAGAGTCAACTCTCAACGCTCGATGCAACGGACTAAAAATTACAAGTTAACTATGTATATAAATATAATATAATATATAATTAATTATATTAATTATATATATATTATATTTATAAAATAAACCGTCGGTAAACAAAGAGCCAAAATGGAGTGAACTGTAATTACAAACTCCGCGAGTCGCGGAGTTTGAAGGCAAAAATTGCCGCAAGTCGCGGAGCCCCAAAAACTGAAACTCCCTATAAAAGCAAACGAATTCTGATCGCAAAAACCACATAATATATATCCATCCATCTATCTATACATAATATATATCCATCCATCTATCTATACGTAATATATATTTATAATTTATATTTTAATTTTAATTTTAATTTTAATTTTAATTTTAATTCCAATAATAAGGGTATGTTAGCGAATGTTGTAAGGGTGTAAGTCGAAATTCTGTCCGTGTAACGCTACGCTATTTTTAATCATTGTAAGTTATGTTCAACCTTTTTATTTTAATGTCTCGTAGCTAAGTTATTATTATGCTTATTTAATCCGAAGTAATCATGATGTTGGGCTAATTACTAAAATTGGGTAATTGGGCTTTGTACCATAATTGGGGTTTGGACAAAAGAACGACACTTGTGGAAATTAGACTATGGGCTATTAATGGGCTTTATATTTGTTTAACTAAATGATAGTTTGTTAATTTTAATATAAAGATTTACAATTGGACGTCCCTATAAATAACCATATACACTCAATCGGACACGATGGGCAGGGTATTTATATGTACGAATAATCGTTCATTTAACCGAACACGGGAATGGATTAATAGCCACTAGAATTATTAAAACAGGGGTGAAATTATGTACAAGGACACTTGGCATAATTGATAACAAAGTATTAAAACCTTGGGTTACACTCAGTCGACATTCTGGTGTAATTATTAAACAAAGTAATAAAACCTTGTTACAGTTTAAGTCCCCAATTAGTTGGAATATTTAACTTCGGGTATAAGGATAATTTGACGAGGACACTCGCACTTTATATTTATGACTGATGGACTGTTATGGACAAAAACCAGACGGACATATTAAATAATCCAGGACAAAGGACAATTAACCCATGGGCATAAAACTAAAATCAACACGTCAAACATCATGGTTACGGAAGTTTAAATAAGCATAATTCTTTTATTTCATATTTAATTTCCTTTATTTTATATTTAATTGCACTTCTAATTATCGCATTTTTTGTTATTGTATTTAATTGCACTTTTAATTATCGTACTTTTTAATTATCGCAAGTTTATTTTATCGCACTTTTATTATTCGCAATTTCGTTATCGTTATTTACTTTACGCTTTAAATTAAGTCTTGTATTTATTTATTATTTTACATTTGGTTTTAACTGCGACTAAAGTTTTAAAATCGACAAACCGGTCATTAAACGGTAAAAACCCCCCTTTATAATAATAATATTACTTATATATATTTGTATTTTTATAAAAGTAAACTAATATAGCGTTAAGCTTTGTTTAAAGATTTTCCCTGTGGAACGAACCGGACTTACTAAAAACTACACTACTGTACGATTAGGTACACTGCCTATAAGTGTTGTAGCAAGGTTTAAGTATATCCATTCTATAAATAAATAAATATCTTGTGTAAAATTGTATCGTATTTAATAGTATTTCCTGCTAAATATAAAGCTATTTTATATACACCTCGCATAACATCAACGTTCCAAGAATGCCTTGGTTTATAAAAGGCTTTCGTTCGAAAGATGGGGGATATCACATTGGGAAATCCATAAGTTACGATGTGTTTACTTTGACGCATATATTGCGGGGAACCCAAATGCTATTTTACGCAACGGGTTAAGAAATTATTTTGACTCAATATATCCGAATATAGGACTTCGTGATTTAGAAAAAGCGGCTAACATGCAACATAAAGAAGCATGTTATGCTTACGGGTTAGTAATGCTCGCTTCTCACCAAAGTGAGAATAAGAACATCGGGCTACAACTATTAAACAAAACATTCCCACAAGTGACGGAGTCGGTAATTGGGGTAAGAAATGAGGTTTTTAGGTTATTACGAGACTGTTGGTCATTACGTAACCTTCATCCTTTTGACGACGTTACAACACATTGTCTTACTATCGGTCACAACGGTTATGTTCCACAAAACCAAGGATGGGAAGTGGTATTAGTAAAACCAGAATGCATGACTTGTTTCTGGACGTATGAATTACGTGTCTTTATTTCCTTTGCTGAACGCCTTATTTATTAACTAGAATTATCTTCGCAACTACTTTGTATCAAAGTTTTATGTGCTATATTTCATGCTATATGTAAAATATCGGTATTGTAAGTTTGCAAGTTATTGTATAAAGGTTTGAATATGATATATTTTTTTTTTGTGATTAGTTTTTCATATAGAATTGTAGTAGTTGAAATGGTATGTTAGCTACTAAGTATGAACTTAACGGGTAGGTACTACCCGAATTAAAGAGTATAAAACGCTAATATGAAGAAAGAGCTTTTATAAATAAGTTCATATTACGCTACGAAATACTATTGACTACTCTTGATATTCTATATGATTAACTCGTTTCATTTAACAATTTTGAAGGAAATGGCACCGACTACTCGACACACCTTGAATATGAGCGAAGAGAAATTTCGTGCCTTTCTTGCTTCAAACATAGCCGCAGTACAGGCCGCGCTACATACCAACAATAACTCTGAATCTAGCAATACAGCTAACGGCGCAAGAAATCGTGTAGGATGCTCCTACAAGGAATTCACTGCCTGCAAACCTTCAGAATTTGATGGAACCGAAAGACCAATTGGATTGATACGGTGGACCGAGAAAGTCGAATCGGTGTTTGCCATAAGTAAGTGTACTAAAGGAGACAAAGTGAAGTACGCTACGCATACCTTCACAGGTATTGCGTTAACATGGTGGAATACCTATCTAGAGCAGGTAGGACAAGATACTGCTTACACGCTACCGTGGTCAGCATTCAAGCACTTGATGAACGAGAAGTACCGTCCCAGAACCGAGGTCAATAAGCTCAAGTCAGAACTTAGAGGGTTACGGACATTGGGATTCGATATTACTTCGTACGAAAGACGATTCACAGAATTGTGCCTATTGTGTCCGAGAGCGTTCGAAGATGAGGAAGAGAAGATCGACGCGTTTGTGAGAGGGTTACCGGAGAGAGTCCAAGAAGATATAAGTTCACACGAGCCTGCCTCCATACAAAAGGCATGTAGAATGGCTCACAAACTAGTGAACCAGATTGAGAGAAGAATTAAAGAACATGCAGCCGAAGAGGCCAACGTGAAGCTAGTCAAAAGAAAGTGGGAGGAAAACGGTGATAAGAGTCACCAAAACAACAACAACTATCCCAACAATCGCAACATCAATCGCAACTACAACAAACGGCAAAATAACAACAATAACAACAACAACAACAACAACAACTACAACAATCATCCCAACAACAATAACAACCGCAGCAACAACAACAATCAGAAGCAGCTATGCCAAAGGTGTGAAAAGTATCACTCGGGGTTCTGCACCAAATTTTGCAACAAGTGTAAAAGAAATGGTCATAGCGCGGCGAAGTGTGAGGTCTACGGACCAGGGGTTAACAGAACGAAAGGAACAAATGGTGTCGGAACGAGTAATGGCGGAGCAAGTAGTGTCGGAGCAAGTTATGCCAATGTAGTTTGTTATAAATGTGGAAAACTAGGCCACATTATTAGAAATTGTCCGAACCAGGAGAACACGAATGGACAAGGCCGCGGAAGAGTTTTCAATATTAATGCGGCAGAGGCACAGGAAGACCCGGAGCTTGTTACGGGTACGTTTCTTATTGACGATAAATCTACTTATGTTTTATTTGATTCGGGTGCGGATAGAAGCTATATGAGTAGAGAATTTTGTACTAAATTAAGTTGCCCATTGACGCCTTTGGATAGTAAATTTTTACTCAAATTAGCAAATGGTAAATTAATTTCAGCAGATAATATATGTCAGAATCGAGAAATTAAACTGGTTAGCTAAACATTTAAGATTGACTTGATACCAGTAGAGTTAGGGAGTTTTGATGTGATAATCGGTATGGACTGGTTGAAAGAAGTGAAAGCAGAGAGCGTTTGTTACAAAAATGCAATTCGCATTATACGAGAAAAAGGAAAACCCTTAATGGTGTACGGAGAAAAGAGCAACGCAAAGTTAAATCTTATTAGTAACCTGAAGGCACAAAAACTAATAAGAAAAGGTTGCTATGTTGTGCTAGCACACGTCGAGAAAGTCAATTTCGAAGAAAAAAACATCAATGATATTCCCGTCGCAAAAGAATTTCCCGATGTATTTCCGAAAGAATTACCGGGACTACCTCCACACCGATCCGTTGAATTTCAAATAGACCTTGTACCGGGAGCTGCACCAATAGCTCGTGCTCCATACAGACTCGCACCTAGCGAAATGAAGGAACTTCATAGCCAATTACAAGAACTTTTAGAGCGTGGTTTCATTTGACCAAGCACATCACCGTGGAGAGCTCCTGTTTTGTTTGTCAAGAAGAAAGATGGTACATTCAGGTTGTGTATCGACTACCGAGAGTTGAACAAACTTACCATCAAGAACCGCTACCCACTACCGAGAATCGATGACTTATTTGATCAACTACAAGGCTCGTATGTTTATTCGAAGATCGATTTACGTTCTGGATATCATCAAATGCGGGTGAAGGAGGATGACATTCCAAAGACTGCTTTTAGGACGCGTTAAGGTCATTACGAGTTTACGGTTATGCCATTTGGATTGACTAACGCACCAGCTGTGTTCATGGACCTCATGAACCGAGTGTGTGGGCCATATCTTGACAAGTTTGTCATTGTTTTCATCGATGACATACTTATTTACTCGAAGAATGATCAAGAACACGAAGAACACTTGAGAAAAGTGCAAGAGTTGTTAAGGAAATAAAAACTGTACGCTAAGTTTTCAAAGTGTGCATTTTGGTTGGAAGAAGTTCAATTCCTCGGTCACATAGTGAACAAAGAAGGTATTCAGGTGGATCCAGCAAAGATTGAAACCGTTGAAAAGTGGGAAACCCCGAAAACTCTGAAACACATACGCCAGTTTTTAGGACTAGCTGGTTACTATAGAAGGTTCATCCAAGACTTTTCCAGAATAGCAAAACCCTTGACTGCATTAACGCATAAAGGGAAGAAATTTGAATGGAAGGATGAACAATAGAAAGCATTTCAGTTATTGAAGAAAAAGTTAACTACGGCACCTATATTGTCATTACCTGAAGGGAATGATGATCTTGTGATATATTGTGACGCCTCAAAGCAAGGTCTCAGTTGTGTATTAATGCAACGAACGAAAGTAATTGTTTATGCATCTAGACAATTGAAGATTCACGAACAAAATTATACGACGCATGATTTGGAATTAGGCGCGGTTGTTTTTGCATTAAAGGCTTGGAGGCACTACTTATATGGGGTCAAAAGTATTATATACACCGACCATAAAAGTCTTCAACACATATTTAATCAGAAACAACTGAATATGAGGCAGCGTAAGTGGATTGAATTATTGAATGATTACGACTTTGAGATTCGTTATCACCCGGGGAAGGCAAATGTGGTAGCCGACGCCTTGAGCAGGAAGGACAGAGAACCCATTCGAGTAAAATCTATGAATATAATGATTCACAATAACCTTACTACTCAAATAAAGGAGGCGCAACAAGGAGTTTTAAAAGAGAGAAATTTAAAGGATGAAATACCCAAAGGATCGGAGAAGCATCTTAATATTCGGGAAGACGGAACCCGGTATAGAGCTGACAGGATTTGGGTACCAAAATGTGGAGATATGAGAGAAATGGTACTTAGAGAAGCTCATAAAACCAGATACTCAATACATCCTGGAACGGGAAAGATGTACAAGGATCTCAAGAAACATTTTTGGTAGCCGGGTATGAAAGCCGATGTTGCTAAATACGTAGGAGAATGTTTAACGTGTTCTAAGGTCAAAGCTGAGCATCAGAAACCATCAGGTCTACTTTAACAACCCGAAATCCTGGAATGGAAATGGGAAAACATTACCATGGATTTCATCACTAAATTGCCAAGGACTGCAAGTGGTTTTGATACTATTTGGGTAATAGTTGATCGTCTCACCAAATCAGCACACTTCCTGCCAATAAGAGAAGATGACAAGATGGAGAAGTTAGCACGACTGTATTTGAAGGAAGTCGTCTCCAGACATGGAATACCAATCTCTATTATCTTTGATAGGGATGGCAGATTTATTTCAAGATTCTGGCAGACATTACAGCAAGCATTAGGAACTCGTCTAGATATGAGTACTGCCTATCATCCACAAACTGATGGGCAGAGTGAAAGGACAATACAAACGCTTGAAGACATGCTACGGGCATGTGTTATTGATTTCGGAAACAGTTGGGATTGACATCTACCGTTAGCAAAATTTTCCTACAACAACAGCCACCATTCAAGCATTGAGATGGCGCCGTTTGAAGCACTTTATGGTAGAAAGTACAAGTCTCCGATTTGTTGGAGTGAAGTGGGGGATAGACAGATTACGGGTCCGAAGATAATACAAGAAACTACCGAGAAGATCATCCAAATTCAACAACGGTTGAAAACCTCCCAAAGTCGACAAAAGAGCTACGCTGACATTAAAAGAAAAGATATAGAATTTGAAATTGGAGAGATGGTCATGCTTAAAGTTGCACCTTGGAAAGGCGTTGTCCGATTTGGTAAACGAGGGAAATTAAATCCAAGGTATATTGGACCATTCAAGATTATTGATCGTGTCGGACTAGTAGCTTACCGACTTGAGTTACCTCAACAACTCGCGGCTGTACATAACACTTTCCACGTCTCGAATTTGAAGAAATATTTTGCTAAAGAAGATCTCACTATTCCGTTAGATGAAATCCAAATCAACGAAAAACTTCAATTCATCGAAGAACCCGTCGAAATAATGGATCGTGAGGTTAAAAGACTTAAGCAAAACAAGATACCAATTGTTAAGGTTCGATGGAATGCTCGTAGAGGACCCGAGTTCACCTGGGAATGAGAAGATTAGATGAAGAAGAAATACCCGCATTTATTTCCAGAAGATACGTCAACACCTCCAACTGCTTAAAATTTCGGGACGAAATTTATTTAACGGGTAGGTACTGTAGTGATCCGAAATTTTCCATGTTTATATATATATTAAATGAAATTGTTATGATTAAGTGTTTCCAACATGTTAAGCAATCAAACTTGTTAAGACTTTATTAATTGAAATAGGTTTCATATAGACAATTGACCACCCAAGTTGACCGGTGATTCACGAACGTTAAAACTTGTAAAAATTATATGATGACATATATATGGTTATATATATAGTTAACATGATATTATGATAAGTAAACATATCATTAAGTATATTACCAATGAACTACAAATGTAAAAACAAGACTACTAACTTAATGATTTTGAAACGAGACATATATGTAACGATTATCGTTGTAACGACATTTAATGTATATATATCATATTAAGAGATATTCGTACATCATAATATCATGATAATATAATAATTTAAAATCTCATTTTATATTATAAACATTGGGTTAAAAATATTTAACAAGATCGTTAACCTAAAGGTTTTAAAACAACACTTACATGTAACGACTAACGATGACTTAACGACTCAGTTAAAATGTATATACATGTAGTTTTTTAATACGTATTCATACACTTTTGAAAGACTTCAAGACACTTATCAAAATACTTCTACTTAACAAAAATTCTTACAATTACATCCTGGTTCAGTTTCATCAACAATTCTACTCGTATGCACCCGTATTTGTACTCGTACAATACACAGATTTTAGATGTATGTACTATTGTTATATACACTCCAATGATCAGCTCTTAGCAGCCCATGTGAGTCACCTAACACATGTGGGAACCATCATTTGGCAACTAGCATGAAATATCTCATAAAATTACAAAAATATGAGTAATCATTCATGACTTATTTACATGAAAACAAAATTACATATCCTTTATATCTAATCCATACACCAACTACCAAAAACACCTACAAACACTTTCATTCTTCAATTTTATTCATCTAATTGATCTCTCTCAAGTTCTATCTTCATGTTCTAAGTGTTCTTCATAAATTCTACAAGTTCTAGTTTCATAAAATCAAGAATACTTCCAAGTTTGCTAGCTTACTTCCAATCTTGTAGAGTGATCATCCAACCTCAAGAAATCTTTCTTATTTACAGTTAGATATCTTTCTAATACAAGGTAATACTGATATTCAAACTTTGATTCAATTTCTATAACTATAACAATCTTATTTCGAGTGGAAATCTTACTTGAACTTGTTTTCGTGTCATGATTCTGCTTCAAGAACTTTCAAGCCATCCAAGGATCCTTTGAAGCTAGATCTATTTTTCTCATTTCCAGTAGTTTTATCCAGAAAACTTGAGGTAGTAATGATGTTCATAACATCATTCGATTCATACATATAAAGCTATCTTATTCGAAGGTTTAAACTTGAAATCACTAGAACATAGTTTAGTTAATTCTAAACTTGTTCGCAACCAAAAGTTAATCCATCTAACTTGACTTTTAAAATCAACTAAACACATGTTCTATATCTATATGATATGCTAACTTAATGATTTAAAACCGGAAAACACGAAAAACACCGTAAAACCGGATATACGCTGTTGTAGTAACACCGCAGGCTGTTTTAGGTTTGATAGTTAAAAACTATGATAAACTTTGATTTAAAATTTGTTCTTATGAGAAAATGATTTTTCTTATGAACATGAAACTATATCCAAAAATCATGGTTAAACTCAAAGTGGAAGTATGTTTTTCAAAATGGTCATCAAGACTTCGTTCTTTCGACTGAAATGACTACCTCTTACAAAAATGACTTGTAACTTATATTTCTGACTATAAACCTATACTTTTTCTGTTTAGATTCATAAAATAGAGTTCAATATGAAACCATAGCAATTTGATTCACTCAAAACGGATTTAAAATGAAGAAGTTCTGGGTAAAACAAGATTAGATATTTTTTGATTTTAGTAGCTACGGGAAATATTAACAATTCTATACAAATCATATCCTAGCTAACTTATATTGTATTATACATGTATTCTAATATATTATGTAATCTTGGGATACCATAGACACGTATGCAAATATTTTGACATATCATATCGACCCATCTATATATATTATTTGGAATAACCATAGACACTCTATATAAAGTAATGTCGGAGTTAGCTATACAGGGTTGAGGTTGATTCCAAAAATATATATAGTTTGAGTTGTGATCTAGCCTGAGACGTGTATACACTGGGTCGTGGATTGATTCAAGATAATATATATCGATTTATTTCTGTACATCTAATTGTGGACAACTAGTTGTAGGTTACTAACGAGGACAACTGACTTAATAAACTTAAAACATTAAAACGTATTAAAAATGTTGTAAATATATTTTGAACATACTTTGATATATATGTACATATTTGTTATAGGTTCGTGAATCGACCAGTGGCCAAGTCTTACTTCCCGACGAAGTAAAAATCTGTGAAAGTGAGTTTCATTTGCTCCCTTTTACCCTTTATATTTTTGGGCTGAGAATACATGCGCAATTTTTATAAATGTTTGACGAAATAGACACAAGTACTTAAAACTACATTCTATGGCTGGATTATTAAACCGAATATGCCCCTTTTTATTAAGTCTGGTAATCTAAGAATTAGGGAACAGACACCCTAATTGACGCGAATCCTAAAGATAGATCTATTGGGCCTAACAAACCCCATCCAAAGTACCGGATGCTTTAGTACTTCAAAATTTATATCATATCCGAAGGGTGTCCCAGAATGATGGGGATATTCTTATATATGCATCTTGTTAATGTCGGTTACCAGGTGTTCACCATATGAATGATTTTTATCTCTATGTATGGGATGTGTATTGAAATATGAAATCTTGTGGTCTATTGTTACGATTTGATATATATAGGTTAAACCTATAACTCACCAACATTTTTGTTGACGTTTAAAGCATGTTTATTTTCAGGTGAATACTAAGAGCTTCCGCTGTTGCATACTAAAATAAGGACAAGATTTGGAGTCCATGTTTGTATGATATTGTGTAAAAACTGCATTCAAGAAACATATGTCGATGTAATATATTTCTATTGTAAACCATTATGTAATGGTCGTGTGTAAACAGTATATTTTAGATTATCATTATTTGATAATCTACGTAATGTTTTTAAAACCTTTGTTGATAAAATAAAGGCTATGGTTGTTTTAAAAATGAATGCAGTCTTTGAAAAATGTCTCATATAGAGGTCAAAACCTCGCAACGAAATCAATTAATATGGAACGTTTATAATCAATATGAACGGGACATTTCAATGATCCTGTTGTTGATGATCAATACATGATGGTTTTGTACGGGGCGTCTCATTTGGTATCAGAGCATTGGTTATAGGGAATTAGGTTGCATTGGTGAGTCTTGACCGAGTCGAGTAGGATTCACTAATAGGACTAATCTACAACTTGCTTGTTTACCTGTTTCTGCGGAACTGCTGCATGCTACTGTATTATATTACTGCATGTTACTGCTTACTACTACTGCATGCTACTGCTTACTTATACTGCTATATGAACTTATTGCATGCTACTGCCTACTTTCACTGCTATGTGAACTTACTGTATGCTGCTGCTTATTCTCGCTACTGCATGCTACTATCTACTTTTTGCATGATACTGCTGTTGATACTGCTATTAGTGCCATGCTATGTACTACTATAGATGCTCTAGGCTGCTGTAGTTACTATGCCTGATTACGTGCTTGCTACCCGTCTGCTTTTTGTTGTACCGACTCGGAGAATTTATCTTTCGTAGTTCAGATGTTTTTCTGAACCCTTTCCCGCTCGTCTAACCCTAAGGATTAGTATTGTAATCCAACTGTTACTACCGTTCCACCGTTCCGGAGATCGAAACCTTACTTCACACAATCTAGAAGGAGTACCCCTCGGATTACACGCCCACTAAAGTTGATCCTCGGAGGAGGAGATATGTGAGGACTTGTCGGAGTAACCGCGCCCCGAGCTCACCCTAATTAGCCACATACAATGTATGAACATTAGAAGGATGTTCAGTTTCCACAAGTTGACTCGTATCCCGTATGCTTTCATGACCGTCACTTATCTCTTTCATTCTTCACCACTATTCGACGATCTAACGACACTTCTGGACTTAGGTCCCTAACACTCTTAGGCATTGGAGAAGTCGGGAAAGCATCTCCCTTCACAAGGTCATAGTGTCTTCTACTGATGCTCAGACATACCCAAAGACTTGGGAGTCACCTCAAGGCATATCGTATTACTACTTGCTACACGTACAACTTGACACGAGACCCAGATTGAATTTTTAGAAAGGAACCTAACGATATTATCTGAACTCGAACATTTTGAAGAAATTTCGGGACATTTAGGCATTGATGCATGACCTACGGAACCTACGCACCCACACCGAGAAACCATGAGATTAATTATGTAGATTTTATTTGGAGATAGCATAGTTAAAGCACCGTTAGATGAAATTGAGTAGAACTTGAAGTGATCACGTTACATTGACCATATGGAGTGATATTGGAATGAACATACGATTTAGTACAATATAATAACGCCAGGCCAGCGTGATTATATTGAAGTGAATCATGCAAAAGTCCCAATACTACTATATAAGGAATATGAAGTGATTCAAAGGAAATTTTGGTAGAAACCACTTGAGTATACGCATTATGGTCTGTTAGAGGTAGGGAAAGAATAACCACTTAGCCCATATATTGTACAACAAGGGCCTTGATTTCAGAATTAATAACCCGAAAATTTGTTATAGATATAGACACCCTGGATACTTAAGGAAAAAGTTCTCAAATAGGAAAAACTTTGGACTTACTTGCGGTAGAGCAATCATATCTCAGCTATGGATCCCGATTATAGTTCGGGTACATTTCTTCACAACGTTTATTGTCTCGAAGTTTTTTAATACTAGAGTGATAGAAACCTTGTATCTAAGAACCTTAGTTTTATGACTAATAAGCCGTTAACAACTATGAGAGTTAAGTATTCTGTAGGACAAGCTAATGGTAAGTTGGCAGAGATAAAGGAATAATTTAAGGTAGTACCTTAAAATTAACAGGTGGGTCATTTGGAGATGACCTCATGTCAACAAAACTTGGAAGTTTTAAAGTAGTAGTAGGAAAGGATTAGTTACTTATGCGGAAGCAGATGTTATTTGAGAAGATTGATAGAATTTTTCACGGTGGTTTAATAAGATTTGGTTGGAATAAACCTTAAGATTAACCTAACACCCATCAAGTTAGGAAGCTTGATGTAAAAGTTGGAATGGACTTTAAGATTAACCTAATACTCATCAAGTTAGGAAGCTTTGATGAAATAGTTCGAACGGACTGACTTTCAAGGATGAAAGCGAAAGTTATTTATAGTGAGAAGATTATTCATATACCTCGCGAGAATGGTGAGCCAAAAGCCATCTGGGTTACTTCAACAACTCAAAATCCCACAATGGAAATGGGAAAGAATAACAATGGATTTTATCATGAAGCTACCAAAAACGGTAGGCGGTTATGACACTATCTGGGTTATTGATGAGCATCTCACCAAACCTACTCACTTTCTAACCATGAGAGAAACCGATACAATGGTCAAACTTACACAACGATGCATAAAGGAAATTGTATCCCGTCACTTCAGCGATTCAAATTCTATATGAAAGACTACCCAAAAATCTTATTTGATACTCATTCTTACACGACTCTGAAACCTAACTTATTCCGAGAGATTTCTTAATCAATATAATCACACCATCACCCATATTACTTCGATATTAGCCATACCATTTCGAAATTTCTAAAATCAATGGGTAGTTAATTCCCATTCTCATATTCCCCCTTTCGTATCTCACTTATAAGTAACAACTTTACACTTAAGCATTTTTGGTCAAAGGACTTATGCCCTACTAATAATCATCAACCACATTTAAATTCAATAGTTTTCATTACCTCATGACATTTTTGGTGAAATATCACACAAAAATTTTCAAAACCTTTTACTCAAATCCTCATCAATCTTTTTCCAACTTGTAACCTCCGAAATATGAAAATTTTGTTGCCAAAATTTTACACACACTATTTTACTGTGCGATCCTCTCAAAGTTTTATAAAAATAAATTTATTTTATTTGCCATACGTGCAAATTTTTGAAATTGTATATGTTATATAAAATAAAGTAAATGATTACTTATTTTTGACAAATACATATGAAATTTTACTTTCGCCTTTTCAAATCAAATCTTTTATTCAAAAGATATTTTACCTTGAATTGTACATGTTGTACATAACCCTAGTTTACTAAGAACTTCGTTTCTTTTCTTACATTGTCACTGTAAACGATTTCCATAAAATTTTCGTTGCTTGTCATATAAAATTTTTCGTTGCTTATTCGTATCCAAGTCATCATGAAGACTCTACAACTGTCGAAATTGAGAGATTCATGTGTGTGTATGTGATGAAAGCACTTACTACCATGTCATGCAGAGCCTTCAAGCATCCACTAACACTTAAACCATTCAAAATTACTGCATTACCCCAGGAATCTTATTTGTCACACCTGTCAGAGCGATGCTCTTTCTTACATAACTCGAAGTCCTGACTTATTCCAAGAGATTCTCATCTAGCGATATTAACGCCATCAGTATTCTGACTTTAATATCAATCATAACCTGTTTGGCATTTTGAAAAATCAAGAAGCGATTAACTTCTCATCCTCATGCTCTATCCTTCATACCTCACTTTTTAGCAACGGCTTCGAACGTGAACATTTTTGGCCCAAAGACTTATGTCCCGATAATTATTAAAACTACATTTAATTCATTAGTTTTCATTACCTAGTAACATGTCACTCGATTATTTAAAGATTTTTAACTCGATCTTTTTCAACTCGTAACCTCTGAAATACGAAAAACTATGCTTATCAAAATTTTTACACGATGTTTATTTGTGCGGTCCTCACGAGATTTATGGACAAACGAAAGTACTAAAAACTTTTCTGTCATTTATACGATTTATAAAATCATATATGTATAAATTTACCCTTACTTATTTTGGTTAGTACATACCAAGTTATACCTCCAAATTATTTAAAAATCGCTCATTTATTGAGTTGTTCAACTTAAGTCAAAAAGTATTGTGCAAAATGGTACACGTAGTACATACTTCTTAAGTTACTAGGAACTTCGTTCCGTTTATGTTGTCACATCAAATGTTTAAAGGTTTTTCAAAACTCCCTTGGTTAATTTTATTAAAGTATTTCGTATTAGACTACACCATGTGTGGATCACACTTCTTCTCGCCCTCCGTTAGGGATAAAACTTACTATTAATCTTTGTTAAAAACTCTTGAGCCACTTGGGATGGCAGTTTTATAAAATTTGTTAGGAAGTCCTTGTGCTCATAAAATGTTCCTTTTAAGGTTAGACTTGGCAAAAACGCGGGACGATAAATCAGTTTTCTGGGAAACACTCAGTGGTCACCCTATCGTAGAAAAGGCATTAGGCGGGTTTCTACTCTCAATATTTCACGGCTAGTCGCAACACCCTCGTAAACATCGTCTCTGTGAATCAGTACGTGGAGATACAAGGAATCATTTTTTAGATTCCTTTCACTTAGAGTAAACCATTCTTTATGACCAAGGGTTTATGTATCTTCTCATCCGCGCATCCCCTTAAGTATATAAGGATAAATTTAGAACGAACTGCTCGAAGAGTTCACTCTCGTTCAAAGATCACACCTTTCGTGCGATTTTCTTACAGAAATGTAATATAAGATACTTTGAGAATCTATAAATCTTGTTATCCTCTTGGAAGGGGACTGCTTAAAACATTTACGACACTGATGTGGATACTCTACATGTATCTTCCTTCATTGATTGCAACTATATGTTGATCTAGTTAATGTTAACCCTAACTTCAACATGTAACTGAAAGGATAAAGTTACATTATGGAATTGTGCTTTCATTTCATCCAAGGATAAGTCCACATACAGTATGTTGAACTGGGTGATATCCTTCATTGTTCGTTCAGACCGTCCTGAAGATGCTATAAATAATTATGGCTTACATTGCATATAAGTCCGATTAGTCACTTCCAGCTAAAATTTCAATTCATTTATTCAAATGAAACGTTCTTAAATATCGGGTTCTTTAAACCTATGGTCTCCTTCCGAAATTAAAGGGTTAGAAAAATTCGAGGCTAACACTATCCAGACATCAAATTGCATGGTTGAGATCACCATGTTTTCCATTCTACCTGTCAGCTTTGTATTGCGACATAAGCGCTCAATGTCTTAGATGAGTTTGCTAACATTCATGATGCATTTCATATATCCAGCTTACTGAAGATGCCCGTAGGGCTAAAAATATCATCTTTCCTTTTGTGGGTATATATTCGGATGACATATTCGTGTTAGCAAGAAACGAAATAAATTTGTTGATCTCTTAGGACAAGAGACTTAATTAATGGCATATACCTATTCTTAATTTTATGCGCCCAAGTACCTTTCAAGGCAAATAACTCACTTCTGAGCCCTCGAGTCTCTCGAAACTTTGATACGCTCCTTCTTATTCAAATACGGTGCCATTGTTGGTCACTCCTCAAAATTTCGGGACGAAATTTTCTTTAACATGTGGGTAATGTAATGACCCGAATTTTTCGACTTGCTTTTGTGCTTTGTGCTTTCACGAAACTGCGTATTTGTGCGTACTGAGCTATAGTATACTCTGGGAACTCCCTACATGTTGATTACTTTCATTTATATGTTAAAATGTGCCAGTAAGTACGTAGGATACTTAACTTTATCCCCAGAAGCCTTTATGGCCGTTAGTGTTACTTGACGTTTAAAATGAACTGCGTACTATGCACACGTTTAACTTTTGTCGTAATCGGAATATTATGACTACGAAAATACTGATTGTTATTTTATAATAATAATTACTTAGGTTTTTGGATGCTTAATTACGCTTAGTAATTTACTAGAGCACACTAGTTAGTCTTGTTGGACTTTCTACCTTGTTGGACTTTAGCCCACCCTACACTAGTTAGTGGACTATTTAATTAGCCCAATTATTAGTAACTAGTGACCCATTAATATGTAAGACAAATGCCCATTTATTAGAGGGAACATACTAGCACTTTTGTTAAACATTATCCTTAATGTTGCATGAGATCCTAACATAAGCACCAACTTTAGATAACCACTAACCAAAAAGTAAAAAGGTGTCCCCCTTATCATCCCATACAACCTACGGCCACCTTGAAATGTCCCGTTCATATTGATTATAAACGTTCCATATTAATTGATTTCGTTATGAGGTTTTGACCTCTATATGAGACGTTTTTCAAAGACTGCATTCATTTTTAAAACAACCATAACCTTTATTTTATCTATAAAAGTTTAAAAAGCATTACGTAGATTATCAAATAATGATAATCTAAAATATACCGTTTACACACGACCATTACATAATGGTTTACAATAAGAATATATTACATCAAAAATAAGTTTCTTGAATGCAGTTTTTACATAATATCATACAAGCATGGACTCCAAATCTTGTCCTTATTTTAGTATGCAACAGCAGAAGCTCTTAATAATCACATGAGAATAAACATGCTTAAAACGTCAACAAAAATGTTGGTGAGTTATATGTTTAACCTATATATTATCAAATCATAATAATAGACCACAAGATTTCATATTTCAATATACATCCCATACATAGAGATAAAAATTATTCATATGGTGAACACCTGGTAACCGACATTAACAAGATGCATATAAGAATATCCCCTATCATTCCGGGAAATCCTTCGGACATGATAAAAATGAATTCGAAGTACTAAAGCATCCGGTACTTTGGATGGGGTTCGTTAGGCCCAATAGATCTATCTTTAGGATTCACGTCAATTAGTAGATCGGTTTACTAATTCTTAGGCTACCAAGCAAAAGGGGCATATTCGGCTTCGATCATTCACCCATATAATGTAATTTCATTTACTTATGTCTATTTCGTAAAACATTTATAAAACTGCATGTATTCTCATCCCAAAATATTAGATTTTAAAAGTGGGACTATAACTCACTTTCACAGATTTTTACTTCGTCGGGAAGTAAGACTTGGCCACTGGTCGATTCACGAACCTATAACAATATGTACATATATATCAAAGTATGTTCAAAATATATTTACAACATTTTTAATACATTTTATTGTTTTAAGTTTATTAAGTCAGCTGTCCTCGTTTGTAACCTACAACTAGTTGTCCACAATTAGATGTATAGAAATAAATTGATATATATTATCTTGAATAAATCCACGACCGAGTGTATACACATCTCAGGCTAGATCACAAATCAAAGTATATATATTTTTGGAATCAATCTCAACCCTGTATAGCTAACTCCAACATTACTGCATATAAAGTGTCTATAGTTATTCCAAATAATATATATAGATGGGTCGATATGATATGTCAAAACATTGGCATACGTGTCTATGGTATGCCAAGATTACATAATATATTAGAATACATATATAATACAATATAAGTTAGCTAGGATATGATTAATATAGATTTGTTACAATATTTCCCGTAGCTACAACAATCAAAAAAATATCCAATCTTGTTTTACCCATAACTTCTTGGTTTTAAATCCGTTTTGAGTGAATCAATTTGCTATGGTTTCTAATTGAACTCTATTTTATGAATCTAAACAGAAAAAGTATAGGTTTTTAGTCAGAAATATAAGTTACAAGTCATTTTTATAAGAGATAGTCATTTCAGTCGAAAGAACGACGTCTTGATGACCATTTTGAAAAACATACTTTCACTTTGAGTTTAACCATGATTTTTGGATATAGTTTCATGTTCATAAGAAAAATCATTTTCCCAGAAGAACAACTTTTAAATTAAAGTTTATCATAGTTTTTAATTACCTAACCCAAACCAGCCCGCGTTGTTACTACGACGGCGTATGTCCGGTTTTACGGTGTTTTTCGTGTTTCTAGGTTTTAAATCATTAAGTTAGCATATCATATAGATATAGAACATGTGTTTAGTTGATTTTAAAAGTCAAGTTAGAAGGATTAACTTTTGTTTGCGAACAAGTTTAGAATTAACTAAACTATGTTCTAGTGATTTCAAGTTTAAACCTTCGAATAAGGTAGTTTTATATATATGAATCGAATGATGTTATGAATATCATTACTACCTCAGGTTTTGTGGATAAACCTACTGGAAATGAGAAAAATAGATCTAGCTTCAAAGGATCCTTGGATGGCTTGAAAGTTCTTGAAGCAGAATCATGACACGAAAACAAGTTCAAGTAAGATTTCCACTCGAAATAAGATTGTTATAGTTATAGAAATTGAATCAAAGTTTGAATATGCGTATTACCTTGTATTAGAAAGATATCTTATTGTAAATAAGAAAGATTTCTTGAGATTGGATGATCACTTTACAAGATTGGAAGTAAGCTAGCAAACTTGGAAGTATTCTTGATTTTATGAAACTAGAACTTATAGAATTTATGAAGAACACTTAGAACTTGAAGATAGAATTTGAGAGAGATCAATTAGATGAAGAAAATTGACGAATGAAAGTATTTGTAGGTGTTTTTGGTCGTTGGTATATGGATTAGATATAAAGGATGTGTAATTTTGTTTACATGAAAATAAGTCATGAATGATTACTAATATTCTTGTAATTTTATGAGATATTTCATGCTAGTTGCCAAATGATGGTTCCCACATATGTTAGGTGACTCACATGGGCGGCTAAGAGCTGATAATTGGAGTGTATATACCAATAGTACATACATCTAAAAGCTGTGTATTGTACGAGTACGAATACGGGTGCATACTAGTAGAATTGTTGATGAAACTGAACGAGGATGTAATTGTAAGCATTTTTGTTAAGTAGAAGTATTTTGATAAGTGTCTTGAAGTCTTTCAAAAGTGTATAAATACATATTAAAACACTACATGTATATACATTTTAACTGAGTCGTTAAGTCATCGTTAGTCGTTACATGTAAGTGTTGTTTTGAAACCTTTAGGTTAACGATCATGTTAAATGTTGTTAACCCATTGTTTATTATATCTAAAGAGATGTTAAATTATTACATTATCATGATATTATGATGTATTAATATATCTTAATATGATATATATACAATTAAATGTCGTTACAACGATAATCGTTACATATATGCCTCGTTTCGAAATCATTAAGTTAGTAGTCTTGTTTTACATATGTAGTTCATTGTTAACATACTTAATGATATACTTAATTATCATTTTATCGTGTTAAACATAGTGTATCAATATCTTAATATGATTCATATGTAATTAGTAAGACGTTGATATAACGATAATCGTTATATATATCGTTTTCGAGTTTCTTAATTCAATAGGCTCATTTTTATGTATATAACTCATTGTTAAAATACCTAATGAGATACATACTTATCATAATATCATGTTAACTATATATATTCATATATATGTCATCATATAGTTTTTACAAGTGTTAACGTTCGTGAATCACCAGTCAACTTGGGTGGTCAATTGTCTATAAGAAACCTATTTCAATTAATCAAGTCTTAACAAGTTTGTTTGCTTAACTTGTTGAAAACACTTAATCACGTAAATATCAATTTCATTTAATATATATAAACATGGAAAAGTTCAGGTCACGACAATACCTACCCATTAAATAAATTTCGTCCCGAAATTTTAAGCAGTTGGAGGTGTTGTCGTATCTTCTGGAAATAAGTGCGGGTATTTCTTCTTCATCTGATCTTCTCATTCCCAGGTGACCTCAGGTCCTCTACGAGCATTCCATCAAACTTTAACAATTGGTATCTTGTTTTGCTTAAGTCTTTTAACCTCACGATCCATTATTTCGACGGGTTCTTCGACGAATTGAAGTTTTTCGTTGATTTGGATTTCGTCTAATGAAATAGTGAGATCTTCTTTAGGAAAACATTTCTTCAAATTTGAGACGTGGAAAGTGTTATGTATAGCTACGAATTGTTATGGTAATTCAAGTCGGTAAGCTACTGGTCCGACACGATCAATAATCTTGAATGGTCCTATATACCTTGGATTTAATTTCCCTCGTTTACCAAATCGAACAACGCCTTTCCAAGGTGCAACCTTAAGCATGACCATCTCTCTAATTTCAAATTCTATAACCTTTCTTTTAATGTCGGCGTAGCTCTTTTGTCGACTATGGGCGGTTTTCAACCGTTGTTGAATTTGGATGATCTTCTCGGTAGTTTCTTGTATTATCTCTGGACCCGTAATCTGTCTATCCCCCACTTCAATCCAACAAATCGGAGACCTGCACTTTCTACCATAAAGTGCTTCAAACGGCACCATCTCAATGCTTGGTAGCTGTTGTTGTAGGAAAATTCTGCTAACGGAAGGTGTCGATCCCAACTATTTCCGAAATCAATAACACATGCTCGTAGCACGTCTTCAAGTGTTTGTATCGTCCTTTTGCTTTGCCCATCAGTTTATGGATGATAAGGAGTACTCATGTCTAGACGAGTTCCTAATGCTTGCTGTAATGTCTGCCAGAATCTTGAAATAAATCTGCCATCCCTATCAGAGATAATAGAGATTGGTATTCCATGTCTGGAGACGACTTCCTTCAAATACAGACGTGCTAACTTCTCCATCTTGTCATCTTCTTTTATTGGCAGGAAGTGTGCTGATTTGGTGAGACGATCAACTATTACCCAAATAGTATCAAAACCAGTTGCAGTCCTTGGCAATTTAGTGATGAAATCCATGGTAATGTTTTCCCATTTCCATTTCGGGATTTCGGGTTATTGAAGTAGACCTGATGGTTTCTGATGCTCAGCTTTGACCTTAGAACACGTCAAACATTCTCCTACATATTTAGCAATATCAGCTTTCATACCTGGCCACCAAAAATGTTTCTTAAGATCCTTGTACATCTTTCCCGTTCCAGGATGTATTGAGTATCTGGTTTTATGAGCTTTTCTAAGTACCATTTCTCTCATATCTCCAAATTTTGGTACCCAAATTCTTTCAGCCCTATACCGGGTTCCGTCTTCCCGAATATTAAGATGCTTCTCTGATCCTTTGGGTATTTCATCCTTTAAATTTCTCTCTTTTAAAACTCCTTGTTGCGCCTCCTTTATTTGAGTAGTAAGGTTAGTGTGAATCATTATATTCATAGATTTTACACGAATGGGTTCTCTGTCCTTTCTGCTCAAGGCGTCGGCTACCACATTTGCCTTCCCCGGGTGGTAACGAATCTCAAAGTCGTAATCATTCAACAATTCAATCCACCTACGCTGCCTCATATTCAGTTGTTTCTGATTAAATATCTGTTGAAGACTTTTGTGGTCGGTATATATAATACTTTTGACCCCATATAAGTAGTGCCTCTAAGTCTTTAATGCAAAAACAACCGCGCCTAATTCCAAATCATGCGTCGTATAATTCTGTTCGTGAATCTTCAATTGTCTAGACGCATAAGCAATTACTTTCGTTCGTTGCATCAATACACAATCGAGACCTTGCTTTGAAGCGTCACAATATATCACAAAATCATCATTCCCTTCAGGTAATGACAATATAGGTGCCGTAGTTAACTTTTTCTTTAACAATTGAAACGCTTTCTCTTGTTCATATTTCCATTAAAATTTCTTCCCTTTATGCGTTAATGCAGTCAAGGGTTTTGCTATTCTGGAAAAGTCTTGGATGAACCTTCTATAGTAACCAGCTAGTCCTAAAAACTGGCGTATGTGTTTCGGAGTTTTCGGGATTTCTCACTTTTCAATGGTTTCAATCTTTGCTGGATCCACCTGAATACCTTCTTTGTTAACTATGTGACCGAGGAATTGAACTTCTTCCAACCAAAGTGCACACTTTGAAAACTTAGCGTACAGTTTTTCTTTTCTCATCAACTCTAGCACTTTTCTCAAATGTTCTTCGTGCTCTTGATCATTCTTCGAGTAAATAAGTATGTCATCGATGAAAACAATGACAAACTTGTCAAGATATGGTCCACACACTCGATTCATGAGGTCCATGAACACAGCTGGTGCGTTAGGCAATCCAAACGGCATAACCATAAACTCGTAATGACTGTAAAGCGTCCTAAAAGCAGTCTTCGGAATGTCGTCCTCTTTCACCCGCATTTGGTGATATCCAGAACGTAAATCGATCTTCGAATAAACCGATGAGCCTTGTAGTTGATCAAATAAGTCGTCGATTCTTGGTAATGGGTAACGGTTCTTGATGGTAAGTTTGTTCAACTCTCGGTAGTCGATACACAACCTGAATGTACCATCTTTCTTCTTGACAAACAGAACAGGATCTCCCCATTGTGATGTACTTGGTCGAATGAAACCACGCTCTAAAAGTTCTTGTAACTGACTTTGTAATTCTTTCATTTCGCTGGGTGTGAGTCTGTATAGAGCACGAGCTATTGGTGCAGCTCCTGGTACAAGGTCTATTTGAAATTCAACGGATCGATGTGGGGGTAATCCCGGTAATTCTTTCGGAAATACATCGGAAAATTCTTTTACGACGGGAACATTACTGATGTTCTTTTCTTCAGGTTTAACTTCTTCGATGTGTGCTAGAATGACGTAACAACCTTTTCTTATTAGTTTTTGCGCCTTCAAACTACTAATAAGATTTAACTTTGCGTTGTTCTTTTCTCCGTACACCATTAAAGGTTTTCCTTTTTCACGCATAATGCGAATCGCATTTTTGTAACAAACGACCTCTGCTCTTACCTTCTTCAACCAGTCCATGCCAATTATTACATCAAAACTCCCTAACTCGACTGGTATTAAATCAATCTTAAACGTTTCATCACCCAGTTTAATTTTTCTATCCCGACATATATTATCTGCTGAAATTAATTTACCATTTGCTAATTCGAGTAAAAATTTATTATCCAAAGGCGTCAATGGGCAACTTAATTTAGCACAAAATTGTCTACTCATATAGCTTCTATCCGCACCCGAATCAAATAAAACATAAGCAGATTTATCGTCAATAAGAAATGTACCCGTAACAAGCTCCAGGTCTTCCTGTACTTCTGCCGCATTAATATTGAAAACTCTTCCACGGCCCTGCCCATTAGTATTCCCCTGATTCGGGCAATTTCTAATAATGTGGCCTGGTTTTTCACATTTATAACAAACAGCGTTGGTATTACTTGCTCCGACACTATTCGTTTCAGCATTACTTGTTCCGACATTATTTGTTCCTTTAGTTCCATTAAACTTTGGTCCGTAGACCTCACACTTTGTCGCGCTATGACCATTTCTTTTACACCTATTGCAAAATGTCGTGCAAAAGCCCTAATGATTTTCTTCACACCTATGACATGGCTGTTTTTGGTTTTTGTTGCCGTTTTTGTTATTGAGGTTGTTGTTGGGATTGTTATTGTTGTTGAAACTGTTGTTGTGGTTGTTGTTGTTGTTGGGATATTTGTTGTAGTTATTGTTAGCATTGCGGTTATTGTTGCGGTTGTTGTTGCGGTTGTTGGGATAGTTGTTGCGATTGTGGTTGTAATTGTTTTTGTTGTTGTACTGGTGACTCATGTTACCGTTTTCCTCCCACTTCCTCTTGAGTTGTTTCGTGTTAGCTTCTTCGGCCGCCTGCTCTTTAATTCTTCCCTCAATCTGATTTATGAGTTTATGAGCCATTCGACTTACCTTTTATATAGAAGCGGGCTCGTGTGAACTCACATCTTCTTGAATCCTTACTGGTAGCCCTTTTACAAATGCGTCGATTGTAACGACCCTGGAATTTCCAACGTTTATTTATTAATAATTATTATTATTAATACGTGTGATTAAACGAATGTACGTTATTACATTTACATGTTGCCATGATTGCCCGAACTTGACTTTTAAGAGCCCGAAACGTCTTTGTGACACCCGGAACTTTCACGAATAATATTTTTAGATATTATTTACATTCATGATTAAATTAATTAATCATTTTAATTAACTAAGGCTATTAGTTAGTTACTTGGGCTTTAATTGGTTTAACTTGTGATTTATTTGAACTTGGGCTTTGTTAGTGTAACGGACTCATGTTATTGGACTTCCAAGCCCACCCTACATTTATTAATGGACCTTTAGCCCACTCTTTCAACTTGTAAGTATTAGTTTGAATGGTAACTAGTTAGTTTCAACACTTGGAATCTAGTTAACATACATTTCCCATGCATGCATCCTCATTATCCAACTTTTAAGCTTTAACACATGAAGAGCCATTAAACATTAGCCTTCCTCCCTTTTTTTTCTGCTGAATGCCGAAACTTGATGGCCATTTAGTGGTGATTTGATTTTTTTTTACACTACATACTCACTTGCATCTCTCATTTCCAACTCACACTCTTACTTGCAACATTTCTTTTCTCTCTTTTCTCTAGTTCTTGTAAGTAATCTTGAAGACTTTTCTCTTCTTCTTTTCTTCTTAAAACCTTATACATACATGCAAATCATCATCATCATTTGTTGTTCTTTGTTGTTAATGTTACTTGTCTTGTTAATTGTTGTTATTTACTTACATGTTTCAAGAATCTAACTTTCTAGTTTGATTCATCTTTTATCTTGTTTTAACAAGAACAATCAAGAACTAAACTCTCTAGTTTAAGTTCTACATATAATGTTTCAAAGATTATAAAGTTCTTGTGTTGATTAAAGACATACTTGTAAGTCATGGAAGTAAACTTAAAGTTTACTTTGCTTAAAGATCAACTTTGGTTGAATCTTTAAAAGTATGAACAACCATGAATCTTTTCTTGTTTATTTAAGTTTAATTCCTCAATTTATGCACTTTTATTTCATGTAGTTAGTTGATATGGTCAAGTACTACAAGTTAGTCTTGATCTCATATCTCTTGAACAAATTAAGTTAACTTTGAAAGTTCAAGAACACACAAATAAGTTTTCTTTAAATATAACTTTGAATCTAGACTTTTGAGTCTTGGATCTTCAAGATCAAACTAAGAACTATGTTCTACTACTTATGATCTTGATTAGTTAGTTTACTTTTAAGTTTGTAACTTGTTATTAGCTTTAAAGTCCATGTATGTGTTAGATCTAAGACTTTGATGCAACTTTGGTTCATCAAACTTCATACAACTCTTAAGTGAGTTGTGCTTCATGTCTTAGACTTGCACATGGGTTATGATGGTCAAGACTTGGTTAAGATGATGTAGATACATCAATGAGTTGTACACTTGAAGCTATATGCATCAAGGATGAGAGCCATGATGAACATCAAGCACCAAGACCACCGGAACCCTTTTAAACTCACTGTTCTGTCCAAAACCTACTGACCTGATGCTTCTGGAACAGACCAGTTGACCTGCGCTGTTCTAACCTTGATTTTTAGATAGAGCTTTTCGAGTAGATAACTTTTCATATAGGACTCGTCTTAATCCGAGTTACGGTTTAGGATTTATGGCCTTCCGATCGTTACTATGTCCTTTAACGTTGTGCAGAAATTTCTGACCTACTCGCACTTAGACCGTCGCCACGGTCAAACCAAGATGAGTTTGCTTCTGTAAATTTTACCACACTTAAGGGACTCATAGGCGGAGCCATGGACACTGGTCTCACCTTAATTCAGTAAGGGTAGATGCTGTGGTGACTGACTGAAGTCAGACTTTGTTGAAAACTACTTTCATAAACGAAACTTACTTTACGCCTTTTGTTTAATGATGATTGATGATGACCCTTAAGACCTTAAATACATACTTTTAAACCTATTAAGACGATTTACTGAATTAGTACTATTTGACTTAGGTTGAGGACTTCGGACCATTTACTTGCACACCTTTCCCGACTACTACTTTACCGCTACATATCATTGTGAGTTATAGCATTCCCTTTTTACTTTAACTTATTTGGGAACTGAGAATACATGCGGATTTTATGTTTTACATACTAGGCATGAGTACTTAAACTTTATATATGTGTGGGTTATATAACGGCAGAAACATTCCCTTTAGCTCGGTAACGTTTAATCATTGGTTTATGAACCGGTGAACGCGAATCTTAGATATGGATCCATAGGGTTTGACATCCCCACTCGGGCTAGTCGCGCTAGCAGTCAACGAGTGTTTAATACTTCGTAAACATACGCACTCGCTAAGTGTACTTTCAGGGGGTATTTTAAACGTTAAGTTAGTTACCAAGTGCCCACGGTTAACATATACTTTATCATACTGTTTTGAAACGCTCGTTGTAGCACTGAAATCTCGTGGCCTACCTTACTTACTGTTATACTTAAACTATAGCTCACCAACCATTGTGTTGACGTTTTTAAGCATGTATTTCTCAGGTGCTTGAGGTTGCTTCCGCTGTGTACTAGTCGTGCTGTAGAACCCGCTGCTTAGAGTTGTCCACGCATGAACTACTTTACTTTGCATTCAAACATTAGTACTTTTGAATTATGACTTGTAACGACCATTTGGGGTCACGTACACTTATTATTTGCTTCTACGTAGTGAGGCATGCTTTTGAAATGTAAAACATTTGATGTCGGTTATGACATCACCTTTTTATCATGAATGCAACTTTTTTAATTACAACATATAGTACTTAACCTTGTAATGATCCTGTTGTTGATGATTCGTACACGATGGTTTTGTACGGGGCATCACATTTGGTATCAGAGCATTGGTTGTAGGGAATTAGGTTGCATTAGTGAGTCTAAGACCGACCCGAGTAGGATTCACTAATAGGACTAATCTACAACTTGCTAGTTTACTTGTTTCCGCTGAATTTACTGCATGCTACTGCTTACTTTTTCCGCTATATGCCGTATGCTACTACATGATTTCACCACTGCATGATGCTACTTGCTTTCGATTGCATGCTACTTTCATACGAATTACTATTATTGCCATGCTAGTTACTGTTATACATGATTTAAACTGTTGGCCTATTATTTGCTTGCTTTATGACATACTGACATGGAAAATTTATTTTTCCTTGTTCAGATGTCGGATGTTCCACCTACTGGCATTTCGGGCAGTACAGACTCAGACCCCGTCGCCCTACCTACTGCTACACCTGCTGCTGCTACTGCCGATACACCGGCCCCGACACCCACTAGTGATCCCGGCGCTTCTACTTCCGGAGCTGGTACTAGTGCACCTGCCCCAGTGTCTGCTCCCGGACCCTCGAGGTCACAGCCCCGCATTGGTGGTATTGAGATCCCCGCAGAGTTCGGGGAAGGGCCGTTTCGTAACCACATGCGCACGCCTTGCCGACGCACTCTCGACGGACGTTTAGTCTTGATTCCGCCAGGCAGACACAGACAGATGTTGGCCGTCTTCGGACGCTTTGGATTACCAGCTCAGCCACCAGTGTCACCACCATACGATTTGGATGACTCATCATCCGCCGATTCTTCATCATCAGATGACTCCAGCGATGATGAGGATCCTGCTGATAGACCTATTCAGGCACCCTCCACCCCGCCGAAGAAGCGGTACCGTTCCGACGGCACCGTCATTCCAGGGGTGAATGGAGGTCGTGCTTTTACTGATGCTTTTGGCCATCGACGTAGGGTTACTGCTAGTAAACGAGTTGTGCCATACCCTGCCGACCCACAGATACGTAAGGTTCCCCGTTACGTATTGACTATTCCTGGAACCGTACCACCTAGATTTAGATACGGACCACTTACATCTAGGGACGTACCGTCTACATCCGGAGCCGGACCATCTACATCAGCACCACCGGCACCACCCGCACCACCCGCCCCACCTGCACCGCCTGCCCCACCAGCTCCCTCTAACGAGGAACTGATGAGGGAGACTGAGGCTCTCCGAGCTCGAGTCACTGAGCTCGCGGAGCAGTTGGCTCGAGGAGCAGCTCACCCACCTTCACCGTAGGGCTTTGTATTTAGATTTCATGATGTAATCTAGATATAGTTTCATGTATTTCATATGTATTGTACGAACTTATTCAGATGTATGAAACTTATTTATGAATGGAAATTTGCGTTATTTAATTCTTGCACGATGTTCTATTTACATTGCTGTACGATGATTATGTGGTATTTGTACCTAGATGCATTATTTAATAACATGTGATGTTTTGATTCCATGTTGGTTACTATGTACTATATTACTACATATCGAATGCTGGATTTTGACTTGAGTCAAAATTTTTGTTTAGAATACCATGGCTAATGGAAGAACCACACCTACCGCCGCCCAGATTGAGGACATGATCAGCGAACGGGTCGCTGCAGCCCTAGCAGAAAGAAATCTCCAAGCTCCACCGCCACCACCACCAGTTATCCCACCCGTTCGAAATGGGTGTACATACAAGGAATTCCAGAGCTGCAAACCGCATAACTTCAGCGGCACCGAGGGACCAGTTGGTCTCACCAGATGGTTCGAAAAACTTGAATCAGTATTCCGAGTTAGCAACTGTTCGGAGGACAATAAGACCAAGTTTGCATCTTGCACGCTATCAGCGCGCTAACGTGGTGGAACATGTTAGCTCAAGCGAAAGGTATCGATGAGGCGTATGCTACGCCATGGGAGGAATTCAAGGCGGCTATGATTGATGAGTATTGTCCGAGAACCGAAATTCAGAAGATGGAAATCGAATTTATGCAGTTAAAGGTCGTAGGGAACGACCTTAACAGTTACAACCGTAGGTTTTTGGAGTTGGCACTTATGTGTCCGACCATGGTCACCCCCGAATTCAAGCGCATGGAGAAATACTTCTCGGGACTCCCTAAGTCCATCAAAGGAAATGTCACCTCATCTAAACCATCGAATGTTTCCGAAGCAATGCGCATGGCGCATACTCTCATGAATCAGATCCTTATTGATGAGCCGGAGAAGGCTAAGTTTGAAGCTGGTAGTAGCGAAAAGAGGAAATGGGATAACAACCACAACAACCACAACAACCACAACAACAATAACAACAACAGGGGTAGAAACTATGATCAAAACCCGGCGAAGCGACATGAAGGGTTCAGGCAAAACAACAACAACCCTAACCCCAACAGCAAAAACTCCAACTCGAACTACAAAGGCACGCTACCACAATGCAAGAGGTGCTACAAGCAACACACCGGGTATTGTAATGCTGTTTGTGAGAAGTGCAAGAAGAGCGGGCACATCGGTAGAGACTGCAAGACTACCACGATGACAGGGAGGCCGAACACCAACGGGCCGAAAAAGTGTTACGAATGCGGGCAGACGGGCCATTTCAGAAACGAGTGCCCGAACAAACGAAAGTATGGCGGACCACCGCGTGCTAGAGCTTTTAATGTTAATGCAAGGGATGCACGCGATAACCCCGACTTGGTGACAGGTATATTCAAAATCAACAATCTTTTAGCTTCTGTATTGTTTGATACTGGTGCGGATAGAAGTTATGTATGTAGACATTTTTGCGATAAGATTAATTGGTCATTAGTCCCGTTAAAATAGAGTATGCTTGTCGAGGTCGCCAATGGAAAACTTGAAAAGGTTGACCATATTAGTCGTGGAGCTATTATCAACATAGCTGGTGCAGATTTCGAAATTGATTTGATACCTATCAAACTGGAAAGTTTTGACGTGATCGTCGGTATGGATTGGTTGAGCAAGATAAAGGCCGATGTTATCTGTGGAGATAAAGCACTTCGCATACCACAAGGAGATGGCGAACCACTGGTTGTCTATGGAGAGAGATGTACCTCGAAGTTGAACCTCATTAGTTGCGTGAAAGCGCAAAAGATTATGAAGAAGGGACGCTTTGCTGTCCTAGCACATGTGAAAGCAGTAGAAACTGAGGTAAAGAGCGTGAACAACGTTCGAATTGTGAACGAATTTTCCGATGTCTTCCCAGAGGAATTGCCTGGATTGCCGCCGCAGAGAGCCGTAGAGTTTCAGATTGACTTAGTGCCAGGAGCTGCACCTGTAGCTCGCGCACCCTATAGACTTGCACCTTCCGAGATGCAAGAATTACAGAGTCAACTACAAGAGCTACTTGACCGAGGATTTATCCAACCAAGTTTCTCGCCTTGGGGCGCACCGGTTCTGTTTGTGAAGAAGAAGGATGGATCCTTTCGTATGTGTATCGACTACCGTGAGCTCAACAAATTGACTATCAAGAATCGATATCCTCTTCCACGAATTGACGATCTTTTTGATCAACTACAAGGATCGAGTGTCTACTCAAAGATCAATTTGCGATCCGGTTATCACCAGTTGAGGGTGAAGGAAAGTGACGTGATGAAAACTGCATTCAGAACCCGCTATGGTCATTATGAGTTTCTTGTGATGCCATTCGGTTTGACAAATGCACCTGCCGTGTTCATGGACCTCATGAATCGTGTCTGCAAGCCTTACTTGGATAAGTTTGTTATCGTCTTCATAGATGATATCCTCATCTACTCTAAGAGCGAAGAAGAACATGAGCAACACCTCCGATTAGTGCTTGAACTCTTAAGACAAGAGCAACTTTACGCCAAATTCTCCAAGTGTGAATTTTGGTTGAAGGAAGTACAATTTTTGGGTCATGTTGTAATCGACCAGGGTATCAAAGTTGATCCCACCAAGATTGAAGCCATCAGCAAGTGGGAGACCCCCACTACTCCGACGCATATTCGCCAATTCCTAGGTCTCGCCGGTTACTATCGAAGATTCATCGAAGGATTTTCTCTGATTGCGCGTCCTTTGACCGCACTGACTCACAAGGGCAAGAAGTTCATTTGGGAACCCACACACGAATCAACATTTCAAACTTTGAAGAAGAAGTTAACCTCCGCACCTATCCTATCGCTTCCCGAAGGCAGTGACGATTTCGTTGTTTATTGTGATGCATCGAAGAGTGGTTTTGGTTGTGTACTGATGCAACGATCAAAGGTTATTGCCTATGCCTCCCGCCAATTGAAGATTCACGAGCGGAACTACACTACACATGATCTTGAACTTGGAGCCGTTGTCTTTGCGCTCAAATTGTGGAGACATTATTTGTATGGAACTAAGAGCACTATTTTCACCGATCACAAGAGTCTCCAGCACATCTTTGATCAGCAGCAGCTGAATATGAGACAGCGTCGATGGATCGAGACGCTCAATGACTACGATTGTGAACTCCGTTATCACCCTGGCAAGGCCGATGTTGTAGCTGACGCTTTAAGTCGAAAGGAGAGGACGGCACCTCTTCGTGTTAGGGCTCTGAACATCACCATCCATTCGAACCTTAACAGCCAGATCAGAGTAGCCCAAGATGAGGCTCTCAAGGAGGAGAACATATCTCACGAACATTTGAACATACTTGTCTCTCAATTCGAGGTTAGGGAGTCTGGACTCCGATGTTATGCCGGAAGAATTTGGGTACCTCTTTATGGAGATCTACGGAACCTGATACTTGATGAAGCACACAAGTCGAGATATTCAATTCATCCTGGAGCGGGTAAAATGTACCACGACCTTAAAGAACAGTATTGGTGGCCGAATCTTAAGAAGGACGTTGCAACTTATGTTGGGAAGTGCTTGACTTGTTCGAAAGTTAAGGCCGAACATCAGAGACCTTCTGGATTACTTCAGCAACCGGAGATCCCACAATGGAAGTGGGAAAGGATCACAATGGATTTCATCACCAAGCTACCAAAGACAGTGGGCGGGTACGATACCATTTGGGTTATTGTTGACCGCCTTACCAAATCTGCACACTTTCTAGCGATGAAGGAAACTGATACAATGGAAAGACTTGCTCAGTTATACATTAAGGAGGTTGTATCACGACACGGTGTACCTTTATCGATCATCACCGATCGCGATCCCCGTTTTGCTTCTAGATTTTGGCGTTCTTTGCAAGAAGCCATGGGAACTCGTCTCGACATGAGCACTGCTTATCATCCTCAGACTGACGGGCAAAGTGAACGAATGATTCAGACCTTGGAGGACATGTTGCGTGCATGTGTCATTGATTTTGGAAAGGCCTGGGAAAGACATTTGCCACTCACCGAATTCTCGTACAACAACAGTTATCACTCTAGCATTAATGCTGCACCTTTTGAAGCATTGTATGGCCGTAAGTGCCGATCTCCTATTTATTTATTAATAATTATTATTATTAATACGTGTGATTAAACGAATGTACGTTATTACATTTACATGTTGCCATGATTGCCCGAACTTGACTTTTAAGAGCCCGAAACGTCTTTGTGACACCCGGAACTTTCACGAATAATATTTTTAGATATTATTTACATTCATGATTAAATTTATTAATCATTTTAATTAACTAAGGCTATTAGTTAGTTACTTGGGCTTTAAATGGTTTAACTTGTGATTTATTTGAACTTGGGCTTTGTTAGTGTAATGGACTCATGTTATTGGACTTCCAAGCCCACCCTACATTTATTAATGGACCTTTAGCCCACTCTTTCAACTTGTAAGTATTAGTTTGAATGGTAACTAGTTAGTTTCAACACTTGGAATCTAGTTAACATACATTTCCCATGCATGCATCCTCATTATCCAACTTTTAAGCTTTAACACATGAAGAGCCATTAAACATTAGCCTTCCTCCCTTTTTTTCTGCTGAATGCCGAAACTTGATGGCCATTTAGTGGTGATTTGATTTTTTTTTTACACTACATACTCACTTGCATCTCTCATTTCCAACTCACACTCTTACTTGCAACATTTCTTTTCTCTCTTTTCTCTAGTTCTTGTAAGTAATCTTGAAGACTTTTCTCTTCTTCTTTTCTTCTTAAAACCTTATACATACATGCAAATCATCATCATCATTTGTTGTTCTTTGTTGTTAATGTTACTTGTCTTGTTAATTGTTGTTATTTACTTACATGTTTCAAGAATCTAACTTTCTAGTTTGATTCATCTTTTATCTTGTTTTAACAAGAACAATCAAGAACTAAACTCTCTAGTTTAAGTTCTACATATAATGTTTCAAAGATTATAAAGTTCTTGTGTTGATTAAAGACATACTTGTAAGTCATGGAAGTAAACTTAAAGTTTACTTTGCTTAAAGATCAACTTTGGTTGAATCTTTAAAAGTATGAACAACCATGAATCTTTTCTTGTTTATTTAAGTTTAATTCCTCAATTTATGCACTTTTATTTCATGTAGTTAGTTTATATGGTCAAGTACTACAAGTTAGTCTTGATCTCATATCTCTTGAACAAATTAAGTTAACTTTGAAAGTTCAAGAACACACAAATAAGTTTTCTTTAAATATAACTTTGAATCTAGACTTTTGAGTCTTGGATCTTCAAGATCAAACTAAGAACTATGTTCTACTACTTATAATCTTTATTAGTTAGTTTACTTTTAAGTTTGTAACTTGTTATTAGCTTTAAAGTCCATGTATGTGTTAAATCTAAGACTTTGATGCAACTTTGGTTCATCAAACTTCATACAACTCTTAAGTGAGTGGTGCTTCATGTCTTAGACTTGCACATGGGTTATGATGGTCAAGACTTGGTTAAGATGATGTAGATACATCAATGAGTTGTACACTTGAAGCTATATGCATCAAGGATGAGAGCCATGATGAACATCAAGCACCAAGACCACCGGAACCCTTTTAAACTCACTGTTCTGTCCAAAACCTACTGACCTGATGCTTCTAGAACAGACCAGTAGACCTGGGCTGTTCTAACCTTTATTTTTAGATAGAGCTTTTCGATTAGATAACTTTTCATATAGGACTCGTCTTAATCCGAGTTACGGTTTAGGATTTATGGCCTTCCGATCGTTACTATGTCCTTTAACGTTGTGCAGAAATTTCTGACCTACTCGCACTTAGACCGTCGCCACGGTCAAACCAAGACAAGATTGCTTCTGTAAATTTTACCACACTTAAGGGACTCATAGACGGAGCCATGGCCACTGGTCTCACCTTAATTCAGTAAGGGTAGAGGCCGTGGTGACTGACTGAAGTCAGACTTTGTTGAAAACTACTTTCATAAACGAAACTTACTTTACGCCTTTTGTTTAATGATGATTGATGATGACCCTTAAGACCTTAAATACATACTTTTAAACCTATTAAGACGATTTACTGACTTAGTACTATTTGACTTAGGTTGAGGACTTCGGACCATTTACTTGCACACCTTTCCCGACTACTACTTTACCGCTACATATCATTGTGAGTTATAGCATTCCCTTTTTACTTTAACTTATTTTGGGAACTGAGAATACATGGGGATTTTATGTTTTACATACTAGGCATGAGTACTTAAACTTTATATATGTGTTCGTTATATAACGGCAGAAACATTCCCTTTAGCTCGGTAACGTTTAATCATTGGTTTATGAACCGGTGAACGCGAATCTTAGATATGGATCCATAGGGTTTGACATCCCCACTCGGGCTAGTCGCGCTAGCAGTCAACGAGTGTTTAATACTTCGTAAACATACGCACTCGCCAAGTGTACTTTCAGGGGGTATTTTAAACGTTAAGTTAGTTACCAAGTGCCCACGGTTAACATATACTTTATCATACTGTTTTGAAACGCTCGTTGTAGCACTGAAATCTCGTGGCCTACCTTATTTACTGTTATACTTAAACTATAGCTCACCAACCGTTGTGTTAACGTTTTTAAGCATGTATTTCTCAGGTGCTTGAGGTTGCTTCCGCTGTGTACTAGTCGTGCTGTAGAACCCGCTGCTTAGAGTTGTCCACGCATGAACTACTTTACTTTGCATTCAAACATTAGTACTTTTGAATTATGACTTGTAACGACCATTTGGGGTCACGTACACTTATTATTTGCTTCTACTTAGTGAGGCATGCTTTTGAAATGTAAAACATTTGATGTCGGTTATGACATCACCTTTTTATCATGAATGCAACTTCTTTAATTACAGCATATAGTACTTAACCTTGTAATGATCCTGTTGTTGATGATTCATACACGACGGTTTTATACGGGGCCTCACATCGATCTTCTCTTCTTCATCTTCGAATGCTCCCGGACACAATAGGCACAACTCTGTGAATCGTCGTTCATATGTGGTAACATCGAACCCTTGTGTTCGTAACTCTCTAAGTTCTGCCTTGAGTTTATTGACTTCATTTCTAGGACGGTACTGCTCGTTCATCAATTGCTTGAATGCCAACCACGGTAGTGCATAAGCAGCATTTTGTCTTACCTGTTCAAGATAGGTGTTTCACCACATTAACGCAGTTCCTGTGAAGGTATGCGTAGCGTACTTAACTTTGTCCTCTTCAGTACACTTACTTATGGCAAAGACCGATTCGACTTTCTCGGTCCACCGTTTCAATCCAATTGGTCCTTCGGTTCCATCAAATTCTAAAGGTTTGCAGGCAGTGAATTCTTTGTAGGAGCATCCTACACAATTTCTTGCTCTGTTAGCTGCATTGCTAGATTCAGAGTTATTGTTGGTATGTAGCGCAGTCTGTACTGCGGCTATGTTTGCAGCAAGAAAGGTACGAAATTCCTCTTCGCTCATATTCATGGTGTGTCGAGTAGTCGGTGCCATTTCCTTCAAAATAGCCAACTGAATTGAGTTAATCAGACAGAATATTAAGAGTAGTCAATAGTATTTTGTAGCATAATATGAACTCATTTATAAAAGCTTTTTCTTCATATTAGCGTTTTATAAGTTTAAATTTGGGTACTACCTACCCGTTAAGTTCATACTTAGTAGCTAATATACAATTCAACTACTACAATTCCATATGAAAAACTGATTATAATAATATATCACATACAAATATTCTTCAAACTTACAACTTCGCTATATTACATATAACATGAAATATATTACATTTTGATACAGGACAGTTTTTGAAGATAAACCTAGTTAATACGCAAGTTGTTCAGCAAAGGAAATAAAGACACGTAATTCATAAGTCCAGAAACAAGTCATGCATTCTGGTTTTACTAAGACGACTTCCCATCCTTGGTCTTGTGGAAAATAACCGTTATGACCATTGGCTAGGCAGCATGTTGTAATGTCGTCAAAAGGACGAGGGTTTCGTAATGTCCAACAGCCCCGTAATAATCTAAAAACCTTGTTTCTCACCCTAACTACTGAATCCGTCACTTGTGAGAAGGTTTTATTTAAAAGCTCCAATCCGATGTTCTTTTTCTCACTTTGGTATGAAGCGAACATCACTAACCCGTAAGCATAACATACTTCTTTATGTTGCATGTTAGAAGCTCTTTCTAAATCATGAAATCCTATGTTGGGATATGTTGAGTCAAAATAGGTTCTTAAACCGTAGCGTAAAATTGCATTTGGGTTCCCCGCATTTAATGCTTTAAAGAAAACACGGCATAACTTACGGTCTCCCCAATGTGATATACCCCACCTATCAAAGGAAAGCCTTTTATAAACTAAGGCATTTCTGGAAAGTCTTTCAAATGTTTGACAAGTTAATTTCGGCATAACTAAATGAGCTGATGAATTCTGACCAACTCTAGACAAGATTTCCTCAATCATATCCTCTGGTAGTTCTTGTAAAATATTCGGTTGTCTACCCTTAACGTCCATTTTGTTTTTATACTGTAAAATAGACAAGGATTAGATTCGTAAAAGATAATTAACAAACAATACAAGCAATTTTTACATAGAACATAAAAGTACAAGCACACTACAATACATATAATACACAACATGATTACAACGCTCTAATCTGAATCACTGGTTTCTTCTTCTTCGGACTTGGTTCGTTTTCCTAATTTTCTAGGAATATATGGTGTTCCTCTAATACGAGCCATCGTTTTCCATAATGGTTTAGAAAAACTTGGTGGTTTAGAGGTTCCCAGGTCATTGTTACATTTTAGAAAATATGGATGTTGTCGATACATATAAAGTTCATCGGGGTTGGAATCGGGTTTCTCTATTTTTATACCTTTTTCCTTATTATTTTATTTCGCTTTATTAAATTGGGTCGAGGTAATTTCTATAACATCATCGAAATCCTCATCGGGATCCGATTCATCAGAAAATTGGTAATCTTCCCAATATTTTGCTTCCTCGGCGGAAACACGATTGACCATTATTAACTTTGGTCCGTTGGTTGAGGATTTTCTTTTATTTAATCGATTTACTATAGGTATCAATATTTCTTCCTCCGGAACCTCTTCTTCTTCTGGTTCCTCCTCTTCCGATTCCTCCTCTTCTGGTTCATCTTCTTTCGATTCCTCCTCTTCCGGTTCCTCCTCTATCGGTTTTTCTTCTTCCGGTTCCTCTTCGGGAATTTGTGAATCTTCCCAAAATATATTCGACTCTTCATTATTATTAGGTGAATCGATGGGATTTGTACTAGTGGTAGACATCTATCACACAATATCTAACACATTAAGAGGTTAATATATCACATAATATTTACATGTTAATAATATATAGTTTCCAACAAAAGTGTTAAGCAATCATTTTTAAAGAAAACACGGTCGAAGTCCAGACTCACTAATGTATCCTAACAAACTCGATAAGACACACTAATGCAAATTTCTGGTTCTCTAAGACCAACGCTCGGATACCAACTGAAATGTCCCGTTCATATTGATTATAAACGTTCCATATTAATTGATTTCGTTGCGAGCTTTTGACCTCTATATGAGACGTTTTTCAAAGATTGCATTCATTTTTAAAACAACCATAACCTTTATGTTATCTATAAAGGTTTAAAAAGCATTACGTAGATTATCAAATAATGATAATCTAAAATATACCGTTTACATACGACCATTACATAATGGTTTACAATAAGAATATATTACATCAAAATTAAGTTTCTTGAATGCAGTTTTTACATAATATCATACAAGCATGGACTCCAAATCTTGTCCTTATTTTAGTATGCAACAGCGGAAGCTCTTAATAATCACCTGAGAATAAACATGCTTAAAACGTCAACAAAAATGTTGGTGAGTTATAGGTTTAACCAATATATATTATCAAATCATAATAATAGACCACAAGATTTCATATTTCAATATACATCTCATACATAGAGATAAAAATCATTCATATGGTGAACACCTGGTAACCGACATTAACAAGATGCATATAAGAATATCCCCTATCATTCTGGGAAATCCTTCGGACATGATAAAAACGAATTCGAAGTACTAAAGCATCCGGTACTTTGGATGGGGTTCGTTAGGCCCAATAGATCTATCTTTAGGATTCGCGTCAATTAGTAGATCGGTTTACTAATTCTTAGGCTGCCAAGCAAAAGGGGCATATTCGGCTTCGATCATTCACCCATATAATGTAATTTCATTTACTTGTGTCTATTTCGTAAAACATTTATAAAACTGCATGTATTCTCATCCCAAAATATTAGATTTTAAAAGTGGGACTATAACTCACTTTCACAGATTTTTACTTCGTTAGGAAGTAAGACTTGGCCACTGGTCGATTCACGAACCTATTACAAATATGTACATATATATTAAAGTATGTTCAAAATATATTTACAACATTTTTAATACGTTTTAATGTTTTAAGTTTATTAAGTCAGCTGTCCTCGTTAGTAACCTACAACTAGTTGTCCACAATTAGATGTACAGAAATAAATCGATATATATTATCTTGAATCAATCCAAGACCCAGTGTATACACGTCTCAGGCTAGATCACAACTCAAAGTATATATTTTTTTGGAATCAACCTCAACCCTGTATAGCTAACTCCAACATTACTGCATATAGAGTGTCTATGGTTGTTCCAAATAATATATATAGATGGGTCGATATGATATGTCAAAACATTTGCATACGTGTTTATGGTATCCCAAGATTACATAATATATTAGAATACATGTATAATACAATATAAGTTAGCTAGGATATGATTAATATTGATTTGTTACAATATTTGCCGTAGCTACAACAATCAAAAAAATATCCAATCTTGTTTTACCCATAACTTCTTCGTTTTAAATCCGTTTTGAGTGAATCAAATTGCTATGGTTTCATATTGAACTCTATTTTATGAATCTAAACAGAAAAAGTATAGGTTTATAGTTAAAAATATAAGTTACAAGTTATTTTTGTAAGAGGTAGTCATTTCAGTCGAAAGAATGACGTCTTAATGACCATTTTGAAAAACATACTTCCACTTTGAGTTTAACTATGATTTTTGGATATAGTTTCATGTTCATAAGAAAAATCATTTTCCCATAAGAACAACTTTTAAATCAAAGTTTATCATAGTTTTTAATTAACTAACCCAAAATAGCCCGCGTTGTTACTACGACGGCGTATGTCCGGTTTTACGGTATTTTTCGTGTTTCCAGGTTTTAAATCATTAAGTTAGCATATCATATTGATATAGAACATGTGTTTAGTTGATTTTAAAAGTCAAGTTAGAAGGATTAACTTTTGTTTGCGAACAAGTTTAGAATTAACTAAACTATGTTCTAGTGATTTCAAGTTTAAACCTTCGAATAAGGTAGTTTTATATATATGAATCGAATGATGTTATGAACATCATTACTACCTCAGGTTTTGTGGATAAACCTACTGGAAATGAAAAAAAATAGATCTAGCTTCAAAGGATGCTTGGATGGCTTGAAAGTTCTTGAAGCAGAATCATGACACGAAAACAAGTTCAAGTAAGATTTCCACTCGAAATAAGATTGTTATAGTTATAGAAATTGAATCAAAGTTTGAATATGAGTATTACCTTGTATTAGAAAGATATCTTACTGTAAATAAGAAATATTTCTTGAGGTTGGATGATTACTTTACAAGATTGGAAGTAAGCTAGCAAACTTGAAGTATTCTTGATTTTATGAAACTAGAACTTATAGAATTTATGAAGAACACTTAGAATTTGAAGATAGAACTTGAGAGAGATCAATTAGATAAAGAAAATTGAAGAATTAAAGTGTTTGTAGGTGTTTTTGGTCGTTGGTATATGGATTAGATATAAAGGATGTGTAATTTTGTTTACATGTAAATAAGTCATGAATGATTACTAATATTTTTGTAATTTTATGAGATATTTCATGCTAGTTGCCAAATGATGGTTCCCACATGTGTTAGGTGAATCACATGGGCTGCTAAGAGCTGATCATTGGAGTGTATATACCAATAGTACATACATCTAAAAGCTGTGTATTGTATGAGTACGAATACGGGTGCATACGAGTAGAATTGTTGATGAAACTGAACGAGAATGTAATTGTAATAATTTTTGTTAAGTAGAAGTATTTTGATAAGTGTCTTGAAGTCTTTAAAAAGTGTATAAATACATATTAAAACACTACATGTATATACATTTTAACTGAGTCGTTAAGTCATCGTTAGTCGTTACATGTAAGTGTTGTTTTGAAACCTTTAGGTTAACGATCATGTTAAATGTTGTTAACCCATTGTTTATTATATCTAAAGAGATGTTAAATTATTACATTATCATGATATTATGATGTATTAATATATCTTAATATGATATATATACAATTAAATGTCGTTACAACGATAATCGTTACATATATGCCCCGTTTCGAAATCATTAAGTTAGTAGTCTTGTTTTACATATGTAGTTCATTGTTAACATACTTAATGATATACTTAATTATCATTTAATCATGTTAAACATAGTGTATCAATATCTTAATATGATTCATATGTAATTAGTAAGACGTTGATATAACGATAATCGTTATATATATCTTTTTCGAGTTTCTTAATTCAATAGGCTCATTTTTATGTATATAACTCATTGTTAAAATACCTAATGAGATATATACTTATCATAATATCATGTTAACTATATATATATATATATATATATATATATATATATATATATATATATATATATATATATATATATATATATATATATATATATATATATATCCATATATATGTCATCATATAGTTTTTACAAGTGTTAACGTTCGTGAATCACCGGTCAACTTGGGTGGTCAATTGTCTACATGAAACCTATTTCAATTAATCAAGTCTTAACAAGTTTGATTGCTTAACATGTTGGAAATACTTAATCATGTAAATATCAATTTCATTTAATATATATAAACATGGAAAATTTCGGGTCACTACAGTACCTACCCGTTAAATAAATTTCGTCCCAAAATTTTAAGCAGTTGGAGGTGTTGTCGTATCTTCTGGAAATAAGTGCGGGTATTTCTTCTTCATCTGATCTTCTCATTCCCAGGTAAACTCAGGTCCTCTATGAGCATTCCATCAAACTTTAACAATTGGTATCTTTTGCTTAAGTCTTTTAACCTCACGATCCATTATTTCGACGGGTTCTTCGACGAATTGAAGTTTTTCGTTAATTTGGATTTTGTCTAACAAAATACTGAGATCTTCTTTAGCAAAACATTTCTTCAAATTTGAGACGTGGAAAGTGTTATGTACAGCCACGAGTTGTTGTGGTAATTCAAGTCGGTAAGCTACTGGTCCGACACGATCAATAATCTTGAATGGTCCTATATACCTTAGATTTAATTTCCCTCGTTTACCAAATCGAACAACGCCTTTCCAAGGTGCAACCTTAAGCATGACCATCTCTCCAATTTCAAATTCTATATCTTTTCTTTTAATGTCGGCGTAGCTCTTTTGTCGACTTTGGGCGGTTTTCAACCGTTGTTGAATTTGGATGATCTTCTCGGTAGTTTCTTGTATTATCTCTGGACTCGTAATCTGTCTATCCCCCACTTCACTCCAACAAATCGGAGACCTGCACTTTCTACCATAAAGTGCTTCAAACGGCGCCATCTCAATGCTTGAATGGTAGCTGTTGTTGTAGGAAAATTCTGCTAACGGAAGGTGTCGATCCCAACTGTTTCCGAAATCAATAACACATGCTCGTAGCAAGTCTTCAAGCGTTTGTATCGTCCTTTCGCTCTGCCCATCAGTTTGTGGATGATAAGCAGTACTCATGTCTAGACGAGTTCCTAATGCTTGCTGTAATGTCTGCCAGAATCTTGAAATAAATCTGCCATCCCTATCAGAGATAATAGAGATTGGTATTCCATGTCTGGAGATGACTTTCTTCAAATACAGACGTGCTAACTTCTCCATCTTGTCATCTTCTCTTATTGGCAGGAAATGTGCTGATTTGATGAGACGATCAACTATTACCCAAATAGTATCAAAACCACTTGCAGTCCTTGGCAATTTAGTAATAAAATCCATGGTAATGTTTTCCCATTTCCATTCCAGGATTTCAGGTTGCTGAAGTAGACCTGATGGTTTCTGATGCTCAGCTTTGACCTTAGAACACGTCAAATATTCTCCTACATCTTTAGCAACATCGGATTTCATACCCGGCCACCAAAAATGTTTCTTAAGATCATTGTACATCTTTCCCGTTCCAGGATGTATTGAGTATCTGGTTTTATGAGCTTCTCTAAGTACCATTTCTCTCATATCTCCAAATTTTGATACCCAAATTTTGGTACCATTTCTCTCATGTTTCTAAGTACCTTCTTAAGATCCTTAACATATTGTGTGTTGATGGTTGAATCTTGGTCAAGGTGATGCTAACCCATTAATGAGTTGTACACTTGAAGCTATAAGCATCAAGGATGAGAACCGTGATGAGCATCAAGCACCAAGAATCCCACTAGAGCACTTGTTTACTGTTTTTAACGGTCTGATCAGACTCTCTGGGCTTCTACAAAGTTGATTTTCATATAGTTCGTTTCGATTAAATGACTTTTCATTTAGGCCTCGTCTAAATCCGATATACGGTTTAGGATTTATAGCCTTCCGAAAGTTAGTACGCCTTTGTAACTCGCACTTAAACTGTCGCCACGGTCAAATGAAGACGAGTTAGGTTCTAAAAATTGGTCAGCGGTTAGAGGACTCACATACGGAGCCATAGGCACTGACTACGCATCTTTTCTATTTGTATAGAGGTCGTAACAGCTGTCCAAAGTCAGCCTTTTGTTTCGATCTCTATTCTTGTTAAACTTACTTAGCTTTTACGAACGATGAATGATGATGTTAATGACACTTCAACTTAATTTATGCACTTTTAAAAATTTTGGGACAACATACTAACCTAGTAACCTTTGACTTAGGTTGACGACCTTTTGAACCGACTTACTACCTGCATACGTTTCATATCGACTTTTACTGCTTATTCACTGTTAGTTATAGCTTCCCTTTTTCTACTTAACTATTTTTGGGACTGAGAATACATGCGCTTTTTATGTTTTACTTACTTGACACGAGAACTTAAATTTTACATATGTATGGGTTATATAATGGCATAAACATTCCCCTTAGCACGGTAACGTTTAATCATTGGTTTTGTACCGGTGAACGCGAATATTAGATATGGATTCATAGTATTTGACATCCAAACTCGGGCTAGTCGCGCTAGCATTTAACGGGTGTTTGATACTTCGAGGACATACGCACTCGCCAAGTGTAAATTTAGGGGGTATTACTATTACGTTAAGTTAGTTACCGGGTGCCCACGGATAAGCATATACTTTTCATACTGTTTTGAATACGATAACTCGTGGTCTACATTACATTACTGATTACAAACAAACTATAGCTCACCAACATTCGTGTTGACCTTTTAAGCGTATATTTCTCAGGTGCTTAGGCGTTGTTGCTTCCGCTGTTAGACTTGCTGTCTTGGTGTTATAGACTTGCTGTTATGGACCTGCTGTGTTAGATTTCCGCTGCATTACTTAGAGATGTCTCAATCATGAAACTTTTATTTTACATTCGTAACTTATGTTATTTTGAATAATAGCTTTGTAACGACCTTTGTGTCATGTTATCTTTTATAAAACGTTATCTTTTTATGAATGCAAAACTGGTTTTCAAACAGCATATAGTGTTTGACCTTGTAATGATCCTGTTGTTGATGATCCGTACACGATGGTTTTGTACGGGTCATCTCACCATAAGTACAAGGGAATGGTACTCGCGAATGATCATCGGTGTTCCTAATAACCATTAGTATACATATCTGGTTAATGTATCACTAACCCCATGAGTGGTATCGAACTCACGAACTTAAACCCACCTGTCACGTTCAACATGGTATCGAACTCACGAACTTAAACCAACATTTCATGCCACACGTAATGTTGTGGTATCGAACTCACGAACTTTAAACCCACATCACACGCCAACCCACATGACAATGAGTTATCTAACTCACGAACTTTAAACCCTCAACTCATGCCAAACGCGATGTGGTATTGAACTCACGAACTTTAAACCCACATCGCATCCCACACAAGTAAATACACCATATACATACACATTTAGTTATTCCACTCACATTGGAATGCCGCACAAGTCATGTAATATGATTTCCGTCCACATATCGAAGCAAGTAGTCACCTATATCACACATAGGCACAATATTCACATAAATATACATTCTCCAAAAAGAGAATCCGACACAATCATCCCTTAATCGAGGGATCACACCTTGCTCGCCAAAACCCGCCTATTTAACACCTAATGAACATAATCCAATTACCACTTCGGGTGATAATTCAAACCCACTCTACAAAGTACAAATTAACCCACTTTATACTTGACACCAATTAGACCAACCTAGGCCCCGTCACTAGATTACTACTTAGGTAGTGATCATTTCAAAACGCCATTTACACCAAAACCATAACACGTGCAATATTGACCCATATCACACTTGACCTTCTTTGACTTATGTCAAATTCAACCCAAAATCACTAATGGCTAATGATTAGGCCTTAATACCTCAATTAACAACATAAACCAAGCACTTAAGTATTTATTACACCAACACTAGCCTCAAATCCTAGTTTGACACCAAATCAAGGTCAACACCCATTTTGACCAACAAACATGTTCTTATGAACATCAATTACTAACACACTTACAACCTAGTGATTAACACCCAACCATGACAAATACTTCCAAATTCGTCACCAAATCCTAAACCCACAATAATCGGGTTTACTTACACAATACATACAATAAATCCCCCAATTTCATAAGAAATGGGGTTTATATACCAACACTAACTCAAATCAAGAATCAAACAATAAAATTCGGATATATGGTTTACCTTAGAACCAAAACGAGTCCTAGTAGCTAATATGCATCAAGATTCATTCCAATTTGGACAAGAATCACCACCATCTTCACCCACTCAAGCTTCCTCTCTCTAGAAACCTTCATCTCTCTCTCTAGGGTTTGGTTATTAGAAATGAGGATAAGAATGAGATTGGGATCAGTTTTGGGGTATAAAACCCGACCTCAAAGTGAAAGGACCAAAACACACTCATTTAACCCCAAAAGAAAAGGTTAAAATCGTCCCTGTCTGGCAAACCTTGCGACCGCGAGGTCGAAAGTCGCGCTTGCGACATTGCATTTCCAACCACCTGACCACCTGACGTGATCTCGCGCCCGTGAGACGAAAGGTATCGACCGCGATCTATTCTGGTTCAGCATTATTCAGTTTTCATCATTACTCCAGCGGTTTCAAATCAAATGTGGTCAACGTCAATCGTTCCACAATTTAAATTTCGCACTAAGAATTTAAATACCGCCACTTAGCAACATGTTATGAAAAATGGGGTGTAACATTTACCCGGCCCGAACCCGGATTAAAAATATCGGGTTTCCGAGGTATGGTTTTTTTTTTTTTTTTTGCCATCCCTACGCTGCATATACAGATTTGATTAATATATTTGAAATAAGACGTCATGAACCAATTTAACAATAACTCAAAAAGGCTCATATAGTACCAAACAAGTATAGATGAACCATGTCCCAAGATTTCAATTGTGATGAAAAAGGTTGTTCATTTACCTTTCTAAATGAACCGAATCACCAGTGAACGTAACATCTATGATAACAATAATAGCTAAAACGAGGGACTTGGTCCTGATCTATTTCTCCAAAATATTATACACTCTCCCTCAATCTAATTATGTATGTCAACAAGGCTTACAATTTTTTAGAATTTCAAACTTCTTGATCGGTAATGCCTTTGTGAGTATGTCAGTAATTTGGAGATCAATAGGTATGAATTCAAGTTGCAGGTTGTTTCCTTCTATGTTTTCTTTGTTGAAATGTTGTTTGGTATGTCATGTGGACAGTGGACAATCTCAATTGCAACTTTGTTGTCTTTTAGTTTTATGAGAACTTTAGCTTGTTTGTTCTAAACTTTTAATTCCACCAACATTCTATTATACGAAATTCCTTTGCATATCCCTTAACACATGGCTTGGAACGAAGCTTCAGCACTACTCCGAGCTACTAAAGATTGTTTGTTACCTCGCCAAGTAACTAGGTTACCCATATGGCCATATGAAGTACAATATCCTGAAGTGGATTTTCCATCAGTTAAGCTGCCTCCTAATCTGTATCAGTGTATGTACTATCTCTTCCGAAAGAAAAGTCCTTTGCCATGAGTTTTCTTCAAAGAATTTGATATGATGCTTCAAGATGATTATTGTTAGGATTGCTCATGTACCCGTTGATCCTCCAACAACGCATGATATGTCTGGGCGTGTGTGAGTTAGAAGCATCAAATTTTCTACTAAATTCTGTTATCATCCAAGTTATGTTGGAAGCCTATCTTTTCCTATTAAGCTTTAGCTACTAGGATCCATTAGGGTATCGGCTAATTTGCATGTACGCATCTCAGTTTCGTAGAAAAGATCGAGAGTATACTTACGCTGTGTTACAGCCTTGGTGTGAGCGAGCTATTTCCAATGGAATAAAAAGGAAATACTTAAGTTTCCCTAGGTCTTTAATCTCAATTATTTTTTTGGGAATATATTTTTTCAACAAATTTTCAAGTTTATGATCACTTCCATTTAATCAACGAAGTTATGATAATGTCTGATGTGTGCAGAGATGTATACGAAATAGTTATATTTTTGTTGCGAAATACTATTAAATACGATACAATTTTACACAAGTTATTTATTTATTTATAGAGTCGATATACCTAAACCTTGCTACAACACTTATAGGCAGTGTACTTAATCGTACAGTAGTGTAGTTTTTAGTAAGTCTGGTTCGTCCACAGGGAATTAGCCAAGTTTAACGCTATATTTTTAAAAACTATATTTGTATATATATATATATATATATATATATATATATATATATATATATATATATATATATATATATATATATATATATATATATATATATATATAAGTAGTATTATTATTATTATTATAAAAGAGGGGTTTTTACCGTTCAATGACTGGTTTGTCGATTTTAAAACTTTAGTCACAATTAAAACCTAATGTAAAATATTAAAAATAAATATAACTTAATTTAAAGCGTAAAGTAAATGACGATAATAAAAGTGCAATAATTTAAAGTGCGATAAATAAAATTGCGATAATTAAAAAGTACGATAATTAAAAGTGCGATAAGATATAAAATAAAAGAATTATGCTTATTTAAACTTCCGTAATCATGATGTTCGACGTGTTGATTTTAGTTTATTACCATGGGTTAATTGTCCTTTGTCCTAGATTATTCGATATGTCCATACGGTTTTGTCCATAATAGTCCATCAGTCATAAATATAAAGTGCGAGAGTCTTCGTCAAATTATCCTTATACCCGAAGTCAAATATTCCAACTATTTGGGGATTCGAACTGTAACAAGGTCTTAATACTTTGTTTAATGAATACACCAGGTTATCGACTGCGTGTAATCCAAGGTTTCACTACTTTGTTAACAATTACACCAATTACCCTTGAATGTAATCCACCCCTGTTTTAATGAGTCCATTAACTATTAATCCATTCTCGTATTCGGTAAAATGAACAATAATTCTAATTTATAGATATCCCGCCCACCGTACCCGATAAAGCGTATGTGGTTATATATAGATACGTCAAATTGTAACCTTTATATTAAATTAACGAGGTATCGTTTAGTTAATATAAAGCCCATTAATAGCCCATAGTCTAATTTCCACAAGTGTAGTTCTTTTGTCCAAACCCCAATTATGGTACAAAGCCCAATAACCCCGTCTTTAATATTTAGCCCAACATCACGATTACTTCGATTTAAATAAGCATAATAATAACTTAGCTACGAGACATTAATTTAAAAAGGTTGAGCATAACTTACAATGATTAATAATAGCGTAGCATTACACGGACAGAATTTTAACTTACACACTTACAACATTCGCTAACATAACCTTATTATTATTATTAATCTTAAATTAAAATTAAAATTATAAATATAAATATATATATATATATATATATATATATATATATATATATATATATATATATATATATGAGAGAGAGATTAGAAAAGGAGTGTAAAAATTCGGCCAGAATTCGTTGCATTTAAAGAATGTGGCGTGCTACAGGAACTCATGCCACCGCATGAGTTTTGTTCTTCCAGGCCATGCTGTCGCATGCCTAGCTGGATCCAGCCCAAATGCTTTTGTTTGCTTTTGTCGACGGTTTTAATAAATATATATAATATATATATAATTTTAAGAATTATTTATATATTATATTATATTTATGTGCATAGTTGACTTGTAATTTTAGCTCCGTTGCGTCGCGCGTTGAGAGTTGACTCTGGTCTCGGTTTCGTATTTTCGAACGTCCTTGCGTACAATTTAATATCTTGTACTTTGTGTTTCACGGCTCGTACTCTTGTAACTTTTAGACGTTTCTCATCAATAATTTGAACCACTTTGATTGTACTTTGTACTATTTAGCTTTTTGGTCGTTTGCGTCTTCAATTCGTCGAATCTGTCTTTTGTCTTCACCTTTTATTATTTAAACGAATATCACTTGTAAATAGAACAATTGCAACTAAAAGCTTGTCTTTCTTGAGGGATAATGCTATGAAATATATGTTCGTTTTTAGCATTATCAAATATTCCCACACTTAAGCGTTGCTTGTCCTCAAGCAATATAGAACTTGAATATAAACATACTTGAATCACTTCTTTATTCTTCACACTTTGTACTTCAGTGATTTCTGTATGGCGGTATGAACAATGGTAGTAACGTTGTGGTTTACAGTCCCTCATGACTATGAAAATTTAGATCCTTTAAGAAAATTGTATCTTTATGAAAACATTTGATCTTTTTGAAAATTCAATCTAGCTTTTACCCTAGATAAGTTTTCCGGAATAACCCTTCACCGGTGTTTGTGAAATTGTTTTTGTGGGTTTTGTGGGTTTCAGATGTGAAAATTTTAGCTCAAAAATTGCGGTTTTGTGTCACCCACTTGCTAACCTTGTATTGAAAAAGTAACACGTCCAGTTTACTTGCTCCGTATATTACCTTTCGGTAAAATACCGTCCGGTTGTAAAGGAAAGCGTTGAACAAGCAACTGTTAAGGCAATGTCCCGTGACATGCTTTTGATTATGGTCTATAACGTGTCGGATGCAATTACTATCCTTTGTAGGAGCAATAGTAAAGATCACCCTATAGTTTTTTCGGTCTGGCACAAGGTCCTGTCTTCGACCATGCTATGCAACCACCATTCTTACGGTTGACACTCGGTTTGGTTCAGGTGACCTAATGAATTCCAGGTGAATTCCTAGGATTTTACGTTCAATGGTAATGAACGCATTGAAAATGGGTTTTCAGAAAACAAATCGGTTTGTAATTTGATCAAAATATTTTCTCGTTCAAGCTCGAGTTTAGATATCATTGAATTCCATGAGTTTGTAATTCTCAATTTTTAAGGTCAATCTCAAGGATTGAGTAATATCAGTCATAAAAGCTGATTTTTGATCTTTAAGGAGATTATCCTTTCTAGGGATCTGATTCATTAGTCTTATAAGCTAATTTGCACGGTGCCCCCCATTGTACGAGACAGATCCTCTCATGGTTAGGATAAGCCTGACCACTTGGCGACCCTGTTTGATGCTGAGGTCAGTGGATTTCCAGCTGATTTTCGAGAAAACTTTTCAAGGTTTTTCGTAGACTCTACAACTGGTCTGGACGACAACTTCCTGACCTAAATCAAGAAGCGCGTGTATTTTTCTCTCGAAAGACTTTACTTCCTTTTAAATTTCATTTATATTACAATAAACTGGGTAAAACTGATTAATATTGTCCAAAACAAAAGTATCTGCAATAATTTTGTACAAAAATATGTGATATGTGTTTTAAAGAAATTGGTAAATTCTTCCCACACTTAGCTTTTATTTCTTTCTTTCTTTGCCTTTTTATTCTCCTCTATTCCATTTTAAATGAATTCTAACGTTTTGGGTTGTTTCTCCATTTATTTTCTCTCCGAGGTAACAATAATTTCGGTATTATCACCTAGTTTTATCATTCATAAATATGTATAAACATGATTTTGAATTCATTTAGTTGAAAATTTTTCAAATTTTCACAAAATTTGGCAATTAAACTAAGTGTAAACCCGAGAGAATTTATAACCCTTCCCCACACTTGAGATCCTGCAATGCCCTCATTTGCATGAAATCAGACTATAATTATAAATTCATGAGGGTGATTAGTATAGAAAAGTGATTAAAAATACCGAGTTTGCAAACATATTATTTTATATCACATTTGATATTTTGCGTCTTGTCGTCAAAATTAGTAGCTTTTGCTGAACTTAATGTCAGTCTTTGAAAATGCGTTGTTTTACCCTGTTTTGTACATAAGATAAACTACAAGCATGTATATATATATATATATATATATATATATATATATATATATATATATATATATATATATATATATATATATATATATATATATTTTATAAAACCTTCATTTATTAAAACAATTTAAATGAATAATTTTTTTAAAATTTTGTTTCCTTTTACTTTAGGTAGTTTCGGTATGTTTACCTAGTCCATCCCTCGACAAAATTTAAAATTTGTCATTTTTAAAGCGATTGTTTTAAAAGCAAAGATTTTTGAGTTTTTTAAATTTTTATTTTTTTTGTATACTTTAGATCAATAAAATTAAAAATAATGATAACAAAATTTTTCGCCCCGCCCTCGGGTAAAGCAATTTCGGTTCCATGACCTAGTCTTCAACTTACGATGAATTTTAGAAATCATTTTTTAAACTTAATGTAATAAAGTAATATTTTTTTTTTAAAATCACACAAAAATTAAATTTAAAAATACGTATAAATTTCATATAAAACCTATAAAACAAAAAAAAATTAGAATGGGGGGAGAAAACTAGTTCTTTAGTGTCTGCTAGCAGAAAAGACCAATCGGATTCCATTCTCGGAACTACACGAGAACAGAACAACTAACTCTAGACAACGTTTTCTTTTTAGAACATTTGAATCTCCCCACACTTAGGTAGCTGTGGTGTCGAAATTGTGATCAGCTTCGTCGTCAATTTCTCTTTGACCATAATCAACTTGCATATCTGTGACTTTTGCTTTAAGCCATTGGTCGGATTCCTGTGTAATATCCACAAATTCAACTAGTTTCGCCTTTTCTTTAGGCGAAAGATTGGATACTAACCGGTTACATAACTTAAAGTTCCCCTTGGTTCTAGCATCGCGAATCCGTTTAATAAGTTTCTTCATTGAACTGTTAATAATGGGGTCATTTAATTTCGTATCAACAACGGGGTTCTTTGTTATCATGTCATCATTAGGTTTTACTTCATCTTACCCACACTTAGGCGTTTTATTATTGCTAAGCACTACCGTTCGAGTTGGTAAAATAACATGGTTCTTACCAATCATTTTTGTTGGTTCAACGGTTTTGGTTGGTGGAGATTTAGACTTTCGAATCACAAAGGTGACTGATTTGTCACCATCACTAAGTGTCATTCTACCTTTTCTTACATCAAATAACGCCCCGGTCGACCTAAAATTAGAGGAATGTTTGGGTCCTCTTCTATGTCAATGACAATAAATTCGACTAGAAAGGTTAAATTACCTACTTGAACAGGTAGGTTGTCAGCAATTCCAACTGGGTGCCTAATGGTTTGATCAAAGAGTCGAACACTCATTTCCGTTAGACTTAACTCACCTACACCTAATCTCGTATATAATGAAAGAGGCATAACACTCACACTTGCACCCAAATCTGCTAGTGCATCATACATGACACAATCACTAAGTAGAAAAGGAACAATAAATTCACCCGGATCACCCAACCTGGGTGGAGGTTTTGGTGAAACTGTCTTCACCGGGTTTATTTTTACGGTTTTTGTTTCTTGCACTTTCTTATTCTCCTTCTTCTTCTTTCAAGAGGTATCACAAACTTTATTACCTATTACTTGCTCATACTTAACTCCTTTTCTTGGAAACGGGATGGGTGGTCTGTATGGTGCCACCACTGGCTTTACATACTCGGGTGGTGGTGGTGTTGTAACTTCTTCATTATTACTCACATCTAAAACCTTCCCATCTTCTGGAGCTGGTTTTTTAGAATTTGTTGACACCATATTAACATTCTCATTCCGAGGATTTACTTCAGTATTACTCGGTAGATTTCCTTGTTCCCTCTCACTTATCATGCTAGCAAGAGTACCTACGTGTTTTTCTAGATTCAAAATGGAAGCTTGTTGAGTTCTTAATGACTGATCAAACCTCTCATTTGTTTGGGTTTGAGATGTAATAAATTGTGTTTGAGATTCCATTAGCTTTGCCATTATTTCTTCCAGATTTGGCTTTTTCTCTTCGATTTGTTGTGGCGGTTTATACAAGCTAGGTCTTTGTTGATTGAAAGTGTTGTTTTGAGTTGGTTGGTTATTCGGACCTTGTTGGTTGTACGAGTTATTGTTTGGCCCATTTGGATTATAAAGAATGTTTTGATTTCGATTAAAGTTTGGCCTTGGCGGTTGATAATTATTTCCCGGCCTTTGGTTCATGTAGGAAACATTCTCACGTTGTTCCATCATTTGCTCGATGTGACAATCTTCCGTTAAGTGTGGTCCACCGCATTGTTCACAACTGATTCGTATTGCGGGAATATTTTTATTCATCTTTTCCATTCGTCTCTCGAAAACATCTATTTTTGCGGAAACGAAATCAAAGTCATGGCTAGAATCGGCTCTAACCGCTTTAGATGATCGAAAGATATCTTTTTCCTGGTGCCACTCATATGAGTGGAAGGCTGTGTTATCAATGATTTTGTGAGCTTCAGTTGCGATTTTTTTCAAAATGGAACCACCAGCTGCTATATCGATGTCTTTTCGTGTAGTGATGTCGCATCCTTGGTAGAATATTTTTACTATTTGAAAAGTGTCTAAACCATGTTGCGGACATCCTCTTAATAACTTTCTAAATCTTGTCCACGCCTCATATAGAGTTTCATTTGGCTTTTGCGTGAATGTAACAATGTCTCCTTGAAGTCTTACGGTTTTAGATGCCGGAAAGAATTGTTTAAGAAATTTTTCGACTAAAACATCCCATGTATCAATCGCCCCTTCAGGTAACGATTCTAACCAATCTTTGGCTTCTCCCTTTAAAGTCCAGGGAAACAACATGAGATAGATCTGTTCATCCTCAACTTCTCTGATTTTAAATAAAGTACAAATCCTATTAAATGTTCGAAGATGTTCGTTTGGATCTTCTTTTGGCGTACCACTATATTGGCATTGATTACTTACCATGTGTAGGATTTGTCCTTTGATTTCATAATCTGGCGCATTAATGTCTGGTTGAGTAATTGCATGACCTTGGCCAGTGCGTTTAGCCCTCATTCGGTCTTCCATACTTAGAGGTTCCAGATTTTCCATGATTGAATTTGTTGAATCTGAATCACTAAAGGATTCTGATTTAATAGTTTCTTCCTTGACAATCTCTGGATGAGTAATTTGTGGTTCAGGAGGAATGATTAGTGGTTCAGGATCTCTGAATTGTCCCTGAATATCCTCCGGATTCTTAATTGTGAGGTCGGGTTCAAAAAATGGATTATCGGAAATTTGAATTGGAGTACTTGGTTGACTAGATGACGATTCTAAAGAAAAATCAACGGCGACAATATTGGCTAGATGTCTTGATCGAGTTACAGGTGGTGAACATATAAAAGGTGGTGAACGTTTTGCTCGGTGCATTCACAGAATATCCTATTAGTTATAAAAGATAAAAATTATATAAGTTATCAAATTAATAGACTTTTCTGATTTTTCCCACGTTTCGAATAGCCAATAGATGCAGCAGGTAGCCAGGACCCTTTAAATCGGAAGCCCACAACTCGCCACTAACAAATTCAACTATTACTACGAACCAGAAAATTTTGGATGTCTATCAATTTAACCGCTTAAAATAATTTTTCGTTGAAGTTTAAAGAAATTTTAGAGAAGAAATAGAAAAATCTATGTCCTAAAAACTAGAGCGTCGAGAAATAAGAAAGAAAAAGAGCGCGTCGAAAAACGTCGAAAAATAAGCGTCGAAAAACAAATAGTCAAAAATTAAAAATAAGAAAATAAGCGTCAAAACTTAGTATTCTAAAAACTAAATATTAAAAGTTGCGTCTAAAGATATTAAATCTTAAAAGGAATTCTATATCCAAAATGGTAATAACTTAAAAAGGTACTAAAATCTTGAAAAGGCGTCGCAAAATTCTAAAGCACCTAAATCTTAGTCTAAAGAAAAAGCACTTAAGGGATTTTATGGCAAAGCCTAAAAATATAGAAATAAAAATAAACTATGGCTTTAACTATATCTTAAAACTAGTTACGAGCGATAAATATACAAATGTTACGAATAAACTATTAAAATTTATAATTACGAATAAACGATTAAAAAGATATAAATATAAAAAAACTTAAATTTATAAAAATACAATTTTTATAAAAATATTATTTTTATATTATTATTTTATAGAAGTATCAATTTATTAATTAATAAAACTAATTAAACATAAAAATAAATAAAATAAATAAACTAAAACTAATTAATATAAAATATAAACCCTAATTAAGGTTTAATAATAATAATAATAATAATTAATAATACCCGTAATTAATGTTGTACCAGGATCAGATATGGCGTGTCAGGTTATCTCATGCGGTCGCATGAGTTTTAGCCTACGGGTCCATGCGGTCGCATGGCCCAGATATTCAGGTCACAAATTGAAGCGACCCGTCCTAATCCACAAGGACGAATACAATAACATATGGATACATTGCGATGTACTTGACCTCTATATGATACATTTTACAAACATTACATTCGTTTTTAAAAGACAAACTTTCATTACATCAAAAGTTGACGGCATGCATACCATTTCATAATATATCCAACTATAATTGACTTAGTAATAATCCTGATGAACTCGACGACTCGAATGCAACGTCTTTTGAAATTTGTCATGAATGACTCCAAGTAATATCTCTAATATGAGAAAATGCACAGCGGAATATTTCTTTCATACCTGAGAATAAACATGCTTTAAAGTGTCCACCAAAAGGTTGGTGAGTTCATTAGTTTATCATAATCAATCATTTTCATCATTTTAATAGACCACAAGATTTTCATTTCCATTTCTCATAAATATACGTCCCATGCATAGAGACAAAAAATAATCATTCATATGGTGAACACCTGGTAACCGGAGTTAACTTAATGCATAGAATATTCCCAAAACAGAACCTCTCGTCTGTATAATAATCTCGAAGTACTAAACCATCCATAACCTGAATGGGGGTTGTTAAGCCCAATAGATCTATCTTTAGGATTCGCGTCAATTAGGGGCCATTTCCCTAATTGTTAGGTTACCAGACTTGAAGGGCGATATTCGGTTTAATAATCCAACCATATAATGTAGTTTTAAGTACTTGTGTCTATTTTGTAAAACGTTTATAAAAGTAGCGCATGTATTCTCAGTCCCAAAAATATATATTGCAAAAGCATTTAAAAAGGGAGTAAATGAAACTCACAATACTGTATTTTGTAGTAAAAATACATATGACGATATTGAACAATGCAGGGTTGGCCTCGGATTCACGAACCTATATCATTTATATATATATATTAACACGTAAAATGGTAATCGAACAAATTTATATATTATTAGTGATCTACTTGTTATTTTAGTAACTTATGTGTTTCATTAATAACTTAATTATCTTTATTTATTTTATATACTTAAGATAAATAATTAGTATTTATTATAAAAAAAATATCAATGTAGTTATGTAATATATTTTTCTTATATATATAATATTTATTTAGTAAATTAATAATAATAATCTTATTAGTGATAATGAAAACAAAAATTTTGATAATAATAATAGTCGTTTTGTTTGTAGTAATAATAATACTATAATAATAATAATAATATTAATGATAATACTAGTAATAATAATAATGATAATACTATTAATTATACTAATAATAATATTACTAATATTAGTGATAATAATAATTAATTTAATAACAACAACAATTAATAATAATAATAATAATAATAATAATAATAATAAAAATAATAATACTTGAAACTACCTTTAAAAGCTTTTTCCCTAAAAAGAATGGCTCAGATAGGACTCGAACCCAAGACCTCTTGTTAATCCATCAACATTCTATACCACTGCTCTGCTTATTAACTTCTACTTTAATTCCCGAAATAAACATATTTAACCACCAATGGACCGTTTTCTAAACCAGGACCCAATCAAACTGCCCAAATTGTAATTAAGTCCTTTTAAAGATAAGTGATCCAATTCAAAACCAATCCAATTTCATTTATTTACTAAGTGATGATCCATTAACCAAAATATAAAAACTGTAGCCATTCTGTTTGAGCAAAAATACAGTAGGGTTTCGGTTTGGGCGTGGGACTCGAAACAAAACAGAAACAAGGCCGATATATGTTTGACGATGGCTTTTGATCAAAACAGTGAATCAAATGGTGGATTGTAAGAATCGAATATGCAGCAGCAATCGAAGATAAACTGTAGGGTTTAACAGCCTTTCAATGGTATCTTGGAAGATCTTCGAACATGCTGCAACAAATAGTGTTTCTGTGGTGGCTTCGAACAGCAAAAGCAGAAAATAAATAGCATGAACAAGATGTTGTAGTAGCATCATCAACCGTTATTATTATCACCATAGTATCATCATCGTCTTCACTGTACATCACGATCATTCACCATCATTTTCTCGATCATAAACACCAACATCATACAACATCATCATCTTCATCTTTTATCGTTATCACTATCACTATTAACATCATCCCACCATCCTCATCGTTATCATGGTTTCAATATTATAACTTCAGTGTTTTTAGAAAGGAACGTATGAACATTTACTTATGGATATGTTATAAAACTGGCCGAATAACAACATGGCAGCCCAAAAGAATAAGTGATAGCAATTCGGTTGTATATAAAAATCGAATCCTATGGCTCTTCAAATATGTGCTGTAACCAATCTTGAGTACTTTATTCTTTTTAATATTCAAATGGTTTATTTGATGTAGAAGTTGTCTGCCATAGGCTTTTTGTTCCCCACTAATTGAGTTGAAACCATGCATTCCTAATCTCTTTTGGTCGACGTCTACTAGCCAAAAAGAAAAGAATGCCTCACATATAATATTCATAAAGTTATTCACTCATACCCCCTTTTCTTTATTAAAACCGTAGCATTTATATATCATAATCCTTAACTCTTTCGATTCATGTATCACCATCATTCTCCTCTTATCATTATTATAGTGGAAAACAGAAAAGTACATTAGTTTGATGGGTATAGCAGTTGGTGGTTTACGGAAAAAATTTAATAGAAATAGAATCATACAGTTGTAGGGTGTTCGGTGTTGGTGGTTTCAAGTAGCAGTAGCAATTGGTTTTTGAGCATACGATGAAACTTTAGTATTGAGAAAGAGGATGAGAGAGGGGAATGTTGTGCAGGTTGTAATGTTTTCGGTGATGGAGGGTGACATGGTGAACGGTGGTTATTGGAGATGAAGCATAAACGATAGTAACCGGTTTGTATTAACAGCGTAGTAGCTTGATTACGAATAGCAACAATGAAGTATTAGCAAGATAGTAACACGATGATGGAACCTGGGTTGTGTTTGGGCTCGACATTAACAGGAGCAGAATAGTATAGCTGCCACAGTAGCTTCTTTAATCGAAATGGAAACATGAAACGTGGTATGCAGTAGTAGTATAACAGTGATGAGTGGTGGTCTTCGGTTATGGATTATAGTGGTGGGTTGCAAGGTGGAAATTGGTGGTTGATTATGGTAGTTGTGGTGGTTGCTAGATGGTGATGACATGGGTGGTGGTTGAAGATGGAAATGGGTTTCGTTGCTTGAGTGAAGTGGGTTTGATAGATCAAAATAGAAAATAATAGTAATCATAGAATAATGTGAGGTGGGGTGAAGATATAGGATATGAATGTATATAAAAATTTGTAACACTTGTGCTTTGTGGGGATATGTCGATGCATGTACCAAGATATTTTACTCATACAAAACAAATATAAGTTCAATAATATGTGTAGTTTGTCAAAAGTAAACAGTACAAGTTAATATATATATCTGTAATCTAGTTGGTGGGGATATTCGTATAGTTGTAGTGTTGTGCACATGTAAGTTAGATATATAATAATAATAGTTAAATAAATCATAAAGTTGAAAGGAAAAGGACTAGTAATATGCATGAAGATGTAATACATAATTGTATGTGTCGAGTGATATGGCCAAAAGTGGTGAGGTGTGAGTTATAATCATGTTTGTATGTATATGATATATAGAATATAAAGGTGGGTAGATATTTGATCATGAATTTCAAACACAAATAGTTTAAAGTGAGTGTCGATTGTCGAATATGGTAGAGTTAAAAAAATAAATAAAAATAAAATAAATAAAAAACAAGTGGTTTTGTTATCTCTCATATTATGATATAATACTTTAATAATTGATTAAAACAAATTCCATCTAATTAAAACGTGTTCTCACAGTATCAATCAAATATCAATTAAGAATAGTTAGCAACCGGATAATTAGATTATTATCAATTCACGGAGTATTATATCGTGGTCTGTGGTTAATCAGTGGTGCTTACTAACGAAATGCCAATCGAGTTTTACAATTAATTAATAAATGTATTCAATAAACTTTTATATCTATATATAGATTCATTTTAATAATAAATTTTTATTATATCATATATTATTTTATCTTACAAAATTAATTCTATTAACTAAATAATATAATATTTCAAATTATATTTGGAACTAGTATATATATTTATATATTAAAATATATATGTATCTATTTACAAATAGTTGTTCGTGAATCGTCCAGAACAGTCGAAGGGTAATTGAATATATGAAACAGTTCAAAATTTATGAGACTTCAACATTACAAAATTTGCTTATCATGTCGAATTCATATAAAGATTAAGTTTAAATTTGGTTGAAAATTTCCGGGTCGTCACAGTACCTACCCGTTAAAAAAATTTCGTCCCGAAATTTGAACGGGGTCGTCATAGTTAACATTAAAAATGTTTTCATGACGAATTTGAGCTGATAAATAGAGTTTTCTTATTGTTGAATAATATGGATAAGATAATTCGTTTACTCGAAGAGTACGAATGAAGCTATCACTAAATAGTGAAATGAGAAAGACATGTTTCATCATAACTTTTGACTAGTCATGGTTGAATTCCGGAATTCATGGGATTTAAAGAAAATCTTGGAAATCTATAAGATCTGATTCTTTGGGATTTTATGGAATTTAAGATCTGTTTAATTAAATGCGATCATCTGTCTCGATTACTCTGTCTGGTATTTCCACTATAAATGAACTTCTTCCGTTCCATTATTTTCACCATTTCTATACTTTCTTTCTTAGTTCATACATCCAAAAGATTGTGAAAATGCTTAATCTCATTCTAATCCTTGATGTTTTTCCTAATTATCATTTCTGTCATCCTTCATTTCAATCTTCCACCAGAAAAATCTGTTTACGTTTACTATTACCTTGGGGTGATACTATTCTTAATTCTACCATGTTCTTATATTGCTATTCGTATTAATATTCATGGTTTGTAACCTCCGTGTTGTTATTGGCTATATATTTTCTCTTATATTTTGGAGCTCTTTGCCTTTTTATTCTTCTCTCGATCTCTAGTAAAGTGAGTAATGGTCCAGAATTTCGTAAGTATGGAGTTTCGAATGAATTTAATGTTCTAAACAAGAAAGAACATAATAGTACGATTTGATTTGTCAAATTACCAGAATATCCTGGAAAAACCGAATCATCAAGAAAATATTTTCTTGATATTTTTATAGATTAAATAGAATACAAGAGTCATGTAACATGGTACATAATGGCGTTATGATCTGTGAATCATCACATTCCATTAGAAACTCAGCATGACTTACTGTAATATAATAACGTTGATCAAGTGTCATTATATTATACTAACTCATGCATCAATTTCCAACACTACTTCAAAATCATTCATAATTCAAACTCGAATTTTTAAAGAAATTTAGAAACTAAAGTAGTTTCCTTTATGATGTAATATAGATAGCACGAAGAGATAAATAATTTCGGACGAGAATATTTATGAAAATATCTTCAGAAATATCGAAGATATTTATGATGATATTTTGGAATTTCTAAGTTAGATGGTTGATAAAGAAAGATTTTCCGCAAGATTTTAACATGAGTACAGAGCTAGATATTCATTGAAGGTTTCATCGGATCCAGAATTACCTGGTTTCTTTGAATACATGGTATGGTCCTTGTATTTGGCCTTGGTCTCCTTCATGGTTTGCTCAATCTGTTTTTCAGTACCAAATTTTCTATCGAGCGTTCCTAACACTCCTTTCTTTATCATCAACTTTTGGCCATTTAGACCATCTACAATTTTCTGTTTCCTCTGCATTTAATGCTACCATACCTGAATCATCGGTTATCAATCCGAGGTGGTTTCAAGAGAATTTTGTATTTTTAGATGATTAAACGTTGATGGTAATATGGTGGAATATAAAAGGTTCCCCGGTAACAATAAAAGAGCACGCACATATATCAAGGTTATAATAAGGTTGTTTCGAACAAAAAGTCGAAGTTGACTTGCTGGAGCTGTGGCAAAATTTGCTACTTTGAAAGGGATTATCAAGTTATTTTGAGTAATAATAACACTAAGGAATTAGCACAACTACGTGTTAAACATTTACTCAGTTTCTGAGAGTTTTTCAGGTGCATAATTATATGCATCAATCTTTTCTTCCGCAGATGAAGTGTGGTTGGTTCATCTTCTCGATTGAGGTGTTTTCAAGAATAATGAAAGGTTTTAACGCAGATTGTAATCGTCGAGATACAAATGAGGTTTAGGATGAAATCAAGTGGCAAACTTGAAGAAATATTTAGTTTCATATGTTATAATCAATATTTTAATTCATTTTAATTGTTCAATGTTTTTAGTCCACAGTCGATAGTCCACAGTTAATAGTCCAATAATTCATATATAGTTTAATATATAATATTCGAATTTATTAATACGTATCGTGACCGGTGTACATGTCTCAGACTCGATCACAACTCAAAGTATATATATTTTTGTAGAATCAACCTCAACCCTGTATAGCTAACTCTATCATTACTGCATATAGAGTGTCTATGGTTATTCCAAATAATATATATAGATGCATCGATATGATATGTCAAAACCTTGTATACGTGTCCCGATATTTAAAATGCGTAAATTAAATAATAGAAATTGACGATAAATAAAATTGCGAGAATATAAATTGCGATAAATAAAATGTAATCAGTTAGCTAGGAACTGTTAGCTAGGAACAGTTAGCGTGGATTCTTAACAAAATTTTTCATAGTTAATTTGTTTGTTTCTAACAAATTTTATTTTGTCCAATGTTTTCTTCATTATGACACTTGTTGGATTCTGATAGGTCAAAATCCAAATATGAAATTGAATGAAAATGGTTATTCTATGATGAACGGATTCGTACTTCTGTGGTTGTAAGTAGGATAGTAAATGACTATTGAATCAGATTCGAAGAATGTACAGTGTAACTTATTAATGTGAAATCTAAATATTTCTCGGGTATTACCTACCCGTTAAAATATTTTCACCATTAACAGTTTGTACAATAAAACTTTTAATTACAATCTTTATGAAAACATATATACATATATATTTTCTTCAGACGTAATGATGGATTTAATGAGTCAATGTGATATTAAACTCATCAGATTTACGACTAGAACTAGAGTACATAATCTCTAAAATATTAGAGATTACATAATCGTCATGAAGGACGAAGATAGTTTATGTAGAACGATTAGTAGAACGATGATTATGCTTGAGGTATAGATTGCGAGATTGAGAAGTGTGATGATGTTGTTGTTGTTGTTGTTGGTACTGGTTATGCTGCTGGTGCTGTTGATGGTGGTACTGTTGCTGTCGATGCTACAAGTGTTGTTGGTGCTGAGGTTGGTGATGATGTTGGTGTAGTAAGCATAGCTTGTAGATCACGCACCATTCTTGTCAGGGTTTCTATCCTACCCTCTATCATTTCTATCCATCCACTCATCTGATTCGATAGATCTTGATTATCAATTTGAAGTTCCCTAACTTCTTCTAATATTCCCCTTCGATTGGTATTCGGAAGTAGAGGTTGAATATTTTCTGAGATTGTAGTAATGCGACCTTCGAGGTGGAAAACTTTAGCAAGAAGGGTGAATACAATGTTGCACATAGGTTCACTGGTGAGTACATCATTTTCTCCGATGTTAGGAGGTAAGTTTGATTCGCGGTAGGGCTCGCCTTCTTCATTTCTCCATCGAATGAGTAGGTCTCGGACCCACCCCCATCTCCTCCAGAAAGAAAAATAGCTAAACGGTGGAGACACTTCGGGTTCATTGACTTCGGAGTCTACTTCAATACGCATCTCGAAATTGCTTCCGGAACTAATGGAATCCAAGCTAGGTGTAGGATCCATCTCTTATGATTAGTTAGAGGATTTTCGATATGAAATGATTTTCGGTTATCGGATAATATTCTAATTATATAGAATATCTAATATAGTACAGAAGATTCCGTAGATTACGGAGGAAATTAAGGAAACGTGTCAGATAAAGTCTACAGTAACAGATACGCTAAGATATGGATTTGTCTATACACTATTCATGCAATCAATGCAGTAAGATGTGTCTGGACTAGGAATGATAAGTAGGTAATTTCCTAAGGATGATAAGTAGGTAATTTTCGACACGAAATGATAAGAAAAACTTTTGACATGCAGACATGGTCGAAGTCCAGACTCATTAATGCATCTAAGCAACTATCAGTTAGACACACTAATGCAAGACCTGGTTCACTAAGACCACCGCTCTGATACCACATGAAGCGACCCATCCTAATCCACAAGGACGAATACAATAACATATGGATACATTGCGATGTACTTGACCTCTATATGATACATTTTACAAACATTGCATTCGTTTTTAAAAGACAAATTTTCATTACATCGAAAGTTGACGGCATGCATACCATTTCATATTATATTCAACTATAATTGACTTAGTAATAATCCTGATGAACTCGATGACTCGAATGCAACGTCTTTTGAAATATGTCATGAATGACTCCAAGTAATGTCTCTAATATGAGCAAATGCACAGTGGAAGATTTCTTTCATACCTGAGAATAAACATGCTTTAAAGTGTCAACCAAAAGGTTGATGAGTTCATTATTTTATCATAATCAATCATTTTCATCATTTTAATAGACCACAAGATTTTCATTTCCATTTCTCATAAATATACGTCCCATGCATAGAGACAAAAAATAATCATTCATATGGTGAACACCGACGTTAACTTAATGCATAGAATATCTCCAAAACAGAACCTCTCGTCTGTATAATAATCTCGAAGTACTAAACCATCCATAACCTGAATGGGGGTTGTTAAGCCCAATAGATCTATCTTTAGGATTCGCGTCAATTAGGGGCCATTTCCCCAATTCTTAGGTTACCAGACTTGAAGGGCGATATTCGGTTTAATAATCCAACCATATAATGTAGTTTTAAGTACTTGTGTCTATTTTGTAAAACGTTTATAAAAGTAGCGCATGTATTCTCAGTCCCAAAAATATATATTGCAAAAGCAATTAAAAAGGGAGTAAATGAAACTCACAATACTGTATTTTGTATTAAAAATACATATGACGATATTGAACAATGCAGGGTTGGCATCGGATTCACGAACCTATATCATTTATATATATATTAACACGTAAAATGGTAATCAAACAAATTTATATATTATTAGTGATCTACTTGTTATTTTATTAACTTATGTGTTTCATTAATAACTTAATTATCTTTATTTATTTTATATACTTTAGATAAATAATTAGTATTTATTATAAAAAAAATATCAATGTAGTTATGTAATATATTTTCCTATATATATAATATTTATTTAGTAAATTAATAATAATAATCTTATTAGTGATAATGAAAACAAAAATTTTGATAATAATAATAGTCGTTTTGTTTGTAGTAATAATAATACTATAATAATAATAATATTAATGATAATACTAGTAATAATAATAATGATAATACTATTAATTATACTAATAATCATATTACTAATATTAGTGATAATAATAATTAATTTAATAACAACAGCAATTAAAAATAATAATAATAATAATAATAATAATAATAAAAATAATAATACTTGAAACTACCTTTAAAAGCTTTTTCCCTAAAAAGAATGGCTCAGACAGGACTCGAACCCAAGACCTCTTGTTAATCCATCAACATTCTATACCACTGCTCTGCTTATTAACTTCTACTTTAATTCCCGAAATAAACATATTTAACCACCAATGGACCGTTTTCTATACCACGGCCCAATCAAACTGCCCAAATTGTAATTAAGTCCATTTAAAGATAAGTGATCCAATTCAAAACCAATCCAATTTCATTTATTTACTAAGTGATGATCCATTAACCAAAAATATAAAAACTGTAGCCATTCTGTTTGAGCAAAAATATAGTAGGGTTTCGGTTTGGGCGTGGGACTCGAAACAAAACAGAAACAAGGCCGATATATGTTTGACGATGGCTTTTGATCAAAACAGTGAATCGAATGGTGGATTGTAAGAATCGAATATGCAGCAGCAATCGAAGATAAACTGTAGGGTTTAACAGCCTTTCAATGGTGTCTTGGATGATCTTCAAACATGCTGTAACAAATAGTGTTTCTGTGGTGGCTTCGAACAGCAAAAGCAGAAAATAAATAGCATGAACAAGATGTTGTAGTAGCATCATCAACCGTTATTATTATCACCATAGCATCATCATCGTCTTCACTGTACATCACGATCATTCACCATCATTTTCTCGATCATAAACTCCAACATCATACAACATCATCATCTTCATCTTTTATCGTTATCACTATCACTATTAACATCATCCCACCATCCTCATCGTTATCATGGTTTCAATATTATAACTTCAGTGTTTTTAGAAAGGAATGTATGAACATTTACTTATGGATATGTTATAAAACTGGCCCAATAACAACATGACAGCCCAAAAGAATAAGTGATAGCAATTCGGTTGTATATAAAAATCGAATCCTATGGCTCTTCAAATATGTGTTGTAACCAATCTTGAGTACTTTATTCTTTTTAATATTCAAGTGGTTTATTTGATGTAGAAGTTGTCTGCCATAGGCTTTTTGTCCCCCACTAATTGAGTTGAAACCATGCATTCCTAATCTCTTTTGGTCGACGTCTACTAGCCAAAAAAAAAAGAATGCCTCACATATAATATTCATAAAGTTATTCACTCATACCCCCTTTTCTTTATTAAAACCGTAGCATTTATATATCATAATCCTTAACTCTTTCGATTCATGTATCACCATCATTCACCTCTTATCATTATTATAGTGGAAAACAGAAAAGTACATTAGTTTGATGGGTATAGCAGTTGGTGGTTTACGAAAAAAATTTAGTAGAAACAGAATCATACAGTTGTAGGGTGTTCGGTGTTGGTGGTTTCAAGTAGCAGTAGCAATTGGTTTTTGAGCATACGATGAAACTGTAGAATTGAGAAAGAGGATGAGAGAGAGGGGAATGTTGTACAGGTTGTAATGTTTTCGGTGATGGAGGGTGATATGGTGACCGGTGGTTATTGGTGATGAAGCATTAACGATAGTAAACGGTTTGTATTAACAGCGTAGTAGCTTGATTACGAATAGAAACAATGAAGTATTAGCAAGATAGTAGCACGACGATGGAACCTGGGTTGTATTTGGGCTCGACGTTAACATGAGCAGAACAGTATAGCTGCAACAGTAGCTTCTTTAATCGAAATGGAAACATGAAACGTGGTATGCAGCAATAGTATAATAGTGACGAGTGGTGGTCTTCGGTTATGGATTATAGTGGTGGGTTGCAAGGTGGAAATTGGTGGTTGATTATGGTAGTTGTGGTGGTTGCTAGATGGTGATGACATGGGTGGTGGTTGAAGATGGAAATGGGTTTCGTTGCTTGAGTGAAGTGGGTTTGATAGATCAAAATAGAAAATAATAGTAATCATATAATAATGTGAGGTGGGGTGAAGATATAGGATATGAATGTATATAAAAATTTGTAACACTTGTGCTTTGTGGGGATATGTCGATGCATGTACCCAGATATTTTACTCATACAAAACAAATATAAGTTCAATAATATGTGTAGTTTGTCAAAAGTAAACAGTACAAGTTAATATATATATCTGTAATCTAGTTGGTGGGGATATTCGTATAGTTGTAGTGTTGTGCACATGTGAGTTAGATATATAATAATAATAGTTAAATAAATCATAAAGTTGAAAGGAAAAGGACTAGTAATATGCATGAAGATGTAATACATAATTGTATGTGTCAAGTGATATGGCCAAAAGTGGTGAGGTGTGAGTTATAATCATGTTTGTATGTATATGATATATAGAATATAAAGGTGGGTAGATATTTGATCATGAATTTCAAACACAAATAGTTTAAAGTGAGTGTCGATTGTCGAATATGATAGAGTTAAAAAAATAAATAAAAATAAAATAAATAAAAAACAAGTGGTTTTGTTATCTCTCATATTATGATATAATACTTTAATAATTGATTAAAACAAATTCCATCTAATTAAAACGTGTTCTCACAGTATCAATCAAATATCAATTAAGAATAGTTAGCAACCGGATAATTGGATTATTATCAATTCACGGAGTATTATATCGTGGTCTGTGGTTAATCAGTGGTGCTTACTAACGAAATGCCAATCGAGTTTTACAATTAATTAATAAATGTATTCAATAAACTTTTATATCTATATATAGATTCATTTTAATAATAAATTTTTATTATATCATATATTATTTTATCTTACAAAATTAATTCTATTAACTAAATAATATAATATTTCAAATTATATTTGGAACTAGTATATATATATTTATATATTAAAATATATATGTATCTATTTACAAATAGTTGTTCGTGAATCGTCCAGAACAGTCGAAGGGTAATTGAATATATGAAATAGTTCAAAATTTATGAGACTTCAACATTACAAACTTTGCTTATCGTGTCGAATTCATATTAAGATTAAGTTTAAATTTAGTTGAAAATTTCCGGGTCGTCACACAAATTGGGCTGCTAGAGTATAGCCCGAATACAAATTTAATTATATTTTGTATTCTATTTTTTATATTATATAGAGTATGTATATAAAATAAATAAAAACTTATATTTTTACAAACTAAAATAGAAATAGAAATATTTTATAATTTTATATATTTTAAACAAATTCTAAAATATATATATATATATATATATATATATATATATATATTGTTTTTCTTTTTATATTTTTGTATTTTTAATATCTAAAACGTATTTTTACAAAAAGAAATTAAAACTTAATAAAATCTTTTTTTTATATAGCGTTTCGCTTTCGGCGTTGTTTTTTTTCCGGCAGCGGTGCCAAAAATACTTGATGTGTGCAGAGGTGTATACGAAATAGTTATATTTTTGTTGCGAAATACTATTAAATACGACACAATTCTACACAAGTTATTTATTTATTTATAGAGTGGATATACCTAAACCTTGCTACAACACTTATAGGTAGTGTACCTAATCGTACAGTAGTGTAGTTTTTAGTAAGTCCGGTTCGTCCACAGGGAATTAGCCAAGTTTAACGCTATATTTTTAAAAACTATATTTGTATATATATATATATATATATATATATATATATATATATATATATATATATATATATATATATATATATATATATAAGTAGTATTATTATTATTATAAAAGGGGGGTTTTTACCGTTTAATGACCGGTTTGTCGATTTTAAAACTTTAGTCACAATTAAAACCTAATGTAAAATATTAAAAATAAATATAACTTAATTTAAAGCGTAAAGTAAATGACGATAATAAAAGTGCAATAATTTAAAGTGCGATAAATAAAATGACGATAAATAAAATTGCAATAATTAAAAAGTACGATAATTAAATGTGCGATAAGATATAAAATAAAAGAATTATGCTTATTTAAACTTCCGTAATCATGATGTTCGACGTGTTGATTTTAGTTTATTACAATGAGTTAATTGTCCTTTGTCCTAGATTATTCGATATGTCCATACGGTTTTGTCCATAATAGTCCATCAGTCATAAATATAAAGTGCGAGAGTCTTCGTCAAATTATCCTTATACCCGAAGTCAAATATTCCAACTAATTGGGGATTCGAACTGTAACAAGGTCTTAATACTTTGTTTAATGAATACACCAGGTTATCGACTGCGTGTAATCCAAGGTTTTACTACTTTGTTAACAATTACACCAATTACCCTTGAATGTAATCCACCCCTGTTTTAATGAGTCCATTAACTATTAATCCATTCCCGTGTCCGGTAAAATGAACAATAATTCTAATTTATAGATATCCCGCCCACCGTACCCGATAAAGCGTATGTGTTTATATATAGATACGTCAAATTGTAACATTTATATTAATTTAACGAGGTATCGTTTAGTTAATATAAAGCCCATTAATAGCCCATAGTCTAATTTCCACAAGTGTCGTTCTTTTGTCCAAACCCTAATTATGGTACAAAGCCCAATAACCCCGTCTTTAATATTTAGCTCAACATCACGATTACTTCGATTTAAATAAGCATAATAATAACTTAGCTACGAGACATTAATTTAAAAAGGTTGAGCATAACTTACAATGATTAATAATAGCGTAGCGTTACACGGACAGAATTTCGACTTACACACTTATAACATTCGCTAACATAACCTTATTATTATTAATCTTAAATTAAAATTAAAATTATAAATATAAATATATATATATTTGTGAGAGAGAGAGAGAGATTAGAAAAGGAGTGTAAAAATTCGGTCAGAATTCGTTGTATTTAAAGAATGTGGCGTGCTACAGGAACTCATGCGACCGCATGAGTTTTGTTCTTCCAGGCCATGCGGTCGCATGGCCAGCTGGGTCCAGCCCAAATGCTTTTGTTTGCTTTTGCCGACGGTTTTAATAAATATATATAATATATATATATAATTTTAAGAATTATTTATATATTATATTATATTTATGTGCATAGTTGACTTGTAATTTTAGCTCCGTTGCGTCGCGCGTTGAGAGTTGACTCTGGTCCCAGTTCCGGATTTTCGAACGTCCTTGCGTACAATTTAATATCTTGTACTTTGTGTTTCACGGCTTGTACTCTTGTAACTTTTAGACGTTTCTCATCAATAATTTGAACCACTTTGATTGTACTTTGTACTTTTTAGCTTTTTGGTCGTTTGCGTCTTCAATTCGTCGAATCTGTCTTTTGTCTTCACCTTTTATTATTTAAACGAATATCACTTGTAAATAGAACAATTGCAACTAAAAACTTGTCTTTCTTGAGGGATAATGCTATGAAATATATGTTCGTTTTTAGCATTATCAATGTCTTATACACATACTAACATAAATACCGTATTCTTATAAATTGAACATTTAATGAACATCGTGTGATCAATTAGAAATTATGTGAACTTGAGTCGCCTTTGCTCTTGATTAAGGCGTTCAAACCTAGCCCATTGTGTTTGCTTCAATCGTGAAGTATTTTATGTTGTTTAGATTCCATTACATTTTGTCTCAAGACCAAAAGGGATATCCATGCACACCTTCGTTTTCCATTAAAGGATGTTTTGGGATATCCATGCACACCTTCGTTTTCCATTAAAGGATGTTTTGTTTTATCTAGTTGGTGTAGTGGCCAATCTAGATCTAATGTAAATAACAAGATAACTCGTATCGTATTGAGTTTAGCAACCCGATAAGTATGTCGTCGATAGCTTTAAATCCTAAAGTTGCTAACCCTATCTATTTTTATATATTATCTATTTTTATATATGATTTTCGATCTAACTCTTTGATAGGAATGCAATACAAAATAGTGGTCAAGATGTTTACTAGTCGGATAGCTAAAGTAATTGACAAAGTTATCGGGTCGGACAATGGACGTGTATTTGATACATAATCATACTTAACTTTATTTATTACCTAATAAATTGCAATTTAGACCAACCAACAATCAATTGATATTTCCATCATGCAAATAGTTGAGCTTTCATTATCATAGCATGTCACATATTATCACAATATCATATTAAGCATTATATATAATACTTAGTTTTGAGCCCGTGCGTTGCACGACTACTCAATCTATTTAGGGGGTATTTGTGTTAGCGATTTGAGATGGATTATTTGATTATCACGTTTACAAATCACAGATAATTAGTTTTTAGTGTTTGGGAATTAAATTGAAAAAATTGATTATTCACGTTTTTGACCCCTCAAATCGTGAAAATCAGAAAGTAACTAAACTGTCACTGTTTGCAAAACGCAATTTCCAACTAAATATTCTTTCTATTCAATTTACTGTTATAACCTTACAAAAGATGCTATATTTCTATTTGTTTGCTTTTATAGGCAATCCGTATGACAAATTTATCACTAGCATGTACTCCGTAATATTTTTTGACACTCGTATATTGCAGTACAAAACATGGAGTGTAACTCCCTCCTATCTCTAAACTTTGACATCTTTTTATATTTTACTAATACTAGTATAGTATTGTTGATGACACTTTATGTTATATTGTTTTCAAATAATTTGTTACTGTGTATTATCCAACAATTTTATTGCTACACCAAGTATTATTTTATACGGAGTATTAATCACATACTTCGTTTTAGATTTATTTAAAAATGTCATTTACGTCAACAGATTTTAGATTAAATTTTATTACTTTTAAAGGATGTCCTTTTTGGTAAATTTACATGTTAAGTTACTGAAAAATTTAATTTTTCCAAACACTCATAAACTGATTATTTAATTATTAGCATTTCAAACTGCATAATCACATTCAAATACCATTTATCAAAATCACGTTTTGCAACCGCTGCTTTTTTGATTATGATTATTTAAAACGCATAATCAATTTTGAAAACGCAAATCCAAACACCCCCTTAAAGATTAATTACATAAAAACATAATTTTTTTCTCTAGGGATCTTGGTTCACAATAAAGACATATAAATGAATAACGACACAATAATGAATATGTATCGTAAGTGGTCTACTAATTCACAAGTGGTAATTAATCCATATAGCTTGCTATAGAGTAAGGGGCTGTTTACTTTTTTTTCTTCTTAAGTTGACTCTGTTTTCATTTGCCTTTTATTCTGGAGGGGTGTCTGATTTCATGTCTCCTAAAAACTGATCAATTTTCAGATTAAGTGGCATATTAAGTGACAAATAAACAGCAATTTTAGTTAATAAATTAAGAATTGTACATAAACAAACTATTAAGTGGTAAATAAACAGGCTCTAAGTATATCTTAGATTAACATATGTATCTAATTAGTTACATATAGAATAGTTACACATGTGAACTAAAAGATAAAACTAAAAATAAAGATAAGAACAAAACAAATTATATTTGACTCGTGAGTTGTTATAAGGATAGATGTTTTCTACTATAATTAAGCATATTTTCTAATTAGTTAGTTACAACAATCTCTTTAAATTACCCGTACTAAATTGCTCTCATTTTTTATTAATTTTTTTATTCTCTAATATTGTTATTAATCTTATTTTATGGGTTTTAATCACAACAATTGAGAATTTGACAAGTGTAAATTTCACTTGTCATTAACCCCTTTAAAAATGATTTTGTTGATAAATAAGCTAAACAAATCTCTTTTTTATATAAGTATATAGATATAGATTAGATGTACATGACATGTACATAAGGGTGTAAACGAGCCGAGCCGAGCCCGAGCTCAGCTAGGCTCGAGCTCGGTTCATTTAAATTTATAGAGCTCGAGCTCGCCTCGGTTCGACCCTAATAATTTAAGCTCGGCTCGTTTGATATTTTACAATCTCGAACTCGACTCACTAGTTATATAATCGTTTTTCTATTTATATTATTTAATTTTTTTTATATTTTAAATTTATTATTTTTGTATTTTTATCAACATATGATAACATTTACTATTATTCTTTCAACTAATTTAGTATATAATTATAATTATAATTATAATTATAATATAATATAATTATAATTATAATTATAATATAATTATAATTATAATTATAATTAACTATTATATAACTATATATTATACTATATTATTTATATATTAATATTTTGTGAGTATAAATGAAAAATTCTTTTAAGCTCGCGAGTTTGTTAAAGCTCGAGATATGAAGCTCGGGTTCAGGCTCGTTTACTAAACGAACTTCTAATTTAAGTTCAAGCTCGGGCTCTAGCTCGTTTAGGCTCGGCTCAAGTCGAGCTTTTAACGTGTCTTACAGCCCTACACTTACATAATGAGATGCAAAACTACAAAATAGTTTTTTTTTGAATTTCGAGAGTGATTTATGAACAATATAATATAAATCTATATAAAAGTATAATTAGCAGATCTAGACATCTAGTATATTGAGACTACGCATGTTTTTTAAAGCATGTTTTTATAACACGTATATAGAATGAGGGATTAACTCGTGTATGTTGAGTTGGATTGTTATCGTTACATCTTCCATTGACTAAGATCGCTTGATAGTTAGTGTCAGATTTTTTTCTTCTTCTGTTTCTATTTTTGAACTCAAATCTATTAAAACTTAAACCTTTCTAACAAGATGCTAGGAAATGCCACAAATTTACAACGGCTTCACGAGCAAGTGTTTCACATTACATCTTTTTTACTTCTATTACTATACCAAATGAAAGACGAAAAACAAATGGAATCAAAAAGCAAATTCTTGTTCATCGGAAGTTGAAATAACACGCTATTCTTGTACCTCCAAATGTGTCATACCATCACAACAATAATAGTGTAAAGTTTGGCTTTCACGTCCGCTTTTTCCCGCCGGTCGTCGAACCATGATATCCACTCTGCCCAACTATTAAAGATCGGCATTGAGTATCCACCCATATGATAACCTTTATCCATAAGTCATTCACAATTTGACAATCAAACATCATGTGATTGATAGATTCGATGCCATATCTACACGGCAAACACCGAATATGTTCGATCTCTAGCCACCACTGTGAAAGACTGAATCGAGTAGGTAACATATCCAACGTCAATCTCTAAAGATGAATGTTAACCTTTCTAGGGATACATTTAACACATCTTGTATGTGGCTCTGACTAATCTCATCCATATGCAATCGAGTGTTAGCAACCGAATACTTAAGTTCCTCACCCACCATCCATTGCCAAAAATCCTTGGGTTGAGACAATGAAATTGTTGGTCCCGATCTAACAACAGGAAGTTTGTATAGGGGGTGAATACAATTCTTTTTGTTAATTGAGTTAATTTATCATTTTAAGCATGTAATTAACAATCAATCAAATCAGAGTCATATGTAATTTTCAACGTTATTCTTTATTGAAATAAACTCAAAGAATCACGGTTATCCTTTGGCGGAATAAATAACCGGTTCATACAGATTACACCTAGATAGCTTTCTAACAAATAAAACATATACAAGGTTTGGACTCTATTGGTTTAATACTCACACCACTAATTTATACAATATTGGATTCAACTATTTATTGAAACCTTAATAACCGTGTAATCAATCTATTGTCCACTCCTACAAAGGATGTTTGTACTCAACCGATAACTGTGGCAGGAAGCGCATGACTCCCTTTCCTTCTTCGGTATCTAACTGTAGGAACATTCCTTTGGACATCCAAATTGAATAATCGACAAAGCATTAATCATGAAGTGCGCATGGGTTAAGCTTCTGCATTCCTTTGTTGTCTTGTAAGGTCATTTTTCAGCCGCCGACGCATGTCCTTCTCTGTTTAACTTCGTCTTCGATGTAAGTTGAATAGTACCCTTTGATGTAGACAACACATGAAACAATTATGCTTGTAATGGAGCATAATTTGTCTAAGTGTTGTGTGCTGCTCCAGCCTGAGATGGTTCTTCTGTTGTTGGTTCTTCATGTTGGTTCAGCATACATCCTATGTTGGTCGTGAAGTAACCTTGAATCTTGAACTATCTTGTGCTGATATTGAAGGCAGCACACCAAAACACTTGGACATAGCAATTGATGTTGTTGTACATAAATAAACTTATGCTAGTATGCACATTACAACTGAAATGTCCCGTTCATATCGATTATAAACGTTTCATATTAATTGATCTCTTTGCGAGGTTTTGACCTCTACATGAGACGTTTTTCAAAGACTGCATTCGTTTTTAAAACAAACCATAACCTTTATTTTATCGACAAGGTTAAAAAGACACCACCTAGATTATCAAGAAATGATAATCTAAAAATATCACACTTACACACTACCAATACATATTGGTTTACAATATTAACATGTTACAACAAAGTAAATCTCGAATGCAGTTTTAAACAATATTATACAATCATGCTGACACCAAATCTTGTCCATATTTTAGCATGCAACAGCGGAAGCTCTTAATAATCATCTGAGAATAAACATGCTTTAAACGTCAACAAAAATGTTGGTGAGTTATAGGTTTAACCTATATATTTATCAAATCGTAATAATAGACCACAAGATTTCATATTTCAATATACATCCCATACATAGAGATAAAAATCATTCATATGGTGAACACCTGGTAACCGACATTAACAAGATGCATATAAGAATATCCCCTATCATTTCGGGAAATCCATCGGACATGATAAAAAAACTCGAAGTACTAAAGCATCTGGTACTTTGGATGGGGTTCGTTAGGCCCAATATATCTATCTTTAGGATTCGTGTCAATTAGTAGATCGGTTTACTAATTCTTAGGCTACCAAGCAAAAGGGGCATATTCGGCTTCGATCATTCACCCATATAATGTAGTTTCAATTACATGTGTCTATTTCGTAAAAAATTTATAAAACTGCATGCATTCTCATCCCAAAAATATTAGATTTTAAAAGTGGGACTATAACTCACTTTCATAGATTTTAACTTCGTCGGGAAGTAAGACTTGGTCACTGGTCGATTCACGAACCTATAACAAATATGTACATATATATCAAAGTATGTTCAAAATATATTTACAACATTTTTTATTATGTTTTAATGATTTGAGTTTATTAAGTCAGTTGTCCTCGTTAGTAACCTACAACTAGTTGTCCACGGTTAGATGTACAGAAATAAATCGATATATATTATCTTGAATCAATCCACGACCCAGTTTATACACGTCTCAGGCTAGATCACAACTCAAAGTATATATATTTTTGGAATCAACCTCAACCCTGTATAGCTAACTCAAACATTACTGCATATAGAGTGTCTATGGTTGTTCCAAATAATATATATACATGGGTCGATATGATATGTCAAAACATTTGTATACGTGTCTATGGTATCCTAAGATTACATAATATATTAGAATATATGTATTATACAATATAAGTTAGCTAGGATATGATTAATATAGATTTGTTACCAATTTTCACGTAGCTACAACAAGCAAAATTATCCAATCTTGTTTTACCCATAACTTCTTCGTTTTAAAATCCGTTTTGAGTGATTCAAGTTGCTATGGTTTCATATTGAACTTAAGTTTATGAATCTAAACAGAAAAAGTATAAGTTTATAGTCGAAAATACAGGTTACAATTCAATATTATAAGAGGTAGTCATTTCAGTCGAAAGAACGACGTCTTGATGACCACTTTGAAAAACATACTTCCACTTTGAGTTTAACCATGATTTTTGGATATAGTTTCATGTTCATAAGAAAAATTATTTTCCCAGAAGAACAACTTTTAAATCAAAGTTTATCATAGTTTTTAATTAACTAACCCAAAACAGCCCTCGGTGTTACTACGACGGCGTATATCCGGTTTTACGGTGTTTTTCGTGTTTTCAGGTTTTAACTCATTAAGTTAGCATATCATATAGATATAGAACATGTGTCTAGTTGATTTTAAAATTCAAGTTAGAAGGATTAACTTTTGTTTGCGAACAAGTTTAGAATTAACTAAACTATGTTCTAGTGATTACAAGTTTAAACCTTCGAATAAGAAAGTTTTATATATATGATTCGAATGATGTTATGAACATCATTACTACCTCAAGTTTTGTGGATAAACCTACTGGAAATGAGAAAAATAGATCTAGCTTCAAAGGATCCTTGGATGGCTTGAAAGTTCTTGAAGCAAAATCATGACACAAAAACAAGTTCAAGTAAGATTTCCACTCGAAATAAGATTGTTAAAGTTATAGAAATTGAATCAAAGTTTGAGTATGAGTATTACCTTGAATTATAAAGATATCTTGCTGTAAATAAGAAAGATTTCTTGAGATTGGATGATCAATTGAAATGGATTTGCAAGATTGAAAGTAAGCTAGCAAACTTGGAAGTGTTGTTGGTGTGTTCTTGAGTAGTTGTTTTGTAACTTGGTTTATGTATGGATTTATGAACTAGATTGAGCTAGATTTTGATGAAGATGATGAAGAACACTTAGAACAATGGAAGAACACTTGAGAGAGTTTAGTTTGATGCATAAAAATTGAAAAATGAAAGTGTTTATGGTGATGATTGAAAAAGTGATGTAGGTACTCCATATAAGGTCACATTAGTTTGTAATTTTGTGTAATCTTTCATGCTAGTTGCCAAATGATTATTCCCACATGGTTAGGTGACTCACATGGGCTGCTAAGAGCTGATCATTGGAGTGTATATACCAATGGTACATACATTTAGAAGCTGGGTATTGTACGAGTACGAATACGGGTGCATACGAGTAGAATTGTTGATGAAAATGAACGAGGATGTAATTGTAAGCATTTTTGTTAAGTAGAAGTATTTTGATAAGTGTCTTGAAGTCTTTCAAAAGTGTATGAATACATATTAAAACACTACATGTATATACATTTTAACTGAGTCGTTAAGTCATCGTTAGTCGTTACATGTAAGTGTTGTTTTGAAACCTTTAAGTTAACGATCTTGTTAAATATTGTTAACCCATTGTTTATTATATCTAATGAGATGTTAAATTATTATATTATCATGATATTATGATGTATTAATATATCTTAATATGATATATATACATTTAAATGTCGTTACAACGATAATCGTTACATATATGTCTCGTTTTGAAATCCTTAAGTTAGTAGTCTTGTTTTTACATATGTAGTTCATTGTTAATACACTTAATGATATGTTTACTTATCATTTATCATGTTTAAATATAGTGTATCAATATCTTAATATGATTCATATGTATTTAATAAGACGTTGTTATAACGATAATCGTTATATATATCGTTTTCGAGTTTCTTAATTCAATAGTCTCATTTTTATGTATATAACTCATTGTTAAAATACCTAATGAGATACTTACTTATCATAATATCATGTTAACTATATATATATATATATATATATATATATATATATATATATATATATATATATATATATATATCCATATATATGTCATCATATAGTTTTTACAAGTTTTAACGTTCGTGAATCGCTGGTCAACTTGGGTGGTCAATTTCATTTAATATATATAATCATGGAAAAAATTCGGGTCACTAAAGTAGCTACCCGTTAAATAAATTTCGTCCCAAAATTTTAAGCAGTTGGAGGTGTTGACGTATCTTCTGAAAATAAGTGCGGGTATTTCTTCTTCATTTGATCTTCTCGTTCCCAGGTGAACTCGGGTCCTCTACAAGCATTTCATCGAACCTTAACAATTGGTATCTTGTTTTGCTTAAGTCTTTTAACCTCACGATCCATTAGTTCGACGGGTTCTTCGATGAATTGAAGTTTTTCGTTGATTTGGATTTTGTCTAACGGAATAGTGAGATCTTCTTTAGCAAAACATTTCTTCAAATTCGAGACATGAAAAGTGTTATGTACAACCGCGAGTTGTTGAGGTAACTCAAGTTGGTAAGCTACTGGTCCGACATGATCAATAATCTTGAATGGTCCAATATAACTTGGATTTAATTTCCCTCGTTTACCAAATCGAACAACGCCTTTCCAAGGTGCAACTTTAAGCATGACCATCTCTCCAATTTCAAATTCTATATCTTTTCTTTTAATGTCAGCGTAGCTCTTTTGTCGACTTTGGGCGGTTTTCAACCGTTGTTGAATTTGGATGATCTTCTTGGTAGTTTCTTGTATTATCTCCGGACCCGTAATCTGTCTATCCCCCACTTCACTCCAACAAATTGGAGACCTGCACTTTCTACCATAAAGTGCTTCAAACGGCGCCATCTCAATGCTTTAATGGTAGCTGTTGTTTCAGGAAAATTCTGCTAATGGTCGGTGTCGATCCCAACTGTTTCCGAAATCAATAACACATGCTCGTAGAATGTCTTCAAGCGTTTGTATCGTCCTTTCGCTCTTCCCATCAGTTTGTGGATGATAGGTAGTACTCATGTCTAGACGAGTTCCTAATGCTTGCTGTAATGTCTGCCAGAATCTTGAAATAAATCTGCTATCCCTATCAGATATAATAGAGATTGGTATTCCATGTCTGGAGATGACTTCCTTCAAATACAGTCGTGCTAACTTCTCCATCTTGTCATCTTCTCTTATTGGCAGGAAATGTGCTGATTTGGTGAGACGATCAACTATTACCCAAATAGTATCCAAACCACTTGCAGTCCTTGGCAATTTAGTGATGAAATCCATGGTAATGTTTTCCCATTTCCATTCCAGGATTTCGGGTTGTTGAAGTAGACCTGATGGTTTCTGATGCTCAGCTTTGACCTTAGAACACGTCAAACATTCTCCTACGTATTTAGCAACATCGGCCTTTATACCCGGCCACCAAAAATGTTTCTTGAGATCCTTGTACATCTTCCCCGCTCCAGGATGTATTGAGTATCTGGTTTTATGAGCTTCTCTAAGTACCATTTCTCTCATATCTCCAAATTTTGGCACCCAAATTCTTTCAGCCCTATACCGGGTTCCGTCTTCCTGAATATTAAGATGCTTCTCCGATCCTTTGGGTATTTCATCCTTTTTAATTCCCTCTTTTAAAACTCCTTGTTGCGCCTCCTTTATTTGAGTAGTAAAGTTAATGTGAATAATTATATTCATTGCTTTTACTCGAATGGGTTCTCTGTCTTTTCTGCTCAAGGCGTTGGCTACCACATTTGCCTTCCACGGGTGGTAACGAATCTTAAAGTCGTAATCATTCAACAATTCAATCCACCTGCGCTGCCTCATGTTCAGTTGTTTCTGATTAAATATGTGTTGAAGACTTTTGTGGTCGGTATATATAATACTTTTGACTCCATATAAGTAGTGCCTCCAAGTCTTTAATGCAAAAACAACTGCGCCTAATTCTAAATCATGCATCGTATAATTCTGCTCGTGAATCTTCAATTGTCTAGACGCATAAGCAATTACCTTCGTTCGTTGCATTAATACACAACCGAGACCTTGCTTTGAGGCGTCAAAATATATCACAAAATCATCATTCCCTTTAGGTAATGACAATATAGGTGCCGTAGTTAACTTTTTCTTTAACAATTGAAACGCTTTCTCTTGTTCATGCTTCCATTCAAATTTCTTCCCTTTATGCGTTAATGCAGTCAAGGGTTTTGCTATTTTGGAAAAATCCTGGATGAATCTCATGTAATAACCAGCCAGCCCTAAAAATTGGCGTATGTGTTTCGGAGTTTTCGGGGTTTCCCACTTTTCAACGGTTTCAATCTTTGCTGGATCCACCTGAATACCTTCTTTGTTCACTATGTGACCGAGGAATTGAACTTCTTCCAACCAAAATGCACACTTTGAAAACTTAGCGTACAATTTTTCTTTTCTCAGCAACTCTAGCATTTTTCTCAAATGTTCTTCGTGCTCTTGATCATTGTTTGAGTAAATAAGTATGTCATCGATGAAAACAATGAAAAACTTGTCAAGATATGACCCACACACTCGGTTCATGAGGTGCATGAACACAGCTGGTGCGTTAGTCAATCCAAACGGCATAACCATAAACTCGTAATGACCGTAACGCGTCCTAAAAGAAGTCTTCGGAATGTCATCCTCCTTCACCCACATTTGGTGATATCCAGAACGTAAATCGATCTTCGAATAAACCGACGAGCCTTGCAGTTGATCAAATAAGTCGTCGATTCTCGGTAATGGGTAACGGTTCTTGATGGTAAGTTTATTCAACTCTCGGTAGTCGATACACAACCTGAATGTACCATCTTTCTTCTTGACAAACAGAACAGGAGCTCCCCATGGTGATGTACTTGGTCGAATGAAACCATGCTCTAAAAGTTCCTGTAACTGACTTTGTAACTCTTTCATTTAGCTGGGTGCGAGTCTGTATGGAGCACGAGCTATTGGTTTAGCTCCTGGTACAAGGTCTATTTGAAATTCAACGGATCGATGTGGGGGTAATCCCGGTAATTCTTTCAAAAATACATCGGGAAATTCTTTTGCGACGGGAACATCACTGATGTTCTTTTCTTCAGGTTTAACTTCCTCTATGTGTGCTAGAATGACGTAACAACCTTTTCTTATTAGTTTTTGCGCCTTCAAACTACTAATAAGATTTAATTTCGCGTTGTTCTTTTCTCCGTACACCATTAAAGGTTTTCCTTTTTCACGCCTAATGCGAATCGCATTTTTGTAACAAACGACCTCTGCTCTCACCTTTTTCAACCAGTCCATGGTAATTATTACATTAAAACTCCCTAACTCAATTGGTATTAAAACAATCTTAAACGTTTCATCCCCCAGTTTAATTTCTCTATCCTGACATATATTATCTGCTGAAATTAATTTATCGTTTGCTAATTCGAGTAAAAATTTATTATCCAAAGGCGTCAATGGGCAATTTAATTTAGCACAAAAATCTCTACTCATATAGCTTCTATCCGCACCCGAATCAAATAAAACATAAGCAGATTTATCGTCAATAAGAAATGTACCCGTAACAAGCTCTGGGTCTTCCTGTGCTTCTGCCGCATTAATATTGAAAACTCTTCCACGGCACTGCCCATTAGTATTCCCCTGATTTGGGCTATTTCTAATAATGTGGCCCGGTTTTCCATATTTATAACAAACAGCGTTGGTATTACTTGCTCCGACACTATTCGTTCCGGCATTACTTGTTCCGACACTATTTGTTCCTTTAGTTCTGTTAACCTTGGTCCGTAGACCTCACACTTTGTCGCGCTATGACCATTTCTTTTACACCTGTTGTAAAATGTCGTGCAAAACCCCGGGTGATTTTCTTCACACCTATGACATGGCTGATATAACAACCCTCACTTTTCCCTTCTGAATTTACCAAGTTATCCTTAGGGCTTCAATGTCATATTATGTGCATCCTCATTATGGTTGTTATCCATTTCGACAAATGAACATTTATACTTTCATTAAATGATCGTAATTAGTATTAAAAACCCTAATATGATATAAAACCCTAATCCTAACCGTACCTATTAACTACAAAACCCTAATACCATTTAATATTAAATAATAAACCCTAACCCTAGTACTTAATAAATAATATAAACTATGTGTGTTAATATTAAATGAGACATTTTGTAACTATTAAAAATCGATGTAAACTAATTGGAACCAAATCATCAGCTAATAAAAGATTAGGGTCTAATAACCTTAATAATAATAATAATAATAATAATAATAATAATAATAATAATAATAATAATAATAATAAAATATATATATATATATATATATATATATATATATATATATATATATATATATATATATATATATATATATTACATAGGTAAATAGGTAACCAAAAAAAATATATATATATATATAAAATCATATGTATCAGATATGTTCGGTTGTTTTGAGGCTGCAGCTTTTACTTGATCCCTAAGTTGGTTAAGCCTAGTTAAACTCTATTTAGTCTTAGAATCATGGTGCAATTAGGAAACCAACATTCTTATATAAACCCTCATGTTAATCAAGATTATTCACCATAAAATAACCTGCAGAAAATAGCCGATAGTTTCCTTGTTCCCCTCCAGTTGTCTGTCGACTAAACCTTGCAATTCAGCCACTTTTCTATCGACCAAAAACCCCTCATCAAACCTGCTGCAACACCTTCCTGCAATCGATTTCTGGCCAACTCCTGTTCTTGCTGTTCAAGTCGACTAAACCCCACACAAGACCCTCCTGTTAGTCGCCTGTTTTTAGCCCCAACTCATCATTAAGTCTACTGTAAGTTGCTTCTATTTTGCTGTATAATTCGATCCACAACAGCTTTTATTTTAATTGTTGTTGCTTGCTTTTCTTTTCCTGTTTCCTGCGTGAACCAGCAGCCCAAAGGAAACCTGATGTCGTAGCGTGGGGGTATGAAATAGTTTATATTTTTACTAGGAAATACTATTAAATACGTGAAATACTATATATTTTTGATACGAAAAGCGATACAAATTACACAAGTTTTAATTATTTATTTACAAATGAGATATACCTAAACCTTGCTACAACACTATAGGCAGTGTACCTAATCGTAGAGTAGTATAGTTTTTAGTAAGTCCGGTTCGTTCCATAGGGAGCTGGCTTATTTCACACTATATTTTAAACAATTATATTCGTACAAAATATATTATATTAATAATATATAAAGGGGGTTTTACCGTTTAATGACCAGTTTGTCGATTTTATATTTTAAGCGAAGCGTAAAGTAAATGATGATATTTAACTAACAATATAAAATAAATAACAATAATTAAAATGACAATAAATAAAAGTACGAGGAAATATGAAATAAAATATATTATGCTTATTTAAACTTCCGTAATCATGATGTTTGACGTGTTGATTTTTAGTTTATTCCCATGGGTTAATTGTTCTTTGTCCTGGATTATTTAATATGCCCGTCTGGTTTTTGTCCATAACAGTCCATCAGTCATAAATATAAAGTGCGAGTGTCCTCGTCAAATTATCCTTATATCCGAAGTCAAATATTCCAACTAATTGGGGACTTAAACTGTAACAAGGTTTTAATACTTTGTTTAATAATTACACCAGGATATCGACTGCGTGTAATCCAAGGTTTAATACTTTGTTAACAATTACGCCATGTGTCCTTGTACATAATTTCACCCCTGTTTTAATAATTCCATAGACTATTAATCCATTCCCGTGTCCGGTTAAATGAACGATTATTCGTACATATAAATATCCCGCCTATCGTGTCCGATCGAGTGTATATGGTTATTTATAGGGACGTCCAATTGTAAATATTTATATTAAAATTAACAAACTATCATTTAGTTAAACAAATATAAAGCCTATTAATAGCCCATAGTCTAATTTTCACAAGTGTCGTTCTTTTGTCCAAACCCCAATTATGGTACAAAGCCCAATTACCCAATTTTAATATTTTTAGCCCAACATCATGATTACTTCGGATTAAATAAGCATAATAATAACTTAAGTACGAGACATTAATTTAAAAAGGAGAACATAGCTTACATTGATTATTTATCGCGTAGTGTTACACGGACAGAATTTCGACTTCAAAACCCGTAAAAATAACCTTTACATAACCCGAACTAATCTAATATAAAACTACCCTATACTATATATATATATATATATATATATATATATATATATATATATATATATATATATATATATATATATATATATATTATATATTATATATTTATTTATTATTTATTACAGAGTATTATTATTATTATTTATATATATTTTTTTAAAACTGCAGAAGCTCGTGGCCTTTTATAGGCATTTTGGAATCTGGCTTCTCCGCGAGTCGTGGAGTTTTTGGCCTTCAAACTCCGCGAGTCGTGGAGTTTGATTTTTCAGCTCACAATTTTTTGGATCTTAGCTTGTCGACGTAATTAAATAATAATATAATATATAAATAATTTTAAGAATTATTTAAATATTATATTTTATTTATTTGCATAGTTGACTTGTAATTTTTGCACCGTTGTGTCGCGCGTTGAGAGTAGACTCATGTCCCGGTTCCGGATTTTCTAACGTCCTTGCGTATTATTTTATATCGTGTACTTTGCGTTCCGCAACTTGTATTCTTGTCATTTTTAGACGTTTCTCATCAATAAATTGAACCACTTGGATTGTATCTTGTACATTTGAGCTTTTTGGTCATTTGCGTCTTCAAATCGTCATTTTCGCCTTTTATCTTCGCACTTATTTAATATAAACGATTACAACTTAAAATAGGACAATTACAACTAAATAATTTACATATTGGGAGGATATTGCTACTAAATATATGTTCATTTGGAGCACTATCAAATATCCCCACACTTGAACGTTGCTTGTCCTCAAGCAATACATAACTTGAAATAATATAATACATCACACGAATCACTTCTTTATTCTTCACACTTTATACATCAGTGATTTTGAGATGGCGGTATAAACAATGATAGTAACGATAGAACCATGGTTAAATGTGGGTGTGTCATCCACAGTTGCCTCGGGTTTAGGTCAACGACACTTGCAATCAAATAGCCGATTTACTTTCGGTTTCCAAAGCAAAGTGCACATTTGAAAGGCGGTTTACAGTCCCACATGACTATGAAAATTTAGATCCGTTAGGAAATTGGATCTTTATGAAAATATTTGATCTTTTGAAAATTCAATCTAGCTTTTACCCTAGACAAGTTTTCCGGAATAACCCTTCACCGGTGTTTGCAAAATATTTTTGTGGGTTGTGTGGGTTTCAGATTTGAAAATTTTAGCTCAACACTTGTGGTTTTGTGTTACCCACTTGCTAACCTTGTATTAGGAAAGAACACGTCCAGTTTACTTGTCCCGTATATTACCTTTCGGCAAACTACCGTCCGGTTGTAAAGGAAAGCGATGAACAAGAAACTGTTAAGGCAATGTCTAATGACATGCATTTGATTATGGTCCAAAAACGTGTCGGATGCTATTACTATCCTTTGTAGGAGCAATAGTAAGATCATCCTATAATTTTTTCAGTCTGGCACAAGGTCCTGTCTCCGACCATGCTATGCAACCACCGTTCTTACGGTTGACACCCGATTTGGTTCAGGTGACCTAATGAATTCCAGGTGAATTCCTAGGATTTTATGTTCAATGGTAATGAACGCATTAAAAATGGGTTTTCAGAAAACAAATCGGTTTGTAATTTTGATCAAAATATTTTCTCGTTCAAGCTCGAGTTTAGATATCATTGAATTCCATGAGTTTGAATTCTCAATCTTTAAGGTCAATCTCAAGGATTGAGTAATATCAGTCTTAAAAGCTGATTTTTAATCTTTAAGGAGATTATCCTTTCTGGAAATCTGATTCTTTAGTCTTATCAAGCTAATTTGCACGGTGCCCCCATTGTACGAGATAAATCCTTCTCATGGTTAGGATAAATCTGATCACTTGGCGACCCTGTTTGATGCTGAGGTCCGTGGATTTCCTGCTGATTTTAGAGATGACTTTTCTAGATTTTTCGTCAACCTACAGCTGGTCTGGACGACAACTTCTTGACCTAAATCAAGAAGCGCGTGTCTTTTTCGGAAGACTTTACTTCCTTTTAATGATGGAATTGATTCATCGTGTAGATCCATCTTTTCTTTTCTTTCATCGGGTAAAATAGATAATTTAGTCCAAAACAAAAGCACCAGCAATAAACTTTACAGAAACATGTGCTAGATAGTTTTTAATTGAATAACTAGGTACATTCTCCCCACACTTAGTTTCTTTCTTTGCCTTTTTATTCTCCTTTATTCCATTTTAAATGAATTCAAGCGTTTTAGGGTGTTTCTCAATTTATGTCCTTTCCGAGGTAACGATAATTTCGGTATTAACACCTAGTTTTCATCGTTCATAAATATGTATAAACATGATTTTGAATTCATTTAGTTGAAATTTTTTCAAATTTTCACAAAATTTGGCAAATAAAACTAAGTGTAAACCCGAGAGAATTTATAACCCTTCCCCACACTTGAGATCATGCAATGCCCTCATTTGCATGAAATCAGACTCTAATTATAAATTCATGAGGGTGATTAGTGTAGAAAAGTGATTGAAAATACCCAGTTTGTAATTACAAAGCTCGTCGAATGATAGATGGCGCGCCTCATTGTTCATTCCTTCTTGTTTTATCACACATGCTTTTTTTTTTCAAAAACGGCTGCTTTTCTGAACTGTTTACTAATATTTGAAAAAGTGACTTTTACCCTAATCATGCATTTTTATTAACGAGTTATGCACTAACCCGAACCCCTAATTTAACGTTAAGTGGGGTTAAACTTCCCCACACTTAGCTGATGACATGTGAAGTCGGTAGAATAAGTTCCAAGAATTAAAATAGTGAGCCAGTTATTTACATCTCGGGTGGTATATATTATATCAATGGGTTTAAAGTTTAGACCCACCCGATCGTCACTACTTAATTCTTTTTTAAGTGTAGCTTTTAGTAAATGGATATGTCTCTTTTCTGGTTCTTGGTCAAATGGATCGATATACACCGACATACATATTTCTATAGGGTGGAAAATTCCTAATATTTCCTTCCGTTTATTCTCGGGATCAAAGTTTTCACCTCTATTACCCAATTGGGTGAAATCCGAGGTGTCATTATCTATTACAGCTCGTAGTTCATTTTCGGTAGATGACTCGTCTATTGAGAATATTGGGTTGGAAGGTTGTGTAATGGTGAAGTTCGGTTTGGCCTCGGGGGTAAAATTTTCAACGTTATCATTTTTTCAAGAGTACCAATTTGTCACCCTTACTTCTTCTTCATCATCCATTGATGGATTGATGATTTCGTCGGTAGAGGCTAATGTGTCATTATGTTGTGAAATTGGTAAGACTGAATAAAAAGTATCATCGGGATAGTTGGTGATTTTGGAGCTCTCGAATTCATCAAAATTCGATGATATGAGATTTTCTTGTACAATACTCCTCAGATCAACAGGTGTGCAGTCTGATAGAGTTTCAGCTTGCCGGTTTACAAACTCTCTCATTTGTTCATTTTGAGCATTGAGTTCTTCGAGTTTGATTTTCATATTGTCTAATAAATTTTCAGACACGTAATTTTCCTCGTCTACTGGTTGTTGAGTTTGGAAATAATCCCAATTTGAATTGTATTCTTCATAATCATTCCATTCAGGTTCCGTGGGTGCGTAATTTTCCATAGGAACGTAATAATAACATTCCCATGTTGAGTGATAATCTCCACAGATTTCACAACCAGTTATTGTTTCGTCGTTCGTGATCCAAGATTGACTGATCGAATTGTCATCAACACTCGGTTGAGAGTATTGATTTTGTATTTCATAAAGAGTTTCCAAAATATCTTCGAGACTTTTCATAATGCGCTTATTACCAAATTTTAATTATCCTATTAGTTATAAAAATAGAAAAACTTATATAAGTTGTCCAATTAATAGACTTTTCTGCTTTTGCCCACGTTTCGAATAGCCAATAGATGCAGCAGGGAGCCAGAACCCTTTAAATTGGAAGCTCACAACTCAACCACTAACAAATCCAACTATTACTACGAAGCAGAAAATTTGGATGTCTATCAATTTAACCGCTTAAAATAATTTTTCATTTTAAAATTTTAGAGAAGAAATAGAGAAAATTTCTAAGTCCTAAAAACTAGCGTGTCGAGAAATAAGAATGAAAAAGAAGCGCGTCGAAAAATATCGAGAAATAAAAATAAGAAAGTAGCGCGTCGTGACTTAAAAGGCACTAAAATTTTAAAATCGTCGCAAAATTCTAAAGCACCTAAATCTTAGTCTAAAGAAATAGCACTTAAGGGATTTTACGGCAAAGCCTAAAAATCTAAAAATAAAAATAAGCTACGGCAAAACTAAATTTAAAATTAACTACGAACGATAAAAATATTACGATTACACTAAAAGTATTAATTTTTATATATAATAAAACTCAATAAAATTAATTAAAACTAATTAATTAAAACTAAAACTAGATAATAAATTAATTAAACTAATTTAGGGTTTTAAAAAATAATAATAATTAATATAATCCGTAATTAATGCGAAGTAGGGTTCTTGGGTGAGCCTGTCAGGGTGGCTCCGCGAGTCGTGGAGTTTTAAGCCTGCAAACTCCGCGAGTCGTGGAGTTTGAAAGACGTTTTTTTTTTTTAAATTTTATATTATTTTTCTAAAATGATATATAAATATATTTATAGAAAAATAAATTAAAAATATAGCGTTTCGCCGGGTCCCCGGCAGCGGCGCCAAAAACTTGATGTTGTAGCGTGGGGGTATGAAATAGTTTATATTTTTACTAGGAAATACTATTAAATACGTGAAATACTATATATTTTTGATACGAAAAGCGATACAAATTACACAAGTTTTAATTATTTATTTACAAATGAGATATACCTAAACCTTGCTACAACACTATAGGCAGTGTACCTAATCGTAGAGTAGTATAGTTTTTATTAAGTCCGGTTCGTTCCATAGGGAGCAGGCTTATTTCACACTATATTTTAAACAATTATATTCGTACAAAATATATTATATTAATAATATATAAAAGGGGGTTTTACCGTTTAATGACCGGTTTGTCGATTTTATATTTTAAGCGAAGCGTAAAGTAAATGACAATATTTAACTAACAATATAAAATAAATAACAATAATTAAAATGACAATAAATAAAAGTACGAGGAAATATGAAATAAAATATATTATGCTTATTTAAACTTCCGTAATCATGATGTTTGACGTGTTGATTTTTAGTTTATTCCCATGGGTTAATTGTTCTTTGTCCTGGATTATTTAATATGCCCGTCTGATTTTTGTCCATAACAGTCCATCAGTCATAAATATAAAGTGCGAGTGTCCTCGTCAAATTATCCTTATATCCGAAGTCAAATATTCCAACTAATGGGGACTTAAACTGTAACAAGGTTTTAATACTTTGTTTAATAATTACACCAGGATATCGACTGTGTGTAATCCAAGGTTTAATACTTTGTTAACAATTACGCCAAGTGTCCTTGTACATAATTTCACCCCTGTTTTAATAATTCCATAGACTATTAATCCATTCCCGTGTCCGGTTAAATGAACGATTATTCGTACATATAAATATCCCGCCCATCGTGTCCGATCGAGTGTATATGGTTATTTATATGGACGTCCAATTGTAAATCTTTATATTAAAATTAACAAACTATCATTTAGTTAAACAAATATAAAGCCCATTAATAGCCCATAGTCTAATTTCCACAAGTGTCGTTCTTTTGTCCAAACCTCAATTATGGTACAAAGCCCAATTACCCAATTTTAATATTTTTAGCCCAACATCATGATTACTTCGGATTAAATAAGCATAATAATAACTTAAGTACGAGACATTAATTTAAAAAGGAGAACATAGCTTACATTGATTATTTATCGCGTAGTGTTACACGGACAGAATTTCGACTTCAAAACCCGTAAAAATAACCTTTACATAACCCGAACTAATCTAATATAAAACTACCCTATACTATATATATATATATATATATATATATATATATATATATATATATATATATATATATATATATATATATTATATATTATATATTTATTTATTATTTATTACAGAGTATTATTATTATTATTATTTATATATATTTATTTAAAACTGCAGAAGCTCGTGGCCTTTTATAGGCATTTTGGAATCTGGCTGCTCCGTAAGTCGTGGAGTTTTTGGCCTTCAAACTCCGCGAGTCGTGGAGTTTGATTTTTCAGCTCACAATTTTTTGGATCTTAGCTTGTCGACGTAATTAAATAATAATATAATATATAAATAATTTTAAGAATTATTTAAATATTATATTTTATTTATGTGCATAGTTGACTTGTAATTTTTGCACCGTTGCGTCGCGCGTTGAGAGTAGACTGATGTCCCGATTCCGAATTTTCGAACGTCCTTGCGTATTATTTTATATCGTGTACTTTGCGTTCCGCAACTTGTACTCTTGTCATTTTTAGACGTTTCTCATCAATAAATTGAACCACTTGGATTGTATCTTGTACATTTGAGCTTTTTGGTCATTTGCGTCTTCAAATCGTCGTTTTCGCCTTTTGTCTTCGCACTTATTTAATATAAACGATTACAACTTAAAATAGGACAATTACAACTAAATAATTTACATATTGGGAGGATATTGCTACTAAATATATGTTCATTTGGAGCACTATCAAAACCCTTGGTGATCGAGTATTGCTTGCTAAACCTGCTGCATCTGTCTTCTGTTTCTGCCGAGTTGAATCTGACCCAAAAGACCTCAACTGGGTCGTGATCTTGCTGTTGCTGCAGCCTGCTTGTTTTTTGTTTTCTGTACGTGCCAGGCTCATCACCAATCCTTGTCTCAATCTTGCATAAGGTGAAATGTCCCGTTCTTATTGATTAAAAACGTTCCATATTAATTGATTTCGTTGCGAGGTTTTGACCTCTATATGAGACATTTTTTTTCAAAGACTGCATTCATTTTTAAAACAAACCATAACCTTTATTTCATAAATAAAGGTTTAAAACGCTTTACGTAGATTATCAAATAATGATAATCTAAAATATCCTGTTTACACACAACCATTACATAATGGTTTACAATACAAATATGTTACATCGAAATCAGTTTCTTGAATGCAGTTTTTACACAATATCATACAAAAATGGACTCCAAGTCTTGTCCTTATTTTAGTATGCAACAGCGGAAGCTCTTAGTATTCACCTGAGAATAAACATGCTTTAAACGTCAACAAAAATGTTGGTGAGTTATAGGTTTAACCTATATATATCAAATTGTAACAATAGACCACAAGATTTCATATTTCAATACACATCCCATACATAGAGAAAAAAATCATTCATATGGTGAACACCTGGTAACCGACATTAACAAGATGCATATATAAGAATATCCCCATCATTCCGGGACACCCTTCGGATATGATATAAATTTCGAAGTACTAAAGCATCCGGTACTTTGGATGGGGTTTGTTAGGCCCAATAGATCTATCTTTAGGATTCGCATCAATTAGGGTGTCTATTCCCTAATTCTTAGATTACCAGACTTAATAAAAAGGAGCATATTCGATTTCGATAATTCAACCATAGAATGTAGTTTCACGTACTTGTGTCTATTTTGTAAATCATTTATAAAACCTGCATGTATTCTCATCCCAAAAATATTAGATTTTAAAAGTGGGACTATAACTCACTTTCACAGATTTTTACTTCGTCGGGAAGTAAGACTTGGCCACTGGTTGATTCACGAACCTATAACAATATATGCATATATATCAAAGTATGTTCAAAATATATTTACAATACTTTTAATACATTTTGATGTTTTAAGTTTATTAAGTCAGCTGTCCTCATTAGTAACCTATAACTAGTTGTCCATAGTTAGATGTACAGAAATAAATCGATAAATATTATCTTGAATCAATCCACAGCCCAGTGTATATGTATCTCAGTATTGATCACAACTCAAACTATATATATTTTGGAATCAACCTCAACCCTGTATAGCTAAATCCAACATTCACATATAGAGTGTCTATGGTTGTTCCGAAATATATATAGATGTGTCGACATGATAGGTCGAAACATTGTATACGTGTCTATGGTATCTCAAGATTACATAATATACAATACAAGTTGATTAAGTTATGGTTGGAATAGATTTGTTACCAATTTTCACGTAGCTAAAATGAGTAGTTTTTACCAATTTTGTTTTGCTCGCCATTTCTTCGTTTCTAATCCGCTTTGAGTGATTTAAGCGGACACGGTTTCGTATTGAACTTGACTTTATGAAACTAAACAGAAAAGGTATAGGTTTATAGTCGGAAATACAAGTTACAAGTCATTTTTGAAAGAGGTAGTCATTTCCGTCGAAAGAACGACATCTTGATGACCATTTTGAAAAACATACTTTCACTTTGAGTTTAACCATGATTTTTGGATATAGTTTCATGTTCATAAGAAAAATCATTTTTCCAGAAGTATAGCTTTTAAATCAAAGTTCTTCTTAGCTTTTAATTATCCCAACCAAAACAGCCCCCGGTTTTACTACGACGGCGTATATCTAGTTTTATGGTGTTTATCGTGTTTCTGGGTTTTAAATCATTAAGTTAACATATCATATAGATATAGAACATGTGTTTAGTTGATTTTAAAAGTCTTGTTAGAAGGATTAATTTTATTTGCGAACAAGTTTAGAATTAACTAAACTATGTTCTAGTGATTACAAGTTTATAACGTTGAATAAGACAGCTTTTTATGTATGAATTGAATGATGTTATGAACATAATTACTACCTCAAGTTCCTTGGATAAACCTACTGGAAATGAGAAAAATGGATCTAGCTTCAAAGGATCCTTGGATGGCTTGAAAGTTCTTGAAGCAGAATCATGACACGAAAACAATCTCAAGTAAGATTTCCACTCGAAATAAGATTGTTATAGTTATAGAAATTGAATTAAAGTTTGAATATGATTATTACCTTGTATTATAAAGATAACCTACTGTAAATAACAAAGGTTTCTTGATCTTGGATGATTACTTGGAATGGATTTAGAAAACTTGGAAGTAAACTTGCAATCTTGGAAGTATTCTTGATTTTATGAAACTAGAACTTTTGAAATTTATGAAGAACACTTAGAACTTGAAGATAGAACTTGAGAGAGATTAATTAGATGAAGAAAATTGAAGAATGAAAGTGTTTGTAGGTGTTTTTGGTCATTGGTGTATGGATTAGATATAAAGGATATGTAATTTTGTTTTCATGTAAATAAGTCATGAATGATTACTCATATTTTTGTAATTTTATGAGATATTTCATGCTAGTTGCCAAATGATGGTTCCCACATGTGTTAGGTGACTCACATGGGCTGCTAAGAGCTGATCATTGGAGTGTATATACTAATAGTACATACATCTAAAAGCTGTGTATTGTACGAGTACGAATACGGGTGCATACGAGTAGATTCGTTGATGAAACTGAACGAGGGTGTAATTGTAAGCATTTTTGTTAAGTAGAAGTATTTTGATAAGTGTCTTGAAGTCTTTCAAAAGTGTATGAATACATATTAAAACACTACATGTATATACATTTTAACTGAGTCGTTAAGTCATCGTTAGTCGTTACATGTAAATGTTGTTTTGAAACCTTTAGGTTAACGATCTTGTTAAATGTTGTTAACCCAATGTTTATAATATCAAATTAGATTTTAAATTATTATATTATCATGATATTATGATGTACGAATATCTCTTAATATGATCTATATACATTAAATGTCGTTACAACGATAATCGTTACATATATGTCTCGTTTCAAAATCATTAAGTTAGTAGTCTTATTTTTACATATGTAGTTCATTGTTAATACACTTAATGATATATTTACTTATCATTTAACATAATTAACCAAGTGTATCAATATCTCAATATGATTCATATGTACCTAGTAAGATGTTATAACGATAATCGTTATATATATCGTTTTCGAGTTTCTTAATTTAATAGTCTCATTTTTATGTATATAACTCATTGTTAAAATACCTAATGAGATACATACTTATAATAAAATCATGTTAACTATATATATAACCATATATATGTCATCTTATAGTTTTTACAAGTTTTAACGTTCGTGAATCACCGGTCAACTTGGGTGGTCATTTGTCTATATGAAACCTATTCCAATTAATCAAGTCTTAATAAGTTTGATTGCTTAACATGTTGGAAACACTTAATCATGTAAATATCAATTTCATTTAATATATATAAACATGGAAAAGTTCGGGTCACTACAGTACCTACCCATTAAATAAATTTCGTCCCGAAATTTTAAGCTGTTGAAAGTGTTGACGAGTCTTCTAGAAATAGATGCGGGTATTTCTTCTTCATCTGATCTTCACGCTCCCAGGTGAACTCGGGTCCTCTACGAGCATTCCATCGAACCTTAACAATCGGTATCTTGTTTTTTTTAAGTCTCTTAACCTCACGATCCATTATTTCGACGGGTTCTTCAATGAATTGAAGTTTTTCATTGATTTGGATTTTGTCCAATGGAATAGTGAGATCTTCTTTAGCAAAACATTTCTTCAAATTTGAGACGTGGAAAGTGTTATGTACAGCTGCGAGTTGTTGAGGTAGCTCCAGTTGGTAAGCTACTGGTCCGACACGATCCATAATCTTGAATGGTCCAATGTACCTTGGATTTAGTTTCCCCCGTTTACCAAATCGAACAACGCGTTTCCAAGGTGAAACCTTAAGCATGACCATTTCTCCAATTTCAAACTCTATATCTTTTCTTTTACTGTCCGCGTAGCTCTTTTGTCGACTCTGGGCGGTTTTCAATCTTTGTTGATTTTGGATGACTTTCTCGGTAGTTTCTTGTATTATCTCCGGACCCGTAATATGTCTATCCCCCACTTCATTCCAACAAATCGGAGACCTGAACTTTCTACCATAAAGTGCCTCAAACGGCGCCATCTCAATACTAGAATGATAACTGTTGTTGTAGGAAAATTCTGCTAACGGTAGGTGTCGATCCCAACTGTTTCCGAAATCAATAACACATGCTCGTAGCATGTCTTCAAGCGTTTGTATCGTCCTTTCGCTCTGCCCATCAGTTTGTGGATGATAGGCAGTACTCATGTATAGACGAGTTCCTAATGCTTGCTGTAATGTGCCAGAATCTTGAAATAAATCTGCCATCCCTATCAGAGATAATAGAAATTGGTATTCCATGTCTGGAGATGACTTCCTTCAAATACAGTCGTGCTAACTTATCCATCTTGTCATCTTCTCTTATTGGCAGGAAGTGTGCTGATTTGGTGAGACGATCAACTATTACCCAAATAGTATCAAAACCGCTTGCATTCCTTGGCAATTTAGTGATGAAATCCATGGTAATGTTTTCCCATTTCCATTCCAGGATTTCGGGTTGTTGAAGTAGACCCGATGGTTTCTGATGCTCAGCTTTGACCTTAGAACACGTCAAACATTCCCCTACGTATTTAGCAACATCGGCTTTCATACCTGGCCACCAAAAATGTTTCTTGTGATCCTTGTACATCTTCCCCATTCCAGGATGTATTGAGTATATGGTTTTATGAGCTTCTCTAAGTACCATTTCTCTCATATCTCCAAATTTTGGTACCCAAATCCTTTCAGCCCTATATCGGGTTCCATCTTCCCAAATATTAAGATGCTTCTCTGATCCTTTGGGTATTTCATTCTTTAAATTTCCCTCTTTTAAAACTCCTTGTTGCGCCTCCTTTATTTGAGTAGTAAGGTTATTGTGAATCATTATATTCATAGATTTTACTCGAATGGGTTCTTTGTCCTTTCTACTCAAGGCGTCGGCTACCACATTTGCCTTCCCCGGGTGGTAATGAATCTCAAATTCATAATCATTCAAGAATTCAATCCACCTACGCTGCCTCATGTTCAGTTGTTTCTGATTAAATATGTGTTGAAGACTTTTGTGGTCGGTATATATAATACTTTTGTCCCCATATAAGTAGTGCCTCCAAGTCTTTAATGCAAAAACAACCGCGCCTAATTCCAAATCATGCGTCGTATAATTTTGTTCGTGAATCTTCGATTGTCTAGACGCATAAGCAATCACCTTCGTTCGTTGCATTAATACACAACCAAGACCTTGCTTTGATGAGTCACAATAAATCACAAAATCATCATTCCCTTCAGGCAATGACAATATAGGTGCCGTAGTTAGCTTTTTCTTCAATAACTGAAACGCTTTCTCTTGTTCATCCTTCCATTCAAATTTCTTCCCTTTATGCGTTAATGCAGTCAAGGGTTTTGCTATTCTGGAAAAGTCTTGGATGAACCTTCTATAGTAACCAGCTAGTCCTAAAAACTGGCGTATGTGTTTCGGAGTTTTCGGGGTTTCCCACTTTTCAACAGTTTCTATCTTTGCCGGATCCACCTTAATACCTTCTTTGTTCACTATGTGACCGAGGAATTGAATTTCTTCCAACCAAAATGCACACTTTGAAAATTTAGCGTACAATTCTTCCTTCCTCAATACTTCTAACACCTTTCTCAAATGTTCACCGTGTTCTTGGTCATTCTTTGAGTAAATAAGTATGTCATCAATGAAAACAATGACAAACTTGTCAAGGTATGGTCCACACACTCGGTTCATAAGGTCCATGAACACAGCTGGTACATTAGTTAAACCAAACAGCATGACCATAAACTCGTAATGACCATAACGTGTTCTAAAAGCAGTCTTTGGAATATCATCTTCTTTCACCCGCATTTGATGATACCCGGAACGTAAGTCAATCTTTGAATAAACAGACGAGCCTTGTAGTTGATCAAATAAGTTGTCAATTCTCGGTAGTGGGTAGCGGTTCTTGATGGTAAGTTTGTTCAACTCTCGGTAGTCGATACACAACCTGAATGTACCATCTTTCTTCTTGACAAACAAAACAGGAGCTCCCCACGGTGATGTGCTTGGTCGAATGAAACCATGCTCTAAAAGTTCTTGTAATTGGCTTTGCAGTTCTTTCATCTCGCTGGGTGCGAGTCTGTAAGGAGCACGAGCTATTGGTGCAGCTCCTGGTACAAGATCTATTTGAAATTCAACGGATCGATGTGAGGGTAATCCCGGTAATTCTTTCGGAAATACATCGGGAAATTCTTTTGCGACGGGAACATCATTGATGCTCTTTTCTTCAGTTTGTACTTTCTCGACGTGTGTTAGAACAGCATAGCAACCTTTTCTTATTAGTTTTTGTGCCTTCAAATTACTAATAAGATGTAGCTTCGTGTTGCCCTTTTCTCCGTACACCATTAAGGGTTTTCCTTTTTCTCGTATAATGCGAATTGCATTTTTGTAACAAACGATCTCTGTTTCACTTCTTTCAACCAGTCCATACCGATTATCACATCAAAACTCCCTAACTCTACTGGTATCAAGTCAATCTTAAATGTTTCGCTAACCAGTTTAATTTCTCGATTCCGACATATATTATCTGCTGAAATTAATTTACCATTTGCTAATTCGAGTAAAAATTTACTATCCAAAGGCATCAATGGACAACTTAATTTAGCACAAAAATCTCTACTCATATAGCTTCTATCCGCACCCGAATCAAATAAAACGTAAGCAGATTTATTGTCAATAAGAAACGTACCTGTAACAAGCTCCGGGTCTTCCTGTGCCTCTGCCGCATTAATATTGAAAACTCTTCCGCGGCCTTGTCCATTCGTGTTCTCCTGGTTCGGGCAATTTCTAATAATGTGGCCCGGTTTTCCACATTTATAACAAACTACATTGGCATAACTTGCTCCGACACTACTTGCTCCGCCATTACTCGTTCCGACACCATTTGTTCCTTTCGTTCTGTTAACCCCTGGTCCGTAGACATCACACTTCGCCACGCTATGACCATTTCTTTTACACTTGTTGCAAAATTTGGTGCAGAACCCCGAGTGATACTTTTCACACCTTTGGCATAGCTGCTTCTGATTGTTGTTGTTGTTGCGGTTATTATTGTTGTTAAGATGATTGTTGTGGTTGCTGTTGTTGTTGTTGTTGTTGTTGGGCCGTTTGTTGTAGTTGCGATTGATGTTGCGATTGTTAGGATAGTTGTTGCGATTATTGTTGTAATTGCTGTTGTTGTTGTATTGGTGATTCTTATCACCGTTTTCCTCCCACTTTCTTTTGACTTGCTTCACATTGGCCTCTTCAGCAGTCTGTTCTTTAATTCTTTCTTCAATCTGGTTTACTAGTTTGTGAGCCATTCTACATGCCTGTTGTATGGAGGCGGGCTCGTGTGAACTTATATCTTCTTGGATTCTTTCCGGTAATCCTTTCACAAACGCGTCGATCTTCTCTTCCTCATCTTCGAACGCTCCCGGACACAATAGGCATAATTCTGTGAATCGTCTTTCGTACGTGGTAATATCAAATCCTTGGGTTCGTAACCCTCTAAGTTCTGTCTTGAGGTTATTGACCTTGGTTCTGGGATGGTACTTCTCGTTCATCAAGTGCTTGAATGCTGACCACGGTAGTGCGTAAGCATCATCTTGTCCCACTTGCTCTAGATAGGTATTCCACCATGTTAACGCAGAACCTGTGAAGGTATGCGTAGCATACTTCACTTTGTCCTCTTCAGTACACTTACTTATGGCAAACACCGATTCGACCTTCTTGGTCCACCGTTTCAATCCGATCGGTCCTTTGGTTCCATCAAATTCCAAAGGTTTGCAGGCAGTGAATTCTTTGTAGGTGCATTCTACACGATTTCCTGTACTGCTAGATCCAAGGTTATTGTTGGTATGTAGCGCGGCATGTACTGCGGCTATGTTTGAAGCAAGAAAGGCACGAAATTCCTCTTCACTCATATTCAAGGTGTGTTGAGTAGTCGGTGCCATTTCCTTCAAAATAGTCAAATGAAACGAGTTAATCATATAGAATATCAAGAGTAGTCAATAGTATTTCGTAGCGTAATATGAACTTATTTATAAAAGCTCTTTCTTCATATTAGCGTTTTATACTCTTTAATTCGGGTAGTACTTACCCGTTAAGTTCATACTTAGTAGCTAACATACCATTTCAACTACTACAATTCTATATGAAAAACTAATCACAAAAAAAATATATATCATATTCAAACCTTTATACAATAACTGGCAAACTTACAATACCGCTATTTTACATATAGCATGAAATATAGCACATAAAACTTTGATACAAAGTAGTTGCGAAGATAATTCTAGTTAATAAATAAGGCGTTCAGTAAAGGCAACAAAGACACATAATTCATACGTCCAGAAACAAGTCATGCATTCTGGTTTTACTAATACCACTTCCCATCCTTGGTCTTGTGGAACATAACCATTGTGACCGATAGTATGACAACGTGTTGTAACGTCGTCAAAGGGACGATGGTTACGTAATGTCCAACAGTCCTGTAACAATCTAAAAACCTCATTTCTTACCCCAATTACCGACTCCGTCACTTGTGGGAACGTTTTGTTTAATAGTTGTAGCCCGATGTTCTTGTTCTCACTTTGGTGAGAAGCGAACATTACTAACCCGTAAGCATAACATGCTTCTTTATGTTGCATGTTAGCCGCTTTTTCTAAATCACGAAGTCCTATATTCGGATATATTGAGTCAAAATAATTTCTTAACCCGTTGCGTAAAATAGCATTTGGGTTCCCCGCAATATATGCGTCAAAGTAAACACATCATAACTTATGGATTTCCCAATGTGATATCCCCCATCTTTCGAACGAAAGCCTTTTATAAACCAAGGCATTCTTGGAACGTTCTTCGAATGTCTTACAAACTGATCTCGCCTTAAATAGTTGTGCCGAGGAATTCTGACCGACTCTAGACAAGATTTCATCAATCATGTCTCCGGGTAGGTTTCTTAAAATATTGGGTTGTCTATCCATTTTGTGTTTTTATACTGTAAAATAGACAAGAGTTAGATTCATAAAAAAAATACTTATTAATACAAGCAATTTTTACATATATCATAAAGCATAAGCACACTATATTACATAAATTATACCACACGAATACAACTATCTTATTCCTACTCGCTCGTTTCTTCTTCTTCGGTTTTGGTTCGTTTTGCCCAGTTTCTAGGGATATATGATGTTCCCCTAATACGAGCCGTCGTTTTCCACATTGGTTTAGAAAAACCTGGTGGTTTAGAGGTTCCCGGGTTATTGTCACAACTTAAGAAATACGGGTGTTGACGATACATATAAAGTTCATCGGGTTTGAAATCAAATTTCTCTATTTTTATGCCCTTTCTCTTATTGTTCTCTTTTGCCTTATTAAATTGTGTTGGGGTAATTTCTATAACATCATCGTAATCCTTGTCGTGATCCGATTCATCGGAGAATTGGTAATCCTCCAAATACTTTGCTTTCTTGGCGGAAACACCATTGACCATAATTAACTTTGGTCGGTTGGTTGAGGATTTTCTTCTACTTAACCGTTTTATTATTTCCCCCACTGGTTCTATTTCTTCTTCCGGTTCTAATTCTTCTTCCGGTTCCGATTCTTCTTCCGGTTCCGACTCTTCTTCCGGTTCCTCTTCGGGAACTTGTGAATCAGTCCACGAATCATTCCAATTTACATTTGACTCTTCATTATTATTAGGTGAGTCAATGGGACTTGTTCTAGAGGTAGACATCTATCACATAATATCAAACACGTTAAGAGATTAATATATCACATAATATTCACATGTTAAAAATATATAGTTTCCAACAAAATTTGTTATGCAATCATTTTTCAAGCAAACACGGTCGAAGTCCAGACTCACTAATGCATCCTAACAAACTCGATAAGACACACTAATGCAAAATTCTGGTTCTCTAAGACCAACGCTCGGATACCAACTGAAATGTCCCGTTCTTATTGATTAAAAACGTTCCATATTAATTGATTTCGTTGCGAGGTTTTGACCTCTATATGAGACGTTTTTTTTCAAAGACTGCATTCATTTTTAAAACAAACCATAACCTTTATTTCATAAATAAAGGTTTAAAAAGCTTTACGTAGATTATCAAATAATGATAATCTAAAATATCCTGTTTACACACGACCATTACATAATGGTTTACAATACAAATATGTTACATCGAAATCAGTTTCTTGAATGCAGTTTTTACACAATATCATACAAACATGGACTCCAAGTCTTGTCCTTATTTTAGTATGCAACAGCGGAAGCTCTTAGTATTCACCTGAGAATAAACATGCTTTAAACGTCAACAAAAATGTTGGTGAGTTATAGGTTTAACATATATATATCAAATTGTAACAATAGACCACAAGATTTCATATTTCAATACACATCCCATACATAGAGATAAAAATCATTCATATGGTGAACACCTGGTAACCGACATTAACAAGATGCATATATAAGAATATCCCCATCATTCCGGGAAACCCTTCGGATAAGATATAAATTTCGAAGTACTAAAGCATCCGGTACTTTGGATGGGGTTTGTTAGGCCCAATAGATCTATCTTTAGGATTCGCGTCAATTAGGGTGTCTGTTCCCTAATTCTTAGATTACCAGACTTAATAAAAAGGGGCATATTAGATTTCGATAATTCAATCATAGAATGTAGTTTCACGTACTTGTGTCTATTTTGTAAATCATTTATAAAACCTGCATGTATTCTCATCCCAAAAATATTAGATTTTAAAAGTGGGACTATAACTCACTTTCACAGATTTTTACTTCGTTGGGAAGTAAGACTTGGCCACTTGTTGATTCACGAACCTATAACAATATATACATATATACCAAAGTATGTTCAAAATATATTTACAATACTTTTAATACATTTTGATGTTTTAAGTTTATTAAGTCAGCTGTCCTCGTTAGTAACCTACAACTAGTTGTCCACAGTTAGATGTACAGAAATAAATCGATAAATATTATCTTGAATCAATCCACGACCCAGTGTATACGTATCTCAGTATTGATCACAACTCAAACTATATATATTTTGGAATCAACCTCAACCCTGTATAGCTAACTCCAACATTCACATATAGAGTGTCTATGGTTGTTCCGAAATATATATAGATATGTCGACATGATAGGTCGAAACATTATATACGTGTCTATGGTATCTCAAGATTACATAATATACAATACAAGTTGATTAAGTTATGGTTAGAATAGATTTGTTACCAATTTTCACGTAGCTAAAATGAGTAGTTTTTACCAATTTTGTTTTGCTCGCCATTTCTTCGTTTCTAATCCGTTTTGAGTGATTTAAGCGGACACGGTTTCGTATTGAACTTGAATTTATGAAACTAAACAGAAAAGGTATAGGTTTATAGTCGTAAATAAAAGTTACAAGTCGTTTTTGAAAGAGGTAGTCATTTCCGTCGAAAGAACAACATCTTGATGACCATTTTGAAAAACATACTTTCACTTTGAGTTTAACCATGATTTTTGGATATAGTTTCATGTTCATAAGAAAAATCATTTTTCCAGAAGTATAGCTTTTAAATCAAAGTTCTTCTTAGCTTTTAATTATCCCAACCAAAACAGCCCCCTGGTTTTACTACGACGGCGTATATCCAGTTTTATGGTGTTTATCGTGTTTCTGGGTTTTAAATCATTAAGTTAGCATATCATATAGATATAGAACATGTGTTTAGATGATTTTAAAAGTCTAGTTAGAAGGATTAATTTTATTTGCGAACAAGTTTAGAATTAACTAAACTATGTTCTAGTGATTACAAGTTTATAACGTTGAATAAGACAGCTTTTTATGTATGAATCGAATGATGTTATGAACATCATTACTACCTCAAGTTCCTTGGATAAATCTACTGGAAATTAGAAAAATGGATCTAGCTTCAAAGGATCCTTGGATGGCTTGAAAGTTCTTGAAGCAGAATCATGACACGAAAATAATTTCAAGTAAGATTTCCACTCGAAATAAGATTGTTATAGTTATAGAAATTGAATTAAAGTTTGAATATGATTATTACCTTGTATTATAAAGATAACCTACTGTAAGTAACAAAGGTTTCTTGATCTTGGATGATTATTTGGAATGGATTTAGAAAACTTGGAAGTAAACTTGCAATCTTGGAAGTATTCTTGATTTTATGAAACTAGAACTTTTGAAATTTATGAAGAACACTTAGAACTTGAAGATAGAACTTGAGAGAGATCAATTAGATGAAGAAAATTGAAGAATGAAAGTGTTTGTAGGTGTTTTTGGTCGTTGGTGTATGGATTAGATATAAAGGATATGTAATTTTGTTTTCATGTAAATAAGTCATGAATGATTACTCATATTTTTGTAATTTTATGAGATATTTCATGCTAGTTGCCAAATGATGGTTCCCACATGTGTTAGGTAACTCACATGGGCTGCTAAGAGCTGATCATTGGAGTGTATATACCAATAGTACATACATCTAAAAGCTGTGTATTGTACGAGTACGAATACGGGTGCATACGAGTAGATTTGTTGATGAAACTGAACGAGGATGTAATTGTAAGCATTTTTGTTAAGTAGAAGTATTTTGATAAGTTTCTTGAAGTCTTTCAAAAGTGTATGAATACATATTAAAACACTACATGTATATACATTTTAACTGAGTCGTTAAGTCATCGTTAGTCGTTACATGTAAATGTTGTTTTGAAACCTTTAGGTTAACGATCTTGTTAAATGTTGTTAACCCTATATTTATAATATCAAATGAGATTTTAAATTATTATATTATCATGATATTATGATGTACTAATATCTCTTAATATGATCTATATACATTAAATGTCGTTACAACGATAATCGTTACATATATGTCTCGTTTCAAAATCATTAAGTTAGTAGTCTTATTTTTACATATGTAGTTCATTGTTAATACACTTAATGATATATTTACTTATCATTTAACATAATTAACCAAGTGTATCAATATCTTAATATGATTCATATGTACCTAGTAAGATGTTATAACGATAATCGTTATATATATCGTTTTCGAGTTTCTTAATTTAATAGTCTCATTTTTATGTATATAACTCATTGTTAAAATACCTAATGAGAAACATACTTATAATAAAATCATATTAACTATATATATAACCATATATATGTCATCGTATAGTTTTTAGAAGTTTTAACGTTCGTGAATCACCGGTCAACTTGGGTGGTCATTTGTCTATATGAAACCTATTCCAATTAATCAAGTTTTAATAAGTTTGATTGCTTAACATGTTGGAAACACTTAATCATGTAAATATCAATTTCATTTAATATATATAAACATGGAAAAGTTCGGGTCACTACATAAGGTAGTCTATAAACCCTAGTAATCTTGTCCTTGATTCAATTATTTAAAAGTATCATATTATGTATTATGAAGTAATATGAATAATAAAAAGGTAATGACTTTTATATGTTAAAAGGTTGTTAATGAATATGAATTATGAAGTGTGATCTTGATTAGTTTATATTGGTAAGAAATAAGTATTATTATAGTAATTAAGAGGTATTAAAGGATTATGAACAAGATTAAACTATTGATTATGTTTATGATTAAAAGGTTAAAGATAAAAGTTATGATTTTATGTGGTGTAATAATGTTAAGTAGATTTAATTAAAGTCGGTTAGTAAAGCAATAATGGTTATGATCAAAGTAAAAGTATAGTTAAAAGATGATAATGAGTATGATTATGATTGTTATGATTAAGGGTTAATGAATGAACTAATAATTATGAAGAAAAGATATGATTTTATGTGAAAAGTTATTATACTAGTTAGTAAAGATAAAGATTATGGATTGGTAAAAAGGTTACTAGTTAGTATGTTAAAAACTTATGATTTTATGTTTAGTAAAGAGTAATGATAATAAAGGATGTACATGCATGCATGCATGCATACGTACGTATGTGCATGTATACACTGTATGTATATGTGTGTATGTATATGTAAATATATGCATATGTGTATATGTATGTGTATATTTGTATGTATATATACTTGTGTATGTATGTAAGAATGTTCATTATGTAAGATAAATAAGTTAGTAAACAAAATAATGAAAAGTAATAAGTATATGTATATGTACCGTCTTACACTATTATATATGTAACACATATACCTACTATATATATATATCATATAGTTATAAATACATACATGTATGATAATAATAAAGAATGTATATATATGTATGAATCACATAGATATAATTATATACGTAACATATAATAATAACTTACATAATAGTTGATTAATTAAATAATAATACTAATATTAGTATAACCCATACACTTATCTATATAGTAACGCTTAAGTACACTAAGTATATTATCACTTATTTAAATATAACTTTTCTCGAGAACGGCCACTGTTAATATAGTTTGCTATATTAATGAACAAACTTTATGTCTATTAGACATTAACTAATCAAACATAATATCTCTAGGTTGAGATCTCCGTGTTCAACACTCCGATCATATAACTTGCGTGGAATATCTATCTGCTATTAAGGTGAACTTCATAGCACCACTTTTTACTATTTCTTAACTGTTTTATAACTTTGGGGTGAGACACATGCTTGCTTTGAAACTGTTTTACGCTTAGACACAAGTACTCAAAAACTTTATTTTGATCAGTTCAAAATGTTGCTAACATGCTTTGATTCATGCTAAATCCCTACCATGATATCGTTAATTACTGGAAAAATGGTAAGCTTAGTTATTGTGAATAGCGCTATTGAGAGTGACGTCTCTATCCGGATGACCGCTGGTCAATGGATACATAATAATGATTCAACGACACGAACGTGATGTGGTTAGGGTAACTTTTAGTTAGTTTAGATATCATATACACCAGCACTACTACCGAACTGATTAAACCTCATAATTAAATCTTGTGGTCTGAAAACTTGTTATAACTATAAAACCTATGTTGTTCACTCAACCATTTTGGTTGACACTTTAAGCATGTTTTGTTTCAGGTGAAGATTGCTAAAGATTATTTGCTATTTGGACTTTGCTGCTTTTGGAGTCCGCATTTATACAATTATACTTTTACATTAGAACATTTAAGTTTACAATTGTAATGACATAATATTTTCCGCTGCTTTAATACATTGGTTATCAATTAAAACGTCTCATATAGAGTCGTTCTTGTTTATACATACTTGTGTTATGATATTGTGAAGTCATATTTCCCCGGCCCTATTTGGGGGTATGACAGAGTGGTATCAGAGCGAAGGTTTGTTATAGAGAACCAGGATTGCATATTATGTGTGCCTTATGTGTTAGTTAGGTGCCTTAGCAATCTATAGGACTATAACCTTTCCTGCCTTAGCTTGAAATGTAATCCTCATATCTTTGATTGCCTTACTATGCCCCCTTATATCCCTACCGTCATACCGTACCTTAGAATCTAGTTAGTACTCCTTCTCTAGGATGTCTAGTCATCACCCAGTCATCGTTTTAGACACCGAAGGATCCGACACTAAAGGATCTATCCGCACACCCAATTACTCACTTGTTTCACCACCATTATCACTAACTAACCCATACTACCTTTTCTTATCCATTGGTGTTGTTACCTAGTGCACCATAAACTATTCAACTAATACTATTTTTGTGTATTGAAGATCAATGGCAACTCGTGGTGCTAACGCTCTTCCAAATGTCACTTTGACTCCCGCACAATTTCAACAACTGCTTGCTGCCGCCCAAGGCAATAATATTCAAGGAAACAACCAAGGAAACCCACCTACCTCATGCACCTACAAGGATTTTATGAACTGTAAGCCTCCATCCTTCAATGGGAATGAGGAAGCAGTTGAGCTAACTCGTTGGTTTGAAAAACTCGAATCAATCTTTCGCATCTGTAACTGCGCGGAGGTCGACCGAGTGAAGTATGCCACTCATACACTAAGTGGTCTTGCTTTGACTTGGTGGAACGCTTATGCCCAAACTATAGGGCTAGATGCTGCTAATGCTATTCCATGGGCTGTTGTGAAAAGAATGATGACGGATAAGTTTTGCCCAAGGAACCAAATTCAAAAGTTAGAGGTTGAGTTTTCGGAATTGAAGGTCAATGGTACCAATATTGAAGCTTATACCAACAGGTTTATAGAGTTGGTTTCATTGTGCCCGGACATGGTGCCCACTAAACAAAAGAAGATTGAGCGATACATAGAAGGTCTCCCTGACGAGATTCAAGGAAATGTTATTGCTGCTAGTAAAGAAACCTTAGATGCGGTGATACTTATGGCTCAAAACTTGATGATGGCTAAGAGGAGAAAGGCCGCGGCTAATAAACAAGTCGGGGCTAAGACTAGTGAAGGCAAAAGGAAGATTGAGCCTACTCCGGAATCAAACCATGGTTCGAATAAGAAGGTTGCTGAAAATTCAAGAGGAGGTTATTTAGGGAACCAACCTTATTGTAATCGTTGTGAGAAACACCATTCTGGGTGGTGTAAGGCTGAGTGCACTAAGTGTAAGAAGATTGGTCATATAGCCAAGACTTGTAGGGTTGCAGTTCCTTCGAACAATACACCTGCAACAAAAGCCAACGCAGTCGTTCCTACATGTTATGCCTGTGGAGAAAAAGGGCATTATCGCAACCAGTGTCCAAAGAAAAAGGATAACACGGGAAATGCTAAAGGCCGAGCCTTTGTGATGACTGCCGAGGAAGCTCAGGATAATGAGGAAGAAGGGGAAGAGGCACAATGAAGAGTTTTTGACAACTACAAGAGTCATTTAAATTTTCATAGTATTCTTTGTGTTACCGTTTAGTACTTCTATAGTTTGGAAGGTTTCGTTAAGTTTCTGTAATACTCTTGTTATTTTTTTTAATGAATGATGTTATTTTCTTTTCTTTCATTTTCCATTGAATTATTCACCTCGATGAAGATGCATATTGAAATGTCCCGTTCTTATTGATTAAAAACGTTCCATATTAATTGATTTCGTTGCGAGGTTTTGACCTCTATATGAGACGTTTTTCAAAGACTGCATTCATTTTTAAAAGAAACCATAACCTTTATTTCATAAATAAAGGTTTAAAAAGCTTTACATAGATTATCAAATAATGATAATCTAAAATATCTTGTTTACACACGACCATTACATAATGGTTTACAATACAAATATGTTACAACAAAATAAGTTTCTTGAATGCAGTTTTTACACAATATCATACAAGCATGGACTCCAAATCTCGTCCTTATTTAAGTATGCGACAGCGGAAGCTCTTAATAATCACCTGAGAATAAACATGCTTAAAACGTCAACAAAAATGTTGGTGAGTTATAGGTTTAACCTATATATATCAAATCATAATAATAGACCACAAGATTTCATATTTCAATACACATCCCATACATAGAGATAAAAATCATTCATATGGTGAACACCTGGTAACCGACATTAACAAGATGCATATATAAGAATATCCCTATCATTCCGGGACACCCTTCGGATATGATATAAATTTCGAAGTACTAAAGCATCCGGTACTTTGGATGGGGTTTGTTAGGCCCAATAGATCTATCTTTAGAGTTCGCGTCAATTAGGGTGTCTGTTCCCTAATTCTTAGATTACCAGACTTAATAAAAAGGGGCATATTCGATTTCGATAATTCAACCATAGAATGTAGTTTCACGTACTTGTGTCTATTTTGTAAATCATTTATAAAACCTGCATGTATTCTCATCCCAAAATATTACATTTAAAAAGTGGGACTATAACTCACTTTCACAGATTTTTACTTCGTCGAGAAGTAAGACTTGGCCACTGTTGATTCACGAACCTATAACAATATATACATATATATTAAAGTATGTTCAAAATATATTTACAACACTTTTAATATATTTTGATGTTTTAAGTTTATTAAGTCAGCTGTCCTCGTTAGTAACCTACAATTAGTTGTCCACAGTTAGATGTACAGAAATAAATTGATAAATATTATCTTGAATCAATCCACAACCCAGTGTATACGTATCTCAGTATTGATCACAACTCAAACTATATATATTTTGGAATCAACCTCAAACCTGTATAGCTAACTCCAACATTCACATATAGAGTGTCTATGGTTGTTCCGAAATATATATAGATGTGTCGACATGATAGGTCGAAACATTGTATACGTGTCTATGGTATCTCAAGATTACATAATATACAATACAAGTTGATTAAGTTATGGTTGGAATAGATTTGTTACCAATTTTCACATAGCTAAAATGAGAAAAATTATCCAATCTTGTTTTACCCATAACTTCTTCATTTTAAATCCGTTTTGAGTGAATCAAATTGCTATGGTTTCATATTGAACTCTATTTTATGAATCTAAACAGAAAAAGTATAGGTTTATAGTCGGAAAAATAAGTTACAAGTCGTTTTTGTAAAGGTAGTCATTTCAGTCGAAAGAACGACGTCTAGATGACCATTTTAGAAAACATACTTTCACTTTGAGTTTAACCATAATTTTTGGATATAGTTTCATGTTCATAATAAAAATCATTTTCTCAGAATAACAACTTTTAAATCAAAGTTTATCATAGTTTTTAATTAACTAACCCAAAACAGCCCGCGGTGTTACTACGACGGCGTAAATCCGGTTTTACGGTGTTTTTCGTGTTTCCAGGTTTTAAATCATTAAGTTAGCATATCATATAGATATAGAACATGTGTTTAGTTAATTTTAAAAGTCAAGTTAGAAGGATTAACTTTTGTTTGCGAACAAGTTTAGAATTAACTAAACTATGTTCTAGTGATTACGAGTTTAAACCTGCGAATAAGATAGTTTTATATATATGAATCGAATGATGTTATGAACATCATTACTACCTCAAGTTTAGTAGGTAAACCTACTGGAAGTGAAAAGAAATGATCTAGCTTCAAAGGATCTTGGATGGCTTGAAAGTTCTTGAAGTAGGATCATGACACAAAAACAAGTTCAAGTAAGATTTTTACTCGAATTAAGATAGTTTATAGTTATAGAAATTGAATCAAAGTTTGAATATGAATATTACCTTGAATAAGAAAGATAACCTACTGTATATAACAAAGATTTCTTGATCTTAGATGATTACTTGGAATGGATTAGAAAGCTTGGAAGTAAATTAGTAAACTTGAAGGGATTTTTGAAGTGTTCTTGAAGTGTTCTTCCTATGATGATTATAGCTTGATTCTTGAAGTGATTTTTGATGAAGATGATGATTAACTACTGGAAAAATACGTTCATAATAGTGTGTGTATGTTGAGAGAGAATTAGAAAGAGAATTGGAAGTGAAATGGAGTGAATGATGAGTGGTAATTAGTGAGTGGTGAGTGGGGTTAAAAGGAGTTCAAGTTAGTTGACTAGCTCATGGTAGAAGTTAAAATTGATTAGTCATACATGACATAATCAAGAGTGGAATCCCATGCTAGTTCCTATTGGTATATACTCATAGTAAGTACGTTTTGAAGCTGTGTATAATACGGGTAAGAATACGACTAGAATTCTTGATGAAAGAAAAGAATGAAAAAGTAACTGTAACCATTTTCGTTAAGTATGAGTGTTTTGATATATGTCTTGAAGTCTTCCAAAAGTATTTTAATACATCTAAATACACTACATGTATATACATTTTAACTGAGTCGTTAAGTCATCGTTAGTCGTTACATGTAAGTGTTGTTTTAAAACCTTTAAGTTAACGATCTCAATTAATATTGTTAACCCATTGTTTATTATATCTAATGAGATGTTAAATTATTATATTATCATGATATTATGATATATTAATATATCTTAATATGATATATATACATTTAAATGTCGTTACAACGATAATCGTTACATATATGTCTCGTTTCGAAATCCTTAAGTTAGTAGTCTTGTTTATATGTATATAACTCATTGATAATATACTTATGGAGATACTTACTTATCATAATCTCATGTTAACCATATGTATATCCATATATATATCGTCATGTCATTTTTACAAGTTTTAACGTTCGTGAATCGCCGGTCAACTTGGGTGGTCAATTGTCTATATGAAACATATTTCAATTAATCAAGTCTTAACAAGTTTGATTACTTAACATGTTGGAAACATTTAATCATGTAAATATCAATCTCAATTAATATATATAAACATGTAAAAGTTCGGGTCACTACAGTACCTACCCGTTAAATAAATTTCGTCCCGAAATTTTAAGCTGTTGAAGGTGTTGACGAATCTTCTGGAAATAGATGCGGGTATTTCTTCTTCATCTGATCTTCACGCTCCCAGGTGAACTCAGGTCCTCTACGAGCATTCCATCGAACCTTAACAATTGGTATCTTGTTTTGCTTAAGTCTTTTAACCTCACGATCCATTATTTCGACGGGTTCTTCGATGAATTGGAGTTTTTCGTTGATTTGGATTTCATCTAACGGAATAGTGAGATCTTCTTTAGCAAAACATTTCTTCAAATTTGAGACGTGGAAAGTGTTATGTACAGCCGCGAGTTGTTGAGGTAACTCAAGTCGGTAAGCTACTGGTCCGACACGATCAATAATCTTGAATGGTCCAATATACCTTGGATTTAATTTCCCTCATTTACCAAATCGAACAACGCCTTTCCAAGGTGCAACTTTAAGCATGACCATCTCTCCAATTTCAAATTCTATATCTTTTCTTTTAATGTCAGCGTAGCTCTTTTGTCGACTTTGGGCGGTTTTCAACCGTTGTTGAATTTGGATGATCTTCTCGGTAGTTTCTTGTATAATCTCCGGACCCGTAATATGTCTATCCCCCACTTCACTCCAACAAATCGGAGACCTGCACTTTCTACCATAAAGTGCTTCAAACGGCGCCATCTCAATGCTTGAATGGTAGCTGTTGTTGTAGGAAAATTCTACTAACGGTAGATGTCGATCCCAACTGTTTCCGAAATCAATAACACATGCTCGTAGCATGTCTTCAAGCCTTTGTATCGTCCTTTCGCTCTACCCATCAGTTTGTGGATGATAGGCAGTACTCATGTCTAGACGAGTTCCTAATGCTTGCTGTAATGTCTGCCAGAATCTTGAAATAAATCTGCCATCCCTATCAGAGATAATAGAGATTGGTATTCCATGTCTGGAGATGACTTCCTTCAAATACAGTCGTGCTAACTTCTCCATCTTGTCATCTTCTCTTATTGGCAGGAAATGTGCTGATTTGGTGAGACGATCAACTATTACCCAAATAGTATCAAAGCCACTTGCAGTCCTTGGCAATTTAGTGATGAAATCCATGGTAATTTTTTCCCATTTCCATTCCGGTATTTCGGGTTGTTGAAGTAGACCTGATGGTTTCTGATGCTCAGCTTTGACCTTAGAACACGTCAAACATTCTCCTACGTATTTAGCAACATCGGCTTTCATACCCGGCCACCAAAAATATTTCCTGAGATCCTTGTACATCTTCCCTGTTCCAGGATGTATTGAGTATCTGGTTTTATGAGCTTCTCTAAGTACCATTTCTCTCATATCTCTAAATTTTGGTACCCAAATCCTTTCAGCCCTATACTGGGTTCCGTCTTCCCAAATATTAAGATGTTTCTCCGATCCTTTGGGTATTTCATCCTTTAAATTTCCCTCTTTTAAAACTCCTTGTTGCGCCTCCTTTATTTGAGTAGTAAGGTTATTATGAATCATTATATTCATAGATTTTACTCGAATGGGTTCTCTGTCCTTCCTGCTCAAGGCATCGGCTACCACATTTGCCTTCCCCGGGTGGTAACGAATCTCAAAGTCGTAATCATTCAATAATTCAATCCACCTACGCTGCCTCATATTCAGTTGTTTCTGATTAAATATGTGTTGAAGACTTTTGTGGTCGGTATATATAATACTTTTGACCCCATATAAGTAGTGCCTCCAAGTCTTTAATGCAAAAACAACCGCGCCTAATTCCAAATCATGCGTCGTATAATTTTGTTCGTGAATCTTCAATTGTCTAGACGCATAAGCAATCACCTTCATTCGTTGCATTAATACACAACCGAGACCTTGCTTTGATGCGTCACAATAAATCACAAAATCATCATTCCCTTCAGGCAATGACAATATAGGTGCCGTAGTTAGCTTTTTCTTCAATAACTGAAACGCTTTCTCTTGTTCATCATTCCATTCAAATTTCTTCCCTTTATGCGTTAATGCAGTCAAGGGTTTTGCTATTCTGGAAAAGTCTTGGATGAACCTTCTGTAGTAACCAGCTAGTCCTAAAAACTGGCGTATGTGTTTCGGAGTTTTCGGGGTTTCCCACTTTTCAACAGTTTCTATCTTTGCCGGATCCACCTTAATACCTTCTTTGTTCACTATGTGACCGAGGAATTGAACTTCTTCCAACCAAAATGCACACTTTGAAAACTTAGCGTACAATTCTTCCTTCCTCAATACTTCTAACACCTTTCTCAAATGTTCACCGTGTTCTTGGTCATTCTTTGAGTAAATAAGTATGTCATCAATGAAAACAATGACAAACTTGTCAAGGTATGGTCCACACACTCGGTTCATAAGGTCCATGAACACAGCTGGTGCATTAGTTAAACCAAACGGCATGACCATAAACTCGTAATGACCGTAACGTGTTCTGAAAGCAGTCTTTGGAATATCATCTTCTTTCACCCTCATTTGATGATACCCGAAACGTAAGTCAATCTTTAAATAAACAGACGAGCCTTGTAGTTGATCAAATAAGTCGTCGATTCTCGGTAGTGGGTAGCGGTTCTTGATGGTAAATTTGTTCAACTCTCGGTAGTCGATACACAACCTGAATGTACCATCTTTCTTCTTGACAAACAAAACAGGAGCTCCCCACGGTGATGTACTTGGTCGAATGAAACCACGCTCTAAAAGTTCTTGTAATTGGCTTTGCAGTTCTTTCATCTCGCTGGGTACGAGTCTGTAAGGAACACGAGCTTTTGGTGCAGCTCCTGGTATAAGATCTATTTGAAATTCAACGGATCGATGTGGGGGTAATCCCGGTAATTCTTTCGGAAATACATCGGGAAATTCTTTTGCGACGGGAACATCATTGATGCTCTTTTCTTCAGTTTGTACTTTCTCGACGTGTGCTAGAACAGCATAGCAACCTTTTCTTATTAGTTTTTGTGCCTTCAAATTACTAATAAGATGTAGCTTCGTGTTGCCCTTTTCTCCGTACACCATTAAGGGTTTTCCTTTTTCTCGTATAATGCGAATTGCATTTTTATAACAAACGATCTCTGCTTTCACTTCTTTCAACCAGTCCATACCGATTATCACATCAAAACTCCCTAACTCTACTGGTATCAAATCAATCTTAAATGTTTCGCTAACCAGTTTAATTTCTCGATTCCGACATATATTATCTGCTGAAATTAATTTACCATTTGCTAATTCGAGTAAAAATTTACTATCCAAAGGCGTCAATGGACAACTTAATTTAGCACAAAAATCTCTACTCATATAGCTTCTATTCGCACCCGAATCAAATAAAACGTAAGCAGATTTATTGTCAATAAGAAACGTACCCGTAACAAGCTCCGGGTCTTCCTGTGCCTCTGCCGCATTAATATTGAAAACTCTTCCGCGGCCTTGTCCATTCGTGTTCTCCTGGTTTGGGCAATTTCTAATAATGTGGCCCGGTTTTCCACATTTATAACAAACTACATTCGCATAACTTGCTCCGACACTACTTGCTCCGCCATTACTCGTTCCGACACCATTTTTTCCTTTCGTTCTATTACCCCTGGTCCGTAGACCTCACACTTCGCTGCGCTATGACCATTTCTTTTACACTTGTTGCAAAATATGGTGCAGAACCCCGAGTGATACTTTTCACACCTTTGGCATAGCTGCTTCTGATTGTTGTTGTTGTTGCGGTTATTATTGTTGTTGGGATGATTGTTGTAGTAGTTGTTGTTGTTGTTGTTGTTGTTGTTGTTGTTGTTGTTGTTGGGCCGTTTGTTGTAGTTGCGATTGATGTTGCGATTGTTGGGATAATTGTTGCGATTATTGTTGTAATTGCTGTTGTTGTTGTATTGGTGATTCTTATCACCGTTTTCCTCCCACTTTCTTTTGACTTGCTTCACATTGGCCTCTTCAGCAGTCTGTTCTTTAATTCTTTCTTCAATCTGGTTCACTAGTTTGTGAGCCATTCTACATGCCTGTTGTATGGAGGCGGGCTCGTGTGAACTTATATCTTCTTGGATTCTTTCCGGTAATCCTTTCACAAACGCGTCGATCTTCTCTTCCTCATCTTCGAATGCTCCCGGACACAATAGGCACAATTCTGTGAATCGTCTTTCGTACGTGGTAATATCAAATCCTTGGGTTCGTAACCCTCTAAGTTCTGTCTTGAGCTTATTGACCTCGGTTCTAGGACGGTACTTCTCGTTCATCAAGTGCTTAAATGCTGACCACGGTAGTGCGTAAGCATCATCTTGTCCCACTTGCTCTAGATAGGTATTCCACCATGTTAACACAGAACCTGTGAAGGTATGCGTAGCGTACTTCACTTTGTCCTCTTCAGTACACTTACTTATGGCAAACACCGATTCGACCTTCTCGGTCCACCGTTTCAATCCGATCGGTCCTTCGGTTCCATCAAATTCCAAAGGTTTGCAGGCAGTGAATTCTTTGTAGGTACATCCTACACGATTTCCTGTACTGCTAGATCCAAGGTTATTGTTGGTATGTAGCGCAGCCTGTACTGCGGCTATGTTTGAAGCTAGAAAAGTACGGAATTCCTCTTCATTCATATTCACGGTGTGTCGAGTAGTCGGTGCCATTTCCTTCAAAATAGTCAAATGGAACAAGTTAATCATACAGAATATTAAGAGTAGTTAATAGTATTTCGTAGCATAATATGAACTCATTTATAAAAGCTTTTTCTTCATATTAGCGTTTTATAAGTTTAAATTCGGGTAGTACCTACCCGTTAAGTTCATACTTAGTAGCTAATATACAATTCAACAACTACAATTCTATATGAAAAACTGATTATAATAATATTTCGCGTTCAAACTTTTATACAATATTTTACAAACTTACAATACCGCTTATTTTACATAAAGAATGAAATATAGCACACAATAACTTTGATACAAGATAGTTGTGAAGATAATTCTAGCTAGTACACAAGTCGTTCAGCAAAGGCAATAAAGACACGTAATTCATACGTCCAGAAACAAGTCATGCATTCTGGTTTTACTAGGACTACTTCCCATCCTTGGTCTTGTGGAACATAACCTTTATGGCCGTTGATAAGACAGCGTGTTGTAACGTCGTCAAAGGGACGAGGGTTACGTAATGTCCAACAGTCCCGTAACAATATAAAAACCTCATTTCTTACCCCAATTACCGACTCCGTCACTTGTGGGAACGTTTTGTTTAATAGTTGTAGCACAATGTTCTTGTTATCACTTTGGTGAGAAGCGAACATTACTAACCCGTAAGCATAACATGCTTCTTTATGTTGCATGTTAGCCGCTTTTTCTAAATCACGAAGTCCTATATTCGGATATACTGAGTCAAAATAATTTCTTAACCCGTTGCGTAAAATAGCATTTGGGTTCCCCGCAATATATGCGTCAAAGTAAACACATCGTAACTTATGGATTTCCCAATGTGATATCCCCCATCTTTCGAACGAAAGCCTTTTATAAACCAAGGCATTCTTGGAACGTTCTTCGAATGTCTTACAAACTGATCTCGCCTTAAATAGTTGTGCCGAGGAATTCTGACCGACTCTAGACAAGATTTCATCAATCATGTCTCCGGGTAGGTCTCTTAAAATATTGGGTTGTCTATCCATTTTGTGTTTTTATACTGTAAAATAGACAAGAGTTAGATTCATAAAAAAATATTTATTAATACAAGCAATTTTTTTTACATATATCATAAAGCATAAGCACACTATATTACATATATTACACCACACGAATACAACTATCTTATTCCGACTCGCTCGTTTCTTCTTGTTCAGTTTTGGTTCGTTTTGCCAAGTTTCTAGGGATATATGATGTTCCCCTAATACGAGCCGTCGTTGTCCACATTGGTTTAGAAAAACCTGGTGGTTTAGAGGTTCCCGGGTCATTGTTACAACTTAAGG